>NC_084728.1:8888830-10088830 GCF_033807575.1 Cydia pomonella
GCACCTTCGTTGAGCTCTGGCAACCTAAAATGTTTGTAGACTTTTTTTGGAAGTAAGCACATATATTAATTTAGGAATGTAACGTTTGAGTGATAAATTTCTGTAATTATTTTTAAATTCAGCCCAACCAAAAGAGACTTAAAGGAACATAGAGAAGTTTTTACATTCCGGCAACGCACTTGTAAGCCTTATGGTGTTGCAGCTACATATCCATGTGCGACGGTAATTGCTCACCATCAGGCGATTCGTCGGATCGTTTGCCCTTTGTATAAATCAATAAAAAAACTGAAAACTGTCAAATTGCCAAGCAGTTTGGCGAAAAATATGTAAAATGAATATTGCTGTGTATTTGTTATTGAGTACCTAAATAAAAAATAAAAAAATGTGGGTACATTTCTTTATAAATTTCATCATACAATTTCATAAGAAATAGATTTTAACATGCCTATAAGGATAAAGTAAGAAAATTAGGCTTTAAAGAACTTTTAACTCATTCTAAAAAGTTTTGACCCAGTAGCGCCATCTACAACAATATAGCAAAGCCTGACTTCGGTAACCGCATCGTCAGTCTGTTTTATATTGGTCTCTACAATTTAAAAACGCCTGTTGTCTTTAAATTTTACGCCATTTTCTGGTATTTAGTTAGCACCTTGCAATTAATTAAATATTCGCGATGCTTTTTATCGATTCGAGTCGCATGAGACAAGTCACGATGTTTACGATTTTGTAGACTTTTTGGGGTCATAAACAGTTTGTACTGTCATGTGAAAATTATAGCGGACTTTTTTTTTTGTTACATTTTTTAGGGTCCCGTACCGTACCCAAACGGGACCCTATTACTGAGACTTCGCTGTCCATCCGTCCGTCCGTCTGTCACCAGTCTGTATCTCATGAACCGTGATAGTTAGCCAGTTGAAATTTCTACAGATTATGTATTTCTGTTGCCGCTATAACAACAATTACTAAAAACAGAATAAAATAAATATTTAACACACTTGGCCGGTTTTTTTACGAATATTAGTACTTATAAAAAATATGTAGTTGTCTCTATAAAGGTTTAAATTTATTGTCTTTTTTTGTAATAGAAAAATATATTCTGTTCTGTACAATTATTCTGAATCTTCAAATAAAACCAGGTTTTAAAATAAACCTTGCGTTTCAAAACGTCCTTTGGTAAAAACTCATCAGGCATTAATCAATCATCACACTCAAACATCCTTTATACACACACACACACACACATACACACACACATACATACACACACGGACAAGTGACCAGCCAAGCAGAAATATATTTTGTACGAACAAAACTGTTATTTTTTTTAAATAATTGATGTGCACAACGTCCGTCACAATTGTCAATGGTATTTTTTTTTCTTTTGTGGCACAATACGTTATTATCTTTGCCGACCACAGATAGTAAATATAGGGGGAAACAAAAATTGCTATAAAGCGAAAACCGGACACAATAAGAAAAAATCAACACTTCGATTATAAACCGTGTGTTTGTTGATATAATGTTTATATTGAAATGCATTACTTGTGAGACATACGGCTTTTTGGCTTTAGGAGATTTGTAAGGTGCCTTCAATGACCTCGTAGTGGTCAAAAAAGAAAGTCCGTTTTAAAAAAAAATGGTTAAAAATGTTTACTTAAATGCTATACTTCGGCACATCGACCTTGTCAATAGAAAATGGCGGCAAATGTTAAAAATATTGGCACGAAGAGATATTCCATTCCAAATTTAAATTTCGCGTCTTTTTCTACTGACAAGTTGGGTGTGATTAGGTATATTTTAGGTAATTTATTTATGCTTGTATGAAAAACATACCTAGATAAATTAAAATATCTACTTTTAATATCTTACTTACGAAACATCATTTGATATTTACTAGCTTTTCGGTGAAGGAAAACATCGTAAGGAAATCTGCATACATCTGCGAAGAATTTTTTTTTTTTCAATACTACGTCGGTGGCAAACAAGCATACGGCCTGCCTGATGGTAAGCAGTATCCGTAGCCTATGTACGCCTGCAACTCCAGAGGAGTTACATGCGCGTTGCCGACCCTAACCCCCTCCCACCCTCGTTGAGCTCTGGCAACCTTACTCACCGGCAGGAACACAACACTATGAGTAGGGTCTAGTGTTATTTGGCTGCGATTTTCTGTAAGGTGGAGGTACTTCCCCAGTTGGACTCTGCTCTAGATCTGGAATGACATCCGCTGTGCTGTGCCCTATCACACAGAGCGAGATGACATTCACAATGCCCATACCTCTCTTGTGGACGTAGTTTAAGGACATACCCGGGTCAAAAATTCAAAGGTGTATGTGTGGGACGTATATAGGCTGAATTATTATTATTTTAATTTACTACTAAGTGTTCCCTTAGTATTCTGTTTTTATTTCTATGACAGAAAGCCATTAAAATAAATAGTAATCAATGAATTCGACGACCGGTCTGGCGTAGTGGGTAGTGAGTAGTGACCCTGCCTATGAAGCCGATAGTCCTGGTTCCAATCCCGTTAAGGCAATTTATTTGTGTGATAAATAAATAAATATTATAGGGACATTCTTACACAAATTGACTAAGTCCCACGGTAAGCTCAAGAAGGCTTGTATTGTGGGTACTCAGACAACGATATATATATATATACTTAAATACATAGAAAACATCTGACTCAGGAACAAATACCTGTGCTTATTACACAAAACATGCCCTTACCGGGATTCGAACCCAGGACCATCGGCTTCATAGGCAGAGTCACCACCCACTAGGCCAGACCGGTAGTCAATGTCAGTTGTGATGAGCACAGATATTTTGTTCTTGAGCCATAACTATTTTCTTTTTATTTAAGTATACACAACACAAGCTTTACTGTACCGCTTAGTTAATTTGCTATAATATTAAATGTGCAATAACATTTTTTTAAATATAAAGACATCAAAAACGTTTCAAAACTGACAAAAGTAAGTATCAATTTCAAAACGCACTTACCCAGGATCAAATATGCACTAAAATTAAAAAAAAAATTATACCCACATAAACCTGGATGAACATTTAAACACGGAAAGTATCCAGTAATTTTATTACGTAATTAACTTTTTTGGCTAATTACTAAAAGCAGATGTGAAATTCTTGAAGGAGTTTAGTCCAATCAAAGGGATGTCTTATTATAAAAAAATGATATCCGTGGATTGAAGGAAAGTGGTTAAATAATTTTTGAAATACTTGATACTGACTGACTCGACAGTTACAAAAGGGCTATCGCAATGAAATTAATTTTTTTACAGTAGATATGGTGCTACTTTTCCGCACTAGTGCGTAAATTAGCACATTATTTAACTATGACGAAACTTTAAAGAGCCATATGTACTGAAAAACGTTGTACGATACACGTGCGAATAGGTGATTCGCAACTCGTGTCGATTTAGAACACTCACTTCGGTCGTGTTTTAATTCATCGCCACTCGTTACGAATTTCCTATTTTTCGCACTTGTATCGTAAATAACTATTACAATAGATATGGTGCTACTTTACCGCACTAATGCGTGCACTTTACGTATTAGGCTATGTCGATATTTATCGCCACTTTTCATATTTTTCGCATTTAAGTATATCGTAATGTACTATTTTACAAGCTTTTATATGTACCCACTTCCCGGTTCCCGATGAAGTGGAAAATTAGCATACATATGTTAATAATAATATATATATTATTGTAACATCGAGATGATCTGATGAAGGAGACAGGTGGTGGCCATAGGAACTCTGTAGTAAAACAACGCAACCTGATTGTGTATGGGGTTTTTAGAATTATCTCGATGATTAGTTGTCTGTGGAAAGAAAATTATAGTCAGCGATAAAAGCTTGTACCAAAAATGAAATTTTTGCTAAAAACTTATTTTATAGTGAAGGTGACAGTTGACTGGAGTATAACTTAAAAAGCTCTATCGTTACAAAGATATAGGGGCAGCGGGTAAATAATACAATGTTTTTTAACAGCTATTTAACCTTTATCGATGTTTAATTCCAATTTACAATGCTTCATGCCGATTGGTTGGTACAATCGCGGAGCAAAATGTTAGTAGCTATATTACATTGTATATTTACAATAACAATATACATAATGGATATATACCGGGGATTACTATAGCTAGCTTAAATCTAAAATAGGCCCTTGAGGCATTGTGTCAAGGATGCTGGCATTTCCTCGTTGTATCGCAATGCTGATACGTTGTGCGAGGAAGCTGTCAGCTCTTCGGTCACCAGTTACGTCAACCAGACGCTAGTTGGTTATATGTAACAGAGCTCAGATCGGAAACCATTTTATTTTTCATTGAATTTTTTTTAGCATTATTACCATACTGGGTGAACTAAAACTATATGAGACGTTGACGTAATGTGCATCCGCAAAAAATAATATTCTTAAACTAGTACAAAATGTATCAAACATTTATTATTATTATTTCTTTATTTCAGGCCAGTTTGTCCAGGGTTTGTTAGTTATATACAGACTTACAAAACTAGTGTTAGTACATCTTAACCTAGGTCTCACAGCTTTTTTGGGGTCTTGGTACACAGGACGATGGGCAGACGCCCAGTGACTAAAAAATGTACAATCCCATCTCTCCGCTATACCAGCAAGCTTGTGCTACCCCACAGGCGACACATTTGAGAGGCGATTCTTTCCTCATTATTGCATGAAAATCGTCCATTAAAAGAACGAGTTAACCGACAGTAAATACAAGTATACATAAAACCTTTTTTAGAGAATAATGTGTAAGTAGATAAGATCGTTAATTGACTGGAAAGTTATGCTACTGTTCTGAATTGTTTTTGTCTAAATATATGTATAAAGTGTGAGTTTTTGTTGGTGACTGATCGAAACCGGATTTTTTGCCGAAACCGAAAGTTCGGTATTGCTCTAGTTTCGGACGAAACCGAACCGTCGACACAGTTTTTGTCCAATATGTGACGCATTGGGTAAATATGTCAGTGAATTTTGTTATAAATCTTAAATTGTGTAAGCATATATTCTCCGTTAGTCAGTTGCATACAAAATTTCCGCTGAAATTTTTCAAGTTTCGATAATTCAATGTTATACTCACTGAGCCAAGGGAGTAAGTAGGTATGTATGTTCCATTTTTTACAAAATAAAAAAATTAGTTTTAGCGAAAAAATGTATTTATTGTACAAATAAATAATCATTTATAAGTAGTTTTTAACCTTTGCCTGCATGCCTGTTCGCAGCAAGGGCGCCGCTACCGGTGGTCATTAAATTCCCATAAATTAAACGCAGGACGACATCTGGCGATTCAGGTTCATACATACATATAAATTTGAATTAAGCCGCCGAAGTGTTAAGTTGTCTAGAATATGATTGCTTCATTTGCTTCATTTTGTGTAATTGATTCAATTTGAAGTTTTATTTGAATGTATAATGCTTAGTTAGTTACGAATATTAATAGAGATTTTAGGTTTTAGCTTTAATAATTATTACTAACAAATTTGTGGATCTTGTTGTCTGAATAAAAAGACGTAAATAAATAAATAAAAAATGCCTTTTTTTTTCTAAAAGTTTTATAGGAGAAATTAACATAAAATAAATGCTTCACCAAAAATTATAACGATTATTTCTTTGTGTATTATTAATTTATATTTTTTTATGGTATGCATTCAACTTAAATACGGTAAGCTAGTGACTAAAGCCAAAGTTTTTTTTTCAAATGCTAGATTTCTGTCATATAATGATGTAAATGGGAGAATCAACTTTTTAGCGTCACTCGTTGCCATGGTTACGATTAGTTGTCCAGGGGACAAAAGTTCATTGAAATACTGATTTTATGGTACTTAAATGTATTAAACTTGCGTTTTTGTGGTCGTTATAACCAATGTCCATAATGGGCCCCCTACTAAGCATGTTAATAGAACGGCATACAACGTCTCTTCAAACAAACTGTGCCACTGTTGTCCCTTGGACAACGGGACAGGATAACAAAACAAAAAATGTTGTTTCACCCAAATATGATCATATTTTTAAGAATATACCTATTATAATTTATGATACACATATAAGTTAATATATTCATCTACCCATATGATTTACAAATTTTTAGTATGTCCTACGCATTACAATTTATCGCCATGAATACCATTCGCTAGTTTAAATGCTAATTTTTATGTCGTTAATTTTTATTGGCTATTTTTTTATTACTTAATATGCTATCAAAGTAGTACAGCCACGTCTGAAGATATCGACATGGACATAGTACAAACATGTATACACAACCCTATTGTCCATATATTAAAAAAATTAATAAATATTATATGACATTATTACACAAATTGACTAAGTCCCACAGTAAGCTCAATAAGGCTTGTGTTGTGGGTACTTAGACAACGATATATATAATATATAAATATTTATAAATACTTAAATACATACAAAACACTCATGACTCAGGAACAAATATCCATGCTCATCACACGAATAAATGCCCTTACCAGGATTTGAACCCGGGACCATCGGCTTCATAGGCAGGGTGTTAAATGTTCATTCTTAATTTCGAATATCGCGCCTTATTTAAATCCGTCTCGCACTTGACGGTTCTTACGTCAGTGTCACTTCCTATTCTTGTACTCCGTGACACGTGTTTTTCGAGTGTGCTTTTTGCTTAAAATTAAAGTAATCTTTACTAGATTCCCGTTAATTTTCGTTTCATTTATCAGGTTAAGGGCCCAGTAAAGCCTAGAAAAGAAGGCAGTGCAAAAACTCTTAGTGCATAAGTGTAAAAATGTGTACATTAAATTGACTAGAAAAGTTTCATGACATTGCAAATTGTTTTCCGTCAAAAAGTGTTTGTTCGTTTGTGTTTTCCAAAAACTATTGAAAAATGGCATCAAATAATCAAATGGCATTAATTGAAAAACTAACCGGCCGTGATAATTATGCTACATGGCGATTTGCGGTAAAAACTTACCTTCAACATGAAGAGTTGTGGGATTGCGTTGAACCGGCTGAAGACGCTCAAATAGATTCAAAACGAGACACAAAAGCAAAAACAAAGATAATTCTGCTAGTGATCCTACAAATTATGTACATATTCAAGAGGCCGGCACCGCCAAAGAAGTATGGGAGAAGTTGTCAAAAGCGTTCGACGACTCTGGGCTGTCACGCCGCGTCGGCTTACTGCGAGACCTCTGTAATACCTCGTTAACCGGATGTCAAAATGTAGAAGAATATGTGAGCAAAATTATGAATACTGCCCATAAGCTCCGGAACATAGGCTTCACGGTAGATGATGAATGGCTCGGGACATTGCTACTCTCCGGTCTACCTGAGTTTTACCAGCCTATGATCATAGCTATTGAAAGCTCTGGCATGAAAATAACCTCAGATTCTGTGAAAGCAAAATTATTGCAAGATGTTAGATGTACCGAGACTGATTCTTCAGTATTTGTTGCTAGCAAGAAGTTGCACAGAAGCCACACGAAGCAGTCTAAAGGGCCAAGATGCTATTCCTGTAATAAATATGGTCATAAAAGCCCCGAGTGCAAGGAGAAGCCAAGGGATACACAGCGTCATAAGCCAAGCAGTGCATCATATGCTGCAGTGTTTATAGCTACATCAAGTCAAGATGATGTGTGGTTTATAGATTCAGGAGCATCGTATCATCTTACGAAGCACAGAAATTTGCTAATGAATGTAACAACCCCTCCGATAAATAATATAAAGGTTGCTAACAAAGAAGTCTTATCTGTGCATGGCTCAGGACAAGTAACTTTAGACACATACAATGATAAAGGTAAAGAAAACAAGCTGCTCTTTACAAATGTGCTGTATTGTCCTGATCTTGCTAACAATCTCCTGTCAGTTAGTGAGATTGCAAAAACTGGTGGCAAAGTAAATTTTGATAGCAAAGGCTGTGCTATTATAAACAATAGAGGTCAGATAGTAGCAACAGGCACGCGTATCAACAACATGTACCGGCTAGATATACCTGGAAAAGGCTATGCATGCATGTCTGATGTTGATGAACAAGAAGATACTTATTTGTGGCACCAGAGAATGGGACATCTTAACTTTCAGAGTCTAAAGAAAATGACAGAAAACACTGATCATGTAATTTTCTCGGCAAAGACAGAAAATCTGACATGCATAACATGCCAAGAAGGTAAACAGACCCGATTACCTTTTAAAAGTGAAGGCCCCAAAGCTAAAAGTTTACTTACAGTAGTTCACTCAGATTTATGTGGACCTATGGAAACTCCTTCGCTCGGTGGAGCCAAATATTTCATTACATTTATTGATGACTACTCAAAGAAAGTGTATGTGTACTTTCTCAGGAACAAGTCAGAAGCTCTAGAAAAATTTAAAGAATTCAGAAATGAAGTTGAGAACCAGCTCAATGTCAGGATCAAGGTGATCCGTACCGATGGTGGAACCGAATATGTTAACAAGACATTCTCTGACTACTTAAAAGGTGCAGGTATCATACACCAAACAACCACACCATATAGCCCCGAGAGCAACGGATTATCAGAAAGGATGAATAGAAGCCTTGTGGAACGAGCAAGATGTATGCTTCAGAATGCCAACTTACCAAAGAAATATTGGGCTGATGCAGTCCACACCGCTGCTTATGTGATCAACCGCTCTCCAACTAGGTCTTTATCATTCAAAAATCCTGAAGAAATGTGGTCTGGACATAAGCCGAATGTGAAACACATGCGCATATTTGGCTGTGAAGCTATGGTCCACCTGCCCAAGGAGAAACGTAAGAAGTGGGACCCTAAAGCACACAAAATGATCTTCATTGGATATTGTGATCATACTAAGGGCTACCGTTTTATAATACCTGAGACCACTACAGTAATAAGAAGCAGAGATGCTATATTTCTAGAGTCTACTGTGAAAAGAAATTATGTTCCAGTTGAAATTTCTTCAAGTGACCCGGCAGAAAATAATAATATTCAGGATGAATCAAATGAAAGTATCAGTGACACAGATGTCACAAGTCTAGACAGCTCATATGATACAGTATGTGAAAACAGGACTACCTCGGACAGTGATTATGTACCTGATACAACTCTGGATATAACTGCAGTCAAAAAGATGGAGCTGAGACCTAGAAAGAATATGGCTACTAAAAAGTCAGAAGAAAATACTTACCTGTGCTATGATGCAGAACCTATGGAAAATGTTCCTGAAACATATAGAGAAGCAATTAACTCACTTGCTGCAGAAAAGTGGAGAAAATCTATAAAAGAAGAATTAGATGCCCATGAGAAAAACAATACCTGGACATTGGTAGAAAAACCCCCAAATGCCAAAGTTATAGGATGCAAATGGGTGTTCCGAATCAAAGAAGAACCAACTGGTCAGCGTTACAAATCACGCCTGTGCGCTAAAGGATTTGCACAGACAGCAGGTATTGATTACCAAGAAACCTTCGCGCCAACTGTAAGGTATGATTCAATTCGGTTATTACTCTCTGTGGCTGTTCAACAGAATCTCAAAATGGTCCAACTAGATGTCAAGACAGCCTTTCTCTATGGTGAGCTTGAAGAGACTATATACATGACTCCACCACAAGGACTTCCTCATGGAGAAAATATGGTATGTAAACTTAACAAGTCATTATATGGTTTAAAACAAGCGCCACGATGTTGGAACAGCAAATTTGATTCGGTGTTGAAAAAGTTTGGCTTTGTCAGTAGTAAAGCTGATCAATGTGTTTACATTGGTCAAGTCCATAACAAGAAATGTTATCTATGTCTATATGTTGATGATGGACTATTACTCTCAACTGATGAATTAGCTTTAAAAGCAGTAACTAAGGAACTGAATAAAGTATTTAAAATTACAGTTATGGATAAGGTTAGTAATTTGTTGGGATGCAAATTGAAAGGACTAGTGACTATATATTTATTCACCAGACAAAATATATAGAACAAATGTTGAATAAATTTAATATGCATGACGCTAATCCCAACAGTGTTCCTGTCGACCCTCACATGAAGTTGCAAAAGGGAGAAGAAGAGCCTGAGCGGAATCTGCCATACAGAGAAGCAGTGGGATCTCTCATGCACCTGGCAACTGTGAGTCGACCCGATATAACGTTTGCTGTCAATTTGGTGAGTCGATTCCTTAATTGTTACAACCAAATACATTGGAATGCGGTGAAAAGAATTTGTAAATATTTAAAAGACACAAAAGACTATGGTCTATATTACAAAAATACTAATCAGTCCTCAGAAGTGACTGGTTACAGTGATGCTGACTATGCCAATGACCCAGACTCACGTCGTTCAGTGACCGGTTATGTTTTTATAAAGAGTGGAGCAGCAATAACTTGGTCCAGTCAAAGACAGCAAACCGTGGCCCTCTCAACAACTGAGGCCGAATTCATGGCTGCATGCGCAGCTACTAAGGAAGCAATGTGGATCAAACAATTTCTTAGCGACATTGGTGAATATCAACAAGATACTCTGTGTCTTCACTTAGACAATCAAAGTGCCATTAGTGTTATTAAAAATGTGAATTTTCATAAAAGATGTAAACATATTGAAGTGAAATACTACTTTATTAAGGAAAAGTATCAGCAAAAGATCATCTTTTTAAAATATGTTACTAGTGAAAATCAGTATGCTGATATTCTTACCAAAGCTTTGTCAAAAGATAAATTCAATTCTCTTAGATTTAAATTAGGAATGTGTTCACTTGGATCTACATGACTGTTATTTCTTTAAAATTGTTCTTATGTTGCACTGCTGTTAAGCAGCTATATTGTACTATTGTAATGTTAGTTTGAAAAGGCTCGAATTCAAGGGGAGTGTTAAATGTTCATTCTTAATTTCGAATATCGCGCCTTATTTAAATCCGTCTCGCACTTGACGGTTCTTACGTCAGTGTCACTTCCTATTCTTGTACTCCGTGACACGTGTTTTTCGAGTGTGCTTTTTGCTTAAAATTAAAGTAATCTTTACTAGATTCCCGTTAATTTTCGTTTCATTTATCACAGGGTCACTACCCACAAGGCCGGACCGGTCATTAAGTTATTGTATAGGTACATATTTTTGGCACTTTGTCCGTATTGATATTTTCAGACGTGACTGTACTAATTGAAATTATGTACTGGCAGCCTATTTGTTTTTAATTTTACTAAAAATATTTAAAAAGTTATAAAGTATATTTTACGAGTATCAGGCATTTGATATAAAAAAAAATTGCCAACGATTTTTGGCTTGAAAATATAGCCATAACTAAATGTTTTTCTTTTTTAATCATGTTATAACAACCCACGAACAAAGGAAATAAAAATCATTCTCTATTTAAAATATGAGAGACGAAATAAATCTACAGTAACGATAAAGTAAAAAAATACAATTCACATTATCTACGCAAGAAACAAATGAAAATTTGATAATATTTCCTTCCCTTTCAGACTATAGCGTAAAAATAGGAAATACAACTATTTTCAAATACAGAACGTTTATATCATGTTTTTTGACACATTTAGACAATATTTAGGCCATTGACAGTCACGGTTACGTAAAACGAACAATTTTGTTGTTTCGCCATACTTTTCCCACTATTACGCTGCATGGTTTAGTTAATAGACAAAATGGCGGCGTCACGGGCGACACACACGATGATGAAGTTTTATCTTAAGCGTGGAATCGGCCTTACGCGCATCCGTCTGTACTTGGCCTTAGATTGTCTATGCCACAATGGGTTTTAAAGTGTTTCCCGCGTTGTATTATTGTTTTTTTTTAATGGAAAAAGGGCATGTGCCTGATTCTGTGAATTGAGTCGTAACTCTAATGTAATTAAACTTTTTCGATGCGTGTATGTATCATACCTACATATTTTTTTGGTAAATAATGTTTAGTAATTTTTAGAAAGTAGATGATATTGAGTTGTATTTTGCCGAAAATACGCTTATAAATTTTGGGTAATCAGAGCTACTTTATAAACATATCTTATACCTTTAAACGAGCAATTCTTGTATATATATATATATTTCTGTGATCTCGGAAACGGCTCTAACGATTTCGCTGAAATTTGGTATATGGGGGTTTAAGGGGGTATACAATATATCTAGATTATTATTATGTTTGGGAAAAAGCGTGTTTTCGAGTTTTCATGCGTTTTTCTTTCTACGCAGAATATGGTCGCTAATTTCGTGTTGCCGGCCACTGTCCGTCTGGTCCAGCGGGTTAAGACGCGGACTGCTAAACGAGTGTTACGGGTTCAAATCTCGCCCGGTGACTAACATTAGTTTTTTTTTATATGTTCAAGTTTATATATTATTTTTATTGTTTCAGACAAGTTTAATTTAGTAAAAAATGTAGTTAAGATTATCACCTATACACCACCATATACAATAAATAGTTATAACCGAGCAAAGCTCGGTCGCCCAGGCACTTATTTGATTATTTTCGAGAAAATGCTATGTCAGAGAGAGTAAAGTGATTTACCTTGTTACTTATTATCTTGTTATGCAAATGCTTCACGTACCTGTAACCAAAAACAGACATTTGAAGATTATTTTTAAATTAAACATATGATCACAAAGCGTAAAATGAAGATCAGTCGAAAATATTTAAAATGCAACTGCATTTAACTTTAGAATTAATATAATGTGAACCATATATCTGATTCGAAATATTTTTGCCAAAATAGTTACCTATAGATCACGTTAGTTTTTATTAGGTGCGTGCGGAGCGAAACCACAAATGATAAATTGAACCATGATAATATAAGTAAAAAGGCCATAAACAACAATAATTTTCTTTTAAAAATTCCGCAACAAAAATTCCCGGTCAACACTTCTACGAAACCGAAATTCCACGTTTAAATTTATTCATCTAAATCAAATCGTTGCATCAAACATTTCGGCCATTCTGACTTGAGCCGCGTCCCTCCGTGATACACTCCCCCCTCTTATTATGATCATAAGACGTTGTCGGGGCAGGGGGGGTCACGGTAAATTTGTCGCTAGGAGCACGGAGGCGTGACGTCACTGTTCAGTTAGCACGCTCGAAGTACTGTTTTACAAATTGGTTCGTAAATGCAAGCGTTCTTAGCTTTATTTAAGACACTAAATTCAAATAGCTACCTGTTTAAACGCTGATTTATCTAGTCGGACTAAGCTAACTCTGCATGGCATTTGAAAAACTGTAGCAATGTCATAGTTAATGTCAAATTTCTATGAACATATGAAATCTATCACACACTTCCTCAATTACTATTCAAGTGCAAAGTTCGTTTAGACGCGCTCTACACGCAAGAAGCGCGGATTATTAACATTTATCGTAGTATCTGCTCTTGAAAAGATACTTATCAGAAAAAGAGAGGGACGAATGTCATATCTATACCAACACGCAACGTAAAAGAGGATTATTGTGATTATCGCTTAGCATCTTGCACTTTCGAAAACATTCTTGTCAGAAAAGGACGCGAATGACCATATTTAACAACCGTAGAACAAAACATTGAATATGGCGCAAAACGTTTTCATCCTAAATAGAACTATCAAACTTTCCATACGACCAAATTATAAAGAAACGATAGTTACATAAATGCAGTTAATTACAGAAAGTTCGGCAGAGCTTTTGTGAAACCACATTTCGGTCAAACAGTCGGCGTGCAGTTATAAGCAGCTGGAATGCAGATAAGATGCAGTCTGTTTCAACCCTTATATGTTATAGAGAACCGCGCGTAACGAACCTTTAAAAAATATCAGGAAAGTTACTGTCTAGAAAGTGTTTTATGTAATTATGTTACAAATGTGGCTTTGTTTTTACCGGCCAATGATCGCTTTACATATATTTGAGTAAAGAGCTCTTTAACATCCATAAACAATAAAATATGTAGAAATAGTCAAAATTGTATCTTAATTAGAGTCGTGGAATGTATTTGGGCCATACATTCCACGACTCTTCTCTTTCCGCACATACTCTATAAAATGAAATAGATTTAATATACAAAATAAAAAGAGACAAAGGGTGGACACCGGCAATGATAAGTTTCGTTTTCAAAGTTGTATTTGAACTAAATGTATCATTGAAGCAGTGTTCCAACCGCAGTATTTATATTGCTAGAGTCAGACCAAGATAAGTTGCCAGCGATTTTGATAGCCCAGAGAGTGCAAGTGTTATTAAACGTCAAACTTCTATGAAATTATGACGTTAAAAAACACTACACATACTGCACACACAGAGACACACACACAGACCTCACGCGCTGCAGAGTCGGACTGAGCTATCAAAATCCTTGCCAACTTAACTTGGTCTGACTCTGCCTTTGCTGATCTCTAAAGGTTACATTCAGATATCGACTGCAGCAACGTTACTGTTGTGTCGCCCACGACAAAGCGGTCAGTAACATGGCAATAGTTACGCTGCAGAGTCTACGTCTGAATGTTCCCTTAACATTCTCAAATTTAGAAGTTATTACATGTACAAAGCAATTGGTCTACGTATTTCACAATTGAAATTACGTTTTAAAATTGCTATTTATTTTAAAACATTCTTAATTCGAAATGAGCGTCTCTGACTCATCACGCGATGTTCAGAAACTACGTTCGTTCTGACATTTCCGGTTCCAAAAAACTCAACTGACTATCAAAATCACAAACATACATTGTACATACATGCAAATTTATGTAGCCTTTATTATCTAACAAATAAAGTTCAACTTTGAAAAGATTCTGTTTAAAGAAATGCATAAATAAGTTGGTAATTTTCATAAGGTGCCGTCTTATTTTGATTTGGGTCCTGTTATTTTACGAATGTATTTAAAAATACTTTTTGACTGTTATACGTAACAGTTGTTTGATTCTGTTTCCTTTTTACGAGTTGTATAAACATGTGAGGCCTTTTTAACATGTTCACCTTTTTGGTAACCTTTGTACGTAATCTTTTATTTTCATTCAAAAATATACGGCAAAACATGTAAGATAATGCATTTACTTTCTTATTCTTCTATGCACTAATTCATGATATATTTAACTTAGAAGTGCAACAAAGAACTAAAAAAATCAACAACGATAGACAATTTGTTAATTACAATTTTATCACAAAATCTCAATTCGGAACGCACCTCGCGTTTGAAAAACAAAAGCGCCTATGACCCCACAATATTCAAATTTAGAATTATGAATGGTCAGTGGTCGTTTTTTTCTATTCTTTTTTCAAATAGGAGAATGATTGATTGTGAGGTTGATGTCTTTTTTGTTGGAAGTCATTAGTTTGTTAATTACTTGTGAATTTGATCATTTGTAGTTCGTTAGCGCCTGGAAGAAAGAGCGTTTGACATTTCTTTTAGGGTTGCCAGTAGCTTTTTTGTATATTAATCATTTTTTATTGCATCGTTCCGAAATTGGTTCACAGAAGCCTTGATATCTTCGTCTGTTGTTTGCGCTTTCTAGCATCTGCCATAGAAGCTTAAGATGAGTACGTATGTGATTTCGATCTAATTTAACCAAAAAAACCTAAAATGCATAGTGTTAATATAAATAGCTGAAGTAAGCACTCATAAATAGATATACTTTAAAAAGTATCGACTGAACGAAAATGTAGTGACAAAAATTGAGAAAGGTATGTTGAGATTGTTTGGACACGTGGGAAGAATGAGTGAAAGAAGGCTAAGAAAGAGAGTGTATAAGGGTGAAGTAGAAGAGGGAGCTGGAAGGGGACCTCGGCGGACTTTCTCTGATCAAATCGGGGAAATCCTGAAGAAAGGTCAGGTCAAGAGCACCCTAAACCGGCGCACGTGTATGAGGAATGTCATGAAAGTGAAGGAATCGAAAGAGGTATGTCAGGATCGTAGCAAGTGGAAATCCGTGGTCTCTGCCTACCTTCCGGAAAATAGGCGTGACTATATGTACATATGTATGTACGTTTATATTGACCACCATTATAATATTAGGTCATAGTCTTTGTTATGGTCAGGGACATTTTACATCAATTCATCAAATATTCACATAAATACTCAATTGGTCTGGTTGGCATTTTTATCAAACATTACCAATATGTATAATATATGCATTTGTCTCAATGACAATAATGACATAAAGGTCATGCTACAAACGCACAATTTTAATTGACAGGAACCGGTAACCAGTTGTACAGGTGCGTAATATACTCAATTATTAAACAGTCATAAATTATGTTATTATGTAACGTTTTTTGTATTAGTTGCATATGAACTATATTATATTATTATTCTTTGCGTGCGTTCCTTACGACCCCAAAATGACCCAGTGTATGAGCTGTTTTGACACGCGGCCACAACCGTTTGACCCCAGAATTAAAATAAAATAATATAAATAAATAAATATTATACGACATTATTACACAAATTGACTAAGTCCCACAGTAAGCTCAATAAGGCTTGTGTTGAGGGTACTTAGACAACGATATATATAATATATAAATATTTATAAATACATAGAAAACACCCATGACTCAGGAACAAATATCCATGCTCATCACACGAATAAATGCCCTTACCAGGATTTGAACCCGGGACCATCAGCTTCGTAGGCAGGGTCACTACCCACTAGGCCAGACCGGTCGTCAAAAGAATTGCACCATAATTCGACTTTACAATGGTAATTATCTGCCAAAATCTGGCCGCCAATACCGCCATATTGACAGATTACATCTGTACATATTTCGACACGCGGCCAAACCGTCTGATCCCAGAATTGGAACAAATCTCGGTGCCGCGCGGTCGTAAGTAGGAAGTCCGAATTAAACTCTTAATGCGCTCAAGTGATGTCTGCCATCGCCAGCCAAACCTGGCCTGTTCCCTAACATACTAGCTACACTGAAAGAAGATAAGTAAAAATAGTATATTTCTGTTTTTCCTTGCGGAAATCGTCAACTTTGGGCCCGCTTCACTAAACAAATTTGCCGCTTCCTGGCTCCATCGAATATAAATTCCCTGATCTCTGATACTACTATTTGAACCAGAGATCAGGGGATTAAATTCCGAGCGCTCGATTTCATCACTCTAAAATCTGTGGAAACGGCGAAATGCTATTTTTGAAATACGAGCGACAGAAATTGGGAATCTAGTAGTATTAACTACTCGTTTATAATTCTATTAAAAGGATCGAAATTAAAAAATCGCCGCCCTGAGCTGATACATCTCTTACTTTAATGAGGTATGTCACAAACAATTGTTACTACTTACACTACACCCGTCTTACAGATCGTGTAGTAACAACAAAAACCGACCGAGATCCGGAGTCAGAACCTGGGGGTCCATTTGACGAACGGTATTAGACTAATATTATTAGTTCCCAACCTGTGCCCCATTTCTTGAACGGTATTAGTCTAATATTATTTGTGTGTTGCCATGGTTACCAATACGATTTGACAGTTCGTGGACTAATAATATTAGACTAATAACGTTAGAAAAATGGGCCGCTGTCAAGTCGTATGGGTTACCGTGGCAACACACTAATAATATTAGACTAATAATGTTCGATAAATGGGCGCCTGAGTACGCAGATAAGCTAGAATAGAGCATTCTGGCGCAGATATACAAGGAGACCTGACCCCAGATAAACTGGGAAGAGGGACAGGCAAAGAAGAAGTTGGTTTTTGATTTACTCAATGAGTTCGGCTAATTGTTATTTTTTCAGTGCACCAACGGCGTATCAAATATGCCTGATGAGTAAGCCGCGGAGGCAACTTGGCCTGATTTTCATAAGAAGGCGCTATAAAATAAGGTGGTTGCAATCAAGTTATATGTACCTACATACCATCAGGTTCAAATTTGCATGGACAATTTATGAATAATTTCATTCATAATAATCTATGTACTATATACCTATGTTATTATTTTCTTTTGTGTGTCAAATTCCATACTGTCGAATTAGGATAGCTTGTAACAATACCCTATTGTACCTACACTTCGTCAGTACCTATGCACCATACGTTTTCGTAACTCAAAGGAATATTTTTTAGGACATACGATGGAATTGCGTTTTTCTTGTGTAGAAAAGAGAAAGAGAACTCTATCTATCCACCAAATTTTATACAGTAAAAATACGCATTTAACCGATTTGCGAGACCGAAATGATGCCATATGTGCTCCGTGTAGAGAGTTTTGTAAGCAGTGATGTATCTAGGGGTGGGCGAATGGGGCCCTCGCTCACGGCCCTCGCACTTTAAGGGGGGGCCCAAAGACAACCTTTTTATTACCTTTGGAATACACATTGAACAAAAAGGGCCTCACAGATGTGGTTAGACTAGTTCACGCTACGCCACTGTTGTGAAAAAATAGACTATATTTTATCGAAATCTGATGAAATAATAATATCGACAAGAACTAACCAAAATAGCCCAAGTATTAGAACCCAATACCTAAACCACACGTGAGTGATCAGCACAAACAGTAGGGGTCAAGCCAAACCGGTGGTTCTATTGACTCGATTGGAAGCCCGGATGCTCCGCTCAAGATGCCCTGTTGTAACTGTATGATTTTACTTCTGGCGGGTCACCTCGTGTTTTAAATTCTGTTTTGCCTAGTCAGTAGTAAGTAGTGACCCTGCGAACGAAACAGAAGGTCTCGGGATCGAATATAAGTATACATATATTAAGGACGTTTATATCATCATGAATATTTGTTCCTGAATTAAGGATGGTTTCTATGTACTTATATATCTACATATTCAACCCGATTAGAAGAATGATTAAAAAAAACGGTTAAGATCTTGGAAAGATCTTTAAAAGATCGATAACTAAACGACATGTCAAAATTGACGTTTATTTCGATTTCGCTGTGATCCCAATAAGATCTATCTACGATATTTATAACGTCAAAGTAACATTGGTTGCCCGAATCGAGCTGCTTCTATCAATTATACGACATACAAACGATATCTACATGAGAACTTATCTAACCCAGAACTTATTGTTATCGTATCTCATTCTTCGAATCGGGCCGGATATCGGAATAGTTAGGTTTTTGTAAGATCTTCGCATATATTTTAATGCAAAATTTTATGTTATTGGTGTAGTAAAGAATATTCACAAACTTACTTATCTAATAATAACCTATGCCAGTGATTTAGTCCACATAAATGACAAGCCTACGAGTACCTGACATCATTCCCCGTCGATACTAATCGCGTTGTCGCGTAGTAGCCTACTTTATAATTATAAAGTAATTATTTAAATAATAAATATATGCAATTAAAAAGCTTATATTCTACAACCATACATTTACAGTTTTTAATTACTTACATAATATCTATTAGGTAGAATTCGCCTCAAAACGTAGGCCTGCCCCATTTCCTTTCACAATTGCCTTTCTCTCCCTTTTGCATCCAACCTGGCCCACCCTTCGGACGAAAATGTCTCGCCATCTTTTCCTTTGGCCTCCATCTTTCTTTTTTCGTCTCTATAGGTATTCACATACCTGGTATTGTCCATTCTGCAGATCTGTACCCCTAGTGTAACTTTGATCGACATCATAACGTGACGAACGCGTTTGGGTTAAGTCTCATTTTGTATAGGATTTTGAGTTTCCAAAACGTCCCGCTTGGCGCGCTCTTTCTAAATCCAATACAAAATGAGACCAAACGCAAACGCGTACGTCACGTTTCGAAATCGAATTTATTTACACTAGGGGTACAGTACCCCTAGTGTAAACATTTTTCGACAGCGAAACGTGACGTACGCGTTTGCGTTAAGTGTCATTTTGTATGAGATTTTTGACTTTCCAAACGTCCCGCTTGGCGCGCTGTTCAAAAACCCATACAAAATGAGACTTAACGCAAACGCGTACGTCACGTTTCGCTATCGACTAAATGTACACTAGGGGTACTGTTCGTTTTTTAAACTTCTTCATCATTGGTATCCTTTGTTGCTAACAAACATAGCTCCTAATTAAAGCAAACTATGACACATTCAGACCAATTTTTTTAAAGAAAAAATATCCCTTTGACTACTACATTACTCACAAGCAATAATAAAACAGACTTCATTACGTAGAACAGAAAAAAACTCGCATTTCAAAGCAACCCGCATTCCAGCTCACTCAATCCCAAAACGTCCTATATGTAGGTCTAAATGTATTACTTATGTTCTATCAAAAGAACGTATAGGCACGTGGCGCGATATGTGATTGTCCATTACATAGGACGATACGACCATATAAGGATTATATACATCTTCATATAGAAACATACGTTATGGCACGTTTGATTGATTCTGCAGTGCGAAAAATACATATGTATTTGATAGATTAATGGGAAATGGCTTGTCGGTGTGTATGACAATTATTAATATACATTAGTATGTAAGGTTATTTTCCATTTTACGTATTTGAAGGTAATTTATCTGTATTTTTAATGCGGGTTTCAAGAGATTTATTTACCATAAGCCTCTAATTTTAAGATAAATATTTTTAAAACAATTAATAGTATTTTATGCAACAGTTGTATAAGAAGGGTCAAAAAAGGCGAGTGGCGTGAGTTACAATGTGAGCCGGAGCCGAAGGCGTAGGCGAACATTGTAAAGGAATACGGCACGAGCATTTTTTGACCTACTTATACAACGTTGCATACAATATTTTTCCTACGAGTCAACAAAAATAAATCTTAATTTAGGTAAACAAAGCAAAAGTATATTAGCCAAGACGCGCGAGCATACCTTGTTACGCGCCCGGCCCGCCCCGGGCCGCGGCTGGCCGCGGTCAGCGACACCTCGTAACTCATGAGGCCCTGGTACTTGCTACTTGCTAAATTAAAATTTTGGACAGTTTTTTCTCAATTTTGGCCACCGTAGCCTACGGAGACTAACAAGCAACGCTAAGCGGTCTTCGTAGTCTATGGGTGTTGCTATATTACGGGTGTCACATGCGTGTTTCTGACTTATGAAGTAATTATTTTTACTATGCAACAAAATGAATATTTTGTAAGTTGGCAGCAATGCACTTAGTTTAAAACTGTATTCGTTTTGGTTTTGTTAGGTTGGTAGCCATTAATCGCAGTAACGTTATAGCGATTAAAAGCACAAGAGCTTTTATGAGGAATAGACAATATAGACTTTTCTTGAAACCTTTTATGTATGTTCTAATATTCGTGTTAATGAATGCATAATGGACAGATAATAGTAGAGGAGTAGGAAAAATAACATAAAGAATCATCTCATTTACAAAGGCGGATATTTTCTTTTTGTCGTGTTTTGTTTTACTTTGTTTAGATTCTGCTAAAATTTGATAGATAGATGATTCTTTTGCACGGCTCATGGGAGCCTGGGGCCCACTTGGCAACTAATCCCAAGAACTGGCGTATATGACCTTCCAAACCAGAGGGTAAATTAGGCCTTATTGGGATTAGTCCGGTTTCCTCACGATGTTTTCCTTCACCGAAAAGCGACTGGTAAATATCAAATGATATTTCGTACATACGTTCCGAAAAACTCATTGGTACGAGAGGGTTTAGAACTTGCGACCTCAGGATTGTCGCACGTTCTTACCGTTCGGCCGCCAGCGCCACTTTTCTAATCTATTTTTTTTTTTCTAATCTATAATTATTCTTAATAAAATGTATGCAAAAAATAACTAAACTTGGATCCTAGAACAGAAAATTGATACTTTCATCCTTTCTAGCAGGGAAGAAAAATCCCTTTTCTGCCCTCCGGGCGGAAAGCGTCAACTTTGCTCCCGCTACGCTAAACGAAATTGCCGCTTTCCGCCTCCGTCGAGCAGAAAAATAGTATGCGCACCACGGGAGGAAACGTAGGAAATTCCATCCCGCGTGTTTGCCACCCTCGCCTTCGGCTCAGTTGTCAATTTTGCACGCAATTTCCTACTTTTCCTCCCTTGGTATACAAATAACTATTTTCGAATGTGTGATGAAAAAGAATATTCCGAAAAAAAAATCCAAACTATACGAAGTGCATTACAAGTTCATTGGAAACAGCCATAGCGTACATACATTATTCCAATATATACATGACATGTATGAATATCACCTGTATGACATGACTAATGAATATTGACAGGTTCTGCGAATGGAGTTTATTAACATTTTTAAAGCGAGTTTTTTAACTAGGTTTTACCCTGGTTTTGCTTGATTTAAAGCTGTATTTAGTACTTCGTTGCTTGGAGATTTCACTCATACTTTTGTCGATTTCGCTCATTTGACGACCGGTCTGGCCTAGTGGGTAGTGACCCTACCTATGAAGCTGATGGTCCCGGGTTCAAATCCTGGTAAGAGCATATATTTGTGTGATGAACACGGATATTTGTTTCTGAGTCATGGGTGTTTCTATGTATTTAAGTATTTATATTTATAATATATTATATATATCGTTGTCTAGGTACCTACAACACAAGCCTTATTGAGCTTACTGTGGGACTTAGTCAATTTGTGTAATAATGTCCTATAATATTTATTATTTATTATTATACTTTGAAGATATTTACACAGGAGCAAATTATACTCCGAGATAGAGTCAAACCAAGATAAGTTATCAGCGATTTTGATAGCTCAGACGGTGCAAGTGTTATTTTAAACGTCAAGCTTCTATGAAATTATGACGGTTACTTGACACTTGCACCATCTGGGCTATCAAAATCGTTACTAACGTATCTTTGTCTGAATCATTTGTAGGTAATACTACTTTGATAAAAAAAAAATATACGTTATAATTATAATAGGTATCTAATATCTATTATTAACTTTATTTAATTCGTAACGGTGTTAAAATTATCAAGAAAACACGTTGCAAACATATTTTTTTATTCCTCCGTATTAATTTTTCTTTTCAACAAAATTAACATTATTGAGTCTGTCCGGAAAGAGTCATGGAATGTGTTGGCCCCCATAAATTCCACGACTCTTCTCTTTCCGAACAGACTCTATCTAAATATATTAAACAAAAAATAAACGATTAAACCCTAAGGCTAAGGCCACAAAAAAATGTTAACATCTTGTCTATTCCGCCATAACCTAAAAAAAAACTTTATAAACGTCACATTGTCTATTCCGCCATAGCCGTTGCACATTTTTTAAAGCATAGACCCTCCGTCCTCGCATAGATAACATCTGTGTCCTAATTGCATTCTGTAATGAGGTTTTTATGCAATACAAATAATACTATTATTGCTTTTTAATCAACGCGATGTGAGGGCTTAAGGGCACGAACACTGTACAGCCAAGATTAATATATTTCGACCTATTCTTTTTTTTTTAAAGAATTCATGGCTGAGTTTTTCTCAAAAAGGGTTTCAAAAAGTTATGTAAAAGGTTTTATAAGTTCGGCGACATGCAAGTTACACTAGCTTGCAGGCGTCCATAGGTTGCGGTAACCACTTTCAGGCCATATGCGTGTTTGCAACCAAAGTGCTATAACATATATATAGTCTGTCAGACAACTTTAACAGTAGAAAATGCGCGTAATTTTCATTTTCTATGGGACGATAACCCTTCGTACCTACATTTTTTTTTAAATTTACTGCTTTTTTCTACTAACAAAAATTGCTTGACACTTGACAGACTATATTTTCTTCGGGCCTTTACGGGTGTTTATTTAGTCACCGGTAATAATTTACGGGCTGAATATATAGGTCATATTGAGTAACTTTTACTATTTGGTCAACCACGAAATTGCGAAAAAAAGAATTACTTTAACATAGAAAATGTCAAGGTCAGACAGCCAAGATGTATGAAACAGCCAATTTTTTTTCGGTTTCGAGGTTGGTCCCATACTAAAAGTTGCTCAGTATGACCTATATATTCACCCCGTAAATTATTACCGGTGACTAAATAAACACCTGTAAAGGCCCGAAGAAAATATAGTCTGTCAAGTGTCAAGCCATTTTCGTTTGTAAAAAAAAGCAGTAAATTAAAAAAAATGTAGGTGCGAAGGGTTATCTTCCCATAGAAAATGTGAATTACGCGCATTTTCTACTGTTAATGTTGTCTGACAGACTATATATATGTTATAGCACTTTGGTTGCAAACTCGCATATGGCCTGAAAGTGGTTACCGCAGCCTATGGACGCCTGCAAGCTAGTGTAACTTGCATGTCGCCGAACTTTTAAAACCTTTTACATGACTTTTTGAAACCCTTTTTGCGAAAAACTCGGCCATGAATTAATTTTTTTTTCTTTATTGGGGAAATAACAGATACAGGCCATTTACATTTACATATGGAAGGTGGAGGTAAGGAATGAAATCTCCATGTACAAAAAAGTGTCATCAAAAAACCTTAAATAGGTGGTGCTACAGTACCTAGCATACTTGAAAAAAAAAAAAACAAATCATAGACAGCGCACTTCACTCCGTCAATAACGCCTAGGTTCTTAGCTACTAGCGCTACTCTGGAGAGATTTGGAACTATTATTTATAGCTGACAGCTGGACACTTTTGCAAGAGTTCTACCATAAGAGATTTCACTCCTTTTAATTACACACTCCATACATTTACAGGCATGATTACAAAATCGTACATATAGCCTACAGAGAATAGGGTTGTTTCCAATTTTTAGAAATGCTTGTATTACGTTCTATATTAACTAAAAGTTGCCCTAAAGTTCAACTTTTATACTAAAAACGGCTTTATATATGTTAAATTAACATAATATATTTTGACAGATACTTTCGCGCCCAAAACGCTTTTTAAAAATTGTGTGACGTCACAGTTTACGGTTTGACACATAACTACATACACACGTAGAAGATACGAACTGTCAACTGACATTAGTCATGTGTTGTTTATCGCCTAACTGTCAACAGTGTCAATCCGAGAGTTGTGACGTCATTAGAATCTTCAATGACGTTTCGAGTTTGGTCACGTGACGTGTGCCAAAAGATATTTTAAAATCAATATTTACAAAAATATAGTCATTACAGGTCCCCTAAAAGTAGTTTAACATGTTCTTATAATCCAAAAGAATTTATTGGGATACAATTCTGACCTAAGATTTGTAGATGGAAACGACCCTATTCCTACTAGGTGGTCTGGTAAGAGGTATTATTTGCAGATTTCACTTCCATACTACCAGACCTATTTCATATTAAATCCCCCTTAAGTAAAGTTATTACGCAGTTACTGGTTTTTGCGGCGTTCGACCTTTTTGCTCCGTTGACGTAAATTGGACAACGGTAGAATAAACATTTTTACTAGGTTTTACTCATTTTTAACTGTTTAAAGTGATTTTATGATAAACTTCGTCTGCGTCGAATGATGATTGATAAAAATATTAAATTTCGTCTAAATTGGTTTAGCGGTTTAAGGACAGACAGATAGACAGAGTTTCTTTCACACTTATACAGTGAGAAAAAACCGGCAAAGTGCGAGTCGGACTTGCCCACCGAGGGTTCCGTACTTTTTAGTATTTGTTGTTATAGCGGTAACAGAAATACATCATCTGTCAAAATTTCAACTATCTAACTATCACGGTTCATGAGATACAGCCTGGTGACAGACGGACAGATAGAAAGACAGACGGACAACGGAGTTTTAGTAATAGAGTCCCGTTTTACCCTTTGGGTATTATGGAACCCTAAAAAAACAATTAAAATAATTGAAATTGCATTGACGTTTAATGCTTTAAACAGTTCCATATGACCCTAACGAACAAAACAGCAAAATTTACTGTTCCGAAAAGACAGTAAATTATACTGTTTTGAGCAGCTAAAATGTAGTGACTGTTCGTTTATTTTTATCGTTTTTTCAATACTTAAAAATGGTCAAACAGTTAATGTTACTGTTTTGCATTTTACTGTTTTTCAAAAATTTGTTGATATTCGAAATTAAACTTTCGTGAGCCATATTCTAACATATTGATATATCACGTTTAAAATATTTAGCCAAAATAGAGACGGAAACATTGATATATATCTAAGGACGGGCCTTACGGGCACTAAGAATGGTGCTCAGCTCAGCGGTGTCACTGAAGCAAGTGCAGTGCAGTCTAACGCAACTAGTTGCGATGCGACCAATCGCGCGCGTGATGCGAACTCATCAACCAATCGCGTTGTGGCGTTAGACAGTAATTGGCTAGAATTTGTGTGTGTAACACCGCTGTACTGGCCCCATTCTTATTATCCGTAAGGCCCGTCCTTAGACATATGTCAATGGTCGGGAATATATTAACACGGAATATTCTAAAAAAGTAATCTGTACCTGATTATGACGGAAAGAGCGTACTTACTAATAGCAATAAGTATTTAGCAAAGTAAGCAACTTACATAGTACATTACGATACAAGTGCGAAAAATAGGAAATTCGAAACGAGTGGCGGTAAATTAAAACACGACCGAAGGGAGTGTTTTAAATCGACACGAGTTGCGAATTACCTATTCGCACATGTATCGTACAACGTTTTACAGTACATATGGCCCTTTAAATGTTCGACACAGTAACATAATATGCTACTTCTCGCACTAGTGCTATAAAGTAGCCCCATATGTACTGTAATAGTACATTACGATACAAGTGCGAAAAATAGGAAATTCGAAACGAGTGGCGATAAATTAAAACACGACCGAAGGGAGTGTTTTAAATCGACACGAGTTGCGAATTACCTATTCGCACATGTATCGTACAACGTTTTACAGTACATATGGCCCTTTAAATGTTCGACACAGTAACATAATATGCTACTTCTCGCACTAGTGCTATAAAGTAGCCCCATATGTACTGTAATAGTACATTACGATACAAGTGCGAAAAATAGGAAATTCGAAACGAGTGGCGATAAATTAAAACACGACCGAAGGGAGTGTTTTAAATCGACACGAGTTGCGAATTACCTATTCGCACATGTATCGTACAACGTTTTACAGTACATATGGCCCTTTAAATGTTCGACACAGTAACGTACAGGGGCGGATTAAGAAGGCGCGGGGCCCTTAGCACAATAAATCGCGGGGCCCCCTGGTTAAAAAAAAACGGCTAAGTGCGAGTCGGGTTCGCACCCCGAGGATTCAGTACCATCACAACATTTTTACAATGTTTAAATTTTTTTCGACTTGTGTTGGAACTAGTTTTTATCATGTTAATTATGCAGTGTATTTTTCTTTATTATCACACCAAATTTGAGGTCTGTATTTTATAACCGTAATATGTAGATATACAAAAAAAAAACATAAGTAAGCTCAACCGTTATAAATGATAAATACGAAACGATGATGTAATCCTGTTATCCCTCATTAGGGACATAGGGCTCGCAGAAGAATTTGCCATTAGTCGCGATCCTAAGAGGCTACTTCTCAACTGATCGCCCAAGTCCAAGCAGGGTCTCCGCTGGCAATCGATTGGCAGTCGACGGTCGGGGCGGCCTCGTACCTTGAAATGTATATCTCTATTGTCGTTATACCTACTACCTATATGAAAATCGTAATTATTTGGTTTTTGTTCTAATACCGATACTCTATACAAAAATCGTGTTCATTAAATCGGTCGTTCAGTGTGCTCTATCGTATGACCCATACCAGGTAGACAGTCGAAATTTACACCAAGTTTCTATTGTAGCTGTAACAAATAATAAATATAAAATGAAATTGTAGTTTTTTTTAAACGAAACATCTGTATATCGTCTTTTAAAATCGGGATATTTTTCCATATTTATTTATTTTCATGAATTCCCGATATTGTATTATTTTTCATTTACATTTAGGCATTTCAAAAGAGCCTTATTATCTTAGTGAGGTTGCGTTATTTTATCAGAGTACCTTTCCTCACCCCTATAATGGAACAGTAACCAGTGACCAATAATGGGATGGTATAGACAAATCCTGTAAAACAAGTATTTACCGTCAGTTTTTAATCGCTGGCAACATTTTACCATAAGCAAGAGCTAAAGAGCTGCTTGAGTTTAATTTTTCATTGATATTTGTTTGTTCGAAAATGAATGGCGCCATGCATCCCATGACTGAAGCAAAAAACCAATTTTGGGTTAATAATATTGAAACCAATTGCAGTAGCTTTAATTTTAGGATGCTATTTAATTTAATTTAATGTAATTGTATTATGTGTAAATGTATAATGTATATGGAAACAATTTTCTGGATTAAATTTCATTCATTCATTAAATACATAGAAAACATAAAGGCCA
Organism: Cydia pomonella; assembly: GCF_033807575.1. Classification (NCBI taxonomy): domain Eukaryota; kingdom Metazoa; phylum Arthropoda; class Insecta; order Lepidoptera; family Tortricidae; genus Cydia; species Cydia pomonella. The sequence continues at coordinate 8,916,933 of NC_084728.1, forward strand.
AATTGGACATACAACTTTTAAAGCGTAAAGCGGTAGAAATTTTACAGGTATCGGTGAAATATCAAAATACTCTAAATTTTCTCTTAAATGTCCCAGATTGGTGCCGTTAACATATATACTTTCTTCTTATAAGCTTATAACATATATACTACTACCTTCGGTTTTCATCATCAGATCTGGTCGAAACCTTGAAGGGCCGATCTTAACATAACATTGCATTGTAACCGATTTTTCTCTAGTACGCGAAATTTTAACAACAAAATATGTTAAGAAATGGTCAAAAAAATAATTTGCAATATTTGAAAACAACTTACGAAAACCGCAATAAATAAAAGCTTGTATAAATAGGTGAAACGTGAAGCGGGTAGGAATGTAGGATGTATCAGGGACGCACGCAGTGGGAACTGGAAACCAATTGCCAAGTGAGTCAAAAAACGAGCCCAAAAGCTGAGTCTCACCTATTTCGCCGCGTTCCCGTCTTCCCGTGCGAAACTGATAGCAAAGCCAAAGCTGCAAGAATAGAAGCGATGCTTTAGTGTGAGCGAGTCTGTAGGCAGAGCTCCGTATAAGGACGGAAGCCTGTAGCGTTCTAGAACAGAGTTTGGAATGGAACTCTGCTCGCTTGCTGCTCGGCCTTCATTCTCGCTCGAAAGTACGACTCATTGGATCATTTGGTTTTCCGGCCTTGATGGGATGGGATAGGATCCCGGTCCGGATTTTCGGCTTAACATTCGGCCTACGCGGAGCCCCGCTGTTTTCTTTTTTTAACACTTTGACAATTAGGTTGGTTCGATCACGATCACGGCTTTGCAGCAACTCCGCATATTTTGGACTCCCAGCCGCCGGCCGGAGGAACGCGCCCTTTGGCCTCCCACTGCCGCAAAGCTGGCCATCATCCTTCCTTGCTTTCCACCAGTTTGTTTTTTAGCACAACTTCTTTTGTTCGTCTCCGAGCTCTGCTCTTTCCTGCAGCTTACATGCACAAAAGCTTTGAGACACTCTGCACCTTTGGTTTATGTGAAACTCTGCTCCCGGTCTTGCATGCATAAGCCTTAAAACTCAATGCATTCCTCAACCATCTAAAATCGTCAAAATTGCCACTGACTTACGAAAACATACATTGTAAAAAAATTGTGATGGTACAGGATCCTCGGAGCGCGAGTTCGACATGAACTTGGTCGGTTTCGCGTGCCAAAATCGCATGGTCAGGGTCGGTGCGCGGGGCCCCCCCTAGGCGCGGGGCCCTTAGCATATGCTTTTTCTGCTGTTCGGTTAATCCGCCACTGGTAACGTAATATGCTACTTCTCGCACTAGTGCTATAAAGTAGCCCCATATGTACTGTAAAATATATTACGATAGTAAATCACTACCATGGTTCGAGTATAGCAGTTTGTATGTATGTACGTATGTATGGACGGTGTGAATGAAACGGGAGGGTCCCCTGCCCTCGATACAAACGAGTACAGTCGTGTTGGCAAGTGATTCAATAATTAAGTTTTAAAAATACTTTTATTTATTTATTTATACTTTATTGCACCTAAAATAATAAGTACAAATGGCGGGCTTAATGCCTAAAGGCATTCTCTAGCAGTCAACCATAGGGCAAGAAGAATAATAAGAGTATCTTGTATCTTGTATCTTGTATCATATAACGATGAATACTACTCAAACTCTTCAGTAGAGGCTTATTTAGCAATTTCTTGAAAGCTGACTTGCTCGGGGCTTGTCTTATGTTGAGAGGGAGCGAATTCCAGAGACGACTTGCCTGGACAGCAAAGAAGTTAGTCAGGACACCAGTATGATGAGCAGGAACTGCAAGTTTAAGAATACGGGACGCAGCTCACAGCCTGGGCGAGGGGCGTCAAACAAGAATTTACTATTAAATATTTACTTATATTTATTTATTTATACTATATTGCAAATAATAAGTACAAATGGTGGATTTAATACCTTAAAGCATTCTCTACCAGTAAAAAAGAGACGTTTGATAGGTTGTACAGGCTCAGAATAATTAACCGTTAATAATAATTTACATTGACAAGTGTATGGAGATAAATGCCGTAAAATGATATAATAACGTTTTTAGGATTAACATTTTAAAACATATTTATAACCGCGTTCATTGCGAATTTATTTGTTACCTTTACGCATGACGTTTACAGAGCGATTATTCGATTTTCCATTAATCGCTCATGAAATTTAGACGAAATAATCGGATATAATTGAATATTTTGGTTACGGTTACAATCGATTTGCATTCCCAAACGTCTTCTTCTTCTTCTTCCTGCCCTTATCCCACCTATGTGGGGTCGGGTCTCCTTGTAAATTAGCGCCAGAGTGGTCGGTTCTGGGTTGTCTGTTCTTCGATGTTCAGGTCGTTTCTAATACCGTTGGACCATCACGTGAATTGTGGCCTGCCACTTCCTCTAGGGCGTTCAGGAAGGCTTAGCGCAATGTTTACAATATGGTCTTTTCTTCGAGTGTGGCCGTATCATCGTAGACGAGATTCAAGGAGTATGTCTTGAATTGGAGCCACCTTGAAAGTTCCGCGAACGTACTCGTTTCTTATCCGGTCTAGTCTTGTGACACCACCAGCCCAGCGTAGCATCTTCATCTCATTTGCTCGTGGTCTTTCTTTATGGCCCAGCACTCAGAGCCGTATAGCATGGCAGGTCTGACGGCAGTTTTATACACCTTTCCTTTCGCTTTAATGGGCATACGTCTACTGTCACATAGAACCCCAGATAAGCTTCGCTATTTGAGCCATACCGCTTGTGTCCTGTAGGAGATGCCTGCATCGGACGAGATGACAGATCCTAGGTATTTAAACCTAGTTACCATAGGTATAGAATGTTCTCCGATGCACACGTCATCGTCACCTAACGTCAGGTACTTTATTTCAACTTCTAACCTCTTGTCGTATGTATGATAAGGACCCTGAGCAAGTATCGAGTCATATTTTTGCATTTTTTTCGAGAACTATTTTTCCTCTCTATACAGGACAACCGAGGTTTGAAACCAAGAATTTTAACCGCCACACGCACATATGAAAAGTTACTGGTTGTTGTTTAGTGCGGCAAACGTTTTGTACTCGACTGTACAAGCGAAAATGTACGATTAACGAGCTTGCAACGCCGGACAGCCGAAAAAGAATTAAAAATCTTTGAATAATCCAATAATACTTAAGGTTCCGTATGTTAAGGTATAAAACTATATATTTATATTATCGCGAAGCGTCTGGTTGACGTAACTGGTGACCGAAGAGCTGGCTTCCTCGCACAACGTATCAGTATTGCGAGGAAATGCCGCAAGCATCCTTGGTACAATGCCTCTAGGGCCTATTTTAAATTTAAGCTAGTTGCTAATTCAGTTTATTAGTATATGCACAGTTACTTTAATACCTATAAACTGTAATACACCACGGGCTCGAGCAACATGACAGATTTTATCCACGAATTCAAAACAAAACAAGGTTATAAGGAATAAAACATGCTTTTGGTCAAATTCGGCAAATAAAAAAAAAATAGTGGCAGCAACGCAGCCACAAATGCGTTACTCAAAACACAAATTTTCACAAGAATTATCATTTTTAACCGACTTCAAAAAAGGAGGAGGTTTTTTTGTATGTATGTTACTCGATATCTCCGAGAATCGTGAACCGATTTTCAAAATATTTTTTTTTTAATCGAACGGGTATAACCCCGAGATGGTCCCGTTGACACCAAGTCGGGGTCTGATGATGGGATCTTGGAGAAATCGAGGGAACTCTTCAAATGTTATAGGTACATGTATGGCGCATCAGGTAATTTTTATTTGTTGTCGGTTTTATTTTTTGTTAAAAAGTTTTTTTCTAAAACAAGACCGAATTCAGAAAACAATGTAATGTTATTTAAGTCTCTAAATACGGTAAGAATACACTAATAAAATTAAAATCTGTCTGGTTATTCGAGCCTATGGTGTATATCTAGAATATCTAAATAGATAGATAGAATACTCTTTATGGGCACACCTCAGTAAACAATACAGCTTAAAGAAAAACAAATGATTAGTGATAAAGTCGTCTGACTTTATCACTAATCATTTGTTTTTAGGCGGTCGTATCGCTAAGGAATATTTGAAACATATTATTTATGTAAATAAATAATATGTTAAAAATTACAATTTAATAGTTATTTAAAAGAGGAAAAAGCCAATATTATCTTTAAAAGTACAACTTATCAGGATAGTGCTCAAGGATATGGGTTACTAAAGGAGCCCTAGGGACCCTAAAATAAAGCCTTTACCTTTACCCGCCCGAATCAATGCCAGTAAAAAGTCAATGCCGCCATGTTGGCTGTCACTTTCTCCGCACGCGCGGTTTTACCTTACTGGAGATTTTTAGACCAAAAAGTAACGCTGTGCAATTTGGGGTAAAAAATATTAAAGTATACATTTTAAGCTAGTTATAAAAGGTGTTTATTTAGTCACCTAGGTCATATTGAGCAACTTTTACTATGGGACCAATCCCGAAATCACGAAAAAAATTTACTCTCCCATAGAATGATACAGCCAACTAAATAAGCAACCTGTAGTTAACACCACTGTATATATCCATAATATATCTTACTGTTATTATAAATATACAAAAGAAAAAGTGCCAAGTCCACCGATGACCGAGGCCGGAATAGAACCGCCGCGCCGTCTCCAGGTGCCTTAAGAGGCTGTCAATACCTAAAGCGCGCACACTGTCTATTTGTATCGGAGTAAATGAGATAGCATTGTCGCATGTTACTGGGTCTGGGCCAGGGAATAAAAAGAAAATTATTTAAATAAAAAAAAGTAGATTATTAGTGTAATATTTTACTCGTTAGCGGTTTAGATATAAATGTTTTGAAATTGTGATTTTAATTGCAGACCCATAAGTCAAAACAATAAAGACATAGAACCGTTTAATTGTGATTTTAAGTCCAATCTTTGCAATTATTTTCTATCGAGCCGATTTCGTTCAATCATGTATCGAGTACAACCACGGTCTTTGAAATATAATTAATATGAACATATATTTTTCTTACTTGACTAAAACAAATAGTCTTTCTTAAAAAAACTGTTAAAGTAACATCAATTTCAAGGACATTGGGTGTTGACAGCCCCTTAACTTGTTGTAGCTATTCTACCGTCTAATATAAATACCTATTAAATCAAACACCAACAAAATTAGCTCAGTCTATTAACCCCAGTAGCACGAATTTAATCTTTTTTTTTAATAAAGCAATTAGCAAAATTTCGCCGAAGAAAAAAGAAACCGCCACGGTCTGCAGCGCGGGCGCATGCGTTGCGTTGCGCTGCACGTGTCCACTGACTCACGGGAAATAGTTATGCGTTTTTATGACATTACGAATAAGAAGGGTTTAACGCGCGCTGTGCGGTTTAAGAGGAATTTCCTCCCACGAACGCTTCGGCTGTGGAATGAGCTTCCTGCCGAGGTTTTCCCGAGGGTCTACAGTATGGGGTTCTTCAAAAAAGGAGTGTACAGGTTTTTAAAGTGCCTCTGGTGTTGCAGGCGTCCATAGGCTACGGTGACTGCTTACCATCAGGCGGGCCGTATGCTTGTTTGCCACCGACGGGGCATTTAAAATTGTAGTGTTTATATTGAATTTTTAAACGTTTTAATCTAGGGCTGATGCCATGAAAAAATCACGCAGAAACTAGATTTAATTTGCGAAGGCAGACTCAGAGTTAAACGGTTAAATCACGAAAACATGTGTAATTTTCATTTATTTTCAATTATATATCGTTACCCTGCATATAATAGATACCAGTATAATTTTAGTATAAAATAGCTTGTGGTATACGCGAGGGATTTGCATAACAAATTTTTAAACAGAAATATACTTTCAGAGTTATTGAAACGTATAGTTATTAAGATGTTAAGACCTAACTAGGCTCCTACCCAACATCCTAAAACTTAGTTCCTAGTATAGTCAGATAACTCTTACTAGGCTTATTTTTAAGATTCTGAATTAAGTAAAAAAAGGTAAATTTTTAATAATTGGACCCGGGTATGTCCTTAAACTACGTCCAAAAGAGAGGTATGGGCAATGTGAATGTCATCTCGCCTTGTGTGGTAGGGCACAGCACAGCAGATGTCATTCCAGATCTAGAGCAGAGCCCAACTGGGGAAGTACTTCCACCTTACAGAAAACCGCAGCCAAATAACACTTGACCCTACTCATAGTGTTGTGTTCCTGCCGGTGAGTAAGGTTGCCAGAGCTCAACGAGAGGGGTGGGGTTAGGGTCGGCAACGCGCATGTAACTCCTCTGGAGTTGCAGGTGTACATAGGCTACGGAGACTGCTTACCATCAGGCAGGCCGTATGCTTGTTTGCCACCGACGTAGTATAAAAAATAATAATAATAATAGGCCTTTTCATGTGTGTCAGGTGTTTTAAGCAGCATCTTGGTGACGACACTTGCGTTCGTGGCTATAAAGTCTGGGTAATGAAAAAAAGCAAAACTTCTTTATATGGCAACAATTGTTCATATAAAGCAAACTGTCACTTTATACAAGTAGTTGTCATTGCTATGGATTTAATGTTACTAGGTTGCGCTATGCGATTTTTTCATATTTGCCGCTTTTTTCTAGTCTTTACTTTCATTACACAAGCCTTATTGAGCTTACTGTGGGACTTAGTCAATTTGTGTAATACTGTCCTATAATATTTATTTATTATTTATTAGCCAGACTCTATAGCCCTATGCTTGGATTAACCATCATGAATAGCACGATGCCACACGGGTCGATCTTCGGCCATTTTCTGGTTGATTTTTTTTTGCAGTTTTGGTAATTATTTGCAATTAGGTAATGAGTTTTTGGCTAAATTCGAAATATAAATGTGTCGAAATTTACGTTTTGATTTTCGATCATGAATTTAAAAAAAATCGAAAATCTAAAAATTCTCCTATATGGCTACCACCAGTTCAGCACTGACATAAACGCTACCGAGAACGTAACTTACTTTCTATGCATCTCGCTCGTACTCGCATATAAGTGCGAGCGAGATGTATAGAAAGTAATTTACGTTCGCGATAGCGTATGTCAGTTTTGACACTGTCAGTGACTTGGTAAGGGGTACTTATACCCGTTATACTATTTTCGTTCGTCTTAAATCAATGGACACGCGTCCGACCGGTAAAAACAGACAGTTCTGATACGAAACAACGGTACCAGGTTATACAACGAAAGGTCGCGATAAGCCAGAGCGTTTTTACATACACGTAACTTGCAGCAATGTAATTTGTCTAAATAAGCATTTCTACAGTACGTATGGTGCTACTTTTCCGCCCTAGTGCGGTAACTAGCACTATACGTGCGTATATCGAAAATTTAAAGGTCCATGTGTACTGTAAAACAGTGTACAGTCGCCATCAGTTATTCCAGAGCGGCCGAGGCGCTCAAAAATATCTGAACACGCACTCTAATGCCTTGACAATAGAGACGTGTTCAGATATTTGTGAGCGCCCAGGCTGCTCCGATATATCTGATGGCGACTGTACAATACACGTGCGAAAAGGTAATTCCCAGATTTAATGTATTTTTAACCATAGAAACTATACGTTGTATTGTAGTAATTATTTATTTGAAGATTATTATAATGTAATGTTTACCCAGGTATTGGCTGTTGCATTTATAAAAGTTTTTATATATTTTTCATGTCACTATATGATGTTATTATAAATATTGTGTTGACTTGTAAAAGAGCCCTTGAGACCTACTTGCAGAATACATTTTTGAATTTCGGATAAAGTCGTCGCAACTGGTGTCAATTTAAAACATTCTCTTCGGTCGTGTTTTAATTTATAGCCAATAATAATTGAGAATTACACACACTAGAGTCCGTCTAACCTAACTTTGCACCGTTTGAACACAACAAATTGTGGTAGTGTCAAAATAATTGTTATATTTTCATAGAAACTTGACATAAATGATGACATGCCACATTTTCTCATTGCAATACAACGATGCAGTGTTAGCTTAGTCCGGTTCTACAAATGTATTGATATTTATAATTCGAACAGTCAGAGTTGGCAGCGATTTTGGCAGCCCAGTCAGTGCAAGTGTTATTTTAAACGTCTAACATCTATGAAACTATGAAGTTTACTTAACACTTGCACAGGTTGGGCTATCGAAATCGCTGCCAACTTAGCTTGGTCTGACTTTAGTCATAATCGACCAAAATCAGAACCCCTAGTGTAAATGTATTCGATAGCGATACGTGACGTACGCGTTTGCGTTAAGTTATATAGTTAAGTCATAAGTAAAATAATTTTGTATGGCATTTTGAGCTGTCGAATAAACGTACACTAGGGGTACAGTTGTCGTAGATTTGATACTTTAATAACAATGGTTCGGTATTTAATCAAATATGTCGGGTTACAGAAGATGAATGTATGGAGCGGGCGGAGCAAACTTTATTTATTAATTTTCGCGTCTCGAAACATTCTTACAGATGGATTCACACCCATATTGGCCGCTTTCACACCGGCGCGAACGTAAATTATAGATAACAAGAAATTGTTTTTTTATTTATTTAGAAAACAACCTGCCTTTTATAAATATGTCTTACAGAAATGAACTAAAAATAGGCCTAAAGCATATTAATATTATATAAAAAAGGACAAGTGCGAGTCGGACTCGCCCACCGAGGGTACCGTATTTTTTAGTATTTGTTGTTATAGCGGCAACAGAAATACATCATCTGTGAAAATTTCAACTGTCTAGCTATCACAGTTCATGAGATACAGCCTGGTGACAGACAGACGTACAGACGGACGGACATCGGAGTCTTAGTAATAGGGTCCCGTTTTACCCTTTGGGTACGGAATCCTAAAAACTATTACAAAGAATTGTAGATTACGCAATAAATTACCCGTTTGGTTGTGTACTACACGCAAGTAAAAGTAAACGTTTGTTTATCCACTAAGAGCAAATTTTCGTAAAGAAGAGGACAATGGACATACAAAGAAGTTACATATATAGGTCTACGACGGTAAAATTCACTTGAGATGCATAAAAAACCAATTCATAGCCTGAAAAACCAATTTACTCACTAGAACTTGAAAATTTGTCAATATTATCGGTGAATAAAACTATCCTAACAGTGCTTTTTCTGGTTCATAGTATTTAAAAATTACGTCGTTTATGTTGTGTGTATAGTTCACATTTGCTTAATCGTGCACAGACGCGAACCCAATAAGTTTACGATAGCGCATTATATATAATACCTAGGCATATTTGGTATTGTGTACAGTAACTGCTGACCAATTGACCATCTAGTGAGATGTATGCTTGTTTGCCTCTGACGATATAAAACAATGTTTAAATGGATTATTCGACGTTTATGCCATTATTGTTTCTTCCTATTCGCGATTCTGCACAATAAGTATGAATTCCACACAAGACACAACTGCATTTGATCATATTCGTTATACTTCACAGTCATTATTTTTACACTATCGCGTTTCTTCCTATTCGCGATTTTGAACCCCCAGTGTACATTTATTCGATAGCGTGACGTGACGAACCCGTTTGCGTTAAGTCTAATTTTGTATGGGATTTAGAAACAGCGCGCAAAGCGGGACGTTTTGGAAGCTCAAAATGCCATGCAAAATGATACTTTACGCAAACGCGTACGTCACGTCACGTCATGCTATGGAATAAATTGACACTATAGTCTGTATCTTTAGGTATTTAAAAAAAGGTAAACAAAATCTACCCTCAAATGGCTCCTTAAGGCAGCTGAGGGTAGATGAAAACATTACATGATCAAATAATGTAGGTTTAAAGTCAGGTCGTTCAGTGACAGATCCAGGCGGTTTTGTATTTGGTTGGTTAACCAATAAATATTAAAACTACCCGAAAATTTACAAATTGTTTGTTTACCTTTTTTTAAATACCTAAAGATACAGACTAGTACTATACATTTTTTTTCTTACTTACTTAAAAAAAAAAAAACTGAATGTGATAAAATCAGATTCGGTGTGAGACACGGCCAGACTATCACGGGGTGTGGTCGGTATTTTATTAAAATCTCTTCATTGAAGAGAAAAAATAAACTTTTCTTATCTTACAAGGCTGATGCGATGTGACCTTGACTGGGGTAAATATTAAATTAACATGAGGTAACTTTTAAATGGGGTAAGACTTTAAATTTAGGAGGTTCATTTTATTCTTGACGTCATAACAATATTTCTTAGTGAAATTACAGTTTAACGGTCATTTTATATCAAAATGTTTTGAAATGAGAGCGAAATTTCGATTGTAAATTTTTACGTATTCTAACAATTAGGTTTAATTACCGAAATAAAACGTAATGAAATAAAATACAATAAAATAATACAGAAATAACGAACATCAATTGACAGTTCAATCGATAACTTTTTTTTGTAGAAGATACGGTCCGTATTGCGGATACTACTATTTGTCAACTATTACATATCGTTAAAAGTAGAATTACTTATTTTGCGTAATAATCTTTGTATTTTTTTAAGTTCATTGTTTTTATTGTACAATAAAATACTTAAAAAATTGTTTTTGTCAAATTTTAACCTTTTTTTTTCTTTTATTAATACGAATGATACTTGTAGGGTGATTTGGAACGATGCGGTCTGACTTATTTCGCCGCAATGCCGGATTTAGAGGTCTGGAGGCCTCGGGCAATAAAGGAGTGGAGGCCCCCTGGCCCCAAATTTTTTCCAATTAAAATGGTAAATTTTACCGAATTCTCTATTGTGGGGGGGGGGGGCTCTTTTGTGGAGGCCCGGGGCAGTAGCCCCGGTTGCCCTTCCCTAAATCCGGCCCTGTATTTCGGGGGTCTATTATAAACCGCCAATATACCGTTGAATTAAGTTTGAACTTTTTTGTCTCTTTCTTTTTGCTAATGACGTGAAAGCAACAGCGAGAATAGAATCCAAATATTTCTAACTTGTATTAGGCCCCCCGCGCACGTAGAAATGACATTCGAATATAAAGGTCACTTGAATGCCATTTTGTCTCACTCAGTGAGCAAAATACTATTTTACTCACTGTTTTTGAGCAGCAAATTACACGTGTTCGAGCTGCTGAGGTGAAAATTATATTTCATACAGTTCCGAAAAACTCATTGGTACGAGCCGAGGTTTGAACCCGCGAAGTCTAGATTGCAAGTCGCATATTCATACATTATTAGCTGTGCAATATCGTAATTCGCTGTACATGTACAGCCATGACCGTAATGAGCATTATGATGGAACAGTCACAAGGAAAATTAATTATGGTCTTAGTGCTTGGTCATCAAGACAAGTACTTAGACTGAAGGTACGTTTTGTACTAAAAATCATAAACAAAATTCGTTGGGTGACAACTAAAACTCAGTAAGTACTTACTACAAATTCAGAGGCATATTGAAAAAAAAAGTTAAAAAAATTGTTTAGGGACATATTTATACAAATTGACTTAGTCCCACCTGCCACGTGCACTAGGTTTAGATTATTATGTGTTTATTATTATGACTTTATTTTTTAATTTAATTTATATTTTATGTTTATTTTTATTGTTGTTGTTGTTTGTAATGTAATTCATGGTTTTATATTTTAACCATTATTTATGTATTTACTATTTTTGCTCACTAATTTAATTTTGTAATTGATTGTTGTGTTTTTTCTCATGTAAGTGACTAATTGTTATTCTTTTGAGAAATAAAAATCTTTAAACGGAATTATACGGCTTATACCCTTTCGGCAAAGTAGATTCCTTAGAAACTCTATGGCCATACAAAACAAATAAATAATAAAAATGCACATATGTTTTTTGGAGAAATCGCGAAACGTCTGGTTGACGTAACTGGTGACCGAAGAGCACACAGCTTCCTCGCACAACGTATCAGTATTGCGATACAACCAGGAAATGCCGCCAGCATCCTTGGTACAATGCCTCAAGGGCCTATTTTAGATATAAGCTAGTTATAGTAATCATCTGTATATATCGATTATGTATATTGTTATCTCAATAAATATATCTACTTAAAAAAAATGCACATTTATTGCAATGTTATAAATGTTTATGTTTTATCAATGATTAATTATTAAATCATACATTATTTACGAAGGACATGAATTACTAAAGGATCGGAAACGAATTCAAGTACCAGGCGATCATAAAATTCAAGCGAAAATCGATTCAGAAGTAAACAACTGCTTTTGGCTGAATACACTGACCGCCTTCACCGAACACCGTGTTTAAAAAAATAACTCATAGCATGCAAAATGGCGGGACTTAAAAGTGAGGTTATTTTATTGTATTATTATTTATTTATTTTGTGTTTTCTTCAAGGTTTTTAATATAGAATTTCCGTACTTTTTATTATTTGTAATATAACTTTATGGAAACACGAAATATAGTTGGAAAACGGTAAGTAAACGTTGATTGCCTTGAGTCGCCGACGCGTATCGCCACCTCTTTCGAACTTGAGGCGAGTGTTATCTCCGTCCTTGTCTAGTTGTTACGCAAACCGATTGAAGAAAACGACGGAACTTGTTTTATGTCTTATATAAAATGTGAGGTTTTATAATTTTTTTATGATTTATTAGTTTCTTGCTTCAAATTTTACTAGTCAACAACTTATATGAATTTAACAGTATCCTAAAGAAGTCTAAAGCCCGCTTGGGCACGATCACAGACTAATTGCTGACCCAAATAATAACGTTTTCATATCGTCAATACAGTAAACTCTAATAATAGCTTAGCAATTAAAGTCCTTTACTGTACCTGAAAAGGCAAAGGCACTATTTATTAAACGCTGACATTATTAAGAGACTAACGGCCTGATTCGAAGAATGATTAAGACACGTTTAAGATCCTGCGGATGTGGCACGGCTGCAATTTTTTTTTTGACGACCGGTCTGGCCTAGTGGGTCCTGGGGAAGCTGATGATCCCGGGTTCAAATCCTGGTAAGGGCATTTATTTGTGTGATGAGCACGGATATTTGTTCCTAAGTCATAGGTGTTTTCTATACTAACAATAGTGCTGTGTTTAGATCGTTATGGACACCTCGCCAGCTACTTTTTCCACCGACTGTACTACCGAGTATAAAATTAAATGCATATGTTTGTATTAAATATAGTATTTTTTTTTTCTTTGGCGGTAACATATAAACGTTATCTATCTATCTTTATGGCAATTGACATGAGGTCACTTAAGTGTTTTCTTTTATATTCATATTGAAATTGTAGGTTTATGTTAGGAGGGTAATATAGTGTTTAATTGCAGGAAATACAACTACACAGAAACTACACACACACATACAAATAAATAAGACGAGTAGAGTCAGCAGATCGACTCAACTCTATTAGGCTACGTGCGAATTTCAATTGTAATTTTTGATATCATTTTAATTTTATTATTTTTATACCACGTCGGTGGCAAACCAGCATACGGCCCGCCTGATAGTATGCGTCACCGTAGCCCATGGACGCCTGCAACTCCAGAGGTGTTACATGTGCGTTGCCGACCCTTTAAAAACCTGTACACTCATTATTTATCATTTTATTATTAGTATTTTAAAATTATTATGATTGTTATTTTGACTATTTTTAATTTAAGTTATTTTTTATTTTATTTTTATTTTTGTTTATTTATGATTTACCTAGCTATGGGGTTTAAGAACCTGAAACAAACGAATTGAATTGAATTGAAAATAAATATTGAATTACCTAAAATTATATTCGCACTGGTAGTAGGTTCGAAACTCGACTTTGTAGAGAACGCTCTACAAAATACGACTATAACTTGATATTTATCAGAAGTTTTTTAATGAATAAGGACTAATCATCACAAGGATCATTTCCCCTTGGATCACAGATCTATAATAACGCTCACGCATGCGTGTAGGCTCCTCTACACCATGGCCCAGCGCTTGACCAGCGAGATGGCCATGCGATGGTGATGGATCCTCTATACGATGGCCCAGCGCTGCAGCGAGATGGCCATGCGATGGTGATGGCTCCTCTATACGATGGCCCAGCGCTGGACCAGCGAGATGGCCATGCGATGGTGATGGCTCCTCTACACGATGGCGTGGATGCGTACGAACCTTCGCTGGCCCACTACATTTGATGTGCGGACGAAAAACCGACACCGTGGCCATCCCATCGCCATCCCGCCGCGCCATAAGCCATCCGACCACTACCCTCTCTACACGCTGGCCCATCTTAGTGGGTCAGTATGAAGGGCCATCGTGTAGAGGAGCCATTAGAGAATTGTGTGCAAGGAAGCCATCATGGATATGAACATGAGTTCGAAAGAGTCAAACTACATATTAAAAACGTTACTATTTTTGAGCTTCATATTCATATCATAATGTACCACGATGTGAGGTTAGGACTGGAAAATACGAAAAGGTTCGCAGAATTCTATGGACGCCCCGCCACTGCTACCCAGATAATTATTTGTGACCGCAGCCGGCAACAGCTGGCCTACACCAGCAGCACACACCGTCCACCGGCCAATAGACCTCCCCATCGATCGGTGAGGAGCGACCCGCCACGCCACAGCCGAAAGGCGGAAGCGGTCACTCATACCTCCTGTGAGGGAGGTATCGAATGACATCCATACAAACGTCCCACTTTGCCGCTTGCCATAGAACGAGATTTGCTTGTATTTTTATACGATTAACCTGACAAGGCGTCCTTATGGCAAGCGACAAAGTGGGACGTTTTGCCGGCGGCGGTCACATTTTATTTTTTGCCAACGCTACTGTTTTTCCCCGTTAATGAAATGCATCTAGTTTCTAGATGCAGTTGCAAGATGCTATGACTCACCGACACACAACGACGAAAGGTAATAACAACCTTTAATATTATAAACTGACTTGTTTTCAATTTTATGTACACAGTGTTTTTTTTTTAACTTCGGAGTAGGTATAGCTAAGTACATTTAAGGAAACTGACTAGCATAGTTCATTTTAAAATACATATTATGTTTAATTTTCGTAAAAAGTAATCAAATGCTGCATATAACGTTGTTGCAAAATGGGCAAGCTATTTAATTTAACTAAATAATTGAAATTTTTGACAAATCAATATCATTTCGAACATCGATCGTTCGAGATAGAACTTGCGTTTAGTAGCAAATGCATACACTCATACTAAACACTAATCAATATGTAAACAAGCCCTAAAGCAAGTGTACACATTCATAGGGGACTTATTAAATAAAAAAATAAAAATACAATTTTCAATATCTCCGAAATGGAGTTAAATAGAATACTAGTGTTTTTGAGAAAGTAATTTAATTTAAGCTGATGAAGCTATACTTACCTATTTAGGTATTTAAAATTTTTAAAACACTACAATCTATATCTTAGCCATTTGAATTGTTTTATTTGTTATTATACCAAGTTTTCATAATGAGTTATTAATATTTTCATTAAAAATAACAAAACATAACTTAATCAAAATAACAATAACCTAAATTAATCTAACAACGTTTTGCTTACTAAAGATATTTATATACATATATTTACAAATAAAAAATGGGAGCTAGATCGGCGCCGGATGGTAGGGTGCCCAGAAGGCTGGTGGCATTACCGCGCTGTATGGCGATGCGAATTCGCTGGGCAAGGAAAAGACCAACCCTCTGGTCATCCGTAACATCAGGGAGACGCTTCGCTAGCTACCTAAAATATACAGTGCTCCGGGTCCCCAGGGCCCTAGGGTCTCCACCCCAAACGGCTCAAACATGCAACCATCCAGCATCCAACAATCAATGGTTGGATATTTGCGGCGTTTGAGATGTTCGTTTTCATAATTAATCTTTATCATTGCGTTATGGTTTTTTATTTCTTTTAAATTATGTTTCTATACTTATTTTACTTCACTTCAGTATTTAAATGTAGAACAAAGTCCGATTTGCGCGTTTAGCCCTGCGCGGGCGCACCGAGCCGCGTCAGTTTTTGCGCGACGTTTCCGGACGTGTTATGTTATGACAATGCTTTCAAACGTAAGATATGTCTGAAGATAAGCATATATTATAGCCTTCAGTAAAGTTAAAAGAAAAAAAAATATGGAGTATAACTTCGTCATGTATCATTGAATTTGAAGTTTTTTTTTTAAGTTAACATTTCAAAGGCTATATAAAACGTAAAGAAACTTGCAATTATTTGTAATATGTACAGTAACCTGCAGATATAACTTACCACGTCTGCAATCAAGTTTTTATGCAGGGGGTCTGTTATCTCTGCAGCTTACTACTTAGTAAATCCCGCCAAGATTCTATTTGGCCCTGAGGGCCTACCGCGAACCAGGTTCCACGTATTGCCTCTCTGTCACACTTATAAATTCGTACGTAAGTGTGACAGGGAGGCAACACGTCAAACCATAAAAATAGCGTTTTGCACTAAGTAACATTTCTGTTTTTCTTTTTTTATTTGGTATTAACTCTGACACTAGTCGAATTCCAGAAAAGTTTATACAACTGTTAAAATCTTTCATTCCTTATGCAGTTTTTCAAAAAACACAAAACAATAATGAAATCGCAAGACGTATTTCCAAAACCTACATCATGCAACTCCCGGAATACAAACTTACCTCGACACCCCATTTACGCCAAATTACTCCTTACCCCCTTATAAATAAGACGCTCGATTGAGACCTAAGTATGTTGGTTAAGTTTGACTGACAGATCTGATAAAAGTGGCCGTTTTTAATTTTTCCGACATTATACGTTACTTTTAGCAGTAAATAACGTTTTTAGTTCAAAATACACTTTTGCTTTTGTTCGCTTTTATTTAGGTTTACCACGTATATTTCTTTGTATGTCATTATTCATCTTCCTCACGTTGTCCCGGCATTTTTGTCACGGCTTATGGGAGCCTGAGGTCCGCTTGGCAACTAATCCTTAGAATTGGCGAAGGCACTAGTTTTTACGAAAGCGACTGCCATCTGACCTTCCCAGAGGGTAAAATATGGCTTATTGGGATTAGTCCGGTTTCCTCACGATGCTTTCCTGCGCCGAAAAGCGACTGGTAAATATCAAATGATATTTCGTACATAAGTTCCGAAAAACTCATTGGTACGAGCCGGGGTTTGAACCCGCGACCTCCGGATTGAAAGTCAAACGCTCTTACCGCTAGGCCACCAGCGCTTCTTTATATTTATTTGTATGTGTTTATTTTAAATCTTATAATTAATTATGAATCCTATGGTATTCCTAGATAACATTCCATCAAACCCTAATGGCTCCTCTACACGATGGCCCAGCGCTGGACCATCGTGTAGAGGAGCCATTAGGGTTTGATGGAATGTTATCTAGGAATACCATAGGATTCATAATTAATTATAAGATTTAAAATAAACACATACAAATAAATATAAAGAAGCGCTGGTGGCCTAGCGGTAAGAGCGTTTGACTTTCAATCCGGAGGTCGCGGGTTCAAACCCCGGCTCGTACCAATGAGTTTTTCGGAACTTATGTACGAAATATCATTTGATATTTACCAGTCGCTTTTCGGCGCAGGAAACCATCGTGAGGAAACCGGACTAATCCCAATAAGCCATATTTTACCCTCTGGGAAGGTCAGATGGCAGTCGCTTTCGTAAAAACTAGTGCCTTCGCCAATTCTAAGGATTAGTTGCCAAGCGGACCCCAGGCTCCCATAAGCCGTGACAAAAATGCCGGGACAACGTGAGGAAGATGAATAATGACATACAAAGAAATATACGTGGTAAACCTAAATAAAAGCGAACAAAAGCAAAAGTGTATTTTGAACTAAAAACGTTATTTACTGCTAAAAGTAACGTATAATGTCGGAAAAATTAAAAACGGCCACTTTTATCAGATCTGTCAGTCAAACTTAACCAACATACTTAGGTCTCAATCGAGCGTCTTATTTATAAGGGGGTAAGGAGTAATTTGGCGTAAATGGGGTGTCGAGGTAAGTTTGTATTCCGGGAGTTGCATGATGTAGGTTTTGGAAATACGTCTTGCGATTTCATTATTGTTTTGTGTTTTTTGAAAAACTGCATAAGGAATGAAAGATTTTAACAGTTGTATAAACTTTTCTGGAATTCGACTAGTGTCAGAGTTAATACCAAATAAAAAAAGAAAAACAGAAATGTTACTTAGTGCAAAACGCTATTTTTATGGTTTGACGTGTTGCCTCCCTGTCACACTTACGTACGAATTTATAAGTGTGACAGAGAGGCAATACGTGGAACCTGGTTCGCGGTAGGCCCTCAGGGCCAAATAGAATCTTGGCGGGATTTACTAAGTAGTAAGCTGCAGAGATAACAGACCCCCTGCATAAAAACTTGATTGCAGACGTGGTAAGTTATATCTGCAGGTTACTGTACATATTACAAATAATTGCAAGTTTCTTTACGTTTTATATAGCCTTTGAAATGTTAACTTAAAAAAAAAACTTCAAATTCAATGATACATGACGAAGTTATACTCCATATTTTTTTTTCTTTTAACTTTACTGAAGGCTATAATATATGCTTATCTTCAGACATATCTTACGTTTGAAAGCATTGTCATAACATAACACGTCCGGAAACGTCGCGCAAAAACTGACGCGGCTCGGTGCGCCCGCGCAGGGCTAAACGCGCAAATCGGACTTTGTTCTACATTTAAATACTGAAGTGAAGTAAAATAAGTATAGAAACATAATTTAAAAGAAATAAAAAACCATAACGCAATGATAAAGATTAATTATGAAAACGAACATCTCAAACGCCGCAAATATCCAACCATTGATTGTTGGATGCTGGATGGTTGCATGTTTGAGCCGTTTGGGGTGGAGACCCTAGGGCCCTGGGGACCCGGAGCACTGTATATTTTAGGTAGCTAGCGAAGCGTCTCCCTGATGTTACGGATGACCAGAGGGTTGGTCTTTTCCTTGCCCAGCGAATTCGCATCGCCATACAGCGCGGTAATGCCACCAGCCTTCTGGGCACCCTACCATCCGGCGCCGATCTAGCTCCCATTTTTTATTTGTAAATATATGTATATAAATATCTTTAGTAAGCAAAACGTTGTTAGATTAATTTAGGTTATTGTTATTTTGATTAAGTTATGTTTTGTTATTTTTAATGAAAATATTAATAACTCATTATGAAAACTTGGTATAATAACAAATAAAACAATTCAAATGGCTAAGATATAGATTGTAGTGTTTTAAAAATTTTGGCTGCCCAGCGCTGGACCAGCGAGATGGCCATGCGATGGTTGAGAGCACGCACTATGGAATGGGCCACGTGTAGATGCATACGCACCATCGCTGGCCCACTACCTTTGATATGCGGACAAAAAACCGAGACCGTGGCTATCCCATCGCCATCTCGCCGCGCCATAAGCCATCCGAAACTACTACTCTCTACACGCTGGCCCATTTTAGTGGGTCAGTATGATGGCCCATCATGTAGAGGAGCCATAACGCAATTAGAATGCGCCCACAGAGTTCCTAGTTCCTCTTTTATCCATCATCAGATCAGCTTGTTTGTACCATAATATTGCATTGTCACCCAACTTACATATGTATGTGAAGTTTTAGCTCAATTGAATAATGGGAAGTGGGTTATTTATTTATTTATTATTATTTATTAATTTAGCTTGAAGATTTGACTCGAATTTAAATACATTGCAAGTGAAATAATAGTACATTACGACACAAGTGTGAAAAATAGGAAATTCGAAACGAGTGGCGATAAATTAAGACACGACCGAAGGGAGTGTTTTAAATCGACACGAGTTGCGTATTACCTATTCGCACATGTATCGTACAACGTTTTACAGTACATATGGCCCTTTAAATGTTCGACACAGTAACGTAATATGCTAATTTTCGCACTAGTGCGGTAAAGTAGCACCATATATGTACTGTAAAAGCTTTTACGGTATATATGGTGCTACTTTTCCGCACTAGTGCGTAAATTAGCATATTATGTCGAAAATTTAAAGGGTCATATGTACTGTAAAACGTTGTACGATACATGTGCGAATAGGTAATTCGCAACTTGGTCACCCTTCAGTCGTGTTTTAATTTATCGCCATGCGTTACGAATTTCCTATTTTTCGCACTTGTATCGTAAATAACTATTACAGTAAATATGGGGCTACTTTACCGCACTAGTGCGATAATTAGCACTCTTACAATTTACGTACCTACAATAAGTACAAATAAATGGTGATGGTCAAATAACTCAAAGTTTAAACTGTCAATCGTATCCAAAAATACCACGCACACATCAAACTTATTGCTATGCATGCATATAGATGGCTCGTTGGGCAAGTAGGACGGCGGGCCGTATGTTTGTTTGCCACCGACGTGGTATTAAAATAAGTTTTTGGCAAAAATTTCATTTTTGGTACAAGCTTTTATCGCTGACTGTACTTTTCTTTCCACAGGCAACTAATACTCATCGAGCAAATTCTAAAAACCTCAAACACAATTAGGTTGCGTTGTTTCATCACAGAGTTCCTATGTCCACCTCTTGTCTCCATCATCAGATCAGCTCGATGGTACCATAATATTGCATTGTCACCCGACTTACATATGTATGCAAATTTTCAGCTCAATCGGAAACCGGGAAGTGGATCAAATTTAACTTGCACGATTTGATTACAAACAGACAACGGTCAGGTGAAAGTAAATAAAAGCTTGTAAAAAACGAGTTAACTTAGCCTACTGTTTACCTACTAAGCTTAAAAAGGTAAGCCGGAGCAACAGAGTTATGTATTTAGGTACAATAGCGTGCAGTTTAGGGTCTCGGGTCAAAGCCGACACGTTGAGGTTGTCGTTATATAAGCAGATTCGTTATCAGAGCAGTCAAGGACATGGGAGGTGTCTATTGTATGGTAATACTGCGTGTCAGAGTAGGGTGACCATGGTTGTAGGTTAGGGTGGGATAATTAAGATACCTTATCCTGCCTGTTGTGTGGCTCTGTCACTAATCATTTGTTTTTCTTTAAGCTATCTGTACTGTATCTGTTAAGCTGTACTCGTATCTGTACTGAGGCGTGCCAAAAAAGAGTATTCTATCTATCTTTTTTTTTTTTTTTATAACGATAGGCAAGCGTTTGACCACGATCTCACCTGATGGTAAGTGATGATGCGGTCTACGGTGGAGCACGCTTACCTATGAGATACCTATTTACCCTAGCCTTGAAGAGACCCAGATTGTAGTCATGCGGAAACACAGACTCGGGCAGGGCATTCCACTCCTTGGCAGTTCGCATAAGAAATGTTGAAGCAAAACGCTTCGTGCGTATTTGTGGAATACCTACTATGAAGCGATGCCGGAGTGCCGCTATCGCTATCTATCTTATCTTCTAGCCAGATATCAAAACTTGTAATTCTTGCCAATTCAAATGCAATTTCGATTAATCAAAATAAAGATTATTTGTATCGAATGGGAGGACTTTTTTATAGGCCTCTGTCTCTGGTGTGCTTCCGTATATTCTATATGGATGGCAAGAGGCGCTTCCCTATATGTGACATTATCTATGAAAAGGGACCTTATTATCGATGGGGCTTACGCCGCACTGAGTAGCGCGGCCTTGTTTATAATATGGGAGCATCATTGATAATGGCGTAAGTGCCACCGACAATAAGGTCCCTTTTCATAGATAATGTCACATATTTTGCCAGGGCTTACCTTTAAAGCACATCTTTCTATTCAAATGTAAACAGAACCTACAGTGCAAAAGCGCCGGCAAAAGATAAAGATAAAGCTAGTTAATTTTTCAAGTGGGCATATTACAACGCTTATGAACATCAAATAAAGCTACGCCGACTCGAACCCTACACCTCTGACCAGAGAAGATTTAAAGCCCTCCTAAATTATAGGAGGGTGTCCCAATATGGGACCGACAAGAAACTCGGCGAAATATGCAATTATGCCATCCCTGATTGCTTAAAATGACAATGAACCAGCAAGCAACAGTTTAACAATATTCAATAAAAGGTAAATCTTCATAAATAGACGATCACATTAATTAAACACGGATCCGTTCAGTTTTTGGGATATCTAGCATAGATGGTAAAGAACCTACCTAACTTTTAACAGCCATTGATTATTAACGCATTCACTGCCAACGTTTTCGTAGCGCTACGCGGGTAGCCGATTGTGGCGTTTTCCCGCTTTGTAGAGGAAAGCGACTACGAACAGAGCGCTCGCCGAGCGGGCTCCCGGCACTTAATGTGTTAATTGATTTAGCATATTTGTTTGTGTTGTTTAGCAATAAGACCGTCTCTTGTTGCATAGTTTTTAACTGTATGGTGTACAATATAGAATATTAATTTCTCGTTGTCGTGTAAGCAACAAGAAAGTATTTTTTTGACCGAGCGTTAGGTTAGTTCTTCGTTTTAGCTTGGCCAAAAATTATTTCTTATGTCCGGATGCTCTCCTCTACAGGTCGCAATTCTCAACCGATTCTCGTGAAATTATGTAAACAGGTTCGATGATTAAATGTTATGTTTTTGTTGATTATCTTTTTGGGAAATTTTCAAAATAGTAGAGCCAAACATTTATTTAGTTTTAAGTTATGCTCACGAGGTCTACAGCTCAGAGTCACTAGTACTAAGTACCTTACGTAAAGTTAAGACTGTCCTAGCCTAAACCATGGTCACCCTACGTCTCGCTGCTTGGTTTACTAGGCAGTAAGCAATAAAAACCTGCCGTGCTAAAGGTTGGCTATGTGTACGTTTCTAGGACGTTCCGTGCGTTAATATGTAAACAAAACAAATATGGAGGACTTCGTGAAAGATTTTCTACTATTTTTTTTTCTCCATTAAGTTGCAATGGGGGGTAATTCTGAGAATACTGATACTGATACTTAGGATAATTCCAGCCAGCAGATCCTGCAGCAAGGATTTGGGAGGGCAGACTATGCAATTAAGTATTGCCATGATATAAAGTGCCTCTGGTTTAGTAGATATGACCGATTTTCAAAATTCAAAGCTATTCCAAAGTACCTTTTATGGTAGCGCTTACGCAGCGGCTTACGTGAGCGAATAACTCGCGAACGTGAAGCGGCGCGAAACGGCGTGGCGCGGCGGTCCACAGCATTCGCGTTCGCAACGAGATCGCCCACGTAGAACACTTCCATCGGTATCAAAGGATTGATTCACCCGCGCCGCGCCGCCGCGCCGCTTCGCGTTCGCGAGTTCGCGAGTTATTCGCTCACGTAGGCCGCTGCGTTACAAATAATTATATAAATAGTTATTTATGCAGTAACATTAAAGAGAAGCTTACCTATTCAGTCTGCATTATAATTGTAGAGCCTTAGTATTAAGACATTGTTGTCTGTCTTACCTGTAAAGAAAAAAAACTGTCTTTATTTCCTTACTTTTGAACAGGTTAAATTAAGAAAATTTATATTAAGAGGGAAGTAAACCACGTGATCATTCATACAAAAATAGTCTCATAGTCAAATAGTCAAAAACGTCTTTCCACTCAACGAGGGGCGGGAGGGGGTTAGGGTCGGCAACGCGCATGTAACTCCTCTGAAGTTGCAGGCGTACATAGGCTACGGATACTGCTTACCATCAGGCGGGCCGTATGCTTGTTTGCCACCGACGTAGCATTAAAAAAAAACTATTTTTTTTTCCATTTTCCATGATTTTTAGTATGTTATTGACGTAATAAACGAATTCATCACAATTTACTAAATTAAAAACAGGATATTTTCTATGGCAAGCCTCACAACAAGTTTAAAATGTCTTTTATAATTCAACCCCAGGGTTAAACTATTTAGTTCTAGTTCTAGCAACTCATCATCATCCTCGCGTTGTCCTGCATTTTACCACTGCTCATGGGAGCCTGGGGTCCGCATGGCAACTAATACCAAAAATTGGCGTAGGCACTAGTTTTTACGAAAGCGACTGCCATCTGACCCTTCCAACCCAGAGAGTATATGCCTTATTGATGTTTTCCTTCACCGGAAAGCGACCGGTAAATATCAAATGATATTTCGTACATAAGTTCCGAAAAATTCATTGGTATGAGCCGGGGTTTGAACCCGTGACCGCGACTGCAAGTCGCACGCTCTTACCGCTAGACCAGCGTTTATATTAAAGAACTAGCTGTAGTATATCTAAGTATGACCTATTTATCTTTGCGAGTTATATAAATCAATTTAATTAAATATGCACGTAAATAATGAGCGGCGTCAGTGAGTCATGAAACAAGTCTCACAGGATGTTGATCTAGTTCTATTAGTATGTTCCACTATGGTCTGTAAGATTATTATTATTTACTTTTCCAGGAAATTATAGTTTTTATACGGCATCGCTTACTCGGCCGTAATACTTCGCTTACACAATTTAAGAGGCTGTTCCAAAAATTCGTGTTTTTATACAGCATCGTTCATGCTCGGCCGTTAATACTAGTCATGTCATAGCTATAAATGTGTGTCTCTATTATTTCCCATAAAGTTTTAAGTCATAATGTATTGTTTGTCCGCAATTTCGTTTGCCATAATTTGTTTTTTTCTTAGAAACGCGTAACTTTTCAAGATTGCCATAAAACAAACCTAACCTTACCTATCTATAGGATAACCTTACGAAAATCCTGCGTAGTTAACGATTTCAGAATTATGACTAATGATAATCTGACAATCATTACATTATGACTTTCAATAATTATATCAAACAAAGGGCCTGCCTACGAAGCTGATGGTCCCGGGTTCAAATCCTGGTAAGGGCATTTATTCGTGTGATGTGATATTTGTTCCTGAGTCATGGTTGTTTTCTATGTATTTAAGTATGTATAAATATTTATATATTATATAACTCCACGGCCGATTCGGCCACGGCGACTGCTATCAACTCCGTTGCTGTCTCTGGTGTGCTCGCAAGTGACTGATGTAGCCGATCTTGCTACTAAAAGTTCGCAAACATTGCGGGCATGTGAGCACACCATTTTCGTAATTATAGTGCGTAGCCGCGGGTGGTCTGGCTTTTATATCGTCGCGCTTGGCGTCCAGCTCTAAGCGCCGACGAGCTTCGAAATCAGCTACTTTGGCATTTATAGTAGCCCGCCACTCCATTCGTATGGCTGCCTGCTGCTCCCATCGCGAGGGCTCTATACGACACTTTTTCATGTGCCGCTTAAGCACATCTTTGTACCTGAGGAATTGGCCACCCTGTTTCCGCTTGCCTTCCTCAAGCTCAGAATAAAAGATGCGCCTAGCCCCACGCTGGTCGTTCATCCGTGAAACGTGACCGCACCAACGAAGCTGATGTCGCATGAGGTATACCTCGATACCACCCACATTTGCTCTACGCAGCACTTCGGTATTCCGAACACGATCAGACCATCGGATCTTCAGTATTTTGCGTAGGCATCTGAGGTGGAATCGGTCCAGCATGCGAATATGGCGGCGATAAACGGTCCACGTTTCAGCGGAGTATAGAAGGTTAGGCAGCACGACTGCCATATAAACGGATATCTTAGTGGCCAGTTTTAAGTCGTGTGAGCTGAGAACCTTGTGGTCTAACTTGCCAAAAGCTGCAGCCGCAGCCCCGATCCTGCTGTTAATTTCAGCATCAAGGTCGCACTTGGATGTTAACGTGCTCCCCAGGTAGCGGAACTTGTCTACCTGCTTCAGCTGGTCCTCACCGAGTCTAACGACCAGTGTCTGTTGACTGACAACGTCCAGTTGATATATTATATATATCGTTGTCTAAGTACCCTCAACACAAGCCTTATTGAGCTTACTGTGGGACTTAGTCAATTTGTGTAATAATGTCCTATAATATTTATTTATTATTTATTAACCTTACGAAAATCCTGCGAAGTTAACGGTTTCCGAATTATGACTAATGATAATCTGACAATCATTACATTATGACTTTCAATAATTATATCAAACAAAGGGAGCCGCAACATATTATATATAGGTATAGTGCTAAGTAGAACACATCAGATAAACTATCGATACTATATTCCAACCAACTGAACGGGTTGGGGTTCAATCCGGGCCCAGTCCTTATGTAGGAAATCAACTACATTGCTTAGATCATATCACACAGGAAAGTTGGTGAAATGACGGTCTGATTATGTATATCAAACCAATAAAGAAAATAAAATAAAAATAAAGAGAAAGAATAAAGATTTATATTTAATTTCATTTCAATATCTACTCTTAAATTAAGCCATAAAAACGGGTTCATTTGTATGGGAAATTAGATATATTAAATTGTCAGTCATGCATTTTTAAATAAAAGATTGCCAACATGATTTTGAGTAACGAGGAGCTGCAACGGTAGCACGCGTTGGCAGACCGACGCAAACACAAAGACGTATTAGTGTCTCACGAAAGTTGTTTCCACTTTCCATTACATTTGTATGGGAAATAATTCATGAAGTGACTCGTTTTAGATTTTGTCAAGACCGCAGTAGGACGTTTACTACTATGACAGGGAAATGGGATTGCTAGCCGAGTGAAGCGAGGTAGTTTAGTAAAACGAGGCTGACGATTCTGAATTAGTTCGAACTTGAGGTAATAGTGCTTTTTTGTTGTATTTTTTTTAATTTAATATATAGTAAGTAACCTAATAAACTTAGCAGTAATACCGTCTCTATTCCCGGATAAAGAAACACAGATATTTTTATTTATTTATTCAGTGTTATATGTAATTTCACATTTCAAATATGTCGTTAATTTGTTAGTGATTTAATAAACAAAATCTGAATATTTATTTACGTATATATTAGTTAGTTAGCTACTTTTATTTTTTTATTACAATGATCCTGTTAGGTTAAAAGCCTCCTCGATTCCCTTCCACTTCTCTCTATCTTTAGCTTTCTCCATCTAATCCTTTCCAGTTATCTTGGTGACATCATCAGCCCTACTTATATAAGGTCTTCTCCTTGTTCTTTTCACTTCTGGTCCCTTCCATTTTGTTATTTGTATGGTCCATCTTTTGTCATTTTATCTAGATATGTGCTAGCCACCACTGCCATTTTAGGTGGCTTGTTGCAGGGCGTCGACAATCACGGTTTTCTTCCTAATTTACGCATTTCTTACTTTCTGGATCTTTCTTAGCTTCAGCATACTTCGTTCCCATAGCATGTTGACATGAAGAAATTTTGATTTTTTTTTTTTAGTCGTGAAGGTCCATGTTTGGCATCCGTAAGTTAGCTAGGTAAGATGCAGGTATCCATGATAACTTTTTTTAGTTTTGGGTGGTAATTTCCTTTAAGTATTTCTTTTTGTGTCCAGTATTTTTTCCATGTGCAATTAAAAAAAACACAGATAAGATGGATTTTAAATTTAAGGATAAAAGTATTTATTTACAGTAACAATATACATAATGGATATATACAGATGATTACTATAACTAGCTTATATCTAAACCAAGGGTCTACCCTTGAGGCATTGTACCAAGGATGCTGGCGGGATTTCCTCGTTGTATCGCAATACTGATACGTCGTGCGAGGAAGCCGCCAGCTCTTCGGTAACCAGTTACGTTAAATTTAAGTAGTTACTTTTTTTAAATATATGTTGTAAACTATTTTATGAACAAGTAAATCAAGAAATATTCATATTACAAGTTCCGTCCCTGTTCTAGCCCTAACTAAATATAGTAAAACGAAGTAAAGTAATTAAAAGTTTGATCTCATATTAATTAAGATAGTTTAGTGGAACCCAGCTACCCCGTTATTACCTTTAATTAAAACTACGAACAGTTGTATGAAACAAGTTTCTGTTCAAAAATTCATTTTCAATACCGTAAAACTACCCAACTATAGTCCAATACTGCAACTATGGTCCACAAATTCAAAAGGAAATTAAGTATCTATACCAATGTTCCTTTTGGTTTACTCCTAGTTTTACCTTCCATTTATAAACGTACTTTGCCTTAGAACTACAAAAATATAGTAAAATACACACCTGAACGAGAAAAATTGAGTTTATTTGTGGACCATAGTTGGGAGCTTTGGACTATAGTTGGGTGGTTTTACGGTACTAAATTGTGTTTCTTACTGTACATTAGTTTGCATTCTTTTAATACTACGTCGGTGGCAATCAAGCATACGGCCCGCCTGATGGTAAGCAGTGTCCGTAGCCTATGTACGCCTGCAACTCCAGAGAAGTTACATGCGCGTTGCCGACCCTAAACCCGCCCCCCCTCGTTGAGCTCTGGCAACCTTACTCACCGGCAGGAACACAACACTATGAGTAGGGTCTAGTGTTATTTGGCTGCTGCTTTCTGTAAGGTACTTCCCCAGTTGGGCTCTGCTCTAGATCTGGAATGACATCCGCTGTGCTGTGCCCTACCACACAAAGCGAGATGACATTCACAATGTCCATACCTCTCTTAAGACCTCCTTTTATACGACGTCGGTGGCATACAAGCATACGGCCCGCCTCGAGTCGACAATGACTGAGTCGGAGTCAAATGACACTGACATCTAATCCATATCGTATCTTTAGCAATTGTTTAACGTATATTAAAGTTCGAATCAGACCGGATGTCGCGAACAGTAATATTATAAATAGCTATAGTACATGCGCTGGCGTCACCTGCTTGTTAGTACTTCAACTCTTTTGAAAAAGAACTAAAAATCCATGATATTTGTAATTATTTAAGCCCTTTTATAAAATAAAGGCTGTTGAAACTGGATGAGGGGAAACCAATCACACAAGTGTTAAGATTATTTAGTAAATATTAATTGAAAATAACACGTAAAACCACCCAACTATAGTCCAAAGCTCCCAGCTATGGTCCACAAATAAACTCAATTTTTCTCGTTCAGGTGTGTATTTTACTATATTTTTGTAGTTCTAAGGCAAGGATGTTAATAAATGGAAGGTAAAACTAGGAGTAAACCAAAAGGAACATTGGTATAGATACTAAATTGCCTTTCGAACTTGTGGACCATAGTTGCAGTATTGGACTATAGTTGTGTAGTTTTACGGTATTCATAATGTATATATACAGAGGGTTACTATAACTGGCTTAAATCTAAAATAGGCTTTTGAGGCATTGTACCAGGGATCGGAAACCGGTATTTTATGTATGGGAACGAAAACGGTATTTTTTCGTTCTTTGTTAATTATTTCATTCCTAATCGGGCAATCTAATAATACGAAGTCGTTATCTAAAAACACAACTGAGTCCTACATTTTGAGTATAAAATAAACCGAAATATATGGTTATTTCGATGTTTTTGCAAAAAACCGGTTCCGATCCCTGCATTGTACCAAGGAAGCCGCCAGTTCTTCGGTCACCAGTTACGTCAACCAGACGTTTCGCGATTTCTGCAAAAAACTTGTGCGCGCTGGTACCCCATGAACCTAGAGTTTCAACACCAAATTTAGATATATTAAAATTAGTACCCCGCTATCTCCAGCTACCGTGAACAAGGAGCATGTAACTGCGTCGGAATATCGGGAGCTCAAAAACGATACAAAAGGTAATCACGGTCCATATCCCGGTCGATTTAAGTCTAATGAAATTAGTATATTAAGGAATTATACGGACGATAGCTAGGGATATATGTATATCATTTGACGACCGGTTTGGCCTAGTGGGTAGTGACCCTGCCTACGAAGCTGATGGTCCCGGGTTCAAATCCTGGTAAGGGCATGTATTTGTGTGATGAGCATGGATATTTGTTTCTTAGTCATGGGTGTTTTCTATGTATTTAAGTATTTATAAATATTTATATATTATACATATCGTTGTCTAAGTACCCTCAACACAAGCCTTATTGAGCTTACTGTGGGACTTAGTCAATTTGTGTAATAATGTCCTATAATATTTATTTATATTTATTTATTTATTTATATATATACATTTGAAACATTTAAAATAAAGTATGTATATACATAGTTTAACTTAGATATTAAGTTCTTTTGCATCACATTCGATCTTTGGCGTTAATCAATTTCAAATAAGTAAACATTTTTTATTTTGAGAGCAAAAAAACATTGAATAAAAAAAGCGTAATTGTTCAATTTATTTGCTGATCGTGACATGATCAAAGTTCTTACTATAAGTAAATAGCCCAAATTAGATTAATAGCATAAAATGCACTTTTCTACATAACATTACTTACTTTTCTTGTTTGCAAACTACTACTAGTATAAGTAATATACAAATTACTAGACCAGCTAGCTGTATTACGACATATGCTTAAAAAAAAAACTAGAAAAAACTAATTTGCATGATTACATTTGTTTAGTACTAATCTATCCTATTGTTTACGAGGTTAATTTGTTTTATTAAACCATCTAATCATATAAAAATATAAGCAGGCATGCTAAGCTAATACTTTTGCTGAACATGAAAAACATTCGCCTTTAAAAATTAAACATAAAAGAACTTCTTTAATTGACGACTTCGTTTATCGAAAACATGACAGCTATTGTTCCACTCCGCGCAAAAACACAAAAAGACACAATCGACAACCCTAACCATAATTATTCACTCACACATCCACATTTTTCCGTATCCGTACACGGCTTGTTAGTGTGCAATTTGACATTTGAGCTCCCGATTGGCGCAAAAACTGCGTCACGTGTCAGGGGTGCGCAACTAGTTTTTTTCGAGTTTAAAGTTCAATTGAGTGTTTACGAGAATTAGAACAACGTTCGTTTGATTAGACTTAATGGTTTACAATTGGAATCGAACTGTATTTTTTAATTAACGGTCGAGTCAACTAGAAATAGCTGTTTCTTAATGAAAACCTATAAATTGTCCCATTAATTTGGATAGCCATTCCCTTTTAATCCATCAGGATTTTAATGGTTCAACATGTCATAAAAATGTTTAATCTAATTTAATAACTTGTATTTCAAGTACATAAAACTTATATGCGTATTCGGTAAAGATAGCGTGAATAACAGAGAGATAAATCGAATTATACTGTTAGTTTATTACATTTATCAATCAAAGTTATAAATACGAGGTTTGTTTAATATCTAAGATTTTTTGAGTTCGCTCTTTTTTCCATCGTGCAATATTATAGACTGAACTATTTGATACTTATTTATACGATTTTTTTTTTCGTCAAATTTCGATATAGTTTGGTTGACAGATAGAGTAGGTATTCTGTACAATATAAGCACAATTATACTATGTCTTAAATAAACACACACACACACACACACACACACACACACACACACAGCTAAACTGTGGAATGAACTGTCGCCTGCGGTATTACCGGACCGATACGACCTTCAAATCAAGAAAAGAGCGTACTCCCATCTTAAAGGCCGGCTGTTGCAGGTGTCCATGAGCGGCGGCAATCGCTTACCATCAGGTGATCCGACTGCTCGTTTGCCTCCTCTATCATAAAAAAAACTTCCTCGGAGTTACGAAAACGTTTATTTTCGTATATCGACGGAAAATTACATAATTTAAATTCGGAAATTTTGTTTCCATATTTATTCCGCCCAGAAATAGGTCGAGCTCTTCAAACCGGCTCAATTTTATCCACATCTAATAAAAAAATACGTTAAGAAAAATAACATCTTTATCCATTTATTTTACACAACAAATCCAAGGAAAAAATCATTAACGAAATAAATCATCCCATTCATAATTTACCTTCTAGGTTCGAACCATAAACATATTCCTGGGGTAAATCTTAGTAATTAATAAATAAATAAATATTATAGGACATTATTACACAAATTGACTAAGTCCCACGGCAAGCTCAATAAGGCTTGTGTTGTGGGGAGTGAGGAGAGGGGGGGTTGTGTTGTGTTGTATTAATATATATATATATTTTTTATGGAGCATTTTTGGCATTATAGGCAGGCGTTTGACCACGATCTCACCTGATGGTAAGTGATGATGCGGTCTACGGTGGAGCACGTTTACCTATGAGATACCTATTTACTCTAGCCTTGAAGAGACCCAGATTGTACTCATGCGGAAACACAAGCAAGTATAAATTAATCTTTTTTTTAATACTATGTCTTTGTCGGTGGTAAAGAAGCATCCGTAGCCTATGTACGCCTGCAACTCCAGAGGAGTTACATGCGCGTTGCTGACCCTAACCCCCTCCCGCCCCTCGTTGCAATTAGCTTACTCACCGGCAGGAACAACACTATGAGTAGGGTCTAGTGTTATTTGGCTGCGATTTTCTGTAAATGGAGGTACTTCCCCAGCTGGGCTCTGTTCTAGATCTGGAATGACATCCGCTGTGCTGTGCCCTACCACACAAAGCGAGATGACATTCACAATGCCCATCCCTCTCTTGTGGACGTAGTTTAAGGACGTACCCGGGTCCGGGTATATATAATCATATAATTTAGATTAAGGTATAACGTATAGTATAAGCTACTAACGTTGAAAATACGTGCCTAATTTCGCCGTTAAACGTAAGTTTGGCGAAACTAGTATAATTTTATAATGTGTCATACTTTTTTGAAAATAACCCAAACAAAGTGTAATATAAGTTTTAAATGCATCATACTTTTTTGGAAATTAATTTTAAAAAAATCAGAGGCCATGGAACACGAACTTCATTTTTGAAATTCACTTAGAAACATTCGGATTTAAAAATAAAGCTTGATTATCATTATTTGAGAGTTAGATCATCAGAGTAAGGTCAAAATAAGGTCACCTTTAAGTATACTGAACTATATTTAAGTCATTATAATAACAAGAAACACGCTATGTTTATAATAATTGTCTACTTATTTATGAAGCAATTAAGTGTTGCGAATAGCAGTTTTGTTAAAATATTAAAATAATCTCTACGCTTGTGCTTCTTTCTTATTACCTTACTAACCTACTTTTAAAACACAAAAATTTAAAAAAAACCCAACGCAATGAAGCGGATAATTCGATTTTGATAAAATATATCTGAATATTTATAAATAAATTAATATTACTCAGATGATTTATTTATTTATAATTATTTATATGACATTCTTACAAATTGACTAAGCCCCACGGTAAGCTCAAGAAGGCTTGTGTTGTGGGTACTCAGACACATACTCATACACGTAAATACATAGAAAACATGACTCAGGAACAAATATCAGTGCACATCACACAAAAAAATGCCCTTACCGGGATTGGAGCCCGGGACCATCGCCTTCATAGGCAGAGTCACTACCCAGTGGGCCAGACCAGTCAATCTAAGAAACTTGACATTAATTATGACATAACCACACTTTGCATTTGCAAATACCATGCTTGGTCCGACTTTCTTCTTCCTCGCGTTGTCCCGGCATTTTGCCACGGCTCATGGGAGCCTGGAGTCCGCTTGACAACCAATCCCAAGATTTGGCTTACGCACTAGTTTTTACGAAAGCGACTGCCATCTGACCTTCCAACCCAGAGGGTAGGATAAACTAGGCCTTGTTGGGATTATTCCGGTTTCCTCACGATGTTTTTCCTTCACCGAAAGTATACATAAGTTCTGAAAAACTCATTGGTACGAGCCGGGGTTTGAACCCGCGACCTCCAGATTGTAAGTCGCACGCTCTTACCTTTCGGCCACAAACTTATGCTTATGCTTGGTCCGAATTTATATTCATCTAAGTATTTAAGTTCTTATAAAAAAACATTTTACACATTAATTCGAATCAAATGTCAATGTCCCAACGACAAAATCGATTATAACCGATGATGGCCGTATCGAATACTCCCACGAAATTCTTAAAATCATCGGATACGCCTCTCTAGTAATTATACAATTATAGAAACTTCATAAACTTGTCTGTGGTCAAAAAGCTGGTTTTGACGGTTACGAAATTTTACTTATATGGGACCAGTAGGGCTAAGATGGTCGGCTCTTTATCATTTGTCACCATGTCTGTCACGTTCTAACAAGTATGTAAGCGCGAAAGTGACGGGTATAGTGACAAGTGATAAAAATGGAACCATGCTGCCTGCTGGTGGAGGCGCTGGGATGATATATTTTATTTATTTGAGTAGACTCAGACCAAGATAAGATGACAGTAATTTTGATAGCCCAGACAGTGCAGGTGTTATTTTAAACGTCAAACTTCTATGAATTTTATATTAAAGGAAAAAAACCGGCCAAGTGCGAGTCGGACTCGCACAGGAAGGGTTCCGTACCATTATTTATAAATCGGTCACCCATCCAAGTACCAATACGTAAAAAATATATATTTTATTCTGTTTTTAGTATATGTTGTTATAGCAGCAACAAATACACATCATGTGACAATTTCAACGATCAAGGTTCATGAGTATACCTAGATATTTTTGTAGCACGAACGTTGACGTCTAAGTATTTGACAAAATAAAAACATCGACAGTCCTGTTATCGATAAGTGTCACTTCAACGTGATAGAGGTAATACAAAGAAAAATATAGGGTAATAGGGTGCGTTAAAAATAGATAATAGTAACAAAACTATAAATTTATTTATATTTTACATACTTTAGAAAACAAATTGAAACCCTTTTGTAACTTTCTTTCTTCGTGTCACTGAATTAATTCTCTCATAAGTCACTTCATGATAAACACACACCCAAATTGTCTTTCAAATTGACGCAGAATGATACAACATGTACTATATTAAACCCATTTTTGATCCCATAGCAAATCTGTGTCTGTGTCTCTGTATATGTCTACAGTGTACGTGTATCTTAGTTTTTTATTATTAACAGTATCGCACTGATGTATTCATGACCCTCTTTCTCTTTTACTTAAATATGTATACTTCGTTGAAGTAGTAAGTATGTACTTATCGATAACAAGATTGTCGATATTTTTATTGTGGTAAGCACTAAGCAAAATAATTCTGTTCCTGATATGAGATATAGCCTGGTGACTTACAGACGGACAGTGGAGTCTTAGTAATAGGCGTTTTTACCTTTTGGCTACGGAACCCTAAAAAGAAACAACAAATAACAAAACTTCTGTTGAAATAATGATACAAACTATGTAGGTACTTTTTATTCGATTGGCTACAAAAATGGCTGACAATTTCATCCTCACATATTTTCCATAGACTCCCATGGACAACGCAACTAAAAATCAAAAGCCACAATCGAATGCTGAAGTGTTACAAAAAACAACTCATTTGGTATTGCCGCCACTAAATTATGATGGATGACTTCACTGTTTCATTTCAAAACGTAGCAAGTGGTCTATAATATCAACCAGAATAAATATAGAGCTCCCACTACGTATAGTTGTAACGTAGCGGGAGCTCATGATATAATGGACGTTGTGAAATAAACTGTCTATATGGAAGATACGACTTTTTGGAATTAAAGCGCGCAGCCATAATACGAAGTGTGACGAATAACAAAGGTACTCGATGTCGGTACAAGTATTGTTATTAATCGATACTTTTTTTACTGGACAGTAGCTGTTTTGGAACGGATCTTCGGTTTAAATTGTTTGGATTTTAGTCTGGCAAACGGCAAGGGGATATTACGCAAAACACGGCGTAGGGGACGCCTCTAGGGCCTACGGCGAAACACGAAAATCTAAAATTCGTTAAGTATCTGCCTCTATCACTTGCATATTCGAGCGAAAAAGCAGCCTCTGTAGACAAACCGCCTTGATGCATCGATGTCAAAGTGTGACGTTTTACCGCTTATTTAACTGTACCCCTAGTGTAAATATTTTCGACAGCGAAACGTTACGTACGCGTTTGGTTAAGTGTCATTTTGTATGAGAATTTTGACTTTCCAAAACGTCCCGCTTGGCGCTATTCAAAAACCCATACAAAATGAGACTTAACGCAAACGCGTATGTCACGTTTCGCTATCGACAAAATTTACACTAGGGGCACTGATTGAAACTCATTGACGTATAGGTATTGGACGGGCCTTGCGGGCACTAAGAATGGTGCTAGATCAGTGGTGTCACTCACGAATTCGAGCCAATCGTGCAGTCTAACGCAACTAGTTGTGACCAATTGCGCGTGTGATGCGAACTCATCAACCAATCGCGTTGTGGCACTAGACTGCACGATTGGCTCGAATTCGTGTGCGTGATACAGTTGTATTTTCCCCATTCTTATTACCCGTAAGCCGTCCTTAGATATATGTCAATGTTGAAACTTGAAATGTTTTGTTCCTTAATTTCGTATAGAAACATTTTGATGAATGGCTCCGAGCTCCGATCGGATATGCGTTTCGTGCTTTTTTGTATACTTAATCAAACGAAAACTCAATTTTCTAAGACACGGTCTAGTTACGTCACAATGACTTAGGTCCGTGACGAATCTATAATGACGTAATATCAGTATATAGATGGACTTCTATAGCATTTGAAGAAATATTATTCTAAATTACAAACATAATATTCGCAAAGCGTCTGGTTGCCGTAACTGGTGGCCGAAGAGCTGGCGGTTTCCTCGCACAACGTATCAGTATTGCGATACAACGAGGAAAGCCAGCATCCTTGGTACAATGCCTCAAGGGCCTAGTTAAGATTTAAGCTAGTTATTAATTTAGTTCAGTATTTGTACAGTTACTATAATAAGTCTGTAAACATAATATAAATGTTAATAAGTGTAGAAACATAAATTTGTATTTTATATACTACGTCGGTGGCAAACAAGCATACGGCCCGCCTGATGGTAAGCAGTCTCCGTAGCCTATGTACGCCTGCAACTCCAGAGGAGATACATGCGCGTTGCCGACCCTAACACCCCTCCCTCCCTTCGTTGAGCTCTGGCAACCTTACTCACCGGCAGGAACACAACACTATGAGTAGGGTCTAGTGTTATTTGGCTGCGGTTTTCTGTAAGGTGGAGGTAGGTACTTCCCCAGTTGGGCTCTGTTAATCATATTTTATTTACAATAACATTATACATAATGGATACATACAGTGGTGTTAAATAAATCTAAAAATAGGATCTTAAGGATGTACCCAGGGTGTTAGCGGCATTTCCTCGTTGTATCGCAATACTGATACGTTGTGCGAGGAAACCGCCAGCTCCAGATGCTTCGCGATAAGTTGAAGAGTATTATTTGCTTTTGGCGTGTACATTTCGTAAAATATTTTGGATTCTGATATATAATTCATGTTTTTGTAGTTCACATTGAGAAAACTCAATTTTCAATGGTCTAGTTACGTCACAATAATGACTTAGGCCCGTGGCTAATCAGTAATGACGTAACTTCGGTATAGTGATGGATTTTCTCTAGCATTTGTCATACATTAATCATGGCCACACGGGAGCTGGATAAAGAATGATTTATTTAAGAAAAAAGATTGATAGTTTGATACAAAAAGGTTTGAAGGTATTGTTGTTTACATACATACCTACTAGAGTCTGCGGAAAGAGTCGTGGAATGTATGGGACCCAATACATTCCACGACTTTTTCCGAAAAGACTCTAATATAATATGTGTATAGACTTATAAATATTTGTTATTATGTTTGACTAGTGATTGTACTTGATTTGTCAAATATTTTAAATTTTTAGGGTTCTGCACATCAATAGACAAAAACTTAACCTAGGATCACTTTGTTGTCCGTCCGTCTGTCTGTCAAGACCCTTTATCTCAAGAACGCCTGGAGGTATCGAGTTGAAATTTTAACCATATACTCAGATCTACAGTCTTTTGAAGCTGTAAAAAAATCAAACTTCTTAATTAACGGAAAAAAAAAACCGGCCGTTTACGCCGCAAATAACTTATATTTCGATACTCTCAAGGGAAACAAAGTTCATAGGGTACTTCCCGTTGACCTATAACTATGAAATTTGGCAAGAATATCGTCTTACACTACAAATACAGGAAAAAATCTGAAAAATAAAAATTTGTAAAGCCTAGTCTGGATCATGGTCCGGGGCTGAAATCCCGGTAAGGACATTTATTTGTGTGATGAGCGTTGAGCACAGATATTTGTTTCTATGTCTTGGGTGTTTTCTATGTATATATAAGTATGTATTTATTTTTGTAACATTTATTTGTGTGATGAACACAGATATTTGTTTCTAAGTCTTGGGTGTTTTCTATGTATATATAAGTATGTATTACGTATGTAAATCATCGCCTAGTACCCATAGTACAAGCTTTGCTTAGTTTGGAGCTCGGTTGATCTATGTAAGATAGTCCCCAACTATTTATTTATTTATTTTTTCAGTCTACAATTTAAATCTTTGAGGCCTCGAAATTTGACACAAAAAAATATTTTTTTTCGAGAAAAAAATCCTCTTCCCTCATGGAAAAAAAATAGTTAAAAGTCTTTACCGACTTTACTTAATATGGATATGCTCGTGTATACCATATAGTATTTACATACTTATTTTTACTCTGTGGCTGACATGCTGCTGTCATATTTAGCTAAATTGCGGTTAATGTTGTATATATTTATATGTCTGTCTTTGTATTCCTTATATGTGTCTATTTATTCACTGTAATTGTGTGTGTGAATGTAGGCTTCATAACGTGTCAGCAACACCTAGTTTAACCTCTTCTATTACCGCTAAATTGTGTGGAAGAGATCGCTCTTTAGCGATAAGACCGCCTGTCGTCTGCCTCTACATTTAATCAATTGTTTCTTTTCTTGTATCTTTTTACTGAAGTGTGCCAATAAAGAGTATTCTATCTATATTATATATCTATATGTCTATTTAAATATATCCATATTAATCAACCGAATTTAACCGCCACAAAAAAAACTGACCTCAACAAAGCCAGAAGCTAACGGAAGCATATTTTTTAACCTCTTCCAAAGACAATTGTTCTAAAACCACAGAGTCATGACATTTGACGAGCGACCATTGGTTGCCGAGCGCCGTTTGACAGCCAATGAGATGTGATTTCGAAATTTGAAAGTCATGTTCTTTATTTGAAATAATGACGTGACGGTTTTAGAGATGGCATCATTGGTTGTCGGGTTTCAAAAATATGTAGTCGTTTTTAGTCTTATTACAATGTGTTAAGGTTTGAATATGTTTAGATAATTTTCAGGTTGGTTGTATATAGTTTTTTAGCCGGTAGCTAGGTTAAGTTACAAACGCTTTGTGATCTATTGGAGCGTAGATATCACATTGATTTGTTACTTAACGATTTTTTTACTTATAACTTCAGCTAAATAAATTATGTTTCAAGCGTGTAGGTTATTTAAGCTAAATATATATTTGACGTTGAAGAAGTTTTTACTCGCTTTATTTTCGTCGTATAACAATTTCAAGGTAACGAATACTAGTACAGCCACGGACATTAATTGTTACGCCATTTGTCAATACTAATGGTATGAAATGTCCAATGTAAAGTAGACCCTAGTCATAGTGTTGTGTTCCCGGTAAAGTTGCCAGAGCTCAACGAGGGGAGAGACGGTTGTTGGGGTCGGCAACGTGCATGTATTGTAACTCCTAGGCGTAAATAGGCTACGGAGACTGCTTACCATCAGGCGGGCCGTATGCTTGTTTGCCACCGACGAAGTATTAAAAAATACCTAAATGGTTCCCCTAAGTCCGTGACTGTACCAGACATATATATATGTTACTTGAATATTTATGTCAAATTTAATGTTATTTCATAATGTCGTGTTAAAATGAGAGTTTAATTGTACGGCTAGGTTCGTGTGACACTTTAATGTAAATAATAAAAACTATTATTAATTTATTACAGCCCGATTCTTAGAATGAGATACGATAACGATAAGTTCTGGTTTAGATAATTATTTAAAAATCTTTTAGATATTTAAATAATTATTTTCTCATTTAGATATCGTTTGTATGTCGTTTAATTGACAGAAGCTCGATTCGGGCAACCAATGTCACTTTGACGTTAGAAATATCGTAGATAGATCTTATTGGGATCACAGCGGAATCTAAATAAACGTCAATTATGACATGTCGTTTAGTTATCGATCTTTCAAAGATCTTTCCAAGATCTTAAACGTGTCTTAATCATTCTTCGAATCGGGCCGTTAGTCATTAGTATGCCACTCTAAGTCAATATCTGTCTTCGTACCGTGCGGATGCGATTTAGTGCTCTTTTATTGTTGGTGTTTTCTTTTTGTGCGAAAGAGAGGGTGCTTTGCTCTTTAAATTGAACAGCGTATATCCGATTATCATGATCTGCCTGATCTTACGATCTGCCTGATCTTATGATCTGCCTGATATTACGATCGGTCTGATCTTACGATCGGCCTGATCTTACAATCGGCCTGATCTTACGGTCTACCTGATCTAACGATCTGCCTGATCTTACGATCGGCCTGATCTTACGATATTCTTGATCTTACGATCTACCTGATCTTATTATTCATATATATTCATATTCCTTTATTGATAAAATTACAAATTTTACATGTCAAAAGGTAATACAATATATAATTAGGTCGATGTCAATTTAAGTACAATTAAGATAACAAATAATAATAATCAAATTCAATTACAGTAAAATAAAACAGTATAAAAATAATCAAAACAATTCAAATATCCAATAAATTAAATTAAATTATTATTATAATATTCTGTCATGTCATAATTATCAAATTAATTAAATGATCTTACGATCTGCCTGATCTTATGATATACCTGATCTTACGATCTGCCTGATCTTACGATCGGCCTGATCTTACAATCGGCCGCCGACATCGTGGTGAACGAAAGCAACAATGTATTTCAAGTAAAAGTCAATCATTCAATCAACAATGTAATATTGCGTTTCTTTTTCACTTTTATTAATAACATGAGAGCTTTAATGTCTTGATAATAGTAATCTAGCACAGACATATGCCTGAATAGGTAGATCTCACATGTGCTATGATAGGGTTGCCATACGTCCCGTATATACGGGACTGTCACGTCCCGTCCCGTTTTTGTCCCATATATAAATACCGCTGCAGAATACCTATATAAATTGTCACAATCATCTCTGTTTAACCACCTTCTCGTACCCCATGGTTCCATATCAGTAGCCATGAAGCATGACATTTGATGGGGAAATATCAGATTATGCCAATCAGATCTATCTGACAGACGAATTAGATTATCTGCGCTTACGAACAATAGATTTTGAAAGTCATACAAGCACGCCATAAAAAACCGCCGCCATCGCCATACAATATATTTTATGCTGAAATAACATGAAATTGGTTGACTGGTAGAGAATGCCTTAAGGCATTCAGTTCACCATTTGTACATTTCTGTATTGTGCAATAAAGGATAAATAAATAAATAAATAATAAATTGGATATGACCATGACCATTTAAGTTACATATCTATAAACATGTATAAGTATAAATATATATATATTGTATTATATTATATAAATTATATTGTATATTTATTAGTGTATTAGGTATTGTTTTAATAGTTATATAAGTAGTATGCATGTTTGTGTTTAACAGACTCCATATTTAGCTCCTTGCACTACCTGTTGACTTTTGTATGAGTTCTAAGTTTCCTGCTACCTAAAGGTTGTCTGGAAGAGATCGCTTTTTAGCGATAAGATCGCCTGTTGTTACCTGGTTCTATTTTCCATTAAAATTTATTTGTAGTTTTACATGTATGTAAAATGTATAATTGTTGGTGTAATATAGTACATTACGATACAAGTGCGAAAAATAGGAAATTCGAAACGAGTGGCGATAAATTAAAACACGACCGAAGGGAGTGTTTTAAATCGACACGAGTTGCGAATTACCTATTCGCACATGTATCGTACAACGTTTTACAGTACATATGGCCCTTTAAATGTTCGACACAGTAACATAATATGCTACTTCTCGCACTAGTGCTATAAAGTATCCCCATATGTACTGTAAAAGAATATTTATATTTACATACAGGCTATACATTTAGTCACCTGCAATAATTAATGATATGAAATTTGAATTTATCGGTAATTCTGAGCATCTTTTATTATGGGGCAAACCACGAAATCGCAAAAAAATTACCCACCCATAGAAAATGTCAATCAATCAATCAATCAAATATTTATTGATCAAATATAAGTATTTTACATGTCAACACTTTATAGCTAATGGGATTACACATATTATTATTTATCTAATTAAAACATAACTTATCTATTACTTATCATCATTCAACGTCAACGTGGCGTGTCAACGGCAGACACGCCAAATATATTTGGCTTGACACACAGTGCGTTTGCGTGGTCTGTTAAACACATATCTGAACAATCCAATGTTACCAGAATAGAAAAAATACATCCCATTCGATTGTTATATCACTACAATACATCGTAAACAGCACCTAAAGACAAATGTGTAATTTATTATCTATGGCAAAAAATGCGAGAGTTAGATCTTAATGCCTTTGAAATTAGGGTGATATTTGAGTGGAGGTTAGATATGTTAGAACGGGACAGAGATAGTTAGATTGTATGTTAGAGCGGGACGGGGATAGTTTTTTGTGGTTTAATGTGGAATTGGATTGAGTGAATAGGGTTGGGGATTAGTATCGATGATTGTCGATATTTTTTTATTCGCTTATCTAACGTTTTTTTTTTCTTTACCGTTATGTACTTCACCATTATCCTAGAGCAGGGGGTCACCAATTAGTTTCTTCAGGAGTCCGGTTTTTAAAATAAAATGACCATCGCGGTCCGTTTCTACTTGAGTTTATTAAATAAGCAGATGTTGGGATCAGAACCGCGGTCCGCCATTTAGTGACCCCTGTCCTAGAGTTTGTGAAAATTAAAGATATGTCGGTGGAAGTAAAACTTTGCTTCACCAATATGTATAGTGATCATCATCTTCCTCTTAATATCCCGGCTCTTTGCCACGGCTGGGAGCCCAAGATTCCAATGGCGTAGAAATTAATTTTTAAAGCGAATGCCATCTGACCTCCCAAACTAGGCCTTAATGGGATTAACTAGTCCGGTTTCCTGGTAAAATAAATATCAAACGATATATCGTACAGTTACAAAATACTCATCGGTACGAGCTGTTTTGAACCCGCGACCTGGGATTGAAAATCGCACGCTCTAACCGGTAGCCTAGCTACCAGCGCATTTATTATGTATACTACTGTAAGCTGCGGAAATAACTGACCCCCCATTGCATTGAATACAATACTCTTTGTTGTATTTTTACAATAAAATACTAATTTTAAAATGAAAACTCTTCTTTGCGCCACTACATACAAGTGGCGCAAAGAAAAAAAAATATATGGACCCCCCCCCCCCCTGCATAGAAACTTGTTTGCAAAGGGTTCAGTTATCTCTGCAGCGTGTACATCGACACAACAAAAACATCGATAACTCCCATCCCTACCACCGGCTCATCAAAGTGCGGTGCACAATAATCGAGAAATATTAAATTATAATAAAATTAACCTGCTCTTACTTTTTCTTGCCACAGAGCATAGAACGGACAGAGGCGTAAGAACTAATTTATTCCACTAATCTAAAACTACTTCATAAGAAGAACAAGCGTTACGGATTAACGCTAGTTTTTTTATTAAATAATGAAGTGATTAAGGATTAGTATTGCTTTTTTAGGGTTCCGTACACAAAGGGTAAAAACGGGACCCTATTACTAGGACTCCACTGTGCATGCTTCTGTCTGTCACCAGGGTGTATCTCATGAACCGTGATAGCAAGACAGTTGAAATTTTCAAAAATGATGCATTTCTGTTGCCGCTCTAACAACAAATATTAACAAGTACAGAACCCTCAGTGGGTCCGACTCGCACTTGTCCGGTATTTATTAAGTAATGAAGTGATTATGGATTAGTATTGCATTTTTTATGTATCAGTAAAAAGGGATTTCCACATAAAGATTGTCGTGGCGCGTATGGGAGCTACAATACAATACAATACAATACAATAGTACATTAGCTCGTATCGATTTAAAACACTCCCTTCGGTCGTTTTTTAATGTATCACCACTCGTTACGAATTTCCTATTATTCGCACTTGTACCGTAATGTACTATAATCAAACACGCGTAGACAGTCGCAGTATCTAGAGTTCGTCTAAGCTAACTTTGCACCGATTTGATTGTCATTATAATTATGATAATATATTTTCATATCAATATGACACTAATGATTACGCTTTGTAACGCAAATACCACGCAGAGTTATCTTGGCCCGGCTTTAGCTTGAAATGCCTTCATTTATTGATAAAATCTGAAGTAATTTTACACGGTTTCAACAATTTTTACTACGTCTTTTACTGCCTAACTTACGTAAAAAGCTTACCTACCGCATGTTAACATGTGCGGCCATTTTATTTTATTAATGCATACTAATACAGTAATTAAATGGCATTGCAATCTGCCTTTTATAGTTGAAACAAATTTAATTGTAACGTATACGTATTTTGCGTTTCTTTTTATTACTTTATTATGTGATGATGATATATATGCAAAGTTAGAGTTAGACCAAGTTAAGTTGGCAGCGATTTTAATCGCCCAGCCTGTGCAAGTGTTAAGTAAACGTCATAATTTCAGGTTGACGATTAAAATAACACTTGTTCTGTTTGGGCTGTCAAAATCGCTGCTAACTTATCTTGGTCTGACTCTATTTTATTCATGTGTTGGATTTAGTTACAATTTTTATGTTGTTATAAATACAACTATGCACAAAATTAGACAACTATAATGGGTTAAAACATTTTGGGGTGTGTTTT
This sequence comes from Cydia pomonella, assembly GCF_033807575.1. NCBI lineage: Eukaryota > Metazoa > Arthropoda > Insecta > Lepidoptera > Tortricidae > Cydia > Cydia pomonella. The sequence goes on from NC_084728.1 coordinate 8,961,477, forward strand.
GATTAATAGTTAATCTACGTTCAATTTTATTAATATGATTTTTAAAACTTATATTATTTCAGGACAAATACTTTATCCTCTAATTAATCATGTTATTACATATATCTAAAGCACTAAGTACATATAAAAAAGAGACATACTTACATATTCTTATGTACCATTATACCAACGATTGAATCCCAATGCAATTATGTCCTTACTTATTCCTGCGATGATCAAAATGAAATAAAAAAATAACTTTTTTTAAATCACGAATTATACATCAATAGAACATAAAAGGAATGTCACCTCTACATCCTTTAATCTCTACACACATCATTCGATAACGATTATTCATTCTCGCCGGTCACATGACGAATCAATCGCTCCGAGTCGAATCGAAACGAATGTAGCTGTCCCGTTCCAATTCCTTACAAAATAAGCGAGAACCAGCATAACGTGACCGAGAGATCCTTAAAAACTATACGTAGTCTGATACTGGTTCATGTTAAATTCGAAATGTAAAATAAGTAAGCAATGAAAATATAACCACGTACTGGCCGGTTAGAAAAAAAATAAGGTGAACTTACATAGAAATAGTGCGGTGCTTGAGACGTTTTAGCGTTCGAAATTTGAATTAAGAAAAAATATTATTGGGTTATCCTAGTTAAGTTGAAACGTCAAAATTTAATGAAATTAAGAAAAAACGTGATTGTGTTGTCGACGATTTCTGGTGTGCACAATCAATTTGATAGGTAGGTATATATTGTTTTAAACTAAGAATATGAAAAATACGTAGTACTTATAATTATAATATAAAAAGTAAGACAGCTGAAATAGGTAAACTAATATTTTTAAAACTTAAATATTTCATACTCAAGTTCTTAAATAGTTCACTAGTTTATGTGAAATGTCTAGTAAGTTAGAAATGTATTTAAGTCAAAGAAATATCTTTTAAAATGAACGCTTGCAATCTAGTTAAACAAAAACTTATATTTCTAGGTCATTCTGCAAAACAATTAAAGCAAAATAACTAAATACACTAGCTTCCTATCGCTTTAAAAAACAAAACCAAAGACAATTTAAATGACGGTTAAAAAAATATTGTGACAGAATTTAAAAAACGAACATTTTTAATTGCACGTTCGCTATCGCTTCAGATAACTGTGTTTTCAAAGGGATTTCAACCTTAAGTAGTAATGCTTAAGGTAGATTATATATTGCAAGTTCTTTTTTTTTAATAAAAAATGGGCCAACGTCTACACTTCTTTAATTATAGCTTTGCGACATAATTACTAAGTGAATAAAAGTTGTCTATGACTTTTTTTAAGGGAGGAGATGGAAATATTCATGCTTAGTAATAATAGAAAGTAGCATATGGTGTCATTAGATTTTAATTTGTTTATGATGACTTTTTTTACGGTGCGTAGAAAGTTTTTGCTTAAAGGAGATTTGGTTAGGTTATAGTTAATTCATTAACTTATCTAGTTCTAAAAACGCCATTTAAGTATAACCACTTTTTCACACAAGTACGTACCAGTTTTACACTACTTTTAGTCGCGTTTAATATGCTTTCCCACTTAAGACGCGTTTTCAGTCACGTTTAATTCGCTTTCACGCTTAAGACGCGTTTTCAGTCACGTTTAATTCGCTTTCACGCTTAAGACGCGTTTTCAGTCACGTTTAATTCGCTTTCACGCTTAAGACGCGTTTTCAGTCACGTTTAATACGCTTTCACGCTTAAGACGCTTTTTAGCGTGTCCTGTCACTGGCATAAGCAATAGTTTCAAGTTCTTCAATCTAGGTCTTAGGTTACCTTAAGACGCCATTTTAGTATAACCACTTTAGTATCTACCGGTTTTATGCTACTTTTAGTCGATCTTTATACACTACTTTTAGTCGCGTTTAAGAGGCTGTCAATAGCTAAAGCGCGCACACTGTCTATTTGTATCGGAGTAAATGAGATAGCACTGTCGCATGTTACTGGGCCTGGGCAAGGGAATAATAAGAAAAATATTTAAATAAAAAAAAGTGGATTATTAGTGTAATATTTAACTCGACCATGGTTTAGATATAAATGTTTTGAAATTGTGATTTTAATTGCAGACCCATAAGTCAAAACAATAAAGACATAAAACCGTTTAATTGTGATTTTAAGACCAATCTTTGCAATTATTTTCTATCGAGCCGATTTCGTTCAATAGTGTATCGAGTACGACCACGGTCTTTGAAATATAATTAATATGAACATATATTTTTCTTACTTGACTAAAACAAATAGTCTTTCTTAAAAAACTGTTTAAGTAACATCAATTTCAAGGACATTGGGTGTTGACAGCCTCTTAATATGCTTTCCCGCTTAAGACGCGTTTTCAGTCACGTTTAATACGCTTACACGCTTAAGACGCTTTTTAGCGTGTCCTGACACTGGCATAAGCAATAGTTTCAAGTTCTTCAGTCTAGGTCTTAGGTTACCTGTGTCTGCGTGAGGCCTAAGCTAGCGGCCAGCTCGGCCCGCTCCGGTAGCGCCAGGTACTGCGTCCTCTGGAACCGTCGGTTCAACTGCTGGAGCTGCAGACTGCTGTATATAGTCCGTGGTTTCCTCATCTTCTTGCCCTTGCCATTCACTCGGAGGCCAGGGTCGTCGCTGAGACCGCATTTTTCTGGAAAAAAACATGTTGTTAGGAAAAATGAACAAAAACTTTTACAATGAAAATTGTATTTCATACAATCGTGATATAATAGAGAGCTTTTCAGTCGAGTACCGTGTTTAGGCAACGAAACTTGCTGAGTAACCTAAGTAAGGTACGAGATTGAAAAGATTGATAATATCACTATTGTATACAATACTTTTTCTACATACATACATCGTGAGGAAACCGGACTTATCCCAATAAGGCCTAGTTTACCCTCTGGGTTGGAAGGTCAAATGGCAGTCGGTTTTGTCAAAACGAATGCCTACGCTAATTGTAGCGATTAGTTGCCAAGCGGACCCCAGGCTCGCGTTGCCGTGGCAAAAATGCCGCGACAAGGCGAGGAAGATGAATATCAGTCATTGCTGCTCAGGATCAACTTTGAATGAATATCTAAGCCAGAACAACTGTTAGCATTGACATATATCTAAGCACGGGCCTTACGGGCACTAAGAATGGTGCTAGTTCAGTGGTGTCACTCACGAGCCAATCGTGCAATCGTGGAGTAGTTACATATCGAATGAGATTATTATGGTTCGACTTAAATTATGACGATTACTTAACTGGGCTTTCATAATCGCTGCCAACTCATCTTGGTCTGACTGTAGCGCAATTCTAAAGTTTTAAAAATGTTACATTGTGAGAAATGAGTGTAAAATACAACGGTACACCGTAGATAATAAATATCATAGCGTCGCTATCTGCGCCGGCCGCTTTGCATATCGCCCATCGAAACACACACCGGAATAAATGTATAAACGTTTAAAACAGTTTGTTTTAGAATTTGTGGAAATATTTGTGAAAAGGGACATGTAGCCTTACCACGACTGGATTAGCAGTGTGGAACTGACATATTAATTAATCTAGTACCAATTGGCGTTGAAAATCTAGGGTCCATGGGGTCCCAGCGCGCACAAGTTTTTTTGCAGAAATCACGAAACGTGGGCTTCCTCGCACAACGATACATTGCCATTGAGATACAACAAGGAAATGCCACCAGCATCCTTGGTACAAAGCCTCAAGGGCCTATTTTACAGTAAAAGTTGTACAAAAGGCGATCTTAATGCCCTCAGAAGGCATTCTCTACCAGTTAACATTTGGGCCAAATAGATCAAATAGTAATTAGATGGGGAAAATTATTATAATAGGTCTAAGAGAAATTGAATACTAAATACAAATATTTATGACATAGTATACATATAACATGTGCATATTCGTTAACGCCTGCGTAACTTACTTTCTATACATCTTGCTCGCACTTATATGCGAGTACGAGCGAGATGCATAGAAAGTAAGTTACGCACACCTTAACGAATATGACATTGTTAAACTGTACCCCTAGTGTAAATTTAGTCGATAGCGAAACGTGACGTACGCGTTTGCGTTAAGTCTCATTTTGTATGGGTTTTTGAACAGCGCGCCAAGCGGGACGTTTTGGAAAGTCAAAAATCTTATACAAAATGACACTTAACGCAAACGCGTACGTCACGTTTCGCTGAAAATATTTACACTAGGGGTACTGGTGAGCCGTACTTATTGTCGACGGCGCTTACGCCGCACTGCGGCGCGCAGCGTTGTATTTATATCGGAGCATCGTTAATAATGGTGAAAGTCGACTGTAAGGTCCCTTTTCATAAGTAACGTCACAATTAGGCAAAATGCGAGTACATATGTCGGGAAGCGCCAGAAAATGCCATATAACCAGAGACTCTGGTTACCAACTCTGAGTTCGCCTCCAGGGGCTCATTTCTCGAACGGTTTTAGTCTAATATTATTAGTGTATTGCCATGGTAACCCATACGACTTGACAGTTCGTGCACTAATAATATTAGACTAATACCGTTCGAAAAATGGGCTCCAGGTATGTACGGGTATTATGTTTCATATATATTTATAATGGTATTATGTTACATATATGTTATTATTATATTTAGTAAACTCAAGTAGATATGGACCCCGATAGTCATTTTATTTTCAGAATGTACCCCTGAAGAAACTAATTGGGAACCCTTGCTATAGGTAATTAATTAAAAAAAAACACAAGGAAAGCATAAAGCGCAGAAATTAAAAACAAATTTCAAAAAATCCTGTCAACCAGTAACAGCAACAAATACAAAAAAAGACAGAAATTAAAGACTCGCTAACAAATTAAAAAAGTTCACAGAATTTCGAATTTCGAACGCACAAACGGTTACCGAAATATCCACTCCAGGCGATGCGATGCCCGATACGATGTAATTATACGCTTCGTACCTATATTATCAAGTAGCTGCCTTTCATATATTTTACAAAATGGATGGCCTTCAGAGCGTCTTGAATATTTATATTGTGGATTTATGGTGGAGAGATTTATAGAGCGGTTTTGTTAAGTTAGGCTTAGGTAAATTTTAAACTGCCAAAATGTGATTGGTGGTTTAATATTAAACATTAAAATAATAGGGTTGTTTCCATCTACAAATTTTAGGGCAGAATTGTATCCCAATAAATTCTTTTGGATTATAAGAACATGTTAAACTACTTTTAGGGGACCTGTAATGACCATATTTTTGTAAATATTGAATTTAAAATATCCTTTGGCACACGTCACGTGACCAAACTCGAAACGTCATTGAAGATTCTGATGACGTCACAACTCTCGGATTGACACTGTTGACAGTTAGGCGATAAACAACAAATGACAAATGTCAGTTGACAGTTCGTATCTTCTACGTGTGTATGTAGTTATGTGTCAAACCGTAAACTGTGACGTCACACAATTTTTAAAGAGCGTTTTGGGCGCGAAAGTATCTGTCAAAATATTATGTTAATTTAACATATTTAAAGCCGTTTTTAGTATAAAAGTTGAATTTTAGGGCAACTTTTAGGTCTATGATTCTTAAGTATGTTAAGTACTCTACATTGTACTTCAAATCCATTTGTATATGTGACTGTATGTGTTCTAAATAAATGAAAAAAAAAAAGAAAAATTTAGAACGTAATACAAGCGTTTCAAAAAATTGGAAACAACCCTATTCTACGGATTACACTCACGTATTTTTAGTCACTCGTGCAACATGTTGTACGCGATTCACGGCCGTCGTGAGCGCTGGGCTCCTACCGGGAAAATCGAAGTTCGCCAATTGCGAGCATTTTTCTCTGTCACTCTAATTACGTCTTAGTAAGAGTAAAAGAGAAAGATCCCCGTAATTTGCGAATTTCGGTTTTTGCGGTAAGCCCCCTGCTCGCACTTTTAGTGCTTGAGAAAGGAGACCTAAGCTCTACGAAACATGTCGCGCGAGTGACTAAAAATACATGAGTGTAATCCGTAGAATTATTTTAATGTTAGTATGTCCCACGACAGTTTAAATTCGAGACTTCTTCCTCGCGTTGTCCCGGCATTCTTGCCACGGCTCATGGGAGCCTGGGGTCCGCTTGACATCTAATCCCAAGATTTGGCGTAGGCACTAGTTTTTACGAAAGCGACTGACCTTCCAACCCAGAGGGTAAACTAGGCCTTGTTGGGATTAGTCCGGTTTCCTCACGATGTTTTCCTTCACCGAAAAGCGACTGGTAAATATCAAATGATATTTCGTACATAAGTTCCGAAAACCTCATTGGTACGAGCCGGGGTTCGAACCCGCGACCACCGGATTGCAAGTCGCACGCTCTTACCGCTAGGCCACCAGTGCTTAAGTTAAGTTTAAATTCGATTATTGGTGGTTTAATATTGAGGTATTTTTTTGTTGAACTTGAATGAGACGAAAGAATTCCTGCTAATGACAACAGACAACTTGTCAGTCAGTAAGAATGAAGAAAACTATACTTATCCCTTTCTTTTGGGTGCTAGTACTAGCGTAAGGGCCCGATTCGAATAATGATTAAGATACGTTTAAGATATTGGAAAGATCGATAATTAAACGACATGTCTAAATTGACGTTTATTTCGATTCAACTGTGATCCCAATAAGATCTACGATATTTCTAACGTCTAAGTGACATTGGTTGCCCGAATCGAGCTGCTTCTGTCAATTATACGACATATAAACGATATCTAAATGATACCTTATCTAAACCAGAACTTATCGTTATCGGATCTCATTCTTCGAATCAGGCTGTTGGTCTATGTTTGAAATGAGACATTGTTGGCCAAATGATATCGTCGCTTAGGGACAGGCGCGGATACAAGATTTGGCTTAGGGGGGGGCCATTGCCCCTATGGCCCCCCCCTTGTATCCGCGCCTGCTTAGGGAACATTTCGAGAATGTATTTAAGCGCGACATGTAGACGACAATTTTCAAATTTGTCACCTTTTCTTAATAACATACATATATTTCACCATATATTCCACCTTACAGAAAACCGCACCCAAATAACACTAGACCCTACTCATAGTGTTGTGTTCCTGCCGGTGAGTAAGGTTGCCAGAGCTCAACGAGGGGGGTGGGGTTAGGGTCGGCAACGCGCATGTAACTCCTCTGGAGTTGCAGGTGTACATAGGCTACGGAGACTGCTTGCCATCAGGCAGGCCGTATGCTTGTTTGCCACCGACGTAGTATAAAAAAAAAAAAAAAAATATTTATGAGTTTATTTTTTAGTTTTGAAATTCAAAAATACTTTTCGTTGTCTTAACAGTTTTGAATGATCTCCAGTTACCCGTGAACTGCATGTAACTGCGTCGAAATATCGGGAGCTCAAAAACAATAGAACATATTTTTTTACTACTGACATAACATTTTTTTTTTTAAATTCCGCTACCTAAAGGTTGTCTGGAAGAGATCGCTCTTTAGCGATAAGACCGCCTGTTGTTTACCTCTTCTTTATGTGTTGTATTATTTGTACTGTTTCTGTATTGAGGTGTGCAATAAAGTGTATTGTATTGTATTGTAATATAAACGGTAATCACGGTTTATATCCCGGTCGATTTAAGTCTACTTTTCGTTGTCTTGTTTCTTTTCTAACCACTCTGTCACGCTTGTATCTATGTCTTCTGTCAAATAAATAATAAAATCGAGTGCTATTGTATGTATTTCTAGCTGTAGATTATATATATATATATATATTTTTTTTTTATTAGCCTGTTTGAGTGTCCCACTGCTGGGCAAAGGCCTCTCCCCTTGATTTCCACGATTCCTGATTTGGTGTTTCCTCCGGCCAGTTGTTCAGGAAGCTGTCCAGGTCATCCCGCCATCTCCGCCTAGGCCTGCCCCGTCCACGTCCCTCTACCGGCATCCACTTGGTGGCTATGCTAGCCCACCTCTCTGGGTGCATGCGGTAGACGTGACCGGCCCAGTCCCATTTTAGCCTAGCGGTTTTCTCGCCTACGTCAGCAATGCGGGTTTTTGAACGCAGCGTGGTGTTATATTTTACATGAAAAAAATCATATAAAAAAAGTTCCATTCTGTCACATTTTTAAGTGCCAAAAAAAAACTTTGATCAGATAATTTTTAACATATTAAAAACTATGGAGATATACAGATGACGGTGAAATATTAAAAATATTCCAAATTTTCTCTTAAATGTCCCATGATTGGTGCCGTTAACATAGAATAGACATAAGAATGTTTACGTTTACTTCCAAAAGGAAATCAAGTATTTTCTTGAAAATCAACTTTTCAATTGAAATCCTTGAGAACCATACATTGTGATATCTGACTCATACAACTTAATAACTCGTTACATATAAAAGATGACTGTCACAAGTCACAAAGGCTCCCATGGCTCCCATACAAATTACATACATACGGATAGACGGACAGAAAACAATGGCGTGCCGTGAGGCGGGCACTCCCCCGTAGTGATGTGACTGATGATAGGGATGCGACGGTGTCGATAAATGTGTCGATGATTTTTTTTTTGGTCTTATGGACCTTTTTTGTTGTAACAGTATGATTAGATTTATTAGGTTTTCCTGGCAGCCTATGGTTGAAACGGAGGTATGAAATTCGCGTTTTACTTAAAGTTTAAAGTTATAAATACATATTATAGGGACATTCTTACACAAATTAACTAAATCCCACGGTAAGCGAAGAAGGCTTGTGTTGTGGGTACTCAGACAACGATATATTAATATACAAATACTTAAATACATAGAAAACATCCATGGATGCCGGGATTCGAACCCAGGACCTTCGGCTTCATAGGCATAATTTGGAACCAGTTTTCTTACGGAGCCGAATAGTAAAAAATAAAATTTTTCGTCACTTTCTTATATTTCTATTATTCAAATCTATACGTAGAGCCACTCATACCAAACTTACAAACTTTGAAAAATATTGATGGTCACTTCTATGGAACATTATTATGGGACCAGTTTCCTCGCGCCGAATAGTAAAGAGTTCTTAGTCATTTCCAAGTAATATTGAAAACTACACGTAGAGCCATTTTCCATACCAAAATTATAAACTTTGAAAATGATGTTCACTTCTATGGAACATTATTATGGAACCAGTTTCCTCGTGCCGAATAGTAAAAAGTTTTTGGTCACTTCCGAGTAATATTCAAATCTACACGTAGAGCCACTTTCCATGCGCCCCGAGTCCCGCCCACAAGGCCGCCTACCGAACCCCAAAAGAGCGGGCAAAAAACAATAAAATCTTTTTCCTTCAACAAAGAGCGTTTTTTAAAAAAAATCATCGGGCAATACAAACGGGTGTTTGAAACGCTGGCGTTGAAAACTTGAAAATTGGCGAAATGGTTATTGGACATGGTTACTAAAACCATTTTTTAAAACATATAGCGTCTTTTAAAACAACCACGGGCAGTGCCGACGGGCGGTTGAAACGCTGGCGTTGAAATAACTGAAACAGCTGTTTGTACTTGTTTGACATGGTTACGTATTGTGAACCGTCACGGCAAGACCAACATTCAGTATTTTATTTTATTTTTATTTAGTTACCAAAAATTTCGATGATAATATATAAACTTAATCTTATTCAATTTGTTCATTCCAGCGGTGGCAGCGTGGTTCCATTTTTATCGCCTGTCACAATGCCCGTCAGCCCGTCACTTTCGCGCTTATATGAACTTGAATACTTGTTAGAACGTGACAAATGATAAAGAGCCGACCATTTTAGCTCTATATTTCTACATCTTATTTATCTCTTAACATTAATAACCGCCATAATAATTCATTGATTAATTTAATTGCATGGCAATAAATAATCACAATAATGTTTAATGAAACTTTTGTTCATTGACGTCTAAGATAAATAAAAATAAAAATGTCATATTATGTAAAGTACTATTTTAGTATATGAAATGTAACTGTTTTGAAAAAATATTTCTTTTGTCGAGAAACTAGCTGAGAATCTTGCTAGAATTATACCTAGAGGAAAGTTTTGTCATTTTTGACTACAGTTCATGCACGTTCCCTATTTGACTACCTGTATTAACGCCATAACTTGTAGGTTAGTAAAGGAATATTTTTTTTGGTTCTAGAAGGTTTTCCCAAAAAATAAACCAACTTTGATGATTAATAAAGAACTTTGAAGGTTTAAACCCAAATCACATTTCCGGAAAGTGCAATTTAACTCAAACCTAACCCCTTAACGCATGTCATAAAAATATTTTGTTTAAATTTGAACTTTAATAGCTATATATAGAGTTGAACATTATAACTGCCATATATGGTTGTATATACTTACGGTAAAGGGTTAAATCGGATTGCTAAGGTTAAAATTCTACTGGCGCGTATGTAGTCAATAAATTGTATTATACGTGGAAAAGGGTTAATCCCTTCACAAATATTTGAATTTACTATTACACATATTTATTTGACATAACATCTAAGGACGGGCCCTACGGGCACTAAGAATGGTGCTAGTTCAGTGGTGATGAATTAGAGCCCATCGTGCAGTCTAACGCGCATTGCGAACAATCGCGCGCGTGATGCGAACTCATCAACCAATCGCGTTGCGGCGTTAGACTGCACGATTGGCTCGAATTCGTGTGCGTGACACCGCTGTACTGACCCCATTCCTATTGCCCGTAAGGCCCGTCCTTAGATATATGTCAATGGAATTTACTTATAAATCGCTCGTCTGTACTGCCAGTAAGAAAGTAAAGCCAAGCCGTTTTGTTAAGTAAAATAATAAAAAAAATCATAAGGAGGTGCATACCTCAAGCATGTATTAAACCCTGGGAATCAAATTATTATTTTTAATTACGTTAAGGACTAAATTAAATCTTTGCTATTTTAATAGCTTATTAATTTAGGAATCGAAACTTGATTAGGTCAAATTCTGTACCTATACAATCTTAGAAAAAAAATTAAAATCACACGAAAAAAAAATCAAATACTCGCTGTTTTTTTAAAATACGTATACATAGGTACAGCCAGCTACAAAAGTGCATACACTTTATAAAAGAATGCCAATATTTTATAAAACCATTTTCAATGCAAGAGTTGCCAAAAAAAAGACTAAAGTAATAGACTTGGCTCCCTTAGGTGATATTAAGGTCAAATATCGAGCGAAAGTCAAAAACTCAGGATTCGAATCGCTGAATTCCGTATAGTTCGTTTTTTTTTTATTAGAAAGAAGGTTAGCGATTTTGGCGTGTCATTATTATTAAAAACACCTTTGAAAAATAAGTCAAGTTTAATTTTAGTATGAAGGATTTTTATAGGAACAGGTTTCTACTTCTATTTCTATGATAAGAATATGACAGTTAAACAGGACGGTATTCCCTACAGGCACAGCTGTTAATGTTAATGTTAATAACAGTCGTCAAACACTTTTAATTGCCGGTTACTTTTTTACGTTTTCGAGGATTGCTGGAGGCGCACGGGTACAGGCAGGGGCAAAAGTGTTAGAAGTTAAAAGGTGTTAGAAAGAATATTCTCGAGGACACAAGTGTTAGGGGAATTATTAACGGGGTGAATATATAGGTCGTACTGAGTAACTTTTACTATGCGACCAACCCCGATATCGCGAAAAAAATTACTCTCCCATACAAAATCACAGAATAACACACACACACACACACATCCAGAATCACATTACACAGCCAGAATGTATGAAACAGTCTTTTTTTGCTATTTCAGGGTTGGTCATAGTAAAAGTTGCTCAGTATGATATATATATTCCACCCGTAAATTATTGACTAAATAAACAAACTGTATAAGTTATACTTAGTAACTTTCACTATGGGACCAACCCCGAAATCGCGAAAAAAAATTGACACTCATTCAAAATGTCAACATAGACAACCAAAATGTATGAAACAGCCAAACCCTTAAATTATTGCTGGTGACTAAAAAACACATTGTATATATATTACCTATTTCTGATATGGACCGAGTTTGTGACACTTGTACTGGACAATTTGTACTTGACAATCGACAGATTATCAGATGATGATGTTTGCAGAAGCCAAGACATACCTTAGGAATAATTAAGGTTCATTAGCCCTTGTGTGGCATACATCATTTTATATTTGTTGGAACAAATCAAATCAAACATATAAATGTTAGCAAATAGGCCACAGGGGCACTTTTACATGTCCACTTTTACAAACAATAAAAATTACAAAATACAATTACAAATATGGATTCGATGAAATAATATATACTTTATTAGAGATGTATACTGTCTCTAAATGTCAAATTACACAAAAAAACTGTGATAAAAAAATAAAACCAACAAATACAAAAAATCTTTAGAGATGTATAAGTCTCTAAGTGTCAGAGATGAAATATAAGAAAAAAACATTAAATTATCCTTAGAGATGTAGAGGGTCTCCAAGACTTGAATTCTTATATAAATAATTAAAAGATAAGAAATTAAATCAGACAAGAACCGAATGAAGTGTCTCCCGTTAATGTCACTCAAAAGTAAAGTTACATACTTATAACATAAGTTAAAACAGAAATAGTAGCCATAACATCGCATGTTGCCAGCAAAACTTTTGTGCTCAACATTACAAAGTCGCACGTTGGACCCGGGTACCTTAGGCTAAGGACACTCCCCTGCTCTACGATTTTTGGAACCCCGCCCCCTGCGTGACGCCGCCGGCTAAGGACCCCCCTATTACTTTTTATTAAAAAATAAGATAAAATTCGTTTGACACTCCTACAATACTAGTGTATAAATGTTCGTATTTTTGGAACCCCGCCCACTGTGTCACACCGCGTGCTTTTACTTTTTTATACTTTATATTTTAGTAAAAAAAATAAAAATTTATAAAAAATATTTAATTCATTTGACGCTCCTACGACAGATATGGTTTAAATTAATCTTCTAGTGTTTTGAAACTCTGGTTATCGCAGGACTTCTATAAGAAAGATCATTCTTTGTAAAAAAAACTGCGTTTTTTTTTTCTTAATAAGCTAAAATCAATGAGACACTCAAACCTAAAAGTCAAGGGCTATAACCGCCAAAATCGAAGTTCGACAATTGCGGGCATTTTTCTCTGTCACTCTAATTACTTCTTAGTGAGAGTGAAAGAAAAAGATCCCCGCAATTTGCGAATTTCGCAGTAGGCCCAACGTGTTCGCCGCGAGTGCACAAGTTCGCCGCGAGTGCACAAGTTCGCCGCGAGTGCGCAACGGTATCGTCGCAAGTGCGCTACGGTTTTACTGATCACTGACATACTGGGATGGGAGCGAACTGGGGCTCATTTCTCAAACGGTAGGTAACTAATATTATTAGTCCACAAATTGTCAAATCGTATGGGTTTACATGACAACACACTAATAATATTAGCCTAATAAGGTTCGAGAAATGGGCCTGTGTTGCTACGTTGTTGCCGCTGCTGTATCTGTATATTTTTGATCAAATGAATGTCAAAAATGGAAGTAGAGCATACACCCCGACGGACTGGGCGGTACACTCGACTGTCCGTTTTGAGGCCGTTTTCTTTTTGCCGACAGTACCTTCCCGTCAACCGTTAGTACAGTCTATAAACAAATGAGCGTTATATTTCGAAAATCTTTAATATAATATACCACAAATATTATAAGTATTATAACACAATGATAATTTTATTTGATTAGTTTATCTGTTAGATATATATAGCACGCTCCCTTTCTTTCACATGCAAGAAGAAAAAGAGAGTGTCATCTGACAGATAACTTGATCTGATATTTGAAAGATCAGACCCAAGTATTTATTAAGATATTAACTATTTAATGTAATAATATACTTCCTTTGTAAAACTTGTTTTTATATCTCAGTGTTTGTAAGCCTTATAGTTTTGTCATGTCCATCTGTCCGTCAGTCCATCCGTCCATCCGTCCATCCATCCATCCATCCATCCATCCTTCCGTCCATTCGTCTATCTATCCCCCCCCTCTGTCTGCCCGTATGGCACAACAGTACCTAATGTTACTCGGAAACTATAGAGAGAGGTTTATTTTAATAATAAAATTTGGAACGTAGGTGTATTTTGCAAACTTAACTCTGCTCTCTGGTGGCAGAATATTCCAGTATTACTCCCTGTTGAGGAAGGTATGAGGTGGTTTGGACAGGAGGAAAGAATAAGTAAAAGAAGGCTAACAACTGAGCCAGAACCCTTTTGTTTTGCTGCGACGCACACAACATTTCCTATATGTATGGAACAGTATTATTTAAATGTATTTTTTTTTTCTCTTTCTACTACTATTTTGTATAAATGTGTATTTCTCTCATATAATTTTGTATTATCTGTTTTTTTGTCATTTTATTAATTGTATTTCCTGTGTGTATTGTGGCAAACAAATAAACGGATTATCTATCTATCTATCTAACAAAGAGAGTGTATAAGGGGAAGTAGAAGAGGGAGCTGGAAGGGGCAGATCTCGGCGGACTTTCTCTGATCAAATCGGGAAATCCTGAAGAAAGGTAAGGTCAAAAGCACCCTAAACCGACGAGCGTGTATGAGGAATGTTATGAAAGTGAAGGAAATCAAAGAGGTATGTCGGGATCGTAGCAAGTGGAAATCCGTGGTCTCTACTTACTCCTCCGGGAAATAGGCGTCATTATAGGTATATCTATGATTCGCCCAACCCTAACCTACGGATGCGAAGCATGGACACTAACACTCAAAGAAGAAAAGATGCTGATAGTTGCTGAGAGGAAGATCATCCGTAAGATACTGGGCCCCAAACGAAGACCGGATGGAAGCTGGACAGTCCTTAGGAACCGTGATATTGAAGACCTACTGGCTGAACCTAATATCATGGGCGAAAGTAAAGCTCACAGACTCCCTTGGTTGGGCCACTTTGAGAGAATGGATGAAGATCGGAACATGAAAAGAGCCTGGGTCGCCTAGCAGGAGGACGTCCTATCGGACGCCTCAGGTCTCGCTGGAGCGACATGGTGGAGGCAGATCTGTGCGAACTTCGAGTCAACAATTGGTGAGAAGTCGCACAGGACCGAGAAAAGTGGTGCTGTCCTGTGTCGGAGGCCAAGTCTCATTTTGGGTCTCTGAGTCAAGTATATGTACGTATGTATTTTTCATATAGCTCGGACATGGGAACAGTTGTCATCTCCATGCAATTATAACCTTAAATCGCAAAATCATGCAAAATTGTATTTAGATGACAGCTTGACCGTACCCAACCGATGTAATAATATGTGGAAAACAGAAGCATCCCCCTTATTTCAACAGAAATTCTGAAGCATAACCTTTCTGATGGAAAGCCACATATTATATCAATGAACCCCAAGCTTTAGTTTATATCAAGAATTATTAAATCATATCAAAACGTTAAAACTGCCTGACCTGGATCCGAACCTGTTAAGAACTGGTTCCAGCAACCTTTGGTATTAAGACATATGGGTTAAAATATGAAACGCGACTGCTTACGTAAATACTGAATAGGTTTATACAGAAAATAGGCATTTTACTATAATATTAAGCTATATTTGACCCCCGAAGCAAGAAGAGGTAGTTATATATTTGACACCAATGTCTGTTTGTAGCATCATAGCTCTCCAACGGATAAACTGATTTAAATGCGGTTTTTTAAAAGTTAAAGCGATTTTCCTTGTAGTTGTTAGCTATGCTTAATATACATCGATCCAGCAGTTTCAAGTGTATCAGCTATTTTCCATAATTATGTAAGGCATTTTTGGCATAAAATTGATTTATTTGACGTATAATAACGTAGGGTTTTTCTTTTTATTATTATTATTACAAGCTTTTATTTAACTTGCCGTGTCAGTATGCATGTATGTATGTTTGTGTGACCCACTTCCCGATTTTCGATTAAGCTGATATTTTGCACTCATATGTAAATCGGATGACAATGCAATATTATGATGACATGGAGCTGATCTGATGATGGAGACAGGAGGTGGCCATGGGAACTCTGTGATAAAACAACGCAAACTAATTGTGTTCGGGGTTGTTAGAATTGTCTCGATGAGTATTAGTTTACTGTAAAAAAGTTAAGCTAAAATTTAAGTTAAAACTTATTAATTTGATAGTCATTTTAGTGTAACTCACGTATTTTATAATCACGTAAATAAATAAAAATAAATTAAATTTTACAATAAAATACATTTCATGATTTAATCAAACAAGCGTACAGTCCTGATGGTAAGCGGTCACCTTAGCCTATGGATGCCGACCTATTTAAGATGCATTGTGCTGATAAATTAAGGGACAAATGCAAGTTTCCTTTTTTTATACCATGTTGGTGGCAACCCAACTAGCAAAAATATGTCATATAAATGTTGTACAAACGTTTTCCATAAAACTTGATGGTATGCAATTTAAGGCATACAAACGTTTAAATGACGCGATTTTGGCGCAGTTTTTATGGCTAAATAGTCGTTGAGTGGTCACTCAATCGTCATAAGCAAGCACATTTAGTCCTACAGCTGTCATAAAAAATATATTAAACGACTTTTTAGTCGGAAAAGTATCGTAAGTTCTCGATTTGTAAATGCAATTGCTTGTAGAGTGATCATAATGCAGACGTTTCTACGACTAATGAGTCGGTGAAATGCAATAGCGAAGCAGTTTCAATCATAATATAATTACCTGTTTGTGTGTACTGTGCATGGATGATTGCCGGTCAAACAAGTCGTGA
Organism: Cydia pomonella; assembly: GCF_033807575.1. Taxonomy (NCBI): domain Eukaryota; kingdom Metazoa; phylum Arthropoda; class Insecta; order Lepidoptera; family Tortricidae; genus Cydia; species Cydia pomonella. The sequence continues at coordinate 8,978,145 of NC_084728.1, forward strand.
AAAGTATTATACTTTTTACCATTTTAAGTACTTAAGTATAACCGACTCGACATCTATTACTGCAACTAAAATGGGTAATGGGTAAATCAGATACGCATGCGAACATAATATTTTCGACGAATTTACTAGGTTTTCTAAGAAAATTTTAATGCCCCCTTTAAATATTGTTTATTTATTATATTTAATTAAATAAATTAATTTAATTTTTATCTATGAGTAGTTATATGACTCATTTATAATTAAAAGCACTAGCTTACGACTTAAAACTCTTAAGCCAACACGATACGGCCGCCATCACCCTAATTCAGGGTTCCCTGGTGAACTTGGTGAACCTAATAGGTGAAACAAACAGTTTTGAAGTTAAGTCTGTGCTAGTAAGTAAAGAAGCACAACTCTGACGAACTTTGCATCTATAAGTACCGCTCCTTTTGAACTGCTTCCACTTTTTCCAATCTAATTTTAACATTTTGCGTATCAACACTGTATTAAGAACTGAAAATTTATGAAACAAATAAGCCGTAATCCCTATCTTTTAGCTATAAGACGGTCGTGTTTATGACTGTTGTATGGCACTTTAGCAATTTAACAGCTGTAAAAAGCTGATGTTATGATTAGTTGTACAGTAATCACTCATAAAGCTTTTCTATGACCAAAGTGCTGTAAGATGTCATATTGAGGTTGTAAAACCGGGAAAAGGTCTTGGTTAAAACTTTTGTACGACAGTGATTAAATTGCTTTATTACTATGTTATACAAACGTCTGTACAACTGCGATTTAAGAACAATTTGCATTTAAACTAAAGTGCGGTATAAATGACATTTATACAACATCACGTTTTAACACTTGCTTATTTACGACGCACCTACGATGAATTAGTCGTAAAAGGTTCAGATGTTATTACCAATTTGCTAGTTGGGAAACAAGTATACGGTCTGTACGGTAAGCGGTGACCGTGGCTTACAGACGCCAGAAACTCGAGAGGTGTTATTATTTGTGCATATAAATAAATAAATAAATATTATAGGATATTATTACACAAATTGACTAAGTCCCACAGTAAGCTCAATAAGGCTTGTGTTGAGGGTACTTAGACAACGATATATATAATATATAAATATTTATAAATACTTAAATACATAGAAAACACCCATGACTCAGGAACAAATATCCATGCTCATCACACGAATAAATGCCCTTACCAGGATTTGAACCCGGGACCATCAGCTTCGTAGGCAGGGTCACTACCCACTAGGCCAAACCGGTCGTCGATATGACAGATTTGTTACCTTCTAAGGGGTAACAAACAATGTATGTAACATTGGCACATTTTCCCTATTCAAGTACATAAAGTTATGACTCAAGTCTTCATTATACCATTCAAGGCATTTAATTAAGATTAGTGGACAACGTTGAAAACATAAATTCCTAACCTAATTGCTATTAACAGTAAAGCATATCAACTTATTATTCTATTAGCTTTATTTACCAACTGTTAGTTTGACCCGACTCTTTCACTAAGATTTATTAGTCTGTGGCACAGCAAACGATATTTAACCTTAACTCAGCGTAATAAAGTCCAATTAAGTAAAAGCTAAACATAATGTTCTCAATAAAACCATTTTATTATTTACAGTTACAATAAACCAATTTGCACCTTAACCTAACAGCATAAGAACGTCACAAGCGTTATTTTCAATTTGTATAATTCAAATTTCGAATCGAAATTTTGAATCACCAAAAATTCAACAATCGCCTATTTCGTTCTTGACATTACATGACTATTTTAGACCGTAATACAATCATATAAGGTATTTATTGCAACGGCACGAGAGTTACCTAGAGTCATTACCATGTTTGAATGTTCAGTATAAAATGAGCTAAGCTTCTTCATATTGTTTGTTTTTAATAAGTTATACTGAGAGGCCAAGATTGATTGGTCAAAAAAGATGAAAATTTATAGTTGCTGGAGATTTTGTCAATTGCTTGTAATTTGTTGATGATATGCTTAGAAGTATGATCATTGGTTGATAGAGTTAAACAAACATTATTTATTATTAAGTTTGGTTAACAACATGATTTGTCTTTTTTGCATGTGATAGATACTTATACAGGCTGTTTGTAAATGGAACCAAAATCAAGAATATATTTAAGTGCCTAAGTGTCACATTTCTGCGCAAGAGAAAACCTTAACGTACAAAAGGCAGACTTAATGCCAAGCAGCGTTTTACTAACCAACCTCATATACTGTTATTAGGAAAATTGGGATTTATAGTATTTTTCAAACAGCATGGGTACTGTGACATGTCATCTCAGTACAATTTTGCAAGATTTTGCGTTTTAAGGTTATAAATTGTATGGAGATGACATCTGTCACCGTACCCATGCCATTTGAAGAATATAGTTTGTCAAGCCATTTCCATCAGAAGAAAAAGCGACATATTTAAAAATGTAGACGCGAAGGCGATATATTATTTTTCTACTGACAAACTTGTTTGACCGACTATACTATTAATCAGTTGTATTTTTAATGATTTTGTAGTTGGTATTAATAACCCACATATCCAGCTTACGTATTACAGACAGACATGTAAAAACACCCTACACACACAAGATTAAAAATAACAAATTTCAAATATCGAATGCGCGTTCGATAACACGCAACGGAAAAAAACGGTCTTCCTATCGTGCGAAGGAAACTGTACTGTAAATTAATATCTTCCGACGTACGTTTTCCTCTGCAGCGGTCAATGCGTCAAGGTCGATTTTACAATGGCTGCCCAAATTGATTTCTAACTTTCGTAATATGAAGGTTGTTAGTATCCCTGTTTGAGGTTAAATAAAACTATATACGTCTAACGTTTAATTGAAGCCGTTGGTAAGAATTATGGTCAACTACGGGCTTTGCTGCATGCTGCATAAAGCTCGTTTGTATCAATTGTGGTAATTAGTTTTTATCCCAAAACTCAGCTTCTTTCTACTAGGTTTATCCGCTCAACTTATTTATTAAACAACTATCTATATAATAAAATTGAGTCAAGATTTAAATAAAGAAAAAAAAAATAATTCCACTAAGAAGAAATACACGCAAGGTATGTATTTTTCATGCTCGAAATAGTCTTTACTAAAACAAACGAAGATTGGAACAACGCAAATTCGAAGTTCAAAATCTTCGACATTAATTCAAAATGCACGTTCGAATTTCGATCCTGCGTTTAAAGTTTGATGCGTCGTGTTCCAAACAGCTTACCATACACGAGTAAATTTAATATTCTAATAACCAGTATAACTACTCTCTAATACTTGGTATATGGCGAGGCTCAGTTTTTGTTGATTGATATAGTGATTCGATTGGCAGTTGTTCTGTAAGCGTTAGGAATATAGAGGGTTGCCGCGCTAAAAAAATCACTCGGGGCTAAATTGTAGTGCCGCGAACGCGCTTAAATATTTAAGGCTGGTATAACTGGCAGTGTTTTGACGTAGATTTGTTTTTATAATGCTTTAGGGATTTGTAGTGTGAATTAGTGTTTAAAGTATTATATTAGAGTTATAGTGTAGGTACCTAAATTAGGTAAATTCATATATTTGGTACATAGGTAAATGGAAAGACAGTTACAGATAATTTTTATTGTTAATATCTGTGCCATCTGTGGTGGTGGTGTTTTAAATAGATTTTTTAATATAATTTAATTTAATAATGGAAACTACGGTACCTAACTACTTAATTACCAGAAGAATTGTCAGTAATATCTTAATATTATAACTATTTTTCTTTCAGTTATATACGAGCGTACGGGCTGATAGTAAGCTGATATCGTAGCCTACAGGCGCATACACGAAAATATATAATAATAATAATTCAGCCTATATACGTCCCACTGCTGGGCACAGGCCTCCTCTCATGCGCGAGAGGGCTCGGGCTATAGTCCCCACGCTAGCCCAATGCGGATTGGGGACTTCACATACACCTTTGAATTTCTTCGCAGATGTATGCAGGTTTCCTCACGATGTTTTCCTTCACCGACAAGCTAGTGGTAAATATCAAATGATATTTCGTACATAAGTTCCGAAAAACTCATTGGTACGCCCCAGGATTTGAACCCACGACCTCCGGATTGAAAGTCGGACGTCATATCCACTCGGCCACCACCGCTTGCACGATACACGAAAATAGTCCAAAATATTATTAATGTACAATGCCGTCACTACGCTAAAATGACCTTAAAACTTATTCATAATTTATTAAAAACATCCAAAAGAGAAAAGTTGCCACATTAAAAAACACATTTTCTACCACTTAACTTGACGCCTGTATCTATTACAGTCTATTTCCAATAATGACAGCTTATAAAAAAGTTAACCGTTATTTCGTAAGAAAATTACAGGGTGACAGATAGGTGTCATAATTTTATTATTCCGTAATTCGAGTTTTCTTTAGTATTTGACCGTAAATTTTTCTTCGTACTTATAATTTTGTCACTTAAAACGTTGGTGCCATTATTAGGTATTTTTTATAAAGAAACTTGAAATGAAATGGTTTTCTATTTTTGTAAGATTATGTGGGTAGTAACATTGTAATATATTTATGAAGTACTTTATACAAAATTAGGCATTTTTAGTCACTTTTTACTGTATTGAATTTTGTGATAGATAAGGTAGTAAATGAAAAAAAGGTTTAGAAAAATGATGGCATCAAAAACCGCCAATTATCAATCAAAACTTACTTTAGGTAGCAAAATACACGAAAAATGCTATTTTTCTCACTTAAAACACATTGCCCTCATGGGACACTCGATCAACACAGGGCTATATCTGCGAAATTCGCAAATTGCGGTTATCTTTCTCTGTCACTCTAATTACGTCTTCATTGGAGTAAAAGATAAAGATCCGCGCAATTTGCGAATTTCGGTTTTCGCGGTAGCCATTAGCCCAGCTACTTACCGCATCCGCCATATGAAGTTTTTAGAAGCACTTACATATTTGCTAGTACGTTTTGCTTCTGAACTGACAAAATAGCTATAAAAGCTAAACGGTTTTTTTTATGGCCTGGTTTCGAGATCTTTTAGCCAAACAAAAAAGCAACTCACCGTCTTTAGGAGGACTCGAGCACTGTGGCGCGTACGACCCCAAATGATACCCGTACGTATTCTGATGCATAGGAGGGAAAGGATACCCCAACGACCGCGGACTAGGGAACCCTGAGGCCTCATGCGGGTTCTGCTGACCCCCAGGACTCCCGAAATGGTGGGGATGCTGGTAACCCCCCTTAAACCCGTAACCGTGCTGCTGGAGTTCAATAAAGGCGGATTTTGAAGAGACATTTGTCGGTGTTGAGTTCGCCGAGTTAGGGTCATGAGGGGTCTGAGACCCCAAATGGTGGTGGTGGTCTAAGGCCTCCTGGGTCGTCATGGCGGGCTGCGGGGTGGAAGGGCCCCCCGCGTCCGACGACGTGGGAGGCCCGAAAGGATCTGAGAAACTCAGGGTGGGTTTTGGGGACTGGATTCGGGTAATTTTGAGGGTTTGTGGGGGCCCGGTTTAGCCGCTGGTTTAGCCTGGAACAAGAGAAAACTGAATTTAGTCTGAATAAAAGTCTCATTCAGATTATGATCTTGTGCAAAAATATATTATATAATGACTGTCTAGGGAACAGGAGGTCCTGGGTTCGAATCCTAAGTAAGGGCATTTATGTGTGTGTTTATCACAAATGCTTGTTCTTGAGTTATGGATGTATTCTACATATGTATACTAGTATTTATATGTAACTTAATATTATTTACAACGTCGTCTAGTAGAGAACCAAGATAAGTTGGCAGCGATTTTGATAGCTTAGACGGTGCACGGGTTATTTTAAACGTCAAATAAGACAAAGTAAGTAAGATAAGTTGGCCTTTGTATATTGCCAACATTCTGTATTATTGTATCTAATGTACAATAAAGTGTTTACATACATACATACATACAAACTGGCTGCCATCTTATCTTGGTGTGACTCTACCCACAACACAAGCCTTATTGAGCTCACTATGAGACTTATTATTTATTATAAGAAAATCATAGACACAGCTAGTCCCGAAATTAAATTAGCTTAGATAGACTATTGCATTTTCTACAAATGTGGCTGCCGTATTGACAGCTCAGTATTTATATATTTTTTATACTTTTTAGATACTATATTTCCATTTCTGTCGATTTAATGTGTTAATGCTGCAGATCTGGATTGAAAACCTTCGTTTCTTGGTCATATTTAAGAATTACGTTTCTTTCTATGGTACTCAAAAGGGAAATATCTCTTTTAATAAGAATATAACTTTGTACGACCCTATTCATTTCAACTAAGGGACTACGTTTCGATTGTCTCCGAGCCAACTCAATTGACCATGACGACGTTTAAATTGTTTCCAGAAATGTCCGACCTCCGATGACCCCGTGGGAGCTCGAAATACGAATTCGAAATTCGAACGCGTGGGTTGCCAGTTTAAAATTTAATTTTCTACTAAAATAAGTGAAACGCGAATAAAAGTTTTTGAGTCGTATAAATGTGTGTGAGTTTATAAATTAAATTTCTACTGAATACTGAATTAATTATGAGCTCGAAAAGGTGACTACAATCCTTCGATCCAAATTGTACGCCTGTATAAAATTTCATTTTCTACTATTATAAAAATAAGAGAACTTGACAGTCTTGACACACGAATGTGAATTATTATTTTGCGTATCATTCGTGGGTTCCCTGTTTAAAAGTGATGGGTTACTAGTTTAAAAATTAATTTGTTTTATAGAAGGCATAGACGCATTGACGTTTTAACCGAAGTTGCGCTTTAATTTATAACGACTCCCTGAAATGACATAAAATGTGGCATGGACATGCAAGTCACATATATCTGTATACGTTGTTGGAAATTTTAATACAACGAAAATAGTGTTACCATATGTTAATTAAATGTTGACGCCAAGTTTCCTGTCATTTCAGCTTGTCACTTTAAAGTGAGATCGTAACTTCAATTGTATGGAAGCGGCTTTTTGTGAATGGTTCGTGAGACTTTTAACATTGATTTCCTGAAAAAACATTATTCCGTTTTAGTTCTCTAGTACTCAAGCGAGGTTGAAGTGTGAATGCCGTTATGATTGCGTGACGGGCAATAACTAATTATAATATGTGTTAAAATGTGTTAGTTAAGGAAATATCTAATAAATCGTTAAAACTGTGATGCAATACGAACTTAAATTCGATTACCGTCGGATTTACAGTGCGAATCAAGCTTGCCTTAAGGAAATACCAGTGAATCATAACTTAACCACAGGATTCTAATAAAAAATGGCTTAAATTCTTAGTTATCGAGTCCGATCTATATTGTGAGTCCTAATTCTTGGAGTCGCGAGATTATTTGAGACTTTCGAATTCTTATTGAAACAGTTTTTGAGGTGTCAATGCTCGTATTCTATAATTGTTGTAGGATATATAATTATCGATGATTATTATATCCTACAAAAATTATATGATGAGTAGTTTAGGTACACAATTATACGACATATTTTTGTAATTACTGGCGACCCGCCCCGGCTTCGTGCGGGTTACACAAACCTTAACAAATTATACACTTAAACCTTCCACAAGATTCACTCTATTGACAGGTGAAAACTGCATGAAAATCTGATCAGCAGTATTTGGGTTTATCGTGAACCAAACAGAAAGCGAGAAAAAAGGCACAGACAGACGTGGCGATGGACTTTTTATGATAATAATAAAAATGTATTTTAGCAGGTAGATGCTTACTTTACCTTTTTTTTTGGCAGTTAAAAAATATATGTAAGGGTGTGAAGTATTGACAGTGCATAAAATAAATTCTATAAGAACTCAATCAAACTATCATTAACCCACTATTTGGTCTTATAATTATAACCTATTATTCAAAAATATTAAGTCTTCAACCATTTAATACAAACGAGTAATATTTTTCAATAAAAATTTACACCAATTAGTTAGTTCTAACCATTATTATTAAAGACGTAAGTAATCAACACAAGCAAACAAAATAAATAAAAAAACAAAACGCTTTGACCCGACCTCTGAGGCGCCGGCGAGAGTCCAATAAAGAACCTCATGACAGAACGAGATGAAAACACGCAGATTAACGCGAGTGTGAACAGGACAGCCGTGTAGTAATTATCTCAAAGAGCTTGCCGAAAGGGTATTTTTTTATCACAAATTCTCTGGGTCATTTGTTCTAGAGGCTGAACGCTTTTTTAATATTAAACGGTATATGGACCACAGATTGGGAATCTAATTTTGTTTTTCTGTGAAAAGGGGTGTAAAACCGATTTCGGGGTATTTTATTGGTCTATTTTGACGAGTGTTTGGTATTGGTGTCATAAATGTGTCAGGTTTTCTAATAATTTTAATTGATTGTTTGACTTTTAAACGAAATCAACGATGTCTATCTATTTGAATTTGGAAATATTTAGTGATTAGTACTTACTGTGTCCTATTAGTACCCTATACTCATTACAATCATAAAGAGTAGTGACCTTAGTCACTACTCTGACCATGTCGCTACTTTGCGCCGTCTTTGCAATTCATACAATAAAATGTTCACGGCCGCAGACATTTTCAATACAAGTAGAGTAAGTTTCAAAAAACAAATCCTTGAAATACTAGGTGAGACAACTTAGTGTCTTCGTACAATTTGTATCATTGCCATCTAGTCGCTAGAGCGCGTTAAGTTTAGCATAGTTTACTGTAGCATTACCTTACCTATATTATATATAGTTCTTAGTGAGAGCGTTTTTAGGAGGTAGGTGCACGTCTATTGCAATGTATAACTTATCACTTATACTATTATTGTACTTGCTTCTGTTGTTTCTCCAATAAAAAAAAAAAATTAAATAAAAAAAAAAATGTCACCTAATCTAGTTTTGTTTTTGTGAAATCATTGTAGATTAGGTAAGGTAGAAGTACTAGTGCTCGACGCTGCACTAGTACTCGACATGGGCACTTTATGTCAAAGTGACAAGGATTAAGTTCGAATACAGAAAAATCTTCGTTGTTCAAATTTTAACCTATATTTCCATGAAATAAAGTGCCCATGTCGGCGACTAGTGCAGCGTCGAGCACTAGTACTTCTACCTTATTCAGAAACACCAAAACCTGGAGTTTTGTTTTAGGGTCAAAAGTTCCTAATTCACCGAAACTAACAGGATGTTTATTTAGTCACCTGCAATAATTTACGGGCTGAATATATAGGTCATATTGAGCAAATTTTACTTTAGGACCAATCTCGAAATCGCGAAAAATTTTTTACTCTACCATAGATAATGTCAAGGTCAGACAACCAAAATGTATGAAACAGCATTTTTTTTTTCGCGATTTCGTGTTGCTGTATGTCCTATATATTCCCCGCGTAAATTATTGCAGGTGAAAATAAACAATGTATACAGACAGGGTAAGCAATAAAAATGACTAAACGGGAAATTCGATATTATTTTTAAAATAAAGCGATAGAATAGGTAAATCTTTTCTAGGTCAGGTATGTGTGAAAATACTAATTGTGAATCACCTGTTCTCAAATACATCAACATATTTACATTAAAAATGCAAATTAAAAAGCTATAATGCCATTTTTTCATCAACATAACGTCTTGCGTAGAACAAGCAATTTCTCAATGCCCGCAGTACTTGCGTTTATATTTCAACGTCAATTAAAACGAGAAATAAATAGTCTATGCCCACGCTGTGGTCTAGAAATAAACCGTTTTGTCTATGGAATACGGGAGCGCGTTTTTTTTTAATGATCGCGCCAGTGTTACCAATTAAAAGATAGAAAAAAGTAATTAGTAGTCTATTCGCGTTTGGTTTTTGCGTATAAAATGGCAGATGCAGAAATGCCCTGGTAGTTGTTATAATTTAAATCTCTGAAGTTAAATTAGTTAATTAAATAGATTATATTATTTATATTAGGTACATAGTAGTTAATGGATATATTTATTATATAGGAGGCAAACAAGGAGACGAATTCCTGTTAGTAAGTAATTACCATCGCCCATTGACACCTGCAACACCAGAGGTTGCAAATGCGTTGCCGTATTTAAGATAGGAATACGCTCTTTTTTCAAGGTTTGAAGGTCGTATCGGTCCGGAAAAACCGCAAGTGACAGTTCATTCCACAGTTTAGCTGTGCGAGGCAAAAAAGTTTCTGAAGAAACGCACAGTTGAGGACTACCAACCATCTAAGTGGTGAGGATGGAAATCTATGGCGGAAAAACGGCAGGGATCAATCCTAACAATGCCAAGGAGCACTCCCCGTTATACATGCGATAGAAAATGAGAGGTAAAGTCAATGTGGAGAAGACAAGCATATATACATTTTGGTTGGAAAGACCGTCATAAGGGCGAGAAATTCGTATTTGTATACATACTTCGCTCAGACACAGGAAGGAAGAGCTTCACTTCTGCTCTATTTTTGCCGCAAAACTAAGTGGTGAATCAGGTCATAATGCCATCTCTTTCACTCTTGGTTGGTCTTAACATGGGTAAAGAAGATAGCATCATGATCTCAGTTGCCAGTTAGTTTTGCGACAAGTATAGCGGCCTTTTATCAGTGAAGTATCTGTATAAGCTCAAGTGTTAGAAGCGACAAAAGACCTTGAAGATGGTCTTTCCTACTTTGACCTTAAATTATTTAATTTTTTCTTGTCATACTATAAGCCTACTCTAATACCTATTGCCCTAAATGACCTTACATGTCCTTATCTAACTTTTTATCAAACGTAATTAATACATACAAAGTTTTTACTAACAAGGGCTACGGAACCCATTGATCCGGAACGAGGGGTCCATGGGAACGGGTTCGGACCAATAAATAATTGGAACCCTATAAACTAGAATTAAGTATTCATTAAAGACAGCTGGGCTCGCTTGAGTGAGCTTGCAGTTAAGTTCATGTTAGATTTACAATGTTCTAAATTATCTAAACGTAACGTTGGGAGGACATTGCTTCGCTTTGACACATTCATAGCCGGGAACCCACCTGGTGGGCGCTCGTGAACTTTGTTCAGATCTGGCAACTGAACTGGCAACTATCAGCCGGACAATCCGATGGGCGGGTTGTTTTGTACGCAGCTATAGACCACCGGTTTCTGGGGTAGTGCGCCGTTTTTTGTCTGGCAGTGAATGTGTTAAAGATTGCGCAGGGACATGATTGCCTTCCATATCGACCACTAAGACTTCAGAAGCTTGCAGAACAGCGGATGGAGTGGCGCAAACGCATGGTGGAGGGTCGTACATTTTGTGATGAGATCTGGTTCGCTGTACTCGCTGACAAGAGGCAAATACGACGACATGGCATCTCAGTGCCTTTTCCGCAAAATTTCTTTGTCAGGCCTGTGCTAGACCATGTCAGTCTCGCATCGGTCTATTCAGCCACCAAATCGGTGTCTCTCCTGCGTTACACCATACATCGGCGGCAATAGACGCAAATGCCCATGATGAAATTATCTAGAATTCAAATTGTTGCGTTTGGACATGATACAAAAATGCCATGGTTAACAATATTTGAAATGTACGAAATACTTTGTCTGTAATTGTCAAAAATGTTCAATGTTAATATTTATGCATATCAACCATTTTTTTACATTTCAAATATTGTAAACGATGTGCTGATATTTGGTGAAACGGAAACATATCTTGCTCGGGCCCAAAATCGGGTCTGATTTCAGACCTGATAAAGTGTGGATGTAATAGGCATTTGGCAGAATTAATATTATTAGAAGTATTAGAACTACGGGGGCGCCGTAAGCCTTCAGTAAGAAATGCATATACTTGGAAAAATTCGACCAATGCTGCCGTGACCCCGGTGGCTGAGTGGCTCAGTCACCTGCCGCGATAGCAGAGGCCGCTGGTTCAATTCCAGCCTGGGGCACTGGAGGCCTTGGTCATTTTTTCTTGGTATATGACATTTACTGCACCACAAGGGAAGCCACGGAATGTTAATATAAATTATGATGGTCATGCAATCGAATGTGTGTCATCTATTCGATTCTTGGGTATTATTTTAGATTGCCACACAAACTGGAAAGACCATACTGAAATGCTCATAGATAAATTGCACAGGTTTACATTTGCCCTACGAAGGCTCTGCCAAATCTCTTCACAAAAAACTGCACTATTAGCATTCAATGGACATGTAATGTCCAATTTGCGTTATGGCCTAATACTTTGGGGTAACTGCTGTAATATGCAGAAAGTATTTTTACTACAAAAGAAATGTATACGGGCTATATGTGGTGCGCATCAAACAGAACCATGTCGACCTCTTTTCCATAAGTTGAAAGTGATGACGCTACCATCATTATATATATATGAGATAGGTATATATGTCAAATACAATATAGGTTTATTTAAAAATAAGTCATCTACCACCATTTATCAATCACGAAACGGCACCGATCTATGTTATCCTTTCCACTCAAAGACAGTTTTCTTTGCAAATAACGTTTTATGTATGTCGATAAAAATCTTTAATCATTTACCCGTAGAAATAAGGAACTCTGACATGCCTGAATTTAAATACAAATTATATAAATTTTGCTTAGATAAATGTTATTATACAATTGACGAATATTTGGCATCTGTAAATCAATAAATAATTTTCTATAATGATTATGTATATTGTGAATCTTAGGTAGAAATGAAACCATGTATGTGTATTATGATGATATTATTATTGTATAACTTACCTACAGCTTAAATTTGTATATACCTATTTAGTTATAGTACCTAGCTAATAAGAAAAATTTGCATGCTTCTTCAAGTAAAATGTACGCATTTCAAATTACTGTCCACCTATGTTCATCACTACATTTATGCAAATAAATATATCTTTATCTTTTATCTTTATCTTTATTTATTTCAGTTTAGAATTAATATTTATGTTCCTAAGATGTATTTAAGAGCTGGAGCCACCCCAACGTCTGAGCCTAGTAACTGTTTAGGTACGAATATGGTAACGAATATTATGTCAGTCTCAAAACTGACGTTTTTGTTTGAGGAAACGTCGCTTTTCCCTCTGACATATGCGATCCATATTGTATCTGGTATCGTATATTTGACGTATCTTTAAGTTCGAATCTCGCCGATTTACATTTTCCATTACATACGATCCGTAAAATTACTAACTGACATATGGACCCGACCATATATAATGACATTTTGGACCCGGGTATGTCCTTAAAGTACGTCCAAAAGAGAGGTATGTGCAATGTGAATGTCATCTCGCCTTGTGTGGTAGGGCACAGCACAGCAGATGTAATTCCACATCTAGAGCAGAGCCCAACTGGGGAAGTATCTACCTCCACCTTACAGAAAACCGCAGCCAAATAACACTAGACCCTACTCATAGTGTTGTGTTCCTGCCCGTGAGTAAGGTTGCCAGAGCTCAACGAGGGGGGTGGGGTTAAGGTCGGCAACGCGCATGTAACTCCTCTGGAGTTGCAGGTGTACATAGGCTACGGAGACTGCTTGCCATCAGGCAGGCCGTATGCTTGTTTGCCACCGACGTAGTATAAAAAAAAAATATGCGGGTAATAAAATCATATAAGCAAACAATAAAGCAATAAAATCGACCACTTTATCGATTATGCGTTAATTATTCGATACAATTATGCATGTAAACACTGTATGTTCGTGTTTATTACATAATATGAAATTATGTATCGCTACATTGTATGAGTGAGGAATTTAGTGCAGAATTTTAATCATAGCGCGGAGAAATTCAACAGTTCGCGCATGAGTTCCGTGGATTAAGGGTGTGATCTGGATCTACACATCTTGCTCGAGGGCTTTGAAAGGCTCTACCGCGACTCACTTTGTTTCTTCATTGCTTCTATTATTCAAATATGCAAGACAGATACGAAATTATTCAGGTTCTTTGACAATAACAAAAATAAATCTACATAAGTATCGCACATACTCACAAAATTTCACGAGAATCTGTTGAGAATTGCCCTCCTTCTTCCTCGTGTTGTCCTGGCATTTTTGCCACGGCTCACGGGAGCCTGGGGTCCGCTTGACAATTAAACCCTTAGAATTGGCGTACTCACTAGTTTTTATCAAAGCGACTGCCATCTGACCTTCCAACCCAGAAGGTAAACTAGGCCTTATTGGGGTAAGTCCGGTTACCTTACGATGTTTTCCTTCACCGAAAAGCGACTGGTAAATATCAAATGATATTTCGTACATAAGTTCCGAATTCCGAAAAACTCATTTGTACGGGCCGGGGTTTGAACCCGCGACCTCCGGATTGAAAGTCGCACGCTCTTACCACTAGGTTACCAGCGCTCAGCAAGCTGTTAAGAATTGCGACCGCTAGAAAACATAGCGACATAACATTTGTGTCCAAGCTGTAACGCTCTGCTCGGCCAAAACACTATTATATGAAATCGCCTCTTCCAACAAGATAAAATCTATCAATTTCCCCGTATTGCCCAACGCTAATACATGAAAAAACAAGTAAAACCAGCTAACCTAGCGGTACCATGTCCAATCCACTATTTTTGATCATAAAACTCCAGCACGCGATCATTTCTTAACATTTTATTGTCTCTCTTAATTAATATGCCTTTTTTCTGGCCGGCATGCAACTGGCAACATTGAAACACGATGTTTGTCCGTTCGATTTGAGTTTTTGCTGCGTTTCGCACGCGACTGGAAAATGGACCTTTACGGCCTTGGTCTACTATGTAATCTGTGACGTCAGCATCGATAATGAATAATACAACCAAAAGTATCTGTCAGTCTAACCACCGATTTTTTTTTTAATTTGCCGTTTTCTTATACTGACAAAGTGGGTGTGCCAGAGTATTTCGTATTATGCAGTGAACTAATGTGTGACGTGTGACCCCCTTATTCATAAACGTGTACTAAAGTGACGATGCCGCTAATCATCGTTTGTCCCTTTCCATCATACCAATACGTCGGAAAGGGACAAACGATGATTAGCGGCATCGTAACTTTAGTACACGTTTATGAATAAGGGGGTAAGTGTGCAGCTAATGAAGAATTCATCTTGAAACGCGTTTAACCATTGTTTATTCAACACCCGGCAACCCATCGTGGCTATTTGTAAAGAACGGGGGCCCATTTCTCAAACAATATTAGTCTAATATTACTAGTGTGTTGCTAGGGTAACCCATACGATTTGACAGTTCGTGGACTAATAATATTAGTCTAATATTATTAGTGTGTTCCCATGGTAACCCATACGACTTGACAGTGCGTGGACTAATAATATTAGTCTAATAACGTTCAAGAAATGGGCCCCAGCTAAATAAATTACCGAAAAATATCATGCTCTACGAGCACACTTTTGAACATGGCGAAAATAAAATTGATCGAAGCCATTTAAAAAAAAGAAGACTGTTTCGTACAGAAAAACAGCGTCAATAAATACAATTCAAATTACTTAAATTTCAATACAATTTAAAAATGAGGTGCAAAATGTCACGCGATACTGCTTTATTAAGGACTCATACTCAGTTGGATTTATGCGAAACGTTTAACATTTTGTAATAAATAACTACTTTGGAATTACTAGGTGTCATGGATGGCGCGTGCCTGCCTTGAACCATCATAATTACGACGAAACTGGTCGCAAAAAGTGATTAGCTTAAGACAATAGTCCTATACAAGGTGGGTAGGTGTGGGTAAAAAGTTATAAACCAGAATTTTCCGTGTATAGCTGTGTACAAAACCCTCATGTCTCACAATTGTAACAAGTGATATTTGAAGAATAGAAATATCAAACCATCCTCCGCCAGCCATTTGACGCGACGCCACTGCTCACATCCTTGGCTAAGTTTTCCACATACTACATGTTCTACTTTTCGTTTTTATTGTCGCACATATGCAGAGCAAAGCTCAGTCTACTTCTTAGATACACGGCACAGCAAGAGTAAGCAGGCATCTCGCTCGTTTCTTCCTAGAACGTGCAGAATATTGAATGAGTGACCTCCTGAGGTATCTTTGCGCTACCACATGGGATTATTCAAGAAGCGGGTAAAATTAGGGTTCTCAAGGGTCGGTAACGCATAAGTGGCTGCTCCGATGTTGCTAATGTTCATGGATGATGATGACCGTTCATCAGGCGGCTCGTCTGCTCGTTTCTTGACTATCATATTTAAAAAAATGCTCATTTGCCATAATGTAAAAAAAAAAGCCGAAACAAATGCATCGGCATCACAAACAGCTCAGTACGAGGAATTGCCATTATTGCATGTGACTTGCACGCAACATAAAAACGGTAATTACCTATACATATGTATCGGAGACAAATTACAATTAATTGGAACGTTAATGTATGTTACAATGTTTTGGAATTACTGTGTTTGGATATTCGGTCTCCCGCTGTTTGAATTAGAAACTTTAAAATTATATTTTTCTAAATCTGTTTAATAATAACGGAGTTGTGAGGTAACATATACCTATACAAAAAATACGGTAAAATTAATAACCTCCTCCATAAGTTTTTGGCAAAAGATTTATTTTTGGTATAATTTTTTATCGCTGTACATTCTTTCTACGCAACTAATCCTCATCAAGACAAAACTAACAACCCCAAACACAATTAGTTTGCGTTGTTTTATCACAGAGTTCCCATGTCCATTTGCTGTCTCCATCATCAGATCAGCTCCATGTCATCATAATATTACATTGTCATTTAGTTATATATGTTGACGACCGGTTTGGCCTAGTGGGTAGTGACCCTGCCTACGAAGCTGATGGTCCCGGGTTCAAATCCTGGTAAGGGCATTTATTCGTGTGATGAACATGGATATTTGTTCCTGAGTCATGGGTGTTTTCTATGTATTTAAGTATTTATAAATATTTATATATCCCTTTAATACCCTCAACACAAGCCTTATTGAGCTTACTGTGGGACTTAGTCAATTTGTGTAATAATGTCGTATAATATTTTTTATATTTTACGACATTATTACACAAATATACTATTTATTATATTTATTATGTATGCCAAATTTCAGCTCAATCGGAAATCACGAAGTGGGTCAAATTTAGCTTTCAAAATTTAACCTAAATAAAAGCTTGTAAAAATATAGGTGTAGTATTTATGCTTAGTAGGTAGTAATAAGGTAAGGTAAAGTAATCATGTTTTGCTCGTGGTTTCGATTTTTTTCTCACTGAACCCACCTTGACTTTGATTGCAACTTAGCAACTTTTCCTGCATACATTTTAGTACACATAAGATCTTAAGATTAGAATTTAATAACAATAATTTAGAATTGTGTTGCAAGACTCCTACTGAACACTTTTTTTTTGGTTTGCCGGTTTGTCCCCGTCCCCGTAAACAATACCGACTTTACACGCATTGCTCAAAAAAAAAATTCTATAACTTCACCTAAATAATTCTACATAACCTATCCTTATTTTCTACTTCACAACGAAAGAGACAGTTGCTAAAGGACCGTAATATGCAAAAATGCACCAAGATGTTTTAATTCCTACTTCCAATTGTTTGCAAATGTGGCAAAAACGGGGGAATTTGAAAAACCCCATTGATTAATGATAGAGAGACACCTTCGGTGTTTTTAGGTTTACGGTTACGGTTTTTCTGGTTTTACATACGTTAATATGTAGGTATTGTATTTTATGTAGTTGTCCAAATGGATCCGTATTATTTTATAACACGATCGTACGTATATAGTTAATACTAGGATGTTCGCACTCGTAATAATTATCATATTAACTCGTTAAATGTTTATTAGAGACAACAATAAGGAACAAGAAATATCGGTACTTTTAGTGTTCGTGTGTATTGTATCTATAGGGAGCGTTGGAGTTGTATGTAGTTTTAAAAATAGTTTGTCTGTACTAGGAGGGTAACTTGTCGACCGCCATCTTGGTGACA
Source organism: Cydia pomonella (assembly GCF_033807575.1). Lineage (NCBI taxonomy): Eukaryota > Metazoa > Arthropoda > Insecta > Lepidoptera > Tortricidae > Cydia > Cydia pomonella. The sequence goes on from NC_084728.1 coordinate 8,996,060, forward strand.
TTGCCTCGTGATTAATTTCTTTGTTTTTGCTCATTAATGTCATTTAAAGTGTAATAGTGATAGCTTATTATGTGGTCAAATAATGTGGCAGTGGAATTAACGTGGCTCCTTGTAAAGTCCAGCTATCACCTTACAAAAGCTTGTAACCGTACCCTGTCTTGAATTAACCTTACACTATTATAATAGTCGTTTAATTTAGCTCTCGCTACCTTGACACTGGCTAAATTGGCCTACTGAACAGAAGCCATTTATAAAAAAAACTGTTCAGTTTTTTTAAAAATAAATGGCTTATACATGTACCTGTCTAGAGTTCACTAATTTGACAGTATAACACATCACTTGTTCTCACATCACTTGTTTTTTTTTTTCCATTGTCTCCACTACCCTAAGGTTGTGTGGAAGAGATCGCTCTTTAGCGATAAGACCGCCCGTTGTCTACCATAGTCTAAGTTGTGTTCTTAATTTGTATGCCATTATGTTCTTTTCATATTGGTGAGCAATAAAGAATATTTGTACTTTATTGTATTGCATTGTATAACGTGAAAATGCAAGTTATATTTCCATCAAATTATGAAATGTTTATTTTCTGGCAAATAAACATTTCTAATTTATAATCATATAACTTAGATGGTTGGCAGGTGGCTACTTTGCGTTTCCCCAGAAACTTTCTGCCTTTTAAAGTATGGAATGCATTGTCACTCGCGGTATTTCCAGACTGACACGACCTTCTAACCTTCAAGAAAAGAGCCGTCTTAAATGTCGGCCGCCATCTTAAAACCAGGTGTTGTAAGTGTCCATGTGCGACGGTAATTGCTTAGCATCAGGCGATTGTCTACTCGTTTGCCTCCTATATCCATCGAAGTTTCATCACACGTATTAGACTAATATTATTAGTCTACGAACTGTCAAGTCGTATGAGTTCCCATGGCAACACACTAATAATATTAGACTAATATCGTTTGTGAAATGGGCCCTAGGGGCTAATAGGATAGGGGTTTGTTTCATGAACGCTATTAGACTAATATTATTAGTGTATTTTAATGGAAACCCATACGACAAATTGAAAGTATTTAATATTAGTCTAATACCGTTCGAAAAATAAGCCGTAGAAAACTACATACTGTTTTAAAGAGTAAATAAATGTTAATTTGGCTTTTGTAAAATGGAGAACCTTATGAAAGTTATTGATTTAATCTTTCTCGATTTTTACACATTATTAAATTACTACTTACATACTAAAACTACCACCGAGACCACGAGGACAACGCCGTCCTCGAAACGTCGGAGGTAAATTTAAAACTTAATACGCGATTTAGTCCCGTTTCTATAACTTATGTCAGTTGTTGTCAAATGTCACTTGGTACTTACAAAACTGTAAAGTACGTCTGTGACAACCAGTGATGTTATTTAGAATTAAACTACTTCGCTATATATTGCAATACCTGACCGCTTTCTACTCAATTTGATACAAAACAAGAAAAAAACTCAGTCTATTTAATTCTCATTTCAAAACCATTACTTTAGGTATATTTTCCACAAAGAGTTTGTCATTTTCAACACCACTTTCGTAAAAAACCCGATAGTGTTACCATCACGACACCGTAACTTGGACAAAGAAAAAAGATTACAATCATTTTTTAGAACAGGCAACACGGACTGGCGTGATTCGAGTTGTTTGCGTGAGATAGTTATCCTAGACGTGGATAAAAAACTGTTTCTTCATTGCAATTATAGTTATTGGCTGTACGTGGTAAAACCTTTGCCTGTCCTTTGTTTTTAATTGTAAATTGACGAACTGTCAACAGCGTAAGTTATGGGCACGGTCGTCCTTAATTTTTATGGCAAATAATTTATTCAGGAACCTAAAAGGTGACTCAGATGACTTTGTTTTTATATCCAAGTTTTTTTTCCTACAAGATAAAATCAATAAAAACTAAATAAATAAGATCATTATGTATACCCTGGCACACCCACTTTGTCAGTAGAAAAATACGCCAAATTGAAAAACTGTAGGCGCGAAGGGTTGAAGTCCCATAGAAAATTTAAATTTCGCGCCTTTTTCTAATGACAAAGTGGATGTGTTTGAGTATAAACGGGTGTATTTAGAGACCGCACTAACATTAATCATATAAAAAGTATAATAATGAGTTTGGTTATTAATCTGTTGTAAAGAAAACTTTTTTTACTTCCAAAGCATATCACCTAGTCTAAGTCTAAGGTATGCACCGAATCGAATAAAAGAAAGTGTTATTACAAACGTAATATAGAAACTTGACATTAATTATGTCATTGCAATGCCATGCAGTTATCTTGTAAACGTTTCATTTCAAAAATATATATTTCAGTTACCACAGAACCACCCATAAGTCTAAAAAACATTAAATTTCTCATCGGCATAAAACATCCAATGCCTGAGTCCCAAAAAAAACTGCTCTTTGAAAATGTCGCGAAAATGGCGGGAGATATGACATTTCACATCGCCGTCCGTCAAAGTGCCGCCATCTTGGCGTATTACTCGTATTAGCCGTATAAGGCACAGGTAATTATTTTAATTATTGACGGCTGTTCGATTGAGTTGTCTTCATAATCTTGCAATAACTAATGTTTGTGAGGTATTTTAGTTCGAGTAAATGTATTACGAAGAATAGTAATTGAGTTTTGATTAGCATATTGTATTGCGAAGTTTTGGTTACGTGTCTATAAAGGTGTTTAAGAAGGGTTTGTATTTTATGAGCATTATAACAAAACTAAGATTTATTAATTATTTATTAAATTATGTTCTGTTCCTTTCTCATCTTATTAAAGGTTAGCTGGAAGAAATCCCTTTTAGGGACAAGTTCGCCTTTGTACATACTTATTTTTTAAACGTTGTTTCGTCTCTTTTGTGTGAATGTGTTGACAACATATACATACATGCATGCAGTTCAAAGCAATTGTTTTTCATGATATCCGAAATCATTGACTCTTTAACTGACAATTCAGCCAATTTTAGCGCTATATTTGCCATTTTCCATCGTATATTTATTCTCTCAATTCTTTTCTCAAACTTAAACAGCTTAGCACGGAGATACTAAGGATAATTTAATATTTTTAGGATTTGCAAGCGCTGAAGTTTAAAAACCAGACATGCCGTTAAAATTGCCCGACATTTTGACAAATAAAAACCTAAATTAATGTGTTTAGCTTATTAGCTGTTACTATGCAAAAGCCAAAAATTGGTGAAAAGAGTTCCCGGAAGACACTGTAAATAGGTAGCTTATTTAGTTAGTTGTGAGCAGATATATGGATACCTGATTTCTGAAATAAATATTTTAATTTTCATATTATTTTTTCATTACCACATTGGACCCGGGTAAGTCCTTAAACTACGTCCAAAAGAGAGGTATAGGCATTGTGAATGTCATCTCGCTTTGTGTGGTAGGGCACAGCCAGTGGATGTCATTCCAGATCTAGAGCGGAGCCCAACTGGGGAAGTACCTCCACCTTACAGAAAACAGCAGCCCAATAACACTAGACCCAATTCATAGTGTTGTGTTCCTGCCGGTGAGTAAGGTTGCCAGAACTCAACGAGGGGGGAGCGGGTTTAGGGTCGGCAACGCGCATGTAACTCCTCTAGAGTTGCAGGCGTACATAGGCTGCTTACCATCAGGCGGGCGCCTTATTATCTGTTTTAGATGCCCACAAATATACGAGACAATCATTGAGAAACCCCAATAGAAGAAGACGTCAAGTATTATCATTATTATAGAGACATCTTATTTTTATATATTATATATATCGTTGTCTAAGTACCCTCAACACAAGCCTTATTGAGCTTACTGTGGGACTTAGTCAATTTGTGTAATAATGTCCTATATATATTTATAAAAAAAAGAAAAAAATATTTTTATAAAAAAAAATATCTATTTTTGACAAAAAAATCTAAATTAAAGTATTTTTAAGTTATTTAGCTAATGCCGGTCAAACAACTTCGTCATAATAAAAAGACGCGACGTTAAAAAAAAATCTATGGGACTTAGGTACTCTTCGCGCCTACATTTGTTAAATTTGCCACTTTTTTCTACTGACGAATATGGCTTGACAGACTATTATTCAGCAAAGTTTATACCCAAAATAAGCAAAAATATAATTTAAAAGCCTTATCACTCTGCATCCTCGCGTTGTTCCAGCTTTTTTGCCACGGCTCATGAGAGTCTGGGGTCCGCTTGCCAACTAATCCCAAGAATTGGAGTAGACACTAGTTTTTACGAAAGCGACTGTCATCTAACCTATCAACCATTAGCCCTGTTTCGTCACGATGTTTTCTGGCAAAAGCGACTGGTAAATATCAAATGATATTTCGTACATAAGTTCCGAAATACTCATTAGTATGAGCCGGGGTTGGAACCCCCGATCTCCGAAATGAACGTTGCACGCTCTTACCGCTAAGCCATCAGCTCTTCTAAAAGCCTTTTTTTCACACCGTCACACGAAAATACGAACCAATCATTTGGAAACCCCAATAGAAGAAGACGTCAAATATTATCATTAGTTATGATAGTTATCTATATGTCAGTGTACAGTTGATGGACTATTGAGCTGTAGAGTGATGTTTGGGCTAGCTTTGCTCATGACTTTTGCTTACATTTATACATTTTGACAAGCTTCTATTTATTTATTTAATCTTTATTGCACAAAAGAAAACCTTATAGTACAAAAGGCGGACTTGATGCCATGAGGCATTTTCTACCAGTCAACCTTTAGGCAAAGCAGAGAGATTGTGGGCGATGCTACTTTAACAACAACAACCAAATATAATATAATAACATTCCATACATACATATAAATATACATACTCATATACTTATTACTTATATTACGTATAATATATACATAAATATCGACAAAACATATAGAGCTTACCCATACATTATTATTATTTAGTTTCACCTGTCCGATGGTCTGTCTGTCTGTAATCAATATCTTGCGAGTTAAATTTTACCCACTTCTCGGTTTCCGATGAAGCTAAAAATTGCATTTATATGTACCTAAGTCGGGTGATAATGCAATATTATGGTACCATCGAGCTGATCTGATGATGGAGACAGGAGGTGGCCGTACGAACTCTGTGAAACAACGCAACGTAATTGTGTTTGAGATTGTAACAATTTTATCGACTTGTATTAGTTGAATGTGGAAAGAAAAGTAATACAAAATGAAATTTTTCCCACAAACTTATCATGGATCAAACCCATTATAGAGGCCAAGAGACACAAAAATCGATATTTCGTTATCTGAACCCCTAGTGTAAATTTATTCGACAGCGTGACGCGACTAACGCGTTTGCGTTAGTCTCATTTTGTATGGGATTTAGAAACAGAGCGCCAAGCGGGACGTTTTGGAAAATCAAAATTCCATACGAAATGCGACTTAACGCAAACGCGTAGGTGACGTTACGCCATCGAATAAATTTACACTAGAGGTACAGTCTCCCTATTTTTCGAATATGCAAGAGGAATAGCTCTCTATCCTACCTTATAATGAAACGATATTACTGTTTCGTAGTAGGCCCTCAGATTCACTTCAGTAAATAATACACACTATATTATTCTGTTTTTTTACTCACAACACACACACACACGCGCACACACACACACACACACTCTCTTAGCTTGCAATTTTGTTACTTAGTTCTTTAGTTTTAGTTCTTAAGATACTCAATGTAGTGTTATACTCAAATCATATTAAAATGTTCTAATTAGTTACCAATTGGAAGAGCGAGACTTTCTGACACAGGTTCTATATACCTACTAGAAGGTCTCAACCCCTTGTATTATTGTATCATTTTATATTGAATGAAATAAACTTTATTTATTTATTTATTTTTTATTCCGTAGTATAAAATGACATTTCATGTGGTACTAAGAAATGTCATGTCTTACGTATGAAACGTCATTTTAGTCTACGGAATAAAGAAACAGACCTTAGTTAACGATATCATGATTTTCTTAGTTGTCTTTTTCTTCTGTTATCCGCCTGTAAAAACGCCACATGAAAGAGTAGATTGTTAACCAAGGGATGGAAGGCACCCATTTCTGTCGAGGTCCTTTGGCGCTCGAACGCAGTGAGTTTTCTTCACTTTACTTTTCATTTCGAATACGAGGATAGTAAAAAGCATGTGCATTTAAAAAATACGGCTAAGTATAAACTTCAGTAGTATTTCTTGAGGGTACTTTCAATTAACATTTTAGATAAAATTATCGCTATTTATGGAATGGGGAGTTAATGATCAGAATAGATATTATTACAACAAATCCATATAAAACCAAAATTTAAATTGCTTACCTTAAAAAAAAACGGAGGTTATAAAGTACAGTGCTCTAGAGCAGAAACATATCATTTAACTTTAATAGCCATTAGCATTAGTCATTATTGATTAGCTTTTCGGTGAAGGACATCGTGAGAAAAACTACGAGTCTGAGAACATCTGCGGAGAATATCAAAGATGTATTTGAAGTCCCCAATCCGCAGTAGGCTAGCGTGGAGACTATAGCCCAGACCCTCTAGCGCATGAGAGAAGGCCTGTGCCCAGCAGTGGGACGTATATAGGCTTAATTATTATTTTTATTAACTTTACTTCTTCTTATGAAGCTAAGATGCCAACATTTTGCATGAGAAATATTTATTCTCCGTTTTAGAGACAGTGCCGCCTTTAATTCTTAATATTTCTACTCCATGTTGTTCTATATAAATTTTCCTCTATTCTATTTCTCACGAATTTTATTACTAATAATAACACAGACAAAATTAGAGCCTGTCTATGACCTGACAAACAACAATATTTGTCACCACAATCGTTAATTAAACGACAAATCTGACATGTTTGTCGTTTATCAGTAGCTGCTATAACCGAACATTAATATTTAACGCGCGTTTAATATCAAAAGATAGGGTTAACGTATACATTAGTAATTATTATCGATTTGTATGTGAACTTTTGCTGGAAAGCTGTGTTTTAGAATAATTGGTGTAGCGGTTATGAAATTGAATGGGTTTGCATTTTAAAAAACGTTTAAGCTTTTGTTTAAGTGGTTTTGTTCTTTAAATTTACCTTTTAAAGGAATATTATATTATGCCGATGAGAACGTTCTCGTTTCTGAGAATTCCTTTCCGGAGAAATTTCCAACTTTCTCGAGAACGTTCGCTTATTAACATAAATGAAATATGAACAATCTTTTTTTTTAACGGAATGACATATTTACTTTTTTTTAATACGTATAAATACCTTTTGCCTCAAATAACTTGTGATTTTGAAATGGAGGCGGAACATTTTTTTAATTTCAAGCACTCGAATGTGATCATAAATTTAAAAATTGGTGATTAAATTGTGTACGCGCGGACGCTAGATGAGATCGACGCCAATTTTTGTCCATGTCAAATCGCTCGATGTGATCATCCTGTCTGGACGGGCCTTTACGTCTAACCTGTCAGTTGCCGCCTTTTATAAGATCTCTTACAAGAAGACATTTTAAAATCGGCCATATATTTTTTAACCCCAAGGAAAACGGCGCGGCTTGCATTTCTAATTACTGTAGCAAAAAAGGTATGACTTTACATGTTGAGGCTATAACATTTTATTGGTAAGCGTATATACTAGGTATTTTTATTGAAATGTACCTGGTATATTTACAAAAGTATGAGGATTCCATGATATTAATGGATTAAAGGATCAGTTTCAGTTGTATGCCTCTGGGTAAAAGGGTTGGTTTTATTAAGTTTTGTGGATAGGTAATGTTAAATGTCTATGAGTACTGAGACACGAATGCTATACTCTGCCAAGCCACTTTTTTCAGTAGAAAAAAGCGGCAAATTAGTAAAATTTTCACGCGACTGATCCTTTTATATTATATTATAGGACATTATTACACAAATTGACTAAGTCCCACAGTAAGCTCAATAAGGCTTGTGTTGAGGGTACTTAGACAACGATATATATAACATATAAATATTTATAAATACTTAAATACATAGAAAACACCCATGACTCAGGAACAAAAATCCATGCTCATCACACGAATAAATGCCCTTACCAGGATTTGAACCCGGGACCATCGGCGTCGTAGGCAGGGTCACTACCCACTAGGTCAGACCGGTCGTCCAAACGGGTCGTCTTTTACTGACAAAATTAGGTTTTCGGAGTAAAAAGCGCCTTAATTTATACTGACCTCTGTGCTATTTCATTGTTAAAAAAAGCTTAAAGTCGATTTAAATTCAATGCAAGTAGAAAAAGGCGACAAATTAGTAAAATTTTGACGCGACAGATCGTTCTGCCATACAAGTTATGAATTTCGCGCGTCTTTTTACTGACAAAATTAGCTTTTGGGAGTAATAAGCCTCTTAATTTATACTGAGCTCGCTACTGCAAATTTCATAGTTTAAAAAAAAACATAAATTCGTCTTATTCTTAAAATCTTTAGGTGTTTAAATACTCTCACTTTGCAGATCTTAGACTACGTAATACTTAGTCTCTCATTTCAATATACTGTACCTACTGTTTTTATGTAAAAAGGTGTTTTAAAAAGGTGGTTTTTGTGCTAGTTTCCAGTAAATGACATCGTGCGGTCAGTTCTACTGTTAATGACTTCAGTTTAATAGGGAGAGTGCATGAACTGTAGGAGGCAGCACAGGAGCCGTCAGATTTTTGACGCGAGGCGTAAATGTGATGTTTATTGTTCCGATGTAGCCCACAAGATGGCAGAACCTACTATGCACAAGAAAACTCGTGACGTGTAAATGTATATGTTTATGGTTCCGATTCAGGCCACAAGATGGCAGACCCTCCAACGCGCACGGTGCCTATGGTGTCATTTACTGGGATAGTGGTCGCGCTTGGACACAAATACAGCGAGCAATATTAAAATTAACATTATTGTTACATTATCGTTATTATAAGTTATGATTGATCTATTCGTATTGTATTCTCTTGCATTGTTAAGCAAAATTGTAACACAACAATAAGAAATGAAAGCCTGCACGGTAGTCTTATTAAAACTTATAACTATTATAGGTAAAGGTCAAGAATACTTGAGCTGCATTGTGCAGAAATTAGTATTATTAAGTAGTTTATCTTATAGTAAGTAGATTGTCACAGAAAACTTTGTAGACACAGTAAATTTACTGCCATCTTTCGACACATAATTAAAACTTTTAGAACGCCATTTAACTATGATCCTTATTCTTTGACTGATATGTGTTGTATTTGTTAAATATCAAAAAGTGGCGCCATCTAATAGATCAAAGACATAGTTACGGCATAGTTTCGAGCAATGGCGCCACAACCTTTAGCCGATGTCCGGTAAGATGGCGGCACTTTTTGATATTTAATAAAAACACATACCTATCAGTGAAAGATTAAGGATCAAATTCAAATGGCGTTCTGAAAGTTTTAATCATGAGTCGAAAGATGGCGGTAAATTTACTGTGGCTACAAAATTTTCTTTCATAATCCATCTCTATTTCAAATTATCTTTGCTTGTTGCAATATTTGAAAAAAAAAAATTTTTTTTTGGGTACTTAACTTCTTTAAAAAGGTAAGTTTTTATTATGTTATAGCAAACGAGAAGACGACGAGCGTGATGGGAAGCAGTTATCGACGCCCATGGACATAAGCAACATCAGAGGAGCCAGTTATACGTTGACAACCTTTGAGAACCCTAAAAACCTGCTTCTTGAAGAACCCCATGTCATAGCGCAAGGGAAACACCTCAGAAGGTAGCTCATTCCACAACTTGCACGTTCTGGGCAAAAACGGGATAGATGCCCACATGTTCTTGATTTTCCACGTTTTGAGGAAGTGAGGACAATGTGTGTGAATATCATGCCCCCGCCAGACAAAGAATGAAGGACTTTGGGGCAGGCTATCTGGAAGCAAAGGCATTCAAAAGGCTACCCATGAGCTCCATCATTCGGGATATGGAGATGGTCGAAAAAACTCTTCAGTAGCCTGACGGTTCCTAAGGGGGCAACTGCACAAAAGATACCTACGGGTCAAAGTGTATCCGCAAGGTCCCCCGAAAATCATAAGATAAGATAAGCAAAGGCATTCAAAAGGCTACCCATGAGCTCCATCATCCGGGATATGGAGATGGTCGAAAAAGCTCTTGAGTAGCTGACGGTTCCTAAGGGGACACCTGCACAAAAGATACCTACGGGTCAAAGTGTATCCGCAAGGTCCCCCGAAAATCATAAGATAAGATAAATGAGGATGATCTTTGTTTCGAGCACTTTTAAATATGTTTAATGATCTCCTGGCCTCCTCAGTGGTGACCTTGACTATAAAGCAGGAGGTCCCGGGTTCAAATCCGGTAAGGGCTTTTACTTGTGTTCATCACATATATTTGTTCCTGGGGTAGATTTTAGTATTTTTCTATATCTATATATCGTCGGCAAGTACCCACAACACAAACCTTATTGACTTTACTGTGGGGCTTAGTCAATTTGTGTAAGAATGTTCTATATTTATTTATTTGCCCCTCTTTCTAACTTATCCCAACGCACCTTCAATAATTTCTTAATTTAAATTATTTACTACGGTGTAGAGGTAATGTCGTAAACCTTAAAAAATATAAATTACAGCTTTTAAAATCCTCGTTTTTCTAACAAGATCCCTTTTCGAAATGGCAACATCCGTTTCACGTAATTTCACATTGGTTATCTCTTTCGTATCGATAGCAAAAGAAAGAGACCATAAGCAAGTAAGCCTACGTGAATTGCTACCCGTGTTACGGTCTAGGTTTCATTTCTAGTGCTTAGGCAGCCTAGGGCATTTTCCACGGCTGCTGGCTCGCTTCGCTACACAAGTTTCATTCCAATTTTCACTTTAATTATATATTACATACAGACAATTTTTTTTCACGTAGTAAAGATAAAAGATATTCGTGACGATGACAAAATATGTACGAACATGTACAGACAACAAAAGCAAAAGAAGAAAAAATCATAAAGTGTGCATCACGAAATGGACCCCACACACCAGCGCTGGTCTTCCGTAGGGCCCATTCGGTGCCACGACAGACAACATATAAAGATACATATTAAAAAATTCCAAAAAAAATCAAGAAGAATAATTACGGAAAGAAACAAAACAAAAATATACAAGTAATAATATAATTAGTATATTTTTTTTAATCATATTACGAATTTACTAAGATTTTGTCTGTGTAGGTATTCTGTCTGAATTTTCAGCTATTTTTTTTTCGAGAAAGATGTCTTTTGTTCTACACAGCACAACCGAGGTTTTGAGTATTGGGTTTGAACCCACGTTTTTTACCACATACATATAAAAGGTTGATATATTCTTATTAATATGATTATTATAATAATGAAAATATAAACCAGTTTACGACTACGACTGAACCGGAATAAATAAATGTTGCTACAGCTCAAATCTTTTTAGTTCAAGTAGGTGTACAAGTAATTAGCTATATATCTTTAATTAAGGAAACTGTAGATTTAATTTTATTACCATACACCTATTTCTGACGAACTTTAAATGTATCTAATACAACCGTTTGTTTCTTAGTTACAAATAAATAGACAAATAAATAAGGAAATTCCTCCATGTGAATATTGTTACGTTTGGACGTAATTTTGAATAACCATAGGTATTTTTGGAAGTAAAGAACGATAAACGATTTATAGTCAATTTTGTAGAGGAAGGAGGAATAAATTTAAAAAAAATTGCGCCTTACTGAAAAATTATTAAGTAAGGCGCTCGGTATTCCGGCGCTCGCCAATCCGACACGTCCAGTAATCCGGCAATTATTGGCTTAGGTTACTCGCTCTATAATCCGGCCGTTCTCACAGCCCAACGCCTGATTACAGAGCTGTTGCATTTGATATGTACCTATATAGAATTTATTTTCTATTTCTTCAGTTACGCGGAAAAATCTGGTTTCGAACTTTCGATCGGACATTACTGTTAGGTACTAAATATCTATACACCTAGCTAATATGTAGAACGAAGTCTCCCGCCGCGTCTGTCTGTATGTACGCAATAAACTCAAAAAGTACTGAACGGATTTTCATGCGGTTATTACCTATCAATAGAGTGATTCTTGGGGAAGGTTTAGGTGTATAATTTGTTAAGATTTTGTGTAACGCGAGCGAAACCAGGGTGGGTCACTAGTGTACTATGATTATTTTTGAACTGATTTATTATTGAATTAGGGAAATCGTGAATTAGTGAAATAGTAGGTATGTTAACGGCACCACTCATGGGATATATAAGATAATTTTGGAGTATTTTTGATATTTCACCGACACCTGTAAATTTCTACCGCTTTATGCTTTAAAAGTCGAATGTCCTATTTTGTCTTTGATGTTTTTTATGTATTTAGTCAAAGCTGCTGGAATTGGTTTCAATATTATTAACAAATAAAAACTTTGTTTTTTGCTCCAGTCATGGGATCCATAGCCCCATTCATTTTTAAACCAATAAATATCAATGAAAAATTAAACTTAAGCAGCTCTATTGCTATTGTTTATGGTAAAATGTTGCCAGAGTTAAAAAACTGATGGTAAATACTTGTTTTACAGAATTTTTCTATACCATCCCATTACTGGTGCCAGTCCCATGATGGGGTGTTTACTATAGAACATTAATAGTGCCTTATTTTATTATAATATGTTTTACCGGCATCTATTATCAATGTTTAAGTTTTAATATAATAATTAACATCAGATGTTCTCTAGTTTAAAGTTAAGTATTCACACTGCGATATTAATAATTAGGGTCAAACGGGGCATGTTGGCCATGAGAAAAAAATGTCCAACTTAATTTTAAATCTTATTGGTATCTTATTAGCCAAATCAGATTTTTTTCTACTTTCATTCACATTGCATCTTTCTAGATGATAATAAAAATTATCATTAATCGCCTCATGGTAATCATGCAGTGATTTATAATGATCGTTTCTCACCTTTAATGATTCATAATCATGATTGATTATTTCTCATTTTTCTGCGTTCGTCTGCGTCTCGGGCCTCAAACCGTCTCCATACCAAATTTTATCTAAAGCGGTTTAGGCGTGAAGAGGTGACAGAAAGACAGAGTTACTTTGGCAGTTATAATATTAGTAGGGATTAATCTGTGGTGGATTCGAACTTTAAGATACGTTAAATATTAGGTCTAGATACAATATGGATCAGATATGTCAGTGCCAAAAGTGACGTTTCTTCAAACAAAAACGTCACTTTCGGTATCGTATCTAGACCTGATATTTGACGTATCTTAAAGTTACAATCGGGTCGTAAGACGCAGTAAAATAGCATTGTAACTTGATTTTGCTTTATAATTAATGCAATATGTACATAGGTTGGTGAGACTAGGTATTTCCTGTATCTGGTTTTTCCTATATTATACCTAGGTACCTAATATTGTATGTATTTGAATATCTAGATTTTTCTAGTTGTATTTTAGATTCACTTGAACTGTATAACGTATTATGAAATATAAATAGTTAGCTTAATTTAAAATTCAGTTTTAGGTATGTGGAAATTATTGTCTGCGCTTTTTTATAATTGTAGAGTAATTTTCAAATTTTTATGTTAAAGAGAAGGTAGGTAGATAACGTCTTAATTTATTTTTAAATAACTTAATTTCTTGTCCGTGTTTGCTAAGGATATTGACGGAACGTTGAGTCATATTTTTAATTTTTTTTTAAGAATGTTTTTTTTTCTGCTTTATTCAGCACAACCGAGGTTTGAATCCAAGATTTTTGATCACCAACACATAATAAAAGTTTTAAGCCAAATCAGTATAGGTTTACTTCTAATAAAAACTAATACTAGTCATAGTCTAGGTACTCACGGAAAAATCGAAAAATCAGACGGCACACAGCATCACTTTTCCACAATAATTTTATAACACAGTCACACAGAATTGTTCTAAATCCCGAACACACTGTTTGTGAACACAGAAAAAACCGTTAAAAATCCGATTCGGAAAAAGTGAAACGTCGAAAAACACGTTTGGAAATCGAAGAGGTCACGGTTCAGAGATGGTTATTGGTTAATCGTCGGCAATCAAGATGAACGGGACGGCGATAATTACTTTTAATCGCATCACTATTATGTGGCACGTGTCATTTTTACCGATTTTTCAAGCGCGAATCGCAAATTGGCGATTTTCTCGAACTGTCACGTCACTGATGTCATTTTCGTTCACAACACTAACCGCACTAAACAAAACTGATAACAGTGATCAACTCGGAAAAAAAGCGACACTGAAAAAAAAACCCGCGCACACAAGCGCAAAATTCTGCCCAATTAAAGATAATGTTTGTAGATATTTTAATAGCGTTCCCCTCCGTGGAAACCCGACACAACCAACTCCCGTTGAATTTAAACACTTAATGATCGGTTGGCTCAAATTGTGCGAGAGGCGACGCGCCCAGCGTAGCTCTGTCTCGCTCTATTTAGTACCGATCTACGCCACATGTATGGAGGCGCTGGCGCTAGCGTCGCGCGGAAGGCGTGGCCTATTTGGAGGAGGAATGATCAAGGGGCGCGGCTTGCTTTTGATTGGTGGAGGGTAGTAACGAGATTTTTTTCGTTAGTACGTGAGACGCGAGCCGGTTGGTACTATCCCATCGATCGTCTCCTAGGGTTGCCATTATATGTTTTTTATGGTATTTTTTGGCGGTGTTCGGCTTTACTAACCTGTTCTCTTGGCCACGCCCAGTTTTAGTCCGTACGTGAGCCAGAAAGTAAGAGAACTCGAAGCTGTAGGCTTTATTTTTTTTTTACGTGTGTTTTTTTAGTGGCGGTTTCTTTGATTTTAGTGCTTGAGTCGATGAACTTTGGATTGTGATTTTAATGTCATTTGGGAGTGTGAAGTCAAGTGCATCAACATTTTTTTAACCTAAGATTTATTTTAGGATCCTAATATATGCAGTGTGATAAATAATACCTACCAAAAAGACGGTATAAAGTTTGTCTTTGTTTGTTGTGTAACTTTTTTATATATCTCGGTCCTTGTCTCTTATTGACTGTATTTTACCTAAAGGTATTTCTGTAGACAATTTCGGTGTGATTATCCATAAAATGGGAAAAGTCAACTGAGCAAAAAATCCATCTATACTCTTTGTAGTGTTTTTTTTTTTTCAGTGGTCTATTTCTCCCTTATGGGCAACCATCCCGGTCTTACCCTGAGCAGTAGAAGTTTATTCATACAGGGTGTCCCCTAAGTCGACGATAAACAGAGAACCTTAGATATCTGTGTAATGATATTTTTTTTAAATACTTAGAATAGAATAGAAATAATTCATTTGTAACTAACAGCACTAACAACACTAGCAAGCTCGGTTCTCTATACAAACGAATATAAAACTACTTTCATACCAAACTAGTTTTATATGAAAATCTTTAATTCGCTGTATTTTTTTACTATGATATCTAAGGCTACATAAACTTATAACAGGACTAGATATTCCTCATCTTAATGTAAGTAGTTTTAGAGCAATCTAGCGAGTCTTTTAAAATAAGACGTAATGAACTTCCTGCCTCGCACAGCTAAACTGTGTAATGAACTCTCGCCTGCGGTATTACCGGACCGATACGACCTTCAAACCTTCAAGAAAAGAGCGTACTCCCATCTTAAAGGCCGGCAACGCACTTATAACCCCTCTGGTGCTGCAGGTGTCCATGGGCGCCGTAAAACCACCCAACTATAGTCCAAAGCTCCCAGCTATGGTCCACAAATAAACTCAATTTTTCTCGTTCAGGTGTGTATACTACTATATTTTTGTAGTTCTAAGGCAAAGTATGTTTATAAATGGAAGGTAAAACTAGGAGTAAACCACAAGGAACATTGGTATAGATACTTAATTTCCTTTCGAACTTGTGGACCATAGTTGCAGTATTGGACTATAGTTGGGTGGTTTTACGGTAATCGCTTACCATCATGTGATCCGTCTGCTCGTTTGCCTTTAAAAAAAAACCTACATTTGTATGGAGAACCGAGCTTACTGGAGACCCTTAAAACGTCTAAACTTATTTCTAAAACAACTGCTGAGTTTTCTGTCAGTTATCTTTGTTTTATAGTTAGTTTAAGAGACAACCTGTAGATATTTATAAAAAGCAAGGTGGGGTAAAAGGAACATAGTTTATTGTGCCCCTATTCCCTAGCCCTAGTATTTCGTTTTGCCCCGCCTTACTTTATATTTTTTTAAATGCTTTTGCTTAGTTAAAAAAAATGTTTGAATTGTAGGATAAGCTGTTAATTAAAGTATAGTACCTAAGATTCATTATTAAAAACAAAACCAATTATAGGTATCAAGCCTAACACCTATAGCTGATAGTAGCAACTGTTGCTAAGTAAACTGACGGCCCGATTCGAACAATGAGATACGATAAAGATAAGATAACGATAAGTTCTGGCTTAGATTTTTTTTTACGATAAGTTCTGGCTGAGATTTTTTTTTAACAACAAAATTACACAGCATTACAGTATATACTAATGCACTGCGAAATTTAGGACAGAAAGTATACAAATGCATACACATCAGGTACAGAATACAATCTGGGACTAGGTAGGTCAATATTATTTTAAGTTATATATCCGTACACAAATAGAAGGGTATTGATCATTAAATTGTGTTATACATGAAAAATAGAATTACAAAACACAGGAGAACCTTAATAACTAACTAACGGACGGTCATCCTATTGCCTCACAATGGTTTTTGCATAATAGATAATTTCTCATTTAGATACCTGTCGTTTCTATGTCGTATAATTGACAGAAGCAGCTCGATTCGGGCAACCAATGCCACTTTGACGTTAGAAATATCGTAGATAGATCTTATTGGGGTCGAGTTCTAGTTTACCCTCTGGGTTGGAAGGTCAGATGGCAGTCGCTTTCGTAAAAAGTAGTGCCTACCCCAAGTCTTGGGATTAGTTGGCAAGCGGACCTCAGGCTCCCATGAGCCGTGGCAAAATGCCGGGACAACGCCAGGAAGAAGAAGAAGTACTTAGATCTTATTTCGATCACAGCGGAATGAATATAAACGTCAATCTTGATATGTCGTTCAGTTATCGATCTTTTAAAGATCTTAAACGTGTCGTAATCATTCTTCGAATCAGGCCGATAGATTGGCACACCTCAGTAAAAAGATACAAGAAAAATAAACAATTGATATTAACATTATTGAAAATATTTGTATACAATTTGATGTATTTTAATGATAGCTATGTCCAACCGTTTGAATTTTTCGATTTTAACTTTATTATAGATAGATATGTTAACGGCACCAATCATGGAACATTTAAGAGAAAATTTGGAGTGTTTTTGATATTTCACCGACACCTGTGAAATTTCTACCGCTTTATGCTTAAAAGTTGAATGTCCAATTCGTCCTTTATGTTTTCTATGTATTTAATGAAAGCTACTGCAATTGGTTTCAATATTATCAACCAATTAAAATTGTGTTTGTTTTTACTCCAGTCATGGAATGTATGGCGCCATTCATTTTCAAAATAACAAATATCAATAAAAAAATAAACTTCAGCAGCTCTTTGGCTCTTGTTTATGGTAAAATGTTGCCAGCGATTAAAAACTGATGGTAAATACTTGTTTTATTTGTCTATACCATTCCATTACTGGTGCCTGTTCCATTATAGGGGTGTTTACTATAGATAGATAGATTTATTTATTAGTACTAATTATACATTGTCAATATTGGTTAAAAATTACAATTACAAGCTTTTAAAAATGTATATGAAACCTGTTTTTCGCTCCTAATTCTTATAATAATAAAACAATCGAAAAAAATATACAGCCGGGCATAGCGATGATTAAAATACATCAAATTGTGTTAAAAGATTTTCTATGTCAATATCCAGGGAGAAAACTGAAGACTACCGGCCCGATTCGAAGAATGAAATACGACAACGATAAGTTCTGGTTTAGATAATTTCTCATTTAGATATCGTTTGTATGTCGTATAATAGGGTTGTTTCCATCTACAAATCTTAGGGCAGAATTGTATCCCAATAAATTCTTTTGGATTATAAGAACATGTTAAACTGCTTTTAGGGGACCTGTAATGGCTATATTTTTGTAAATATTGAATTTAAAATATCTTTTGGCACACGCCACGTGACCAAACTCGAAACGTCTTTGAAGATTCTGATGACGTCACAACTCTCGGATTGACACTGTTGACAGTTAGGCGATAGACAACAAATGACAAATGTCAGTTGACAGTTCGTATCTTCTACGTGTGTATGTACAATTTTCAAAGAGCGTTTTGGGCGCGAAAGCATCTGTCAAAATATATTTTGTTAATTTAACATATTTAAAGCCGTTTTTAGTATAAAAGTTGATCTTTAGGGCAACTTTTAGTTAATATAGAACGTAATACAAGCGTTTCAAAAAATTGGAAACAACCCTATTGACAGAGCAGCTCGTTTCGGTCAATGTCACTTTGACGTTAGAAATATCGTAGATCTTATTGGGATCACAGCGGAATCGAAATAAACGTCAATTTTGACATGTCGTTTAGTTATCGATCTTATAAAGATCTTTCCAAGATCTTAAACGTGTCTTAATCGTTCTTCGAATCGGGCCGTTCGTCAGATAAGTGGCAAGTAGCTTATTCAGGCCTTAACTTGGAGATTGTGAAACAGGCCCTAGGTATAACATTGCAATATTAGCATGTGTTTAATTACATCTAAAGTCTACAACTAACAAATAATTGCTAAAGTATATCACAATCTTTATCCTTTACCCCCGAGTTCAATAGCAGGGGGTAAAAGGTCAAGCGGGGTAATTGCCAACCCTACCCGATTAGTTGATTACGAAATATTGACGTTGAATTGCTGTAAAAATAGGTTTGAAAATGAAGTTGTTTGTTACATTTGTATATGATTATTGTATATTTACGTGTATTTTTACTTTTTTTCATTCAGTTAGTTTAAGGGTAGAAATAATTATTAAATAATAAATAAATATTATGGGACATTATTACACAAATTAACTAAATCCCACAGTAAGCTTAATAAGGCTTGTGTTGAGGGTACTTAGACAATGATATATATAATATATAAATACTTAAATACATAGAAAACACCCATGACTCAGGAACAAATATCCATGCTCATCACACGAATAAATGCCCTTACCAGGATTTGAACCCGGGACCATCGGCTTCGTAGGCAGGGTCACTACCCATTAGGCCAAACTGGTCGTCAACTTCTTTCCTCTTCCCAAATTCTTAATTCTTTTCGTTGTTTATTTAACTACTCTGTCACACTTGTATTTCTGTATTTTGTCAAAAAAAAACTACGTGTGCCTTTTTAGGTGGAGATTACATTTACCATGAGAAAAATTAAAAACTATATTTCATCTCATACAAAGAGCTACACTCCGCCACATTTTTCGGGGACAAAAATTCGGAGCAAAAAATGATTTTGATTTTTATATTTAATTTTAGTCTGTCTTACAATTAAATACTATTATTTTGTTTACTTTTACTTCACTACATATACAAATACAAATACACTTTATTGCACACCTCAATACAGAAACAGTACAAATAATACAACACATAAAGAACAGGTAAGCAACAGGCGGTCTTAACGTAAAATGTTTTTTTTTGCACTTCCTAATTTTTAAATTGACAGTTTCATTTCTCCACTACCTGAAGGTTGTCGGGAAGATATCGCTCTGTAGCGATAAGGCCGCCTGTTGTTTACCTCTATCATGTACATTTATTCTGAGGTGCACTAAAGAGGATATGTATTGTATTGTAAAACAAAGTCCACCGATGCGTCTGTCTGTATGTTCGTGATTAACTCAAAAACTACTGAACGGATTTTCAAGCGGTTTTCACCTATCAATAGAGAGATTCTTGAGGAAGGTTTAGGTGTATAAGTTAAGATTAATTACTTAAATAATGTTAATATCCAGAGAGGTAAATGAGGACTAAGTTTGCACTTTCATTTTAAACTAAAATTGCCAGAAAATCAGAAAATACTTCATTTCAAACTGGGTAATGTAAGTTTTTCTCATTGTTCAATAATAGGGTTGTTTCCATCTACAAATCTTAGGGCAGAATTGTATCCCAATAAATTCATTTGGATTATAAAAACATGTTAAATTACTTTTAGCGGACCTCTAATGACCATATTTTTGTAAATATAGAATTTAAAATATCTTTTGGCACACGTCACGTGACCAAACTCGAAACGTCTTTGAAGATTCTGATGACGTCACAACTCTCGGATTGACACTGTTGACAGTTAGGCGATAAACAACAAATGACAAATGTCAGTTGACAGTTCGTATCTTCTACGTGTGAATGTAGTTATGTGTCAAACCGTAAACTGTGACGTCACACAATTTTCAAAGAGCGTTTTGGGCGCG
This sequence comes from Cydia pomonella, assembly GCF_033807575.1. NCBI lineage: Eukaryota > Metazoa > Arthropoda > Insecta > Lepidoptera > Tortricidae > Cydia > Cydia pomonella. Next base: position 9,016,467 of record NC_084728.1, read on the forward strand.
AAAGCGTCTGTCAAAATATATTTAGTTAATTTAACATATTTAAAGCCGGTTTTAGTATAAAAGTTGAATTTTAGGGCAACTTTTAGTTAATATAGAACGCAATACAACCGTTTTTCAAAAATTGGAAACAACCCTATTGGAATACGACTTTGCATAAGCTACATGGTACATTATAAAGTGCAAATACAAGACACACCAAAAGCCAAAACCCCGTAACTCTAACATTAATTAATCTTCGTTTACAACCCGAAAGACTTTCTGCAACACAGCGCCATCATTTGACAAACTAAACAAGTGATCGCATTATGCCATTGTACATTTTTTCTCCACAAAAGACGGCCTCTTTGCCATTTTTTTCACCCTATAATAAGGTATTCTTCTATTGTTATGGGGGCTCGGTTTTGTTGCGAATTTTTTGTGCTGGCAACACAGGTGAGTTGACTAGTTAAAAGGGGTGCCGATGTTTAGCTAGTTAGTTTAATTATTGTATTGTATTGTATTGTATTGTATTATGAAGGAATAAATGTTAGATGACATTGTAGGCCGTCAGTGTATGTGGTAGCTGGTGAAGTGTTGCTATAGATGATCCCTATTATAACTATTATACTAAAAAGAGCGCACCTGAGGGCCTACCGCGAACCACGTTCGACGTGTTACCTCTCTGTCGCACTTGTAAATTCGTACGTAAGTGTGATAGGGAGGCAACACGTCGAACGTGGTTCGCGGTAAGCCCTCTGATATCTGTCTGTAGTTGACGATTTATAGTAGAATTTTGGCGTAAGCGCTTACTAAATTATGTACACATTTCATAAGACGATTTCTTGAGCTTCTAATTCAATTTTTAAATGCGATACGACTATAAAAAAAATTATTTTCTACGAGTTTGGTTATTGTCAAAGTTGTTTTGTTTCTAAATAATCTATAAATGTCAATGTAAAGTCCTTTGATCTGTGCAAAAAAGTACTCAAAAGTACAAGCGCCACCCATACATTTTTTACACAATTCGCATACCTGCCCCATCGGTCCAAAACTAATTCACATTTCACGCGTTTCACATTTAATTGTATTTAGTGGCAGTTATCGTTTGTATTTATTGTATTTGGTGACATTTATAGTTTGTTATCGTGTTTTAGTGAGTTTTATAGTGTTTGGAAATGTAGGTTAGTTTATTAGGTGTTAAGGTGATAAGTTTTGCTGGTAATGGTAGTGAAAAGAATTCCATTATTTTTTTGTGTGTGCCTAAATAGTTTTAAATAAAAGTAGCTAATAAAATGACTTTTTTGCAGTCACTAATATTTGTTTAGACGTTCCATAGGTATTTGAAATTTGTAATATGACATACGATTTGGAGACTGTTGAGAGAGATTGTTTACCTAAGAAGATTAACCCTACATATAATTTATTTTACATAATGATTTAACTCATTTAACAGGTATATAGTTGTAAATGTCAATCTGATTTATTTGATGCATTTTTGCAATCTGTATGTAGATACAGAACTATGCAAGAAGGGCTTTAGCTTTTTACCTACCTATAGCATAGATTATTGATTTTGGACAGTTGTAATCCAAGTATGTGGGCAGGTATTAGGGTGACCAAATCAGATTTTCGGTTTTGCGGAAAAACTGTATTGAAAATACGGGGTCAAGGTTAAAATTCGAGGTTAATAAATCATGATTTAATAATACAAAAATATGGTATAATCATTTAAATAACTTATACAATTGGTAAATTTCTTAATGTAAGACTTTAAAAAATAAAAGTAAATATTTAAAAACAACAACTTTTATATTATTTGGAAAGTAAAATGTTAAATAATCGAATATGCATTCGCGGGCATCACCGCTGTGTGCGAGAAATCTATTATTTAGAGGTTTTTTATCATTAAATGCAATTGAATCATAAAATTACCGGACAATGTATGATCCGGTATTGGTTTCGCCAAATTATGGGACAATGAAAAATTCGTACTTGAAATACGGGACATTTGGTCACCCTAGCCGGTATCCTTTGATCGAGAGTTTATTCTCATACAAGCCAGTGTATTTATTAATATTACTTTATTTTATGTAAATAAACATAATCGGGATTTAAATATATTTATTTAATAGCGCTAAGCACATTTTAATGACCTTTTAGTAATTTAATCGTTGAAACGGCTCTAAATTGGTCATTAACACTAACACAGCATTAAACCACTTTAATTGCATAAAATAAATGTAATAAAACATCAAAAACCACGTTTCCAAGTAAAATAAATAAACAATAAAATTATAAAAAGCTCTTACTCCATTTTACCCTATTAACGCTTCTAGGAACGATTCTAATTTCAAATTTAAATTTCGAAAAAGGAAGCCGGTTCGCGCAAAGTTCTTTATAGTGCTATAAAGCGGTTCAAGCATTATTACGATTATTATGGCATCGCAAAATTAAGTTTGCTGTCAGCGGTGGCGCTAGTATCGCACAAATCCTTAACATTTAGTATGAAGCAATCTTAGTTCTATTTTTCGCCACCGATGCGTTAAGTTGGGAGTGCTTATGTTATGGGTGCGTTCCGATTTTTTCAAAAGGTATATTGGATGATAAAGAACCTTATTTTGCCGCGCTTTGCACGAAACACATGAAGTATAGCGACTATAGCGTAGAGATCGAATTTTTTATTGGACCATAGAGCATCGTGTATTTTATTGGTGTATGTTACATTGCTACTGAATTATAGTCTTTCAAACAAGTTTTAAGTAACAATAGAATAAATAAAACTATACTCATCCCTCTCTTTGGGATTATAATACAAGTTAAAGAAAAAGACAGTATGATTATCTTTGCCTATATGCCACTGACAACTCTTACCAAACTATATGTTGTGTTGTTTGAAAAAGCTCAATTATAATATGTAGTTATTGATAAGCTTTTAAAACGAGTTTTTATATGAAATGTGAAAATATATTGTGATTTGGCAAGCCATTTCCATCAATAGAAAAAGGCAGTAAATTAAAAAAAAATATTGGCGTGACGGGTTGTCTATGGGAATCCATAGAAAACTTCAATTCTGCGCCTTTTTCTACTGACAAAGTGGGTTTGCCAGAGTATATCAAAGCTAAGTAAGTAAAGTCAGTCAAGCCATTTTTCACGTCAGTAGAAAAAAGCGGCACATTTAATAATCTTTGTCTCAAAGGGTTGTTATCGTTCCATAGAAAATATGCATTTCGCGCCTTTTTCTACTGACAAAGTTGTTTGCCCGGTTATACAATAAATGCGATGCCATGCGATTGAAAAAAATTGAATCAGACGTGATCAGACCAAGCTAATTTGGCAGCGATTTTGATAGTCCAGACGGTGTAATTGTTAAGTAAACGTCATAATTTCATAGAAGGATTAAGTGTGATCGTAAAGAATGAATTTTTATTGGTTTGTTAATGATTGATAATTCAATGTATATATATACCGTATTTATTGACATTTAGATTTTATTCTAGAAAGTTTCTAGACTAGTAACTTTATACAATTTTGATGTTTGACGATCCTTTATTATTAAGTTTACCATATTTATAATAGTTCAATGTTTTTTTTTTAGAACAATAATAATTAACTGCATCAATAAATTGCTCTGATATTTAGATTAAGATGATATTTGTAAAAATTTGACGATTTAAAAGTGCTTGTTGCTAGGCCTATTTGAAGAAAGAACTTTGACTTTGACTTTAACTTTGCAGTATCCGTAGCCTATGTACGCCTGATCCTCCAGAGGAGTTACATGCGCGTTGCCGACCCTAACCCCCTCCCACCCTCGTTGAGCTCTGGCTACCTTACTCACCGGCAGGAACACAACACTATCAGTAGGGTCTAGTGTTATTTGGCTGCGATTTTCTGTAAGGTGGAGGTACTTCCCCAGTTGGGCTCTGCTCTAGATCTGGAATGACATCCGCTGTGCTGTGCCCTACCACCAAATAACACTTGCACCATCTTACGCTATCAAAATCGCTGCTAACTTAGATTGGTTCACTCTAGTAGATTTTGCTCAAAATAATTTGTGTGAGTACTCTTTATAAAATGGTTAACTTATTAATTATCCGGTTGATTTAATTCCCTAGTCACCCCACCATCCCTAATTAAAATTAATAAACGAGTATTGTATTGAGTAAAGTATTTTATTTAAAATACCTAATAAAATATGAGCAAACATTGGTTTTTTATTACTATATCCAATTTCTAATTTATATACAGTACCCCTAGTGTAAATAAATTCGATTTCCAAACGTGACGTACGCGTTTGCGTTTAGTCTCATTTTGTATTGGATTTCGAAAGAGCGCGCCAAGCGGGACGTTTTGGAAACTCAAAATCCTATACAAAATGAGACTTAACGCAAACGCGTTCGTCACGTTATGATGTCGATCAAAGTTACACTAGGGGTACTGGTGACTGGTAATTCGTCGTATTCCTTCAAGTAAAGTCAAGTACGCTAAGTCCTGTACCTGCTCTGGTATTATTAATATTAATTGTAAAAAATGAGCATAAAATGTCATAAATTGTACCTTTTTAGAAAGCTTATGAACTTTTTTTTTTTTTTCTTCCTCGCGTTGTCCCGGCATTTTGACACGGCTCATGGAAGCCTGGGGTCCGCTTGACAACTAATCCCAAGATTTGGCGTAGGCACTAATTTTTACGAAAGCGACTGCCATCTGCCCTTCCAACCCAGAGGGTAAACTAGGCCTTGTTGGGATTAGTCCGGTTTCCTCACGATGTTTTCCTTCACCGAAAAGCGACTGGTAAATATCAAATGATATTTCGTATATAAGTTCCGAAAAACTCATTGGTACGAGCCGGGGTTTGAACCCGCGACCTCCGGATTGCAAGTCGCACGCTCTTACCGCTAGGCCACCAGCGCTTCAAGAAAGCTTATGAACTGAGGAAATAAATTCTGTAATTTGTACGCGAAGTGTTATTACTTTTTTTTTAGTTATGCCTTAAAATGTAACAAGATTTGAAAAAAAAATACAAAAACTTCTGACTTCAGATGCTTTTATTTGCAAAATTTTGATATGTTTTGTACTTTTTTTATTATTTTACGTAATCAGTGATTCATTGGCTATTCGGAAAATCTTTTTTTTTATTTGAAAAATACGTAGTTTTAAAAAATACTAGTTTTAGGTCATTAAGCAGGTATTTATTAAAAAAATCTAAAATCTTGAATAACTTGAAAACCAATGAGTTTTGACCCCTGGTTGACTGGACTTAAATCACTCCAAATAAGCTGTAGAATAATCGCTTGAAGGAATACGACGAATTATCAGTCAGCCTGTATATGTAATTGACCGAGCGTTGGTGAAGGTCTCCGTTTAACCTGGGGCAAAAATGCTTTCGTATGTCCGGATGTATACCGGTCACAATTTTCAACCGGTCTTTGTGAAATTTTCTAAGCAGTTTCGATGAATAAATAGATATTTTGTCGATATAGTTTTTGAACTTAAAACGTACATTATATATTTTAATAAAATTAATGTTCTGTAAATAATTTCTGTCACGTAATACTTAATTATTTATTTAATTTTATATTTAGTGAATTTTAATGTAAGGACCGCCTGTAGCGGTGAAAACCTCCTCCATGTGTTTCCATCCTGTGCGGTCTGCAGCTAGTCTGCACCACGTTTTTCCTGCAACCTTTGCAAGATCGTCGCTCCAGCGTGTCTTAGGTGGTCCTCGTTTACATTTGCAACCCATGGGATGCCAGTTTGTAACCTTTTTTGACCATCTATCGTATGTTTCTTTGAAGATGCAATGAGCTAAAAACAATGAGCTATATCGTCCTCAAAATGACGAAGAATGACCTCCCCGCATCCACAACAGCCGTCGCAGCCGAAAGGCGGACACGGCCATTCATACCTCCCTCCAGGGAAATATCGAAGGACATCCACCACTGCAACTGTCACTGTTGCACTAATACGGAAGAGTGAGAGACACAAAACATGCCTTAGCTGAGCTAATCTCATCCAAAAGAGACCCGCTTTCGAATGTCGTCCACCCAACGACACCTAGGGGTTATATCGCAAAACAGAGTCGAAAGCGCCCTGTTTACATGACAGACAAATCATTCCATCATTACTATCTCGTGCGTATAATGACGGTATATAATGACAATATATAATGACGTTGATTCGACAAATGCGAACAAATTGACAGAGCGTCCGCTATTAGATGCAATTGCATGTCAAGGTAGGCTTTTGAGGTTGGATGCTTTTCATTGTACAATGATGGAAATACATGCACTTGAAATATAATCAAGATTTAAAAACTGGTGGCTCTGTGAGCTGTAGACCTCAAAAACCCACATCCGCCATTTTGAAAAAAAAAGAATCGACAAAAAAAAACTTGTTCTTCTTCCTCGCGTTGTCCCGGCATTTTGCCACGGCTCATGGGAGCCTGGGGTCCGCTTGACAACTAATCCCAAGATTTGGCGTAGGCACTAGTTATTACGAAAGCGACTGTCATCTGACCTTCCAACCCAGAGGGTAAACTAGGCCTTGTTGGGATTAGTCCGGTTTCCTCACGATGTTTTCCTTCACCGAAAAGCGACTGGTAAATATCAAATGATACTTCGTACATAAGTTCCGTAAAACTCATTGGTACGAGCCGGGGTTTGAACCCGCGACCTCCAGATTGCCCGCGACCTCCGGATTGTTGTTGTGTGTGTGAATCGACAAAAAAAATCTATGTAATTAACTAATTATCGTGTATTTCCATCTGTCCCCGCCGGGCACAGATAGGAATAGGCGCTGTATATAAATCATTCCCATTTATTTCCGCCTCGTGTATGGCAGCGGTCACGTGAGGGAAATGGGAATACTGGGAAATCCGGACATACGAAATAATTTTCGACCAAGCTGAAACGAAGACTCATCCGCTCGGTTAATCAAGCAGAGTCGTGTGATATTGAAATCAATCTTATTTTTTATACCACGTCATACATACGCCTAATCTCCTTACCCCCTTATTCATAAACGTGTACTAAAGTTATCATCATGCCGCTGATCATCGTTTGTCCCTTTCCATCATACCAATACATCGGAAAGGGACAAACGATGATCAGCGGCATCGTAACTTTAGTACACGTTTATGAATAAGGGGTTAGTGTTTAAGAAAGGTGATATTATCTTAATTTATGTATTCAACACTTCATTAAAGTTCATTTTAATTACCTACTTAATTATTAAAAAAATACAACGGGTTGCACTCCGGGAGTGCCGGCAGAAGTGAAAACAAGAATATTAACGTTGTGCATTTTTGATATTTTGGAATGGTTAGGGAATAATTTTGCACGAATTGCTTTAATTATCAGTATAAAAGTACTATCATTTATGTGGTAAAATACAATATTCATTTATTGCGCTATCGTACACAAACATGACAATTTATATAGCATAAAAAATTTAACACTTCAGAACTATTACAATTATTTAACATTAAAAATCAACTTCCATCCATAATTTCAACGACTACGTCACGTGTCCGTCTTACGAATTTTCAATCTGTCGGTCACGTGACCTGTCGCGAGTTTAACATTTTTTCCCCATCACAAAAAGTGCACAGCTCCGCTAAAGAAGTTTTCACTTCAAAAACTCGTGATTAAATTATGAAACTTATAGGCATGTGGATTTAATATAAACTTTGAAAAGTAACCAAATTTGCATCCAGTTAAATCCCAAATAAGAAAAGTAAACTCACACTTCAGGCATATATTTCATAAAATCAGACTCAGGGTAAACTAGGTCTTATTGGGTTTATTCCAGTTTCCTCGCGATGTTTTCCTTCACCGAAAAGCGACTGGTGAATATCAAATGATATTTCGTATAAAAAATATGCGAGGAAGATGCCCGGATGGAAATATGGTCGCCCTAAATTTACTTGCCGCCGTTCCGTGGAGCAAGAATTGGGTGTATTGGGGATGGGGTGGGAGGAGGTTACCCAAGCTGCCCAGGACCGGAGTCAGTGGAAGAAAATGGTACGAGCCCTACACCCCAGCAGGGGGTAACAGGATGGAAAGAAGAGAAGAAGATTTCATATAAAACTCATTGGTTCGAACCGGGGTTTGAACTTTGAAATCGCGACCTACGGATTGTAAGTCGCACGCTCTTACCGCTAGGCACTTTGCTTGCACTTATTTTTCAAAAGTTTTTTTCAATAAAAAACACGTCAAGATCGCTTACATTCTTTCTAATGCTAAATAAGTTTTTGGCAAAAATTTCATTTTTGGTACAATCTTTTATCGCTGACTGTACTTTTTGTCCACAGGCAACTAATACTCATCGATACAATTCTGAAAACCCCAAACAGAATTAGGTTGCGTTGTTTTATCACAGAGTTCCTATGGCTACCTCCTGTCTCCATCATCAGATCAGCTTGATGGTACCATAATATTGCATTGTCACCCGACTTACATATGTATGCAAATTTTCAGCTTCATCGGAAACCGGGGAGAGGGTCAAATTTAACTTGCAAGATTCCAGGACATACAAAGTAAGCAACAAAGATACATGTACTCGTATACACGTGAAGTTAAATAAAAGCTTGTAATTATAAAATATCACTTTGTGGCGTTTGGAGTCGAGACACTGGGGCCGTGGGGTCCAAGCGCCAAGATACTATTTAAGGAAATGAGTAAAAGGCTCATAGACTCTACCGGTGACCAGAGAGCTGGCAGCTTTCTCTCGCAGCGCATAAGTATTGCCATTCAGCGAGGGAATGCTGCCAGCATCTTTGGCACAATGCCGCGGGGGCCTTATTTAGATATATTTTAATTTAGATTAGTTTTTACCATTTTGTTTTATTATATGCTGTATGATCCCCCTTTAATTATAAAAAGCTTGTAAAAGCGAAGTTTAAGAACAATTGACGACCGGTTTGGCCTAGAGGGTAGTGACCCTGCCTACGAAGCTGATGGTCCCGGGTTCAAATCCTGGTAAGGGCATTTATTCGTGTGATGCTGATGAACATGGATATTTGTTCCTGAGTCATGGGTGTTTTCTATGTATTTAAGTATTTATAAATATACATATATTATATATATCGTTGTCTAAGTACCCTCAACACAAGCCTTATTGAGCTTACTGTGGGACTTAGTCAATTTGTGTAATAATGTCCTATAATATTTATTTTATTTATTTAATACTCGCACGTATGTATCTTAGTCGGTGCCAGTTAACCGTTTCTAAATGTAAAACTAAAGCTTGCCAAAATAAAATAGCACTCAAGGTTGTCACCAAAAACGCAACGTCATTCCTTAATGCATTTTTAGAAAAAAAACCGCGTTTCGTCGCGTCATCACTCTAACAAATGGACCTGGTAGCACTCATGGCTGTATTAACTCCTGTCAAAATATGTTGAAATATTTATTTTACGACTTAAGATTGAGATTTCACACAACCCGTTGTTCATTTGTCAAAAACAGTTTTGTTGTTCGCGTCATCCACGATGACGCGCAGATTATCAAATCTAACCTTTAATAACATGTCTATACAAGTCAAGGCCCGCGTCTTCGTGAATGACACGATCTATAGTAGGTAGCAGTATTGCTGGAAACGACAAAACTATTTGCTTGATGAATCGAAATTTTTAAGGAAAGTATCAATAGTTTTTGTACAATCAAGTTAAATCCTTAAATAGGCATCTATAAAGAATTCTAATAAATCCGGTGAAATGTAAAACAGACAAAAATAATAGGTACTTAATGTTTTTTTTAATTTTTTTTTTAAACTTACAAACATACAAACTTAAAGCATTAAGGGGGCGTCACCAAATTACGTAACGCAAAATTCCTAATTTTTTTATAAAATCGTGCGTGACGTAACGCAAACCTTGACCGCCCCCCTCCCCAACGTAACAGGACCGTAACGCTTGGCCTGACCCCCCCCCCCCTCCCTCCAATTTGCGTTACGTAATTTGTGGACGCCCCCTAAACTATCTAAAAGTAGTAAGTAAATATTATATTATACCATCGTGATATAATAGATAGATTTTCAGTCGAGTACCTTATTTAGGCAACGAAGCTTGCTGAGTTGCCTAAGTAACGTACGAGATTGAAAAGCTTGATTATATCACTATTGTAAACAATGCTTTTTCGACGAGTGATCAAAAAAAAAATACTTTTTTAACTATAAAACCTAAATAATTAATGAAAATTGGTAAGTATCTCAGTAGACATAAGGCAAAAACGCGCGAAGTTTTGTCCATACGCCTTTGTACATAATAAGGCGAATAAAGTGGGAGGCACGAGTGAAAAGAAATCAATAGCCAACAACTTTAGTAGCATTTTTACTGTAAATCCTCTTTTACAAATAAATACAGGCGAGGCGGGCAATGTTGAGACCGTCATGGGTGGTAGTACCATAAAGTTTACAGCTAAGGAAGTGGAGTTAGTTATAAAACAGATGGTCAGGGGTAAATCGCCAGGTCATGACGGTCTCAGCATTGAACATCTCAAATATGCCGGGGCGCATATGCCGCGCATTCTTGCTATGTTCTTTACACTATGCTTAAGACACGCTTACCTGCCCGAGCAACTCACAAGAACAATAGTAGTTCCACTGGTGAAAAATAGAACAGGTGACTTGACAGATCCAGGGAACTATAGACCAATCTCACTTGCAACAGTAGTGGCGAAAGTGCTTGACAGTTTGCTTAATGCACAACTTTGTAAGCATATAAAGTTGCATGACGCGCAATTCGGGTTTAGGCCGGGGCTGTCAACGGAAAGCGCGATATTGTGCCTTAAGCAAGCTGTCAGGTACTATAAGGACAGAAACACGCCAATATACGCGTGTTATTTAGACCTATCCAAGGCGTTTGATCTGGTTGCGTACGACGTACTTTGGGGTAAATTAGAAAAAACAGGATTGCCAAAAGAATATATTAATCTTTTGAAGTACTGGTACAGCAGCCAGATCAATCGGGTGAGATGGTCAGGAGTAGACTCTGATGAGTATAAGCTTCAGTGTGGTGTGAGGCAGGGGGGGCTTTCTTCACCTGTCCTCTTTAATTTATACGTGAACGAGTTAATCGAGGAGCTCAGCAGCATGCGTATAGGTTGTCATATTGGTCAGGCTTGCTTCAACAATATTAGTTATGCCGATGATATGGTGCTGTTGGGACCCTCGGTTGACTCGATCAGGAAACTGCTTGCGAGGTGTGAGGCTTACGCTGAGCGGCATGGTCTTAGGTACAATGCAGGTAAAAGTGAGGTGATGGTATTTAAGGCACGAAAGTATAACCCGACCACTGTACCTAAGATCGTGCTGGGAGGCATACCCCTAAATGTGGTAAACAAATTCAAATACCTAGGTCATGTAATTGATAATGAACTAAGAGATGATTTAGACATAGAAAGAGAAAGGAGGGCAATGTCTATAAGGGGCAACATGCTTGCCCGCAGATTTGCACGTTGTAATACGCAAGTAAAGCTGACGCTATTTAGAGCGTATTGTCAGTCGTTTTACACGTGCGGTCTGTGGGCAAGTTTTACACAAAAGGCCTACAACACGTTGCGTGTCCAATATAATAATATCCTTAGGATGTTGTTAAGGCTGCCGAGGCACTGTAGTGCGTCAGGCATGTTCGCTGAGGCGCGAACTGACGACTTTTATGCCATCAGGCGAAAAAGAGTGGCCTCATTGCTACGACGCGTGCGCGGCAGCACTAACAGCATGCTGAGGGCGTTAGGCGAGCGCCTCGACTGCCCGCTAATTGGGTACTACGGGATAGGAGTAGTTATTGGTAGGTCTAAGTAGATATATAGGTTACTAACATAGTGTTAAGGCTAAAATGGTACTAACAAAATATGGATCGCTTTGTGATCTGAAATAAAGAATTTTTAATTTTTAATTTTTAATTTTTTTTTAAAGTAATTATATCTTTGACATTGAATGTACATAATTCGGACGACAACATACGGGTTCGTATAGTTAATAAAAAGATATCAATGTACTCAAATAATTAAGTAAAGTCGATAAAAGGCAATGATCCCTTGACGATCTGAAAAACAGGTAGTCCAAAGATTTCGTTAACTATCCTTTTATTTTCCAAGAGACAATCAAATAAACAATAAAATGTGAAATGCAATTTACTTTGCCACATTTCGCAAACTGACAACGCCGCCATTTTCTCCCGCCAAAACTGACGCACCACAAACAACAACCTTAGCTTTAAAGCTTAAGCTCGAATCCAAACAGCCACGCGTTCTAAAAACGAACAACGATAAATTGGTCAAGAAATAAAAACGTCCAAGCTCCTACTAACAAGGTGGTTTTTAATTATTTTAAAGTCGGTGTTAATTTAGTTTTTTTTTCGATGGAGCGGCCGCGGCGTCTTTGGCTTTCGGCTTTTGTTTTTTTTTAGTTTGTACAATTTGTAAAATGGCATGTTAGCGCCGTCGCCGTGTTTGAGGTCTTTTTAAATTATTATTGATATTCGAATAGTTCCGGTGCGATTTTAAATTAGAATGCCACCCAGTTCTTTATGGCATGATGGATAGCTCCAATCTACGGCTGTATGGGATGTTTCCTTTGCTTCTTCAAATATAGGAGGAAATTAGCAAAAGGAAACGGTTGTTAAATGATTTGTGGAAAGTATTAATATACCATTAGTATAGTAGCGTTTTATAAAGACCTACTCCTGGAGTATAACCTTATATGGAAGCGAGACGTGGACATTAACCCAGCATGATAGAGACAGATTGAGCGGTTTTGAAAAGTGGACATGGAGAAGAATGGAAGCCTGGAAGGTGCAAGCTGGAAAGAGAGGAAAAACACGTAAGTGTTAGATTTGGTACGTGAGAATGAGAAGAGATCTGTACTGATATCGATTGAAAACAGAAGAGAAAGCGTGTTTAGGCACCTGATACGGCACGATGCTTATATTAAAAAAAAAAAACAGACTCACAAAATCCATATCTTGTTAGTCTTATTTAAACTCGACTAAACTCGGCTCGACTCGACTCGAGAGTCTATAATTGAAGGGAGAATAGCAAAAAAGAGAGGCAGGGGAAAACCAAGACATGCGTTTGGACCAAGGTAAAGAGAAATTCAACGTAGTGACGTATCAGGAGCTCAAAACTGTGGCAGAGAGAAGAATGGAATGGCGATTACTCCATAAACAAGACCGAGCCTCTTAAGAATTATGATGATGATGTTTGTATTGAAATGCAAATGAACTTGTAGTTTTTAATTTAATACATAAAAGTGAAGCAATATATCTCAGACTGTTCTACTAGTAGGTCACCAAGTCAAGTCAGTTAAAGGCAACAATTTAAAGAAAGATAATAATACAACCGGCCAAGAGCATGTCGGGCCATGCTCAGAGTAGGGTTCCGTAGTTACTCTTCCGTCACAATAAGCTAAACTGGAGCTTAAAGTATGGTAGATTGTTAACCAAGGGATGAACTGTGGGTGTAGGTACGTCTTTTTACTATGAAGGGGAAACTTTTTGCGATAACTCAAAAACAGCTAAACTGATGATGATGATATCCGCTATAGTTTTCATTTAATGTCTTTCTTAAGCTCTACTTCTAAGATTTTTTTCATATTTTTTGGACCTATGGATCAAAAGTTAGAGGGGGGGGACACTTTTTTTTTCTTTCGGAGCAATTATCTCCGAATATATTCACTTTATCAAGATATGTTTGTTGAAGACCCCTATTAGTTTTGAAAGACCTTTCCAACGATATCCCACACTGTAGGGTTGAAGCAAAAAAAAATGTTCACCCCCACTTTACGTGTAGGGGAGGTAGCCTAAAAAATTTTTTTTTAGGTTTTATTGTACGACTTCGGCCACGGTACGGTCGGCTTTATTGATTTATATATCCATGCCAAATTTCAGCTTTCTAGCACTAACGACCACGGAGCAAAGCCTCGGACAGACAGACAGACGGACATGGCGAAACTATAAGGGTTCCTAGTTGACTACGGAACCCTAAAAAAGAAGAATATAATATAGTAGGTAAAGAACTCTAATAATATTGTTCGATATATAGTAATAGTAGCCACCGGTATTGTAGCCAAAACACACAGATATACATATAGACAAATTAGATGCAAAAATAAACATACATATTTAACAAAAGCAAGCAGCCATCCAACTACTATTTTATCCGAGCTACTGGGAAATACTATATATATTGGGGAACTCCCTAGGGAGCTATAGCTTCTATTTTCACAATCCATAACTCCCGCAGGAACAATATAGGCCTTTGTCCTTTAGTACACCTGCATGAAATAATATCTTTATCGAGCAAGTGTGATGAAAAATACATAACTAAAGTCTTAGGTTTTTTTTATGATATAGATGTTAGACAATTACTGACGTCCATGTACAAAGGCATTGAAAGTGCATTGCCGACTTTTAAGATTGGATACGCTCTTTTCTTGAAGGTCCTTTCGGTCCGGAAATACCGCAGGCGGCAATTTATCCTACAGTTTAGCTGTGTGAGGCAGGAAAAATGTGAAGAAACGCACAGTTGAGGAATGCCAAACATCTCAGTGGCTTATTATCTAATAGTCTAAAAACCAAAAACCAGTATGTAAAAATGCTTTAATTTATTTCTTTTATTAATTAATCGTGTGGCGTGCATTGTTAGGCAATCAGAGAACAGCTTTAAGGTTGTTAATCCAGGTAACTACGTCGATTGTCAAGACATCTAGATCCTCAGCTGGGCCAGGATAGAAGTGAAGAGGGCAGTACCGAAATATGTGCTCAATGGTTTGTTCTTCGCCGCACTCGCAGAGCGGAGACTCCTTCTAACCCCACTTATGTTGGAAATAATTATAGCGGCCATGACCTGTTCAGATAACACCAGATCTTACGAGGTAGATGAAACCCTTTTGGTTTTATCGTCGGATCTGAAAAATAGATATCGTCTTTTCTAACCATAGCCATACACTATTCAACTTCCTTAATGATTTAACTTAAAACGTAGCTAAATTGCGAGTAATAGAAATAACTTATTTCAAATAAAAACCAAAGAACCCTAAGTACGGTCTAAAGACTAGCATATTTTTCTGCGCGTATACGGTCGTTTCGGCGTTTCGAAATTACACGCGCGATACATTTTCCTACATTTGGTTTTTACGCGCTTACGCGCGCGTACGCATACGCTCTTAAACGCTAGTCTGAAACCGCCCTCAACCTTCGAGTACACGGGTATCTATTTAAAACCGCCATTGTGATTTTTAATTACTTTTTATTTTGATGATGATATGCCTCCTCTCACAAGAGTCAAACGTTAGACTAGATTTTCGTTGGACAGTATTCATGCTTATAGGACAGGTATATTCATTTTAGAATAATATCATCGCTAAACTGCAAATTTCTCAGTCCTTGAGACCTCACACTCAAAATGCGACCCACTTTTTTCAACCACACCTTTCTAAAGAAAGCCGGTACCAACATAACTTTACCATCCTAAAAACTCTTTCCATACATTTTATTTTCACTAAGCCAAGTTTTAACTGTATTATTAAGTTTGTATAAGTACAAAAGGACACCGAAATCATAAGTTGTCACTATCATTATTATTTTATGATGGATGGGTGGCATGTACCGTTTCGGTTTTGCCCAATACTGTATCGAATCGATTTTTGTCAGGTAAAGTATATTATAGAGTATTTTAACACTAGTCTGTTCTTTTATTCCGTAGACTAAAATGACAACCACAAATGTCAAACGTAGAAATAATGTGACCAGCTTAAAACAAATAGTGCTGATCTTTGATTTCGGTTTGTGAATAATTTTAAATCAAAATAAACAATTAATGAAATCTACTCACTACATGATAGGAAGTAAACAATAAATAAAATCTACTCACTACTAATCCACTCAAATGTTTAAAAATTGCATTATGAGCTTCAAGGTGACTGTTAATCTTACAATAAAATCGCTTTTAAATATTAGAAATATTGTATTTAGACCTGGATACAAACTTTCTTAATGCCTCAAAATGGTGTTACATGCCTATATTTTTGTTTATTTTCGGTTAGTACCGGTTGTAGCACATCACTATTTATAAGACGTAAAAAACCAGCGACACATGGGATGTCATTTTAGTCTACGGGATAAAAAATAGACTATAGTTTTGGGCAAAAATAAACTTCTTCAACTTCAACCTAGCGCTTTCCCGGCCTAGCGCCAGGGTCCGCTTTCCTACTCTATCTCCTCTTTGCGCGGTCTTCGACGTCCAGCCAGCGCTTCTTAGGCCTACCGCGTTTCCGTGATCTAGGGCCTTGGATAGTGAGGTCAAGGCATATATTTCCTACGAAAAAAATATTATTAAAAATAATTCCAAATTTTAAACTGCTTATCATAATAAGGAATGTATTAAACTCTGCATGTTTTCCGCTAATGGAGTCTCGTTTATTGTGAGTAGTTTCCTACTATACCTTCTAATACTGTTAGAGTCCGCAGTAAGCTCGGCGGAATTTCACCTTCCATACAAACGGTTTTTAATTCTCATTTTAAAACTACGTGTTGGGTTATAATGAAACTTTGCATATACACTGACATGATGTTCCTAACTTCCTAATAGGATAGTGGCCCTAGTGAAAAAGGGTACAAGTCTCTGGCAGTTTAGGTGTATAAGGGCATAAGTGTAACGTGGAACTTACACCCCTTTACACCTGCGCTGCCAGAGACTTGTACCCTTTTTCACTAGGGCCACAGCTATATTTATGCCTGTTAGGTGCAGTTTAAATGAAATACAGAGTAAAGACAAGTTTTGAATGTTATAATACACTGACATGATGTTCCTAACTTCCTAATAGGATAGTGGCCCTAGTGAAAAAGGTTACAAGTCTCTGGCAGTTTAGGTGTATAAGGGCATAAGTGTTACGTGGAACTTACACCCCTTTACACCTGCGCTGCCAGAGACTTGTACCCTTTTTCACTAGGGCCACAGCTATATTTATGCCTGTTAGGTGCAGTTTAAATGAAATACAGAGTAAAGACAAGTTTTGAATGTTATAATACACTGACATGATGTTCCTAACTTCCTAATAGGATAGTGGCCCTAGTGAAAAAGGTTACAAGTCTCTGGCAGTTTAGGTGTATAAGGGCATAAGTGTTACGTGGAACTTACACCCCTTTACACCTGCGCTGCCAGAGACTTGTACCCTTTTTCACTAGGGCCACAGCTATATTTATGCCTGTTAGGTGCAGTTTAAATGAAATACAGAGTAAAGACAAGTTTTGAATGTTATAATACACTGACATGATGTTCCTAACTTCCTAATAGGATAGTGGCCCTAGTGAAAAAGGTTACAAGTCTCTGGCAGTTTAGGTGTATAAGGGCATAAGTGTTACGTGGAACTTACACCCCTTTACACCTGCGCTGCCAGAGACTTGTACCCTTTTTCACTAGGGCCACAGCTATATTTATGCCTGTTAGGTGCAGCTTATTAATGAAATGAAATAAAGAGTAAAGACAAGTTTTGAATGAAAAATTCAAATTCGCTGTATTTTTTTAACTATGGTATATGAAGCTACATGAACTAATTACAGGCATAGATATACCTTATCCAATAGGAACTACCTTACAATAGAAAGTACAAAGTTTCAAAGCTATCTAGCTATTAGTTTTAAAATGTGAGTGTAACTATTTTTGTGATATGGAGAACTGGGCTTGCTGCGGATATTCCATGACAGGAAAAAAGCACATAGTATCAATTTATTACTATTGAAACCAATTGCAGTATCTATAATTAAATAAATCAAAAACATAAAGAATGAATAGGACACAACTAACTTTAACTTTTAACGCATAAAGTGGTAGAAATTTTGTGTCAGTAAAATATCAAAAATACTCCAAATTTTCTCTTAAATGCCCCATGATTGGTGCCGTTAACATAGTAGGTATGGGATTTTTCTGTATTTAAATATCTCCAACAACATTGTGTTACAAAATTTAACGGTATCCCATCCCTTCAAAACTAATACTTTTAATCGTATCTCACGCCTGAGCGACGCCATTGCTATTGAATGGTCTATGGTAAAAAAACAAATGGTCTATGAAAAAAAACAATGTGTCTATGCTACTGTATTTGGGATTAGTCTGTTACCGTCTTTGATACCGTATTGTGCAAAGATCCTTGAATTTGAATAACTAAAATAATATAACATTTAAAACTTAAAACCGGGAAATAAATTCGTGGTTTTGAATATGTTTTAAAAGTATGTCATAGTGTTGTGTTCCTGCCGGTGAGTAAGGTTGCCAGAGCTCAACGAGGGGGGGCGGGTTTAGGGTCGGCAACGCGCATGTAAATCCTCTGGAGTTGCAGGCGTACATAGGCTACGGAGACTGCTTACCATCAGGCGGGCCGTATGCTTGTTTGCCACCGCCGTAGTATAAAAAAAAAATACGCGAAACTTTGAGCAGGGAGCGCCACTACCACAATCCATCACAATCTGAGGATCTACCGCGAAACAAGAAAATCGAAATTTTGTTATCTAACCTCTCTATCACTCTTTCTTATTCGTGCGATGAAGAGGCATATAACTAAATTTCGATTTCCGCGTTTCCCGGTAGGCCCTTGTACACAAACAACAACAACAAACCGCCTTGATGCATCAATATCATTTTTAGGGTTCCGTAGCCAAATGGCATAAAACGGAACCCTTATAGTTTCGCCATGTCCGTCTGTCTGTCTGTCTGTCTGTCTGTCTGTCTGTCCGAGGCTTTGCTCCGTGGTCGTTAGTGCTAGAAAGCTGAAATTTTTCATGGATATATAAATCAATAAAGCCGACAAAGTCGTACAATAAAATCTAAAAATTTAATTTTTTTTAGGGTACCTCCCCTACACGTAAAGTGGGGGTGAAATTTTATTTTCGCTTCAACCCTAGAGTGTGGGGTATCGTTGGAAAGGTCTTTCAAAACTAATAAGTTTTCAAGAAACATTTTTTGATAAAGTGAATATATTCGGAGATAATCGCTCCGAAAGAAAAAAAAAATGTGTCCCCCCCCCTCTAACTTTTGAACCATAGGTCCAAAAAATATGAACAAAATCGTGGAAGTAGAGCTTAAGAAAGACATTAAATGAAAACTATAGCGGACATGATCAGTTTAGCTGCTTTTGAGTTATAGCAAAAAGTTTTCCCTTCATAGTAAAAAGACTTACTTTAATTAGGTACTGATTATGCAAATTTAACTCGGGTGAAAGGTACCGTTTCATCCCTTGGTTAACAATTTACTATACTTTAAGCTCTAGTTAAGCTTATTGTGACGGAAGAGTAACTACGGTACCCTACACTGAGCGTGGCCCGACATGCTCTTGGCCGGTTATTATTATCTGTGGAAACTTGTTAAAAAGCAGTTTAAGGCACAGTATGTATAAGTTACTCTATGGTTAATGAAAGGCGCTCGTGCTGCACTCTGGCGGCAGAACATAGCAGTAATACGCCCTATTCAGGGACGGGTTACAAAAAAAGTACCTACCTATCTACCTGGTGACCCTATGAACAGAAGACTTCGCAATGGCTACGCCATTTTGAAAAAAAAAAACAGACTAAATCGAGTACAAAATTCCTACTACTATTATAATAAAGTAACTCTGTATGTCTGTCTGTGTGTAATTTTTTTACGTTAAGCCGCTGAACCGATTTAGGTGAAATTTGGTATAATATATAACTCTGTATCTTTAGGTATTTAAAAAAAAGTAAACAAAATCTACCCTCAAATGGCTCCTTAAGCCAGTTGAGGGTAGAAGCCAGGCGGTTTTGTATTTGGTTGGTTAACCAACAAATATTATAAACACCAAAAAAATTGTGTATCATTAAATGCAGAGTAATTGTATAATGTAAATCATATAAAGTAAACCGAATGCGCCAAGCGGGACGTTTTGGAAACTCGAAATCACATACAAAATTAGACTTAGCGCAAATGCGTACGTAACGTTACGCCCGCCATCGAATTTTACACTAGGAGTACAGATTGTTCCAAGAAAAGAAATCTTAAAAAATACAAAACCCTATATACCGAGAAACCAAAAGCTAAACAACAAAAACTCGCGTGCGTACATAAGCGAGGTATAATTGTACATAATCCTTATGTACCGAAGGATATAATATAATTTGCGTCCACGCCGCGGGTAATAACAGGGAGCGTAGCACGCATGCGTCGACGATGCACACTAGGTGGTTTTACAATCGAAGTTTTATTACTTGAATTGGTTACTTGACAGTTTTTTGTAAATAATGTCAATCGATCTTGATTTTCCTGAGGATCAAATGTGTATATAGGACTCATGGCATTTAAGCAACACAAAGGTCAGAAATGAGAGTTAAAGTCTGACGCTCGCACTCGACGATTGAAACGCCTCTTACAAAATTATGTATTGTAATGTGACGTCGCATTACATTAGTCTGTCCTAAATGTAGGCATGGAAGATCAAGAAAATTGCTATTTTGACCCTGAAATATTGCGTTTATGTATATAGTTGCCATACAATTTATTTTTCAATAAAATGTAATCGAATGGTACCATTTTCAGACTAATTTTTGAAAGTAAAAAAAAATTATAATCTCAAAGTCTTTTTAAATTCCACTTTTTTTATAATGGATGGATGGATTAGTATGATAACGTTTTATTAAGCATGACTCAGGCCTATTTATATTACTATATAAACCTATTTATTAATATTTATATGTCACTCCCCAAGGTCTTGGCAGAATAACAGCGTTGCAATTTTCCTCGTTTGCGAATAGCTACAATATGCTGAGACAGGGCCTTTTCCCTACTGCACACATTGCTGGGCCCAAGTGTGTAATTTTCGGTTTTTTAGGTGTACATAGTTTTATCTGTTTTTTTTTTGTTTTTATCATTATCTTTTTATCTTATTTCTTTCATCTTCTTGTCCTGTGTATGTGTGCTTTATGGAATAAATGTCATTTCTTTCTTTCTTCTTTCAACAACGGTCCGGGCCCGAGCTGGGGCTTCTGACACTTCAGATTTCTATAAAATTCATCTTACACGAATAAAAAATCGCCTAGTGTGCACGCGCAGCGTTCGGAGACGTAAAAACAATCGCGTTTCCTCCCGCAGACGTGATTGAAGCCGTCTATTGCGGTACAGTCAGCTGCATCTCGTCGCAACTTGATTTGTTATTGACCGAGCGTAAGCGATAGTCTCTGTTTCAGCTTTGGCAAAATGCTTTCGTATGTCCGGATGTTCTTCGCTGCAGGTCGCATTTTTAAGCAGATTCTCGCGAAATTTGTGAGCTGGTTTGTGAGATGCATTTTTTTCCTGACAATGATTTTTTTTAATGTTCAAAATGGCGAAATTTGGCATAAAATACCAGTACGATCTATGGTAATTAGGACGACTGTGAATTCGCTGTGATCATGACTCAACGAAGTAAATATTTTAACCAGTCCATTTATAAACACTTTATTTACAATAACAATATACATAATGGATATATACAGATGTATTACTATAACTTTGCTATCCGTTCCATTTACTCGCAAAAAATATGTAAACAACAAATTTTTAGCAAGATCATGCAATATTTACAACAAGAAATATTCACACATTGATTTGTTCCAGCATAAGTGTAATAAATTTGTTTCTGTCATCAAACAAACAAAAAAAAACAAAACAAATCATAACAAAAAAAATGGTAATTCCGTTATCTACTTCGTAGCTCGTAATAAAATTGTAAGCTTGTCTTGTATTCTTATTGTAATTGTACCTATTATTTGAAATTTCAAAGTCTAAATAAAAATTGTGCTTGTTATTTTCAAAATTCTAAAGTATGCTTGTTATAATTGTTAATCGTGCTCGTGTATTATCTTATTTACTAAATGTAACTGTTAAATTCAACTTTAAATTAAAAATACCCAAATATTGTACTTTTTTTCGGAGCAAAGGAATTTTGTATTAGCTGTAAGTGGAAACTGTTTTGACTTATGTTCTAACTTTATCTTGTACCTTATTGTATTATTATGTGCTGTATGTTTCCCAAATAAATAAATTAAAAAATTAAAATTAAATTAAAACTAGCTTAAATCTAAAACAGGCTTGAGGCATTGTACCAATGCTGATGCGTTGTGCGAGGAAGCCGCCAGCTCTTCGGTCACCAGTTACGTCTACCAGATGCTTCGCGATTTCTGCAAATAACTTGTGCGCGCTGGGACCCCATGGACCTAGAGTTTCAACGCCAAATGGTTGATGTATAAGTAGGTGTAGTGTGATGATAGGGACGCCCGGCCGAAAACAGGTGGGCTGATAATCGCATGCTGCGTTCATTCAGCCCAATTCCCTGATGTTGGAGCTACAGGTTACTGTCCCGGCGGCATTCCCATACCAATCTCCTCAAATCTTCTTGTTTTCCTGCAGAACAGAAGGACATCTTTAAGTTCGACGTCCTTTAGTTTGTTAGGGTTCCGTAGCCAAATGGCAAAAAACGGAACCCTTATAGATTCGTCATGTCCGTCTGTCTGTCCGATTATGTCACAGCCACTTTTTTCCGAAACTATAAGAGCTATACTGTTCAAACTTGGTAAGTAGATGTATTCTATGAACCGCATTAAGATTTTTACACAAAAATAGAAAAAAAAACAATAAATATTGGGGGTTCCCCATACTTAGAACTAAAACTCAAAAACTCTTTTTTCATCAAACCCATACGTGTGGGGTATCTATGGATAGGTCTTTAAAAATGATATTGAGGTGTCTAATATAATTTTTTTTGGTAGGTCTCCATCAGATACCATTAATAAAAACTTGTCAACTACACATATCTCGTTTGTTTAGCTATTATTGAATGATCGGTATATATACTTTTGACGCATAGTATGTCCACTACTTCTGATGCCGACTGTACTTACTACAGTGGCGCCGCAGCTTTCAGCGCGCGCCGCATTTACCCTCTCGCTCCCTCCCCCACAAAACTCTCTCCGTCTCTTTCTATGCGCAATGACATAGGCTTTCACTTTCGATGTAATTTAGAATTTCTTTATGGTCTCACGGCTTTTTGAGGTTGTTGCGTGTAAGATTTGAATATTTTTAGGAAAAAAAGGTGCTATGTTGTTTTTAGGGTTCCGTACCCAAAGGGTCAAACGGGACCCTATTACTGTGACTCCGCTGTCCGTCCGTCCGTCTGTCACCAGGCTGTATCTCATGAACCGTGATAGTTAGCCGGTTCAAATTTCTACAGATTATGTATTTCTGTTGCCGCTATAATAACAACAAATACTAAAAACAGAATAAAATTAATAATTTCTCGAGGTTCTCATCCAATCACCGAAGTTAAGCAACGTCGGGCGGGGTCAGTACTTGGATGGATGACCGTTTTCATAGTTTTTTTTTTAATACTACCTCAGTGGCAAACAAGCATACGGCCCGCCTGATGGTAAGCAGTGTCCGTAGCCTATGTACGCCTGCAACTCCAGAGGAGAGTTACAAGAGCGTTGCCGACCCTAAACCCGCCTCCCCCTCGTTGAGCTCTGGCAACCTAAAGATAATGAAGGAAGGGTTCCGTACCCTAAGAAGGGTACGGAACCCTTCCTGCGCGATTCCGACTCGCACTTGGCCGGTTTCTTAATTTAAAAAAGCTTGACAAAATGGAAGCCAGTCATGATTTTTTTTACCTGTGTTTTAATTTGACCAAGTCGACCAACATTATTTTGAGTTTTAAACTTCAGACAGTGAAGTCTAAATTGTTCTTAGTCGGTCTATAAGTTCTATCACAAGGGATTTGGTTGATGAAACGAAATATAATACATATAATTAATTTAAAATGTACTTAGATTTAAAAGCGCTGGTGGCCTAGCGGTAAGAGCGTGCGACTTGCAATACCGAGGTCGCGGGTTCAAACCCCGGCTCGTACCAATGAGTTTTTCGGAACTTATGTACGAAATATCATTCGATATTTACCAGTCGCTTTTCGGTGTAGGAAAACATCGTGAGGAAACCGGACTAATCCCAACAAGGCCTAGTTTACCCTCTGGGTTGGAAGGTCAGATGGCAGTCGCTTTCGTAAAAACTAGTGCCTACGCCAAATCTTGGGATTAGTTGTCAAGCGGACCCCAGGCTCCCATGAGCCGTGGCAAAATGCCGGGACAACGCGAGGAAGAAGAAGAAAATGTACTTAGATCGTGAATTTATTTAATACGAAAGTGGATCGCCTTATCATACAAACGTAGTCCTCATTTTCCTCTCTGGATATTAACATTATTGAAAATATTTTAACACAATTTGTTGTATATCAACCGTTTGATTTATTTCGAATTTTTAGTTTTTATTATAATATACAAACGTAGTCTCCATTTTCCTCTCTGGACAGTAAGTAAGTAAGTAAATATTCTTTATTGCACCAACAATTATACATTTTACATACATGTAAAACTACAAATGAATTTTAAAGGAAAATAGAACCAGGTAACAACAGGCGGTCTCTTCCAGACAACCTTTAGGTAGCAGGAAATTTAGAACTCATACAAAAGTCAACAGGTAGTGCAAGGAGATAAATATGGAGACTGTTACACACAAACACACATATACTACTTATGGATATTGACATTTTGGAAAATATTTTTACATAATATGATGTAATATTAACCATAGCTATGCCCCTACGTTTGACATTTTCAATTTTTGTATTTTTATGAAAATTAGGAGCGAAAAACAGATTTCATATAAAATTTTAAATGCTTCTAACTCCAGAATAATAAAAAATTCAAAAAAAAAAATCAAACGGAGGGACATCAATCAATCAATCAATCAATATGTTTATTTGTAAATACAGGTACATAATAGGTCTTATAATTATAGTAGCGTATCACCATGTTTTGCCATTAGGCATACAAATATTTAAGTCAAGATGGAGCATGCAATTATTATAGCTTACATGCATAATCTATTGCAATTTATAAATATAAAACAAACTAACAACAATTAAATTATACGTCAGACAGATATTCCGTGAGTGAAAAGTAAGCTTTAGACATATCTGTGGTTAATATACAACAAATTGTGTCAAAATATTTTCAATAACTTTAATAACCAGACAGGAAAATGAGGACTACGTTTGTATGATAAGGCGATTTCTCATAGGTCCTCCACTTTCGTCTTAAGGAGCCATTTGAGGGTAGATTTTGTTTACTTTTATTTAAATACCTAAAGATACAGAGTATAGACACTTCGCTCGTTCGGTCAACCAAAGAAATCCGACCAAAATCCATGAGAATATTTCACAATTATACCTTTATTCTTTGACCTGTCATCACTTGAACCCATCATCCTTTTAAACCCATTCAAATGTAAAAAACAGGTAGTAGAATGAAGATACTAAAATCACTAATTAATATCTTTACTGTGGAAATATTATATTACCTTGCTAGATAAATATCGACCTTATTAACAGACTCATAAGGAATATATTATATTTTATGACCCACCACGTGATAAAAGGTATAAGTTTAAAATTGTAAAAAGAGCGTATGCGACTTTGAAAAGAAAAAGAGTTATGACGTTTTGTTTAGAGCCTCCGATATGCAGTAGTGAGTTAGCAATATAGTATACAATGGCGAGCAAGTAAAATGCAAGCTCGGATTTTAACTCTTTTAACCGAATTTAAATTTCAAAAGGAGGATGTAGGCTTTGTTAGGGTTCCGTACAAAACTTTGTTCACGGAACACTTATTTTACTTATTTCGTTTATTACCACAGAACTCCTTCATAGCTGAACCGATTGAAAAATATTTTCTAAATTAAGTTTCTTTAGCAAGTTTTTAAGCAACGTTTTTGTCAAGATCGAGTTCTGATGACGAATTCCATGAAGGATTGAGGGAACTCTTCTAACCTTGTAAGCATACTTGTAGCGTTTTTTTTTCAATAAAAACAGCATTTTCATTTAAACAGTGATATTTGGTAAAATGGAATTGCTCATGAAGACCACAATGGAACACGTTCACGACAAATTTCTTACAATATTTACATCTTAGGGCTAATTTAAATTGTTATGAGATGCATTATGAAAATGAGATCACTGTTATAGTATTTTATGCAACAGTTGTATAAGAAGGGTCAAAAAAGGCGAGTGGCGTGAGTTACAATGTGAGCCGGAGCCGAAGGCGTAGGCGAACATTGTAAAGGAATACGCCACGAAAATTTTTTGACCTACTTATACAACGTTGCATACAATATTTTTCCTACGAGTCAACAAAAATAAATCTTAATTTAGGTAAACAAATTACAGCAAAAGTATATAGCCAAGACGCGCGAGCATACCTTGTTACGCGCCCGGCCCGCCCCGGGCCGCGGGCCGGCCGGTCGGCGACACCTCCTCGTAACTCATGAGGCCCTGGTACTTGCTACTTGCTAAATTAATTTTTTGGACAGTTTTTTCTCAATTTTGGCCACCGTAGCCTACGGAGACTAATAAGCAACGCTAAGCGGTCTTCGTAGTCTAAGGGTGTTGCTATATTACGGGTGTCACATGCGTGTTTCTGACTTATGAAGTAATTATTTTTACTATGCAACCAAATGAATATTTTGTAAGTTGGCAGCAATGCACTTAGTTTAAAACTGTATTCGTTTTGGTTTTGTTAGGTTGGTAGCCATTAATCGCAGTAACGTTATAGCTTATAAAAGCACAAGAGCTTTTATGAGGAATAGACAATATAGACTTTTCTTGAAATCTTTTATGTATGTTCTTATATTCGTGTTAATGAATGCATAAATGACAGATAACAGTAGAGGAGTAGGAAAAAATAATAAACGAATTGAATTGAATTATACTCGGTGCGAGTGGGCTCCCCAGCGAGCTCGGAAACGGGAGACCCTCACGCGGGCAGCTTTCTCGCGATACAGCCCGGGAATGCTGCGTACGTGATGGGCACCTTGCCAAAAGGCAAGGATTTATTGTTATATATTTTTTTATAGTATCCTTAATTATTAACTGATTTTATGGGGGACGAATGTTACTCGCGTCCGCAGGATCGACCTACCACAACCCTGCACGTGTCTCCTGGGTGGTGCTAAACGAGTGACAAACCTGAGGCGAAATATATAGGCAAAGATTGCAAGAATTGCGATGAATACATTTGGAAATGCGATTGGCTCATCTTCGGGTCCACAAATGCACAATTGCTCTAAGAGCACCTTGACTAGAGATGTCGGACCTTCTGTTCGCATCTTGCAGATTAATATAGAAGGTATAAGAGCTGCAAAAAGTGACTACCTACATAAGATACTGCATTAAAACTGATTTTATTTTAAAGAAGATTCTTGGCCACATTCCAGAATATCGGTTTTCAATACAGGTATTAAAAATCGTCCGATATTGGATGCCCTGTACCTTCAAGTGTCCGCCACTGCATGCGCCGGCGCCTACATAAAGTGCTAGTCATCATGACTCGCTCCTGTTAATGCAATTCATTAACCGTACTACAATCACTACTAACCACTTTTACATTTATTACTAAGGGACCAATCTAAAGTCAGATTTATAATCAGGGAATATAAGAAAAGGATATTTGTCCATGCTCATCACACAAATAAATGCCCTTACTGGGATTTGAACCCAGAACCATCAGCTTCATAGGCAGAGTCACTAACCACTAGGCCAGACCGGTCGTCGAATATTAAAACTAAGAATCGAATATTAAAACTAAACAATAACTAAATAATAATAATTGTGTAGGTAGAATTAAACAAAATGCTCACCAACTAAAGGGCTCCTCTACACGATGGCCCATCGTACGCCAGTCTAAGGGACGCAGCTATGCAGTGGAATGAGATAGCAATATCACTTGCTCCCTCTAACGCATAAATGCGTCCCTTGGACTGGCCTACGCTGGGCCATCGTATAGAGGAGCCAAATTCTCATAAGTTAACCATACACATATAAATAAAATTAAAAAAAAAAAACTAAACACTAAAAAAATACATATATAAAATAAATAAATAAATAAAGCCTTTTATTGCCTGCAAACTAAGACTATATATTTGCACATAGCTAAAACACTAAATCTAAATTATGATTAATACTTTACTTGTTTTTTTTTTAGACTTTAATGGTACTTAAAGTGCAAGAAACCCTCCGCAGGTGAAGGCCTCCTCCAAAGATGCCCAGTTTGCTCTGTTCTGGGCATCTTTGGAGGAGCACACACATATAAATATGAACATACAAAGTTAACATTATTACAACTCCATCAAGCCATTGCCGTTTGATACGCCGTTCCCGGAATTGAACTTGGACTTAGTCATAAACCGCTTTACTGCTAAGCGAGTTAATGTGTTTAGTTTAGGATATAAATGTTATAAACGGACAGACAGATGAACAAAGTAAGAGTTTGGTGTTTGGATTATATAGGTATTTCAACTTCAACTTCAACATTTATTCAGCAAATAGGCCACAAGGGCACTTTTACACGTCAAGATGGAATTTACATACAAGCAAAAACAAGCACATCAACAATTATAAAATA
The DNA here is from genome assembly GCF_033807575.1 of Cydia pomonella. Classification (NCBI taxonomy): domain Eukaryota; kingdom Metazoa; phylum Arthropoda; class Insecta; order Lepidoptera; family Tortricidae; genus Cydia; species Cydia pomonella. The sequence goes on from NC_084728.1 coordinate 9,044,928, forward strand.
CAATTCATTGAAAATATTAATGCAAACTAAAGTAAATAATACTTTAGTTTGCATTAATATTTTGAAGTAAAAGTAAGTAAAGTATTATTATTAATTAGAGATGTATAAAGTCTCTAAATGTCGAATTACAAAAAAAAACTAAAATAATTATAATAAAAAAACACAAACAGATACAAAAAAAATCCAAAATTTATTTGGAGGTTTTTGTGAGGTGTGAGTTGTTGTGTTTAGAGGTGTTGGATCTCTAAATGTCGGAACTAAATGATTTTTATCACATTATCCTTAGAGATGTATAGAGTCTCTAAGAGTCAAAATTCTGTATAATCAAAACATTCATTAAGATAAAAACAACATACGAGAACCGAATGAGGTAAGAGGAATGAGGAATGAGGTGAGAGGAGGCATGTGACTCCTCTGGAGTTGCAGGCGTACATAGGCTACGGAGACTGCTTACCATCAGGCGGGCCGTATGCTTGTTTGCCACCGGCGTAGTATAAAAAAAACCGAATGAGGTGTCTCACTGAAATTATACTCAAAAATAAAGTTAGCTTAAACAGACCAGTCTCCACAAACAGCACCCGTTCACGAGTATGACGCGTATCTCAGCCATCGCCTCCCTCAACCTTCATTCGGGAAAGTGGCGACCAGATCCCGATAATTGACGGAGAGAATATATGGGTCATACTGAACTGAGCAACTTTTATATGGGAAAGTTAATTTTTTCGCGTTATCGGTATTGGTCCCATACTAAAAGTTTCTCAGTCGGCCCTATATATTCACCACGCAAATTATTGTAGGTGACAAAAAAATATCCTGTATATTCGTGTTTAATACCAGTTTTGAGCAGGCTTTGGTAGCTGCATCGTAGTGGGGATTAGGTTATGTTATATTTGATCGGTCATTCATAATCTAATCAATTTGGATCGGCGAGCTATCCTTCAATGTAATTTTTACGTCCACGCTACACAATTGGGTACTTGACACATCTTGAATATTATAACAAAATTTAACTAAATAGATAGAAAACGAGCCTTCCCTTATAAAAAATGTGGAATTTAAAACGACATATTGAGATTATAAAATAATACAGGGCTCCAAAGTCTCTCAATTTTTTTTTTAATGCTTTGAATAAGAAAAAAGATAATAGTACTATTCGATTCCTTAAATTTTATTGAAAAATAAATTGTACGACAACTATATACATAAACGCAATATTTCGGGGTCAATATAGCAATTTTCTTGATGTTCCATACATTTAGAACATACTAATGTAATGTGATGTCACATTACAGTATCATATTGTTACAGGGCGAGGCGTTTCAGTCGTCGAGTGCGCGCGTCAGACTTTAACTCTCATTTCTGACCTTTGTGTTGCTTAAACGCCGTGAGTCCTATATTTTTTTAAATAGACTACTGAAACAGATCAGCTCATATCCCGCTTAAATTTTAAAATATAGCCGGTCAAACAAGACTGTCAGTAGAAAACGACGTGAGATTTAATTTTTCGCGCCTAAATGTAGGCGCGAAGGTTTATCGTCCCATAGAAAATTTGAATTTCGTACTGACAAAGTTATTTGACAAATTATATGTAGATATGGGCTAATCTGTTCATAAACTATAGGAACGTGCGCGTTGGAGGATCTGCCATCTTGTGGCCTGAATCAGAACCAGAAACATGTACATTTACACGTCACGTGTTTTCTTGTTCATAATAGGTTCCGCCATCTTGTGGGCTACATCGGAACAATAAACATCACATTTACGCCTTCAAAAATCTGACAGCTCCTGTGCTGCCTCCTACAGTTCATGCACGCTCCCTATAGTTTATCTAACTCACCTGTTTGTTCTAGACAACATCATAAAGAGAATAGAAGAAAACCGTCTGACAAATTGTCTATTCCCTGTGAATTGTATTCTTGTAGATTACAGTTTTTTGTGAATCGTTAACTATCGTGATGTCTAGAGAAGGATTTATTACCGATGTAATTGTATCTATATCTGTAAGCAATGATATATTGTGCACAATCTGTGTAACTTGTAAGAAACAGTTGTAACGAAGACGTAACGAAGCTAGATCGCATGTTCTAACAGTACTAATAGTCAGTTTCTTCTGACAAATTGATCTGACAGATTTATGTGTTTTATTGTGGTGTGTGTGAGTTGGTTGATCGAATTCGGTGCTCTTTGACGAGCCATTTCCGTCAGTAAAAAAGGTGCAAAAGGCCTTTTTCTACTAACAAAGTGTGTTTTCCAGAGCATACTTAGCCATCAATTATCTAAAATCGCATACCTTTTGTTGCAACGTCTGAACAAGCCTTAAGTAGTACCTAACCATATGAAAGTCCTTGGTATTTTAGGAGACATGTGGAGTATTTTAGATTTCTTATACCTAAATCAGTTTAGAGAGATTACAATTCTCAGAGTTCATGTATACAACCACAACTATAAAATCTAACGTCCACAATAAAAATAAACAATGCATAACTTTCTCGCACACAATCATTTATCAAACGGAAGTCATAATGAAATGATTTATTAAATATTAAGCTTTCACACGCAATAAAACAAAAGCTTAGACGATTAATTACTTTTTAATTCGCCATTTTGGTTGCGCCGTGTGTGACGTTTGCGCGGCAATGCGCTGGGTTGCTAGGTTCAAAATAAAATTTTCTGAATTAAATAAATAAGTCCCACAGTAAGCTCAAGAAGGCTTGTGTTGTGGGTACTTAGACAACGATATATATAATATATAAATATTTATAAATACTTAAATACATAGAAAACACCCATTACTCAGGAACAAATATCTGTGCTCATCACACGAATAAATGCCCTTATCAGGATTTGAACCCGGGACCATCGGCTTCATAGGCAGGGTCGCTACCCACTAGGCCAGACCGGTTGTCAAATTGCCGGTCGGAATTGTATTTTTATTAGGTTAACTTAGTGTCCCACTGCTGGGCAGAGGGCTCGCCTCCCCTCGTTTTCTCCACTCGACACTCAACCCTGTCGTTAATATCCTCCTACCATTTCTAAATATTTTTCTGAATATCAAATTATTTTTTACATGCTACTACATGTAAATTGTCATCGTGTCTAAATCCAACATGATATTCTATAAATTATATTATATTTTTTATTTTTATTTTTTATTATTATTTTATTTCAAGAGAAAACTTAAGTGGTAGGTATACATATTTTTTCGCCAAACTGTGGACATTAATGCGTGTTTAAAATGTTTGAACAGAACGTTTACGATTCTGGTTATTCATTGGTTATTTAATGATTTGGTTTTTGGAATAGATAGATTCCATGCCATCATGCGAAAGAGGTGTGTTTCAACCAGAGACATGTCAGTCGCTTCGCTTGACAGACAGATGAAGTGTGCGAAAGGGAAGCCATGACGTATATGAACAAGCCATAAGTGCAAAAGAGGCAGACTACGTATGAGAAAACGTAACCAATTTTGAGTTCGAAGGCGGCCGAGGCGGCCAAAATCATATTGCCGTATTTTTTAACGTGAAAAATATAAGCGAATCAAAAAGAAAATTATACATTAAGTAATTTAGTGACGATGGTGTCATGTTGTGTGCCAGGTTGTAGTGTTTTAGGGCCAAAAAACCCAGGAAAATACTCATTTCACAGGTAATTATGATATTCCTAGCGAAATTTTCGTAACGATATTTTATCAAATTAACAGCATAAAAAGTGTAAAAAACCAATTATAACAGTTCATTATACGTTTTTCTTCAATTGTGTGTTAATATTTCATCATATTAGTCAATAATTTAGAATATTTTGTGTAAAAACCTAAACTGTTACTTTACGCTAGGGCTTGACAAAATGTTCATATGACTGTATCGATAACTTGTCGGTATATTAGTAGGTATGGAATTAGTTGTTCACAAGACATCATTAAGATATTACCTTTATAACCGACTTAAAATAATAACGATTGTTATAAAACCTTTTTTGAACGTGTACATGTTTAGTGATAAATTTAAACTTCACTTCCCAACACAGTACTTACATTTTAACCACTTTTCCACGGCTTTGCCGCCAACACAAGGAAACACAAGACAGCGTATACTTGTACACAGCGTATACACATCCAACCCAAGTTGTCAGCAGGAAAAGGCGCGAAATTCAATTTTTTTTTGGTAAGTCAACTCTTTGCGAACACATTTTCAAACAACTTCAACTTTATCATTTTCAACTTTTTCAAACACATTTGAAAAAGTAGTCGATAAAGCAGTTAAACATCGATAGATTATTAATATGTTGTAACATGACATCACTATTTTTGTTCGCACATAGACAATTTACGCACACACTTGCATTTCATTTTTGGTCACACTTTCCAAGTTTGACAGTCGTTCTATACTATCCTATTTCTATGGTTTCAACCTTGAGCAGGATACGGGACAGAACCAATAGAAGCTTCGTTGCTTCAGAAACGTGGGACAGCCCCCTAATATGAGACATTGGCTTTGTTTGCATGCGCCAGTTCCTTATGTAACGGGTCATAGGCTAAGTTAATTTTGTTTTATTCTATTTATTTAGTTATATTGTATTATTTAGTTTTCAATAATATTAACTTTAATGAAGCTAACCCCGATAGACTTTCGTCTGAAATTTATTAATTCCTTAAATTCTCGTATCAATTGAAAATTCACAAGAAATAATTGATGTCGTATTCAGTCTAATAATCACACTGTCTAATATACTTAAATAATAAATTGATAACAGTTCCCTTGATTATGAACATTTCCAAGGTTCAAACAAGCCTCCGTATCTATTAATCTGGCTCATTAGTTTTCCCTCTGTGTTTTGATTTATTTAATTTAAGATTAATAAAAAAAACTTATAACAAACTGTAAGAACCATGAAATGGATATACTGGCAACACCGCTCAACTTTTTTTTCTACAAGGCGAGTGAGATCTGTCGTTGACCGCGCGGCATTCGGCCTTTGCTGTGCCGCCGAGAATATTTCGAATATTAACATTTCTACGCGAATTTATTTAGTATTTCAACAATACAACAAAGAACATGTCGTACAGATGGTATTATAACTTTTATAAGTTTCGTAGGGCAGTATACCTACGTTTGTTTTTTATTTGTATTTTTTGCAATCAAGTTAAAATAAATAAATATATACTAAACATATAGTCCTCCTCATCGTTTTCGATGACGGCGACCCCAAATAAACACATTATGGACGTTGTCTAGCGTGAGCCCTAATGTGGCTGGCCAGGCCGAACTTGGTCTTACCACCTGACACTTACCACCACCACCACCACCTGACACCTGAGGTGTCTGCGGTCTATACTCAGGATCAAGTGGCAGGACCATGTTCCCAACTCTGAGGTCCTGCGTCGTTCCGGAATGTATGGCATGGAGGCCTTACTAATGCAGCGGCAGCTCAGATGGTGCGGGCACGTCCTTCGAATGGATGACCACCGCTTGCCTAAAGCTGTGCTCTACTCTGAGTTGGCGGTGGGTAAGCGGAAGCACGGTGGTCAGCACCTGCGCTACAAGGACGTGCTCAAACGGCATCTGAGCGCTTGCGCCATCGACCCTGAGCGTTGGGAGGAGCTTGCTGGAAGGAGGTCTTCTTGGCGTTCTACCATCCATAACGGTGTCAAAACATTCGAAGATAACCGCCTCACTAGCCTAGAAATAAAACGCCAGTTACGGAAAGAGAGACCTAAGCCCTCCTACGTGTACACGTTCAACGCAGCTGGCCAACTTTATTGTCACGCGTGCAATAGAGTATATACTAAACACCCCTATAATGGAACAGGCACCTGTAATGGTATATATGGTAGGTATGGTATGGACAAATCCTGTAAAATAAGTATTTATGATCAGTTTTTAATCGCTGACAACATTTTACCATAAACAAGAGCCAAAGAGCTCCTTAAGTTTAATATTTCATTGATATTTGTTAGTTTGAAAATTAATAACGCCATACATCTCATGACTGGAGCAAAAAACCAAAGTTTTAATTGTTTAATAATATTGGAACCAATTGCAGTAGCTTTCATTAAATAACATAGAAAACATAGAGGACGAAATGGACATTCTAGTTTTAAAGCATAAAGCGGTAGACATTTTACAGATGTCGGTGAAATATCAAAAATACTCCAATTTTTCTCTTAAATGTCCCATGATTGGTGCCGCAACTTTGTCAGTAGAAAAAGGCGCAAAATTCAAAATATGTATAATATATAAACGTGTAAAGTATGATCCTTCGCGTCTATTAATAATTAAATATTTAATATTATAGGGACATTCTTACACAAATTGACTAAGTCCCAAGAAGGCTTGTGTTGTGGGTACTCAGACAACGATATATATAATATACAAATACATAGAAAACATCCATGACTCAGGAACAAATATGTATAAATGTTTGATATTTGATATCTGTGTCTATTTATCACGCAAATAAATGCCGTTACCGGGATTCGAACCCAGGACCATCGGCTTCATAGGCAGGGTCACCACCCACTAGGCCAAAAACCAGTCGTCAAAATATAACAGTCTGGCAAACACAAATTGTCAGTCAGTAAGAAGGTAAAGAACCAGAAAAACTATACTCATCCCTTTCTTTTGGGTGATATGTAGTGCTAGCGTAAGACAAAGGCAGTATGATTATCTCTGTCTATGTTGAAATGAGACTGTCCTTGGTCAAACTATATGTACAGCTGTCATCTTGGCTAGGCCCCCAGGAAGACAGATTATACGGAAGGTGGAGGTAAGGAAATAAATCTCCATGTACCAAAAAGTGTCATCAAAAAACCTTAAATAGGTGGCGCTACAATACCTATAATACTTGAACAAAAAAATCATATCATAGACAGCGCACTTCACTTCGTCAATAGCGCCTAGGTTCTTAGCTACTCTAGCGCTACTCTGGAGAGATTTGGAACTATTATTTATAGCTAACAGCTATACACTTTTGCAACAGTTCTACCATAGGAGATGTCACTCCTCTTAATAGGGTTGTTTCCATCTACAAATCTTAGAGCAGAATTGTATCCCAATAAATTCTTTTGAATTATAAGAACATGTTAAACTACTTTTAGGGGACCTGTAATGACCATATTTTCGTAAATATTGAATTTAAAATATTTTTTTGCACATGTCACGTGACCAAACTCGAAACGTCATTGAAGATTCTGATGACGTCACAACTCTCGGATTGACACTGTTGACAGTTAGGCGATAAACAACAAATGACAAATGTCAGTTGACAGTTCGTATCTTCTACGTGTGTATGTAGTTATGTGTCAAACCGTGAGCTGTGACGTCACACAATTTTCAAAGAGCGTTTTGGGCGCGAAAGCATCTGTCAAAATATATTTTGTTTATTTAACATATTTAAAGCCGTTTTTAGTATAAAAATTGAATTTTTACTTAATATAGCAACTTTTAGTTAATATAGAACGTAATACAAGCATTTCAAAAAATTGGAAACAACCCTATTCCACACTTCATAACAGACTCTTTGAAACGCAAGCCGCCATTTATTAAGAGCTGTCAAAGCGCAGATGATTCAATAATCGGACAGAATCATTTCCTATTGTTTATTGCGATGTTAATTGAAGGAAAATCGATAGCACAATGGACAATCGGTAGCTTCTTCTTTGCGAGAAAAAACCGGTCAAGAGTGAATCGGCGCGGAGCTTGGGTTCTGCAGAGTAGAGTTGTGCCCGCTCGGTCTTTAAAAAGAGCGCTCCGATCTCGGTCAATCGGTCAAACGAACTAGTTGGCTCTTTTAGGTCCTTTAGTTCCTTTAGTTCAGGAGCAAATCTCGAGATCTGAATGAGGATGACTAGGTTATATCTTGCTCTCGCTCGCAAATAAACAGAGCGAGACGTGAGAGAGCGAATTTCTTGACCTTGACTCATTCCGATCATTCGCTCCTTCGCTCCCGACCGATTTGTTACTTGGTACTGAGGGCCTACCGCGAACCACGTTCGACGTGTTGCCTCTCTGTCGCACTTGTAAATTCGTACGTAAGTGTGACAGGGAGGCAACCCGTCGAACGTGGTTCGCGGTAGGCCCGCTGACATACCGACTACTGAACTAAAGGACCGAGACCGATTAAGAGCGCTTAAGATGAACTAGTTCCTTTCGGTCTGTTGTGGGATTTCATTCCTTTTAGTTCTTCGGTCCTGACCGACTCAAGCCTACTGCAGAGTGCTGTTTAGACTACGGTGGCAAGTGAGAGAAGAGAGGGCTTCGCGAACCACGCGCATTATCGTTTTATCTTCAAACAAAGAAGTCTTTTTATTTCAAGCTTTTATTTACTTTCACCTGACCGTTGTCTGTTTGTAATCAAATCTTGCAAGTTAAATTTGACCCACTTCCCGGTTTCCGATAAAGCTGAAAATTTGTATACATATGTAAGTCGCGTGACAATGCAATATTATGGTACCATCATAGATATAAGAAGTAAGGAGATTTATAACGAAGCATAATTTCAACGAGTCTCGCTGTCTCCAACTGTCCCCCACCACATCATTAAAGGCGTGGCCAGACAACCAACTCACGCGCTGTGATTGGCCAAACCGCGCGGTGTAGGAGCCTAGAGCGGCGGCACTAGAGTGAGGACAATTCGATAGAGCTATCGATATTTTACATGTTCGAAACATGACCTTAGAGTTTTGACATTTTTGTTTTAAGTAATAATTGCCATAGATTTAATTTATATTCCTTTAATTTATGTACCATGATGCGAAAGCTTGTTTATGCTTAACTAATCAAATTGGTTTAAATTTTAGTCATTATTTGATGTAATGTTTGTTTAAATTGTTTACTTTGGGATTGTCGTTAGACGCGAGCGCTTCAATAAAAAAAATAGTTTCAGTTTATTATAGCATATTTCGTCACCAATTGAAAGCAATTCCAGCATGTTACATAGAGTTATGAAGAACTGCGAAAGCAAGTTATAGTAAATTATATTGTAAGTATAATGCACCATTAAATAAGCTTTTAAATCATATGTACGAATAATAAGGAAAGAGTAATCATACTGTAAAACGTTTGGAATAAAGAGCTTTAATAATAATAATAATAATCCTTGGGTCCCATGCCCCCGAGAGTCGGACAGGCCCCTCTCTCCGGCTTGCCTTGATTGGCTGGCTGGAGTGAACACTGAGCAGGGGCCGCAGGACTCTCACCTCTGGCTTGCCTTTACCGGCCGTCCAGAGTGGGGTGTCAGAGCTATATGCTCGCAGGGTGGAAGTGAAATATGCATAAGACGTGAGTTGGCACAGTGGCTGCTGACAGCCACTGGGTAGAAAGCGGCGCACACCTCTCCACACCCTGAGCCGCTCACGCAATGTTGTCCCCTTGTCGCTCTGTGCGAGCGGCCGTTTTCGAGGACCCATAATGTGAGTTGGCGAGTCACCCTCTGTCCATTTTTTCGTGTTTTTATAACATATGATCAGGGCAGGTGCAATAGTCACCTCCATAGTCTCGGTTACCAGTCCACTAGCAACCCAACCCAATAGCCCGGTTTCTTTTTGTACCTTTTTCTTACAATAGTCCTACACTAACCGGGGCTTGTCCTTGGGTGCACTGCTATAGTGTGAACAGGGATAATCGTCGGTTGGTGTCACATTACTTTTAGAGTAACTTGTCTTATTACAAGGGGCCTCTACGTGTTGGCTTCGGCCCCACGCACGCCTTCAAAATGCCCGGGACCCCATGATCCCGAGAATTTGTAAGGGACATAGAAATAATATTATTAATCATAATTATCAGTAAAAACCTTTCTGACAGAACTTTTGGATCGACTAAGTATACAATATACTATTATTTTAAACATATTTATATTCTATCGTTATATAAACGGGGCGAAGTGTAACTGGAAACATTTTTCTTGAAAATGATCCGAACAAATAACACTTTTCTCGCTCGTAAACCAGTTAGGGCCCTCTACCTGTAGCATTTATCCATTTTTATTTAATACTGGGATTTTTCGGGAAACTGAAAAAAATTGCAATCATGAACATATTTGATTATACCTAGTGCAGTTATTCGAAACGTTGCTAAGAGCCTGAATAATATATATATATATATATACTTATAGGTATAAACTATAATGTTATGAATAAATTGTACTTAATTAAATCAGTTTATTTTTTGACTTACCTATTCGATTTTCAATCCAAATTAATAAGTATTAAATTAAACATTAGGTGCATATAAAATTATTGTAAAATTTTACTTGAAAAATAATTACTTTCATACACACTATATACAAACATTTTTATCGATAACGCTCAAAGATCAATTATATGCACGAGCACCACTCTACTTCGCGGCGTCAATGAAGGGAGCGGTTGGCGGTCGTACCAAGAAACAATAATGCCCCTGTGAATATTGTTAGCGGTTTAATGCATTGCGCCGTTGCTAAGGACACTACAAATAGTTTTCCATGCCAAAGCGTCAATGTAGGATGCATAGACAAATTGCCACGCGTTTGTATGACAACATGGTCTGACTCAGAAAAATCATATTTCACTGGATTTATTTGTTAAAATGTGTGGTTTTATTGACTAATACGTGAAAAAAAATGTACTCACATGTGGTATGTAATGTATAGTTTTTGGATGCACTACTATTTCGACACAAAATAAGGCTATAATTCGGCATTTCAATAAAATTGACGCGCACATTGTTCAATGACAGCTAATTTGCTACTGTCTTACGGCGAGCCGGTATGGCCACGATGTGGCCATGTCGCGGCGACACGCGCCACGCCTCCGTCAGCCATCTAGTACTTTCTATGATCTGAGGGTACCATCGAGATGATGTTGATGACAGGACGTGGCCATAGGAACAAAACAACGTAACCTAATTGTGTTTGGGGTTTTTAGAATTGTCTCGATGAGTATTAGTTACTTGTGGAAAGAAAAGTACAGTCAGCGATAAAAGCTTGTACCAATTTTTTTACAAAAAACTTATTTCACACTGACATATCCGATCCATATCGTATATAGACCTCATATGTGACGTAAGTATTTTAAAGTTTGAATCCCTTCGCCACATGGACCGTCACTAGTTGAAATACTTTATGAGCAAATAATAATCGAAAATAAGTGTAAAAATCTGTACTCAAAACTAGGAAACAAATTGCAGAAATCCCGAAGCATCTGGTTGATGTAACGCCCGCGTAGCCAACGTGCATATCGTTCACGTTCCGTGGCGAACGAAACGCAACTGTCACAGTCGCACTAATATGGAAGAGTGATAGAGAGAGATGTCTACGGAGCGTTAACGATTGTAACGTTCGCAGCATTGCGATACAACGAGGAAATGCCGCCAGCATCAGTTTCAGTTGTTACAATGCCTTAAGGGCCTATTTTAAATTTAAGCTATTTATAGTAATACCACTGTAATCACTGTATATATCTATTATAAATAAATAATAAATAAATATTATAGGACATTATTACACAAATTGACTAAGTCCCACAGTAAGCTCAATAAGGCTTGTGTTGAGGGTACTTAGACAACGATATATATAATATATAAATATTTATAAATACTTAAATACGTAGAAAACACCCATGACTCAGGAACAAATATCCATGCTCATCACACGAATAAATGCTTACCAGGATTTGAACCCGGGACCATCAGCTTCGTAGGCATAGTCCAAACCGGTCGTCAAAGTCTGGTATTATGGAAATAAATATCTTGGAAACAAACCAAATTATTACATACTTTGTTGTTGTTACTAGCCGGATAAAATTAAATGTATTGCCTACGGATCTCTATAAAGTTATGAAAACGATTAATGCCTTATGGAAGATATAGCTTATTCTATAATAAACCTTGGGTCTCACGGTTTATGGTCTACATTTCAAGGATATAATATAGCTCTTACGACTTTTAACATAAATTCTTAATTATGCATGAACCAATTGTATGATAATTTAGTAGGTACATGAGTTGTACTCATTCTTAGAGACAAGAACAAAGTAAAGGTAGTTAATCTTTATCAATACAGCATCGTTTGCTCTAAACAAAGTCGCATTATGCCTTACATTTTTCTTTATTCGATAAGAATTTTACGAACATTGCTTTGGTCTTAAACAGGAAGTTAGACTGTAGAAAAATCTTTTTGGTTTTCAGATTAGAAAAATAGAAGTGCAACGCCATCTAGTAATCTTTTCGAGAATTATAAAAACATGGCATAAAGCTTTTACTCTTATGCCTCACACATGCCTTTGCGTCTGTTGCAGAAGATTTATGCATTGCTGTTTAGACAACGGGTTTGGTGACTGTGGAGGCCGATGCGTGAGCGGCACGAACTCCCACATTTTTGCCAGAGAAAGCTCCTGCCACCTGAGGTTCCAGTCCCGGTCTGCTTTCTGCGACACATTCTGATAATCTCCAAACTTAGACATTATTTCTTAGTTCTGACTGATGTACTTCTACCCTTAAATTTAAATTAACAGATTTAAAAATACGGATCACGACCCCAAAATCACCCAGTATATATAAATACTTAAATACATAGAAAACAGCCACAACTCAGGAACAAATATTTGTGATGAACACTCATATAATGCCCTTACTGGGATTTAAACCCGGGACCTCCATCTTATAGATTGAAATGAACCGTTATTATTCTTTATTTGTCTTTGGCAATGCTTCTAGTCAATGGTAATTCTTGTTTTGAGGAATTTTATAGCGTGTTGGTGTCAAGTTGCAGCATTTTCATTTACGATGGTGGCTAACAAGCGCCAGGAGAAATCGTAGTCAACAGGAAATTAGAACTTCAGCCAGAGGTGTCACATAATAGGGTTGTTTCCATTTTACTGAAATGCTTGTATTACTTTCTATATTAACTAAAAGTTGCACTAAAATTCAACTTTTATACTAAAAATGGATTTAAATATGTTAAATTAATAAAATATATTTTTGAAAATTGTGTGACGTCACAGTTTACGGTTTGACACATAATTACATGCATACGTAGAAAATACGAACTGTCAACTGACATTTGTCATTTGTTGTTTATCGCCTAACTGTCAACAGTGTCAATCCGAGAGTTGTGACGTCATCAGAATCTTCAATGACGTTTCGAGTTTGGTCACGTGACGTGTGCCCAAAGATATTTTAAATTCAATATTTACAAAAATATGGTCATTACAGGAAAAGTAGTTTAACATGTTCTTATAATCCAAAAGAATTTATTGTGATACAATTCTGCCCTAAGATTTGTAGATGGAAACAACCCTATTATTGGCAATATTCTGTAGTGACAGCCCTCGCAGACGAATCTTCAATAGGAAATATTACTGCAATATCTGCCGCCAGAGAGCAGCACTTGCACATATTATAAACCATAGAGTAACTTATACGTACTATGCCTTAAACAGTTTTGAGAAGTCTTCGCTATGACATTGATGCATCAATGCTGTTTGTTTACAGATGAACCGCGAAACGCGAGAATCGAAGTGTTAACTTTATTAACCTTCAAGTACATATTGAGCCGATCCACGTATGACGACCACACCCCGCACTTAACGTCGAACACACTCAACTTTCCGATCGACATATCGAACTTCAGTGTTAATTTTATTGTCCGTCGAGAGATCTCCTATTTAATTGACTCGTCGCCACTGTATCGTACTCAATAAATCCCCCGGGATAATTAATGATTAAACGAATTTACCTGTAAGTGAAGTTCTATCATAATTATACGAGGTGCTTCGTCCGAAGAGATTAGTATCCTGGAATAATTATTTATTTGTAGTAACACGTAAGTGACACCACTACAATATTCATATCGAAATCGAAATGTCTACGAGATCTGATTATGATCCATGATCTGTAACTATTGTATGGGCTGTTTATTTCAGAACAAAATATGGTCTATGGTCAAAATACATTTCAATGATCAGTTGATAGACAATAAATTATGTATAAATGTAGTGTATTAATAGACGTAAGGTATAATGAAACATAAGATAGTATTTATGTAGAAATTTTACTTCGCTCATAAGTTTCCACCTGGACCCGGGTATGTCCTTAAACTACGTCCACAAGAGAGGTATGGGCATTGTGAATCAAATATCAAACATTTATTTAGCAAATAGGCCACAGGGGCACTTTTACATGTCCATTTTTACAAACAATAAAAAAAAATTACAAATATGGAATCGATGAAATAATAAATACTTTATTAGAGATGTATACTGTCTCTAAATGTCAAATTACACAAAAAAAACTATGATAAAAAAAAAAACATAAAATACTAAAATTCTTTAGAGATGTGGTAGGGCACAGCACAGGGGATGTCATTCCAGATCTAGAGCAGAGCCCAACTGGGGAAGTACCCTACAGAAAACCGCAGCCAAATAACACTAGACCCTACTCATAGTGTCCTGCACTCACTGCCGGTGAGTAAGGTTACCAGAGCTCAACGAGGGGCGGGAGGGGGTTAGGGTCGGCAACGCGCATGTAACACCTCTGGAGTTGCAGGCGTACATAGGCTACGGATACTGCTTACCATCAGGCGGCTTGTTTGCCACCGACGTAGTATAAAAAAAAAAGTTACGTTGTTTATTTCTCACTGCACCCCGCCTTGACGCTTTACTGGTTTACCTTATGGTTGACTGTTAGAGAATGCCTATAGCGATTTTAATTCCGCCTGTTGTTCCCTTTTTAGGGTTCCGTAGTCAACTAGGAACCCTTATAGTTTCGCCATGTCCGTCTGTCTGTCCGAGGCTTTTCTCCGTGGTCGTTAGTGCTAGAAAGCTGAAAGAACCTTGTCCCAAACTGGGCCCCTGGTGTACACGAATGATTTATGTTGCAGTATGAAGTACTATCCGAGTAAAACTATGACATTAATTTTTTAACGTACGAAAGTGTGTGCGAAGAAAGATATAGTTAATTAAAGCTCGTCAGAAACTAACTCTTCATCGGAGCTGTCAAACATTACAAAAATGTTTTCTACCTGTTCGCTTGGTGGCTTGGGACGTTGTTCTTGGTGTTTTGCATATCCTAGGTACCAAATAACCGTTAGAATGTGTACACAGCATCCAACTGTACGGGCACCATTTTTACATGTGCAATAGTATGCTTTGATCGAATCTCTTCCTTCCACATTTTTATCAACCAATATATAAATGTAATATTTTGTTTTATTTATGTGTCGTGACTGGATTCTAGCCTTCAGAAATAATGGATCAGTGATGTGCAGTTCATATGATGTAAAGTCAATGTGGGTTATGTCTAAACATAGCTCGATTGTAAACTTACCGTCGGTAGAAATATGCTCCCCATAATAGCATCTTGCTTGATTCAGTTGATAATGTCCTAAAGCTATTAGATACAGGTCTTGCTCTGTTAGAATTGGAAAATCTTGTACTTGCTTATCATTTTCATTGATGTTATGAAATCGACTTCTTTTGCGATTGAGATTAAATTCTTTTACAATCTGCCCAAGTGTGTTCTTTTGATTGAGCTTTGATTTCATCAGCTGTGCAATTTCATCAGCATGCATTACATCGGAAATAATATCAGCATGACAAACGTTATGTATAGCAGCTGCGTTTCGTAAATCAGTCATTAGATGAGGCAAGGAAGGAGTATGCCAGACGTTATCAAAATATTTAAAACATGTTTTCAGGTGACCATTAATAGTTTCTACAACATATCTGATTTTCGTTACAATACGTGAATGATTTGCACTTAAGTCAGTCAGCTGACTTTCTCCTGCTGGTATCGAATCAGGTAGTTTAGCAATGAATCCTTTGTCTTGTAGATAATTAACTGCATCACGAAAACCTTTGTCAACTACGAAAACGTCTCCTGGTTTGAACTTGCATTTTACTTGAGGCATCTTTTCTAGAATTGCTAACAAAATACTAGCATCATTCTGAGTTGCTGGAAACGGTCCGAAAATATCAATTATATAACCATTAGGTGCAAACACAAACCATCGGTTTTATGAGTGACCGCAACTTGTGCATGCTGTAGCTTTTGCGCTGAAAAATGTTATTTTTGCTCTTATGGATGTAAATATAAGTACAATCCCAAATAGTAATGAGAGATGATGAGTCCTTCTCTAATAGAAGATTGCAAGACAAAGGGGTTCGTTTTGAAGCCATTTCTTCTCTTGAGATATGTTCAATTCCTAAATGATGAGGTGTAAAGTCTTTCTCAAGAGCATATCTTGCTTTATTGAGAAGATCAGTGAGAATATGTCTCGAACCATTGACAAATACGTGTGCTAAATGTTCATCCGTGTACCCAGTTTTTAATTTGCACAAGTAAATTGCAAGCGCGGTCTCTGGATGACGTTTTTCGGTACTTTTCAGAGTAGGAAGCTGTTGCAACAATTGTTCAAACTGATTTTTTTTCAGACCTGTATAATGATTGACGGCTGCTTCATTTAGGTTCTCAAAGAAATCAAAGTTGACAACAGTTGTCCTTTCTTTACTCACTAATCCTCGAAATAAGTTTATCATATCATTGACTTGTTTCGAATTAAATTCCTTGCTGGTTTCATTCGGGATTTCGTCCCAGTGAACCTTGTTGTGATTAGCCCAAACTCTTGATTCATCCGGAATATAGAATTTAAAATCTTGTAGCACTTGAGCTCTTGTTTCATCAGCAATACGGAATCTTCCAGATTCACATCCAAAAACACTTTTTTTTTTACTACTAGATGCTCTTCCCATGTCAAGCTGTATTGTACAAGTTTCTTTAGGTATTTCATCTTTCTGATGCGATGAATTATCAGATTCTGCTTTCTGATGTCGTAGAAACCGAACCCAACATTTGTGGCAAACACGATCATCCTTCAATATAAGACGTTTATTTTGTAATGTAGCTTCATTTTGGAAATATAAAAAGGCTTTTCCGCTATCTGAGCTCTCTGATAATAAATGGTATCGCAATAATTTTCTCTGCCGCATGAGAGCGGCGTCACAAGAACAGCAGCGGATATTTTTATTCAAGCCAGTAACCCTTTCGAGGTGACCCCGTACCGAAGGCTGGCTAGCTCCCTCAGGTACATCCGCCGCTCGCATATCTTCCCCTCCAGGACGGACTCCAGAGGCATTTAAATCGCATCCTTGAATTCTTCTTGCCATGATGGCATAACACACGCCCAGAGTCTTAGCCAAACAAAAAATGTATTGTCTGTTACCACCATCAACCACGAGGAGGTGCTCTGGCCGCAAGAAGACACATTCAAATAGAGATTTCAAAACTAAACTCATAGTGTAACTCATATTAGAGTATAACTTTAAGTTTCATTTTACGGTTCCTTGCACATACAATAAAAGATAAAAACCTTTATATTATTGATGTACACATCATATTCTACCCACTAGCATGCGTGAACATATTGTACAAGTGGGGCCCAAATACCTTAGAATTTGGGACAAGATTCTTTGCCGCTTTTTTCTATTGACGGAAATGGCTTGACAGACTTTAATAATGATAGACACCTGTGACCACCAGACCCACCACATACAATTTTCTCGGTCATCGCAAAAGATCGACAATCTGCACTATATCATTACTTACCTGCTCGCATGTCAAACCACTTTCTATCCTGACATTTTCTAATGCCCATTTCCTCAATTAAATTATTAAAATTAAATTCTACTTTGTCTTTAGCCGCGTCACAGGTAAAAGTCTATGGTTTTAGTTTTTTCTAAAAGCCCGCGCCGGCGCGCACGCGAGCCGGCGCCATGTTTTGTTTATTTTTTTAAAAGTTGGGAGTTCGGGATAGGCTACGGCCCCGGGCTAAACAGTCAGTCAAAAGTCACGCGTTCGAAAACGAAAAAAAGTTGAAAAAAGGTCTGAATGATACAGTTTTTTGGCAAATTAAAGATTTGGGAGATTTTTTAGGAGAAATTGCGTGCTGTTGTATAATAATACGTCTGCGGGTTTGAGAATGGGCCTTTTTTATTGTTAGTCGGAGAGCTATTATAAAATAATTTTGAGCGAATTTTGGAAACGAAAATAGGGAAGACATTTACATAAATGTACACATGCTTGAAACAAAAACGAACACGAATGATCTTAGGGTCTGTGCGGAAAGAGAAGAGTCGTATAAAGCATGGGTTCCCTTAGATTTCACGACTCTTCTCTTTCCACGCAGATTTTATCTGTTTTATCTAAGCAGGCGTCAGTTGTTAGTAGTTAATATAATAAATACTTACTTAAATATATTATTCCAAATACAACCTACAATTTTCATGCAGTAAATTATGAGAAACTTACAGTCGCCATCTAATGTTTTCAAATAGTTTTAATTGATATACTGACTTTGAATCAGATTTCATTAGATAGGGTACAATGGTACAATGCGATTTTTCGCATAATTTTCCATTAATAAACACACTCGAGAGCATTCAAAATGGAATTATATGTACAAAATCTTATAATTATGACCCGTTTTAATCTTGGGTGCATGTTTTTCCACTTAAGAGTAAATGCCTCTTAAGTGGATCCTGATCCTGTAGCCTTATGCCTCAACAGTTTCCAGCAAGTGACATATTCGCTAACCTCTGCGTAACTTACTTTCTATACAGCTCGCTCGCACTAATACGTGCGAGATGCATAGAAAGTAAGTTACGCACACGCTAGCGAATAATTAAGAATTGTCCAAAAAAATCATAAATAGGTGGCGCTACAATACCTAGAATTATTATTATTATTATGAGCCCATACTGTCCCACTGCTGGGCAAAGGCCTCCCTCTTATTCTTCCACGTGTCCCTATCCTCGGAAATCTCCCACCTAGAATACTTGAGAAAAAAATCTAATCATATAGACAGCGCACTTCACTCCGTCAATAACGCCTAGGTTCTTAACTACTCTAGCGCTACTCTGGAGAGATTTGGAACTATTATTTATAACTGAAAGTGACAGCTGGACACTTGCAACAGTTCTGCCTATGGAGATTCTATTCCTTGCCTCTACCTTCCATACGCTAGACGTACTGAGTATAATATAGATAAGAGCGATAGGTATCTATTGTGTTTATATCGTTAAGTATGTACATATAAATCAGTCTGTTTTACGTAATCTTAGAATATCTGAACTTTTAGTACCATAAACAAGAGCCGTAGAGCAATAAACACGCTTGGCATGCCGGTTTATGATTTATGTATGTCATGACACTAATATACAATGTAAACTATACTTTATACTTAAGTACAGCTAGCATATATCTTATCTTATGATTTTCGGGGGCCCTTGCACATACACTTCGACCTATAGGGATCTTTTGTGTAATTACCCCCATAGGAATATCCTTCAACTACTCGAGAGCTTTTTCGACCATCTCCATGGGCGGGATGATCTCGTGGGTAGCATTTTGGATTCCTTTGGTTCCTGATAGCCTGCTCCAAGTCTGTCATTCTTGTCTGGCGAGGGCGTGACATTCACATAGCTGTCTCTGCCTCTTCGCCACACATTTGACAATCGGTATTGTCAGAGTTAGGTATTTTATCTTCTATTAGAGAGAGAGAGAGAAAGAAAAGAGAGAGTGAGAGAGATTCTTTATTTGTGAAAACACAGCAGTGTTTGATGTTATATAGATTTCGTAGTCTCACCATGACCTGCCAAAAGTGGCGTACAAATATATGTTTTTATACTACTAATCATAATGCTGACTGTACCTACTGAGAATGTCATAACCTTAATACACGCTACGCACGTAGAATTTATTTCATAATCAATACGGTTGAAAACAAGTCAGTTAAATATGTCATATAGTTTTAAGACTGTTGGTGAATCGGTAACGGGGACCTTGAAACAACTATGAAATGAAATATTTTATTAGTGTCTTATCTATATAATGCAGGTGTATACATACGCATGGTGTTTTGACGACTGTCTGGCCTAGTGGGTAGTGACCTGGCCCATGAAGCCGATGGTCCCGAGTTCAAATTCTGATAAGGGCATTTATTTGTGTGATGAGCACAATATTTGTTTCTGTGTCATGGGCGTTTTCTATGTACTTAAGTATTTATATATTACATGTATCGTTGTCTAAGTACCTACAACACAAGCCTTGAGTTTACTGTGAGACTTAGTTAATTTGTGTGATAATGTCCTATAATATTTATTTGATTCATGTACGTCTACACACACGCATCCGGTATGCACAGGCCTTTATGGTCATGCCAATCTGACACATAGAATTGTCATCTCTTTAAACTCTTTTTTTTTTTTTCTATAGATTTTAAAGACATTATAATAACAATAAAGATTTTAAATGCTTAGATAGATTTTAAATAAAACTTTCATTTAAAAATTAGCAATAAGAATTAAAAACTCATCCAAAAATTAGCTCACGAAAACTGCTAATACTTAGACCAGTGGTCGTTTCCCGCGGCAAAGCGGTGCCTTTGACGTTATGTTCCATTTTTAAACTTTTAAAAACCGTAATCAACGTTTTACGTATCCCAGAGGGCGCATTAATTACTGGCCAGTAAGAAATAATAAACATAGTGAAATCATTGAAGTAAATGCTTAATTCTCATTTCGAAAGATGTGTTTCGAGTGATTCGTATTTCATTAAAAAAAAATGTCAGAATGTCTTTCGTCCTTGTTGTCATTTGTCTGTTTTTTTTTTAAGTTCGGGTAGTTATGGCTGCGGTTTTTTTTAAATGAATACTTCGAAATATTATGTTTTAATTATGAAAACTGTCTGGCTTAATGCAAAATATTGATCTAAATAAAGCAATGAGTTCAAAGAACATAATATTGTATGACTATTTTAAAACACATATTCCCAAATCTTAATTTGACAGTTCTCGATTAGAGCTCAACGAGGGGGGGGGGGCGGGTTTAGGGTCGGCAACGCGCATGTAACTCCTCTGGAGTTGCAGGCGTACATAGGCTACGGAGACTGCTTACCATCAGGCGGGTCGTTTGCTTGTTTGCCACCGACGTAGTATAAAAAAAATGAAGATTAGACAGTTTTTACAACTGAAGTACTTGTTACACTTAAATAAACATAAAAAAATCATGTAATTTTTTCTACCATACCGAAGAAATTATAACTGTTATTTTACGGATAAAATCATTATCCCGATAAAATAAAAACCGTGTTGATTTAACATTAGTATCACAACCTAAACAAATCATCAAATCATTAACTCAAACGAGCTTATAATTGCCGAAAACCTTGAATGACCAACGCAAAATGGCGACGCGCCAAAATCCATGTCACAATCTATTAATTAAATTATCCGGCCGAAATGCTCTAACGCCTTGGCCCCGGGGCGTCGCTTAAAAAAAAAAAAAAAACGTCAGAGAGAGGCGCCACTGACATTGGGTTTTATAGTGTGCCACGCCTACGGCGCCGTCGGTTATATTATTGTTTTAAGGATAGTTTAAGCACTAAAACACCTTTTTACTGGTTGTGCTTATTACATTTGTTGCTGATTAAATAAGGGTGATTGATAAAATTGAAGGCTAGTAGCATTTGTTTTTAAATGTGGTAAAGATCTGGGCTATAACCGCGAAAACATAAGTTCGTCAATAGGGTTGTTTCCATCTACAAATCTTAGGGCAGAATTGTATCCCAATAAATTCTTTTGGATTATAAGAACATGTTAAACTACTTTTAGGGGACCTGTAATTACCATATTTTTGTAAATATTTAATTTAAAATATCTTTCGGCACACGTCACGTGACCAAACTCGAAACGTCATTGAAGATTCTGATGACGTCACAACTCTCGGATTGACACTGTTGACAGTTAGGCGATAAACAAGAAATGACAAATGTCAGTTGACAGTTCGTATGTAGTTCTACGTGTGTATGTAGTTATGTGTCAAACCGTAAACTGTGACGTCACACAATTTTCAAACAGCGTTTTGGACGCGAAAGCATCCATCAAAATATATTTTGTTAATATTTAAAGCCGTTTTTAGTATAAAAGTTGAATTTTAGGGCAACTTTTAGATAATATAGAACGTAATACAGGCGTTTCAAAAAATTGGAAACAACCCTATTGCGGTAATTTTTCTCTGTCACTCTAATTACGTTTTAGTGAGAGTAAAAGAGAAAGATCCTCGCAATTTGCGAGTCTCGGTTTTCGCTGTAGGCCCCCAGCTTAGGGACATAAGTGTACGGTCACAGTCCTAAAATCAAAAATACAGAGGCATTGATTTTCGCGACCCTCTGATTTATTTAAAACGTTATTTCACATAAAAAATCGGCCAAGAGCATGTCGGGCCATGCTCAGAGTAGGGTTCCGTTAGGTACTCTTCCGTCACAATAAGCTAAACTGGAGCTTAAAGTATAGTAGATTGTTTACCAAGGGATGAACTGTGGATGTAGGAGTTTTTACTATGAAGGGGAAACTTTTAGCGATAACTCAAAAACAGCTAAACTGATCATATCCGCTATAGTTTTCATTTAATGTCTTTCTTAAGCTCTACTTTCACGATTTTTTTATATATTTTTTGGACCTATGGTTCAAAAGTTAGAGGGGGGGGGGGACACATTTTATTTTTCTTTCGGATCGATTATCTCCGAATATATTCACTTTATCAAAAAATCTTTGTAGAAGACCTCTATTAGTTTTAAAAAACCTTTCCAACGATATCCCACACTGTAGGCTTGAACCAAAAAAAAAAATCACCCCCACTTTACGTGTAGGGGGGTACCCTAAAAAAAATTAAATTTTTAGATTTTATTGTACGACTTTGTCGGATTTATTGATTTATATATCCATACCATAAAATAATGTAGATGCGAAGGATCATCTCAGAGAAAATTTCGCGCCTTTTTCTACTGACAAAGTTGTTTGAATGACCAAAATCGTATTGAATTCAATAAAATAATAGGTGATTGCGTAAATATTTGCTTTTGTACATATTTACAATTACAACAGTATAATTCCAAGATATAGTCATCGCCTTCCGTATCCCCTGAATACAGCTTTTCATATTTTCCAGTCCGCTAACCATATGTTTTGGTACATTCAAGCGGCCGCTAGCAGCCGATATGCTCAAAATGTGGTCACGTTTTTAGGGTTCCGTAGCCAAATGGCAAAAAACGGAACCCTTATAGATTCGTCATGTCCGTCTGTCTGTCCGATTCTGTCACAGCCACTTTTTTCCGAAACTATAAAAGCTATACTGTTCAAACTTGGTAAGTAGATGTATTCTATGAACCGCATTATGATGTTTACACAAAAATAGAAAAAAAAAACAATAAATTTTGGGGGTTCCCCATACTTAGAACTGAAACTCAAAAAATATTTTTTCATCAAACCCATACGTGTGGGGTATCTATGGATAGGTCTTTAAAAATGATATTGAGGTTTCTAATATCATTTCTTTCTAAACTGAATAGTTTGCGCGAGAGACACTTCAAAAGTGGTAAAAAGTGGGTCCCCCCCGTAACTTCTAAAATAACAGAATGAAAAATCTAAAAAAAATATATGATATACATTGCAATGCAAACTTCCACTGAAAATTGGTTCGAACGAGATCTAGTAAGTAGTTTTTTTTAATACGTCATAAATGGTACGGAACCCTTCATGGGCGAGTCCGACTCGCACTTGGCCGCTTTTTTCATTTGCAGTCTGCCTCTTTCGCACTCACCTTTGAAATAAGTTAACCCTTTCTTAGAAAAACTCTCCGTTTTTTAATGTTGGTTTGTAGGTTATGTCGTTTGCTTCATGAAAACGAGAAAATCAACACAATTCAGGAACTTTTTTGCGGTTCCGATAAGAACAAAAGACTTTGATTGTAATACTCGTAAGAAATCAACAGCTGAAATAGTTAGACGCTATGTAGGTGGCACAATATCTACTGTTTTGTGGTAAAATAAGTACATATAACGTGATAGTCCATACAAAAAGAGAAAATGTTTTTCTACTCCTAAATATAGATATTCCATTCTACAAGTGGCACGTCTGTACCATCCTTTTCTCGGAGCAGTTCAGGTCATTTTCGACTCTCCTAGACGTAGAATCATAATATTTAGAATAGGTAAGTAAGTAAGTAAGTAAATATTCTTTATTGCACCAACAATTATACATTTTACATACATGAATACACAACTACAAATGAATTTTAAAGGAAAATAGAACCAGGTAACAACAGGCGGTCTTATCGCTAAAAAGCGATCTCTTCCAGACAATAATATGATATGATAGAGAGAGAGAATAATATGGTTAATTAATAATAATTTGAAAAAAAAACCCTAAAACGTACAGCCGTATCGGCCAAGAATACAATTTTACCCCGTTTGGTGTGGAAACACTCGGCCCGTGGAGTCCAGGAGGCCTACCGCGAAAACCGAATTTCGTCGATTGCGGGGTTCTTTCTCTTTTACTCTCACTAAGACGTAATTAGAATGACAGAGAAAAATGCCCGCAATTGACGAACTTCGAGTTTCCCGGTAGCCCTGGTGCCCTGAAATTTGTTGGGGCTTTATCAAAGAGGCATGTTGATGCGACTGAGGACCGTGGCAGGCTATTTCCTCGCACAGCGCATTATTATTTCAGTACCTGGGCGACCGAGCTTTGCTCGGTTATAACTATTTATTGTAATATGGTGGTGTATAGGTGATAATCTTAACTACATTTTTTTACTAAATTAAACTTGTCTAAAACAATAAAAATTAAAAATTTATATATAAACTTGAACATGTAAAAAAAAAACAAAAGTTAGTCACCGGGCGAGATTCGAACCCGTAACACTCGTTTCGCAGTCCGCGTCTTACTTAACCCGCTGGACCAGACGGACAGTGGCCAGCAATACGAAATTAGCGACCATATTCTGCGTCGAAAGAAAAACGCATGAAAACTCGAAAACACGCGTTTTCCCAAACATAAGACTAATCTAGATAGATTGTATACCCCCAAAAACCCCCATATACCAAATTTCAGCGAAATCGTTAGAGCCGTTTCCGAGATCACAGAAATATATATATTTATATATATACAAGAATTGCTCGTTTAAAGGTATAAGATTTCAGCGGGGTAATGCTGCCAGCGTCTAAGTACCTTGTTGAGGGGTGAATTTTTATTTTAATTTAGGTTTAGGGTTTTTAATTAATTATTATTAATTATAGGTTTCTTAGTGTTGGGAAATTCTACTAATTCTTATTGGAATGGTTATTACTACTGGACACTAGATGTCGCCACAAATATTACGCTGATTTATATTAATTAGGATTTACATTAATCTCAAGCGCCAGATACCCTATTTGGTGCTTAAATCCTATAAGCCAATTGCCGCCATTGTAAACATTTTTCAAAACACGAAACGTCAAAAAAAATTCACTATAGAACATGTTCACACAGTTTCACAAAAGCGGCCAAGTGCGAGTCGGACTCGCGCATGAAGGGTTCCGTACCATTTAAGACGTATTAAAAAAAATCTACTTGCTAGATCTTGTTCAACATTTTACCACTTTGGACACACATTTTACCACTTTGGTAGTGTCTCTCGCGCAAACTATTCAGTTTAGAAAAAAATGATATTAGGAACCTAAATATCATTTTTATATACAAATATCCATAGATACCCCACACGTATGGGTTTGATGAAAAAATTTTTTTTTTTAATTTTATGACGTATAAAAAAAAACTACTTACTAGATCTCGTTCAAACCAATTTTCGGTGGAAGTTTGCATGACAATGTATATCATATATATTTTTTAGTTTTTTCATTCTGTTATTTTAGAATTCACGGGGGGGGGGGGGGGGGACGGACACGTTTTACCACTTTGGAAGTGTCTCTCGCGCAAACTATTCATTTTAGAAAAAAATGATATTAGAAACCTCAATATCATTTTTGAAGACCTATCCAATAGATACCCCACACGTATGGGTTTGATGAAAAAACATTTATTGAGTTTCAGTTCTAAGTATGGGGAGTCCCCAAAATTTATTGTTTTTTTTTTCTATTGTGTGAACATCTTAATGCGGTTCATAGAATACATCCACTTACTAAGTTTGAACAGTATAGCTCTTATAGTTTCGGAAAAAAGTGGCTGTGACATAATCGGACAGACGGACGGATATGACGAATCTATAAGGGTTCCGTTTTTTGCCATTTGGCTACGGAACCCTAAAAATGCGACTTGTAGAAAACAGGCGGACATATTACGAAAACATTTTTGCCCAAGCCGAATCGGACACCTTCTCTTTCGCTCGGTCGATTAATATTAAATTAACAGTACCTAAGTAATTAAATAGAAACTACTGCGTCTGCCATTTCTTACGATTAAGTTACATACCAAAAAAATTCACGCACATATATTAATTTAATTTTAAAAACGAATAGAGATGCAACTGTTGTTAGAGTGAAAGTATCTCATTTCAACAAATTCCATCCCTATTGGCTAAAGCGTTTATGAAATGTATAGATTAGCTATAGATATAGATACAATATCAAAATGTACCTTATAAAATAATAATGTACGTGAGATAAGCCCGATAAACTCCGATTGGAAGGAGCGGTACCTCCTAACACAAGTATTGCTATACTTACCGGGAGATATCCATTACCAATATTGATTAAATCCCACAGTAGACTATACCAAATAATATTTTTTTTGAAATGCAAATGAATATCTTCAGCAAACGCCTGATAGTCTTCTCATGGCAAAACAAACTATGTGAGTGAAAATATTGCATTTGTATTTCATTCAGGCGCTTTTCTAGGGATCGAGAGAGTCCCTCTAAACATAAAAAAATAAGTAAGAAACTGCTTACTTATTTATTTCTCTATGCTCTCTGGCTCTAAGTTGCTAGAGGCAAGATATGTGAAGGAGCCCTTATAAACATCATATTTTCATAGGAGAGAGTTAAGAGAGAGAGCATTCTCAGATGAAAGTATATTTAGGTACTTTTTTCAAAAAGTATCAATGTGTGGGTTATTTCTACTCAGAATCCCGAATTATCGATTTTAATTGGAAAAAAGTGTGAAAAAAAATCAGTGTTGTCAGCACTTGTCACAAACCATTTGTATGAACCGTCTCAAAATTTAGGGACTACCGCGGAAATCGACATTTTCATATTTATTTGATCATCTTTCTTTTTTAATGTTTTATTTTTCAATCGTATATGATTTATAATTGTTACATAGTTATTAAATTGAATATAATGTAGTATACATTAGATTAATTTTATTTATATATTTTTTTTATTAGAGTAATAGAGATAAGTAGTTGGTCGTTTACGAACCTCGATTTTCGCGGTTATAGCCGTTGTTCTGATGTCTCATTGTCATTAGTATATGGAACCTATGACAGGAATATTATGGAAATGACATTGACAGCTTAAAAGTTCACGTTAAGTTAGTTACAAATTACACAATTTTTTTATTTATGTTTCTACTAATGTTTTACGAAAATAAACTCTAAAAAGTGGGTTTTAAAGACTAGTTATGAGTAAGAAATCAAACAACTTTCTTCACAATGGCAACATTAGCAACTGTCCAAACGTTGCTTTTCTTTCTAGTTGGTTGAGTTGGTTCAGTTCAGTGTTTATTTTACGTATTTGCCGGTTTAAACACTAAATTCATACATAATGGCCCGTAATATTGTAAAACTAGGTGCTTTAGAAGCTCAGAGAACAGCATTCCTCCTGTGTGATATCCAGGAGACATTCAGGCCTCATGTAAAACATTTTGGCGAAGTTGTTAAAGTGGCTAATAAAATGGTATGTATTGATAAGAAGTGATAGTTACGTAATTGACAACAAAAATAATAATAATTCAGCCTATATACGTCCCACTGCAGGGCACAGGCCTCCTCTCATGTGCGAGAGGGCTCGGGACTTCACATACACCTTTGAATTTTTTCGCAGATGTATGCAGGTTTCCTCACGATGTTTTCCTTCACCGAAAAGCTACAACAACACCACCAACAACACCATATAATAATATTGTATTGACAACAGTATTTTTTTATTTACCTGTCCTTTTTTCTGTCATATTTTTAATGAAATCAAGTTTTTGATTTTATATTTTGTAAAACTGTCAGACTTGTTTACTAATATGTTACTTCATTATCATCTTCCTCGCGTTATCCCGGCTTTTCGCCACGGCTCATTAGAGCCTCGGGTCCGCCTGGCAACTAATCCCAAGAATTGGTTTAGGCACTAGTTTTTACGAGAGCGACTGCCATCTGATCTTCCAACCCTGAGGGTAACTAGATGTTGTCATTTGATATTTACCAGTCACTTTTCGGTGAAGGAAAACATCGCAAGGAAACCGAACTAATCCCAATAACATCTGCATACAGTCAGCTGCAGAGAAAAGTGACCTCCCTGCATATAAGTTAGTGAGCAAAGGTGCTAAGCGAATAGTATTGCTGACTGTACATAAGAACCTACCTTTATATAAGCTATAATATAAAAACGTAGATAACCTCTTTAAATACTTACTCCTATTTTTTTCCCTTCTCCTGCCTGCTGCCAGAGACAGGAACAAATGGAGAAGACTGGAGGCCTATGCAGACTGGCATACGGGCACCCAAAACATTTAACAAGAAATCAAAGAAGAAACAAGCAAATAGACAGCATTTGGGTGCCACAATAAAAAGGCATAATTTGTCTCTGCTTCTTCAACCTAGCGTTTTCCCGGCCTAGCGCCAGGGTCTGCTATCCTACTTATTCTTCTTCACTTTGCCCGGTCTTCGGCATCCTCAGGTGTGAGATTGTTCTCATCCATAAATAAACAAAAGGATTTAAATAAATAAATTTTCTTCCCATATTTCAGATGGAAGCTGCGAAACACTTCAAAATCCCGGTTTACGTCTCAGAGCAATACCCCAAAGGGCTCGGACACACAACTAAGGACATTGACGTGTGTAACGCGGCCCTTGTGTATGAAAAAACTAAGTTTTCAATGTACACTCCAGAGCTGCAAGAGAGACTAAAGAAAGATGTGCCATCGTTGGAGACTGTGGTCTTATTTGGGATTGAGGTTAGTTAAAAAAATGTTTATGATTTACGGACAAGCAGATAGACAGACATGACTGAATTAAAGGAGTTCTGTGAATACAATTTTGGGTATGATAAATGTTGTTCATCAATATATTAAAGTAGACAAACAATAAATGTTTATTGTATGTCTAAATTTTATGTTTATAAAAATAAATATTCAAGGTGTAACACAAGGAACCAATAACATTTTAACAGCGTGCGATCACATTTCAAGACTAAAATTACATTTTTTTCTGGAACTGAACTGAAAGTTTCAGTGTTTATACCAATTTAAAAAAAAAAAAACTTCATATTGTTACTTATAGTGCAAAACGACTTTTTGGTGGTGATGACGCCATTAAGGGGCGTAATCTAAATTATCTTATTCATAGATGTCAAAAAACTACACTACACTTTGCAAAAAGTAGTTTTTACGAAACAAATTTAAAATATCATTTTAAGTGCCATTTTTACCAATAACATTTATTTAACATTCAAGAAATTTAAATGTAACGAAAACCATTTTATTTGCCGAAATTCACATTTTTTCTTCTTTTTGTCTCAGAAATGCTTCATTAAAATCTTTCGAGTTCCCCTTATTACACCGTGTATATTAGACATTCTTACCCCATAGTAAGCTCAAGGAAGGCTTGTGTTGTGAGTAGTTGCATACTCAAACAACAAATAAATAAATAAATATTATAGGACATTATTACACAAATTCACTAAGGGCCGGTTCAGACGGACTGCAACTCGACTGCAACTTGTATGGGAACTGCATGCCAACTGCAACGTCGACGTGCAGTTCCCATACAAGTTGCAGTCGAGTTGCAGTCCGTCTGAACCAGCCCTCAGTCCCACAGTAAGCTCAATAAGGCTTGTGTTGAGGGTACTTAGACAACGATATATATAATATATAAATGTTTATAAATACTTAAATACATAGAAAACGCCCATGACTCAGGAACAACTATCCATGCTCATCACACGAATACATGCCCTTACCAGGATTTGAACCCGGAACCATCAGCTTCGTAGGCAGGGTCACTACCCACTAGGCCAAACGGGTCGCCAAACAAATAAATAAATAATGTGAAAAACTTAAATACATAGAAAATACCCATTACTCAGGATCAGGATCTGTGCTCTGTGATCATCACACAATTATATATACCCTTATTAGGAATCGAACTGTTGGTTTCATAGGCAGGGTCCACTAGGCCACACCTGTCAGTCAGTTTATATGTATTTAGTTTTTTTGTCTTGAATACTCTCCATAGCCATATAATATATCCCTCATGTAAAACAAATAATTAAAGGAGTAATAATTATAAACTTACTATTTCCAGGCCCATGTATGCATTGAGCAGACAGTCATCGACCTACTGAATGAGAACATCTCTGTCCATGTCTTGGCTGATGGAGTGTCGTCTAGGTCTTTGATGGACCGTGGATTGGCTTTGCAGGTAAATATAATATGGATCAAAACTTGGTAGGTCATGTATCACATATGATACACAGAACTTTGTAGATCATGTATCATATGTGATACACAGAACTTGGTAGGTTATGTATGATATTTGATGCATCGAGCAGACGGTCATCAACCTACTGAATGAGGCCGATGGAGTGTCTTCCAGGTCTTTGATGGACCGCGGATCTTTACAAGTGAATAGAACGTAATTTAAACTCATATAAATAAATAAAAACGCATGCATCAAATATGAAACACAGTGCAGACGGCCATGGACCTGTTGAATTAGAGATAGAGAGAGATCTTTATTTGCATACCAGTATGATTCGTAGGTACATAAACGTCTCTATAGACACAAAATTTCTATAGGTCTGCGAATGGATGGAATGTCTTCTACGTCTTGTTACATTAATACATATAAATGAATAAAGAAATTGGTATATCCATGTATCATATATGATACACAGTACATGGTAATCCATGATCGGCTGAACATACAGAATCACTCATTTCACGTCATATTTCATAGGTTCATGCTTAACATGTATGTGTCTTAATTTAGAGACTTACATAAAAGTTCTATAACATAGCAGATTATAGTATCACAATTAACCATTTCTGTTTTCCAATTTCCTCACTTATCTTTCTTCTTTTTTTGCCTACTAACACACCTTTTACTTTCAGCGCATGCAATCCATAGGCACCTTCATAACCACCTCAGAAAACGTCCTCTTCAAATTGATGAAGGACAAAAACCACCCCGCCTTCAAACACATTTCTAAGTTGAATAAAGAACCTACGGTGGATACGCTTGGATATACGATGTCGAAACTGTAGAAACTAGGTAGCTATGCATGTATCATATGTGATACATGGACCTAATTTTTGTTCATACATTGTCATAGCTAATTTAAGTAGGGAACAAATAAAATTATTTATCAATGTGGAAAAGACCGGATATAAAATACATTGAGAAGACAGTCATTAGGACAAGAACTCTCATCTAATATTTATCAGATAGAAAGAGCTTCACTCCGTCTGCTCTGCGACCGTTTGAAAGCGATGAAGGAGCTTTTTTTATACCACGTCGGTGGCAATCAAGCCTACGGCCCGTCTGATTGTAAGCAGTCACTGCAGCCTATGGACGCCTGCAACACCAGAGATAATACATGCGCGTTGCCGACCTTTTATTATACTGTAGTCCCTCAAGAAAACCTCGGTAGGACAGCCGAAGCGTCCGCGGGAGGAAATTCCTCTTAAACCGCTCAGTATGCGACCATTGTTTGACGACCGGTTTGGCCTAGTGGGTAGTGACCCTGCCTACGAAGCTGATGGTCCCGGGTTCAAATCCTGGTAAGGGCATTTATGGTCATGGGTGTTTTCTATGTATTTAAGTATTTATAAATATTTATATATTATATATATCGTTGTCTAAGTACCCTCAACACACGCCTTATTGAGCTTACCGTGGGACTTAGTCAATTTGTGTAATAATGTCCTATAATATTTATTTATTTATTGTCTTCGTCTCCTTGACCTTACTACAAATTATAATCACAAACTTCAGTATAATAAATTACAAATTAGTTAAATAACGTTTTTTTCCAGCGTCTTCAAACCATCGGCTGCTTCGTCGGAACTTCAGAAAACGTACTATTTAAGCTATTGAAGGACAAAAATAATCCGGCTTTTAAACAAATATCCAAACTTAATGTTGCACCTACTCCGGACGAATTTGGCGCGCAAACTTTGGAAAATAAATTACATTAATAAGTTGTATAACAAAGTTACGTTGATTAAGTAACATCTTAACATCTAAGTCAATTCCGTGCTTCGAATTTGACAGGCACTTAAGAGGAAAGGGGATGACCGTTTCTACATACAAACGTAGTTCCCATTTCGTCTCTGGATAATGATATTATAGAAAATATTTCTACACAATTTGATGTATATGACTGACGACTTTCCTTTTTTTTAGATTTTTTGATTATTGTAAAAATTAGGAGCGAAAAACAGATTTCATACAAATTTTGAAATGATCGTAACTCTTATATTATTAAAAATTAAAAAAAAACGTAGGGCATAGCTGTGGTTGAGATACAACAAATTGTGTCAAAATATTTTCAATGTTAATGTCAAGAGTGGAAAATGAGGACTATGTTTGTAAGAAAAGGTGATTTCGCACGGGTGGCCCTCTTTCGTCTTAAACGACATGGCACTGTACAGCTACATACATTTTGCAGTAACTCCAACTGTCAAAAGTTGACGTTTGACAATTCGGTGACCGCAAAACATATAACGCAGTACAGCGCCATCTGTTTTGGATGTCAAAGTTTTTTTCTTAGACTACACCTCTTTATTACAATCGTTTCTCTTTGGGGCATGGCAAACTGCGTCTGATTCGCATGTCGCTCCGAAGTTTGAGCGAGACAACGCTCTACGTATTATAGCGACATCCCACTAGCACGTGTGAATCAGACGCAGTGTGTCATGCCCCTTTGGTGACAATAATATGAGAGCACTGGCGCCTCTTTCATATTGATTGCTACGGTGACAAAGTACGAAATTGTTTAGTTAGAAACCATAAATCATTTAGCTTCGTGGTAAAACTTAAAATACATTCAGATAAATATATATTAAAAAAAAGATTAAAACATAGACATTGATTACCACGAAATGGGCTCGCCTCAGCATAATGCTGAACCGAAGGTCATCGCTGTTCCGGCAAGCCCATCAACCAATCAAAATCAATAATCCAACACACATAAGTTATAATGTGAATCATAGGTTATTATTCAGTTAAGTGTGTTTCTGTTAGAAAAGAAAAATAAGCCAGTCACAAAAAAATGTGACAGTAACTCAGGTTTTGTATTTATATATAGAATGCTGCATTTATTTTGTGTGATTTTGACAAAATATTATAATTATCGTCTGAAGTAATATATTATATATGCCTTAGTATTATGTTACTTGTACTTATTATATATTTTTAGAGTTTTTTGGTATGGTAATGGTATTATATTTGAAAATATAAATAAATACGTAAATAGGAAACAAGGCTGTTTGTAAATATGTTTTATTTAATTAATAATATTATGGAACTTACATAGATCAAATAAAGTTATACTATGTGTCTTGTTTTTCATTTCAGCAGCGACCATTTGAGCTGCTCCTTCGCTGATTGTAAGACCTGAAATAAATATAATATTAACCATTCTAATAGAAAACAAATTTAATTTGTATTGCAAACAATATAAATTATTTCAAGTATATTATAAACTGAAATGGATATATAACGAAAGAAAAAAACCCATTCGTGGCCGAGCGGTTTAGGCATCTGTTGCGAATGCAGAGGACGCTGGTTCGATTCCAGCCCTGGGCAATATGAGGAGGCCTTGGTCATTTATCTTTCGTATATGACATATATTTCCAGGGATCGGAACCGGTTTTTTGGAAAAACTTTGAAATAAACATATATTTCGGTTTATTTTATACTCCAAATATAGGACTCGGTTGTTTTTAGATAACGACTGCGTATTATTAGATTGGCCAATTAGAAATGTAATAATTAACAAAAAAAGAAAAAATACCGTTTTCGTTCCCATACAAAAAATACCGGTTTCCGATGCCTGTATATTTCAGATCACCGCTGCAGGTATCTAAAAGTTGGCAATACTGATAAAATATACTTGTAAATAATTGGCTATCGCAATATTTACTGCATAGTATTTAAACGACCTGAAAAAAATACTAACCTAACCTAAAAACGAATTGCACAGCACAACAGCTCTCAGCTGTGCAAATTAGATTTGTATTTAAATTTTGAATTTCGTTCTGCTCAAGTATAACACAAAATTATTTATTTAATTCTTGTCATATAAAAATATATCAATTTTGGTGTTGGCGACATTAAGACGCATACAATAAATATTACTATGCTTTTTAAATGGATCTATAGCGTTTTATCGATCCGTATTTCTTATCTTCATGCCTTAAGATGTAAAGATATTGATATTATATACCATAAAACTTGTTAGATATGTGTTAATGATAAAGGCCATTCCACCAGTGTCACTACAGAACGCTACACTTTTAATACTTATTTGAATTATTTTTAGTGTGATAATATTCCATGATTTAAAAACAGTAGCATTCGTAAGCGACAGTAATGGGTTATTACCAAAATAAAACTTCCATTACTATAGGTACCTACTGGCCACTAAGCAAAAATTTGTAAGTACCTACACCGAGGCGCAAAATTACATGGCCACTTTATGAATGAATTAATTCATAATGTCTCCATGCAACTTTGCAGCTCGGTCTAGAATATTTTTCGAGGGACTTATAAAATTATGGCACGGCTACAAATTGAATTTATTCTGATTTCCTCATGTAGGTAAGATTGTTTTTACATCTAGGTTTCTCTAAAAAAACTGGCATACTTGCGGATTAAACAGACAGTATCAGGAAGAATGTCATTATAATTACATAAATGGTCATTTTTTAATTGATAGTACCTAAAGTTTTTTGTTTTTCATTCTTACTGATTGTCTTTGGCTCGCATCAAATTATAATGAATGATTATTAGAAAAACAGAGTCGGACCAAGTTAACTGCTTTGCATTTGCGAAGACAAAGTGAGGCCATGTCATCATTAATTTCAAGTTGCTATGAAAATATGACTTATATGTTTACTCCCTCACTTTGTCCTGTTCAAGTTGATGCGAAGTTAGCTTAGACTGTCTCTAGTCATACCTATATCTGTGTGCCTGACTATAGTTTGTATCTTTAGGTAGTTAAATAAATGTAAACAACGTGTTTTAACATTTTCGGGCACTTGAAACATTTATCAGTTAACTAACCAAATTAGAAAACTACCTGGATCTGATCCTCATCGTTCTGTCTATAACCTATTTCATTTAATCGTATAATGTTTTCATCTATCCTCAAATGGCTAAATATTCGATTCGATCTTGTTCTAGGTTCGAAGTAATAGCATATATTACAAAACTAAATTACTATTGATTAAT
This sequence comes from Cydia pomonella, assembly GCF_033807575.1. Taxonomy (NCBI): domain Eukaryota; kingdom Metazoa; phylum Arthropoda; class Insecta; order Lepidoptera; family Tortricidae; genus Cydia; species Cydia pomonella. The sequence continues at coordinate 9,080,394 of NC_084728.1, forward strand.
CAAATCATCCCGATATATTCCTAATTACAAAATATTGCAGCTTCGTTGTTACGCTAAGTAATCTATCGTAGTAAAACTTCTGTAAGTTTTGCCACATCAAGTTAATTAACTTGCGGAATTTTCTTGCCCAATAAAATATCTAATTGTGGTTTACATTCTTTTAAATACCTAAAGATACAGACTATACGTTCGGGTTGAAATTAACGCCCAAAGAAAGCAGGGTAAGTAATAAGTAAATAAACTTAAAAGCGAATTGAAAATGCAAGGTAAATAATTCTTCAAAGAAGCTATAGAAATGATATGGCGATTTCTTGACATTTTCTTTAATTTTCCCAACTGTCAGTCATTTCAATTAATTTTTGACAAATAAATCTCGTGCGTTATCTTACTAAGTTTAATAAAGCAAAGATAATTCGGTATTTAAAATCGGAAAAGGGCATAAATAAAATATGTATCACATTTGATACATCGTCAAGAAAGGGATTAAAATCTTTTGCAAAATAAACACTTGCATTTAGTAATCACTTTCAAGTCAGAAAATAAAATAAATATTAAAGTTAACAGAATCTATATTTAAATATAAAGTATATAACAATACATAATTATTATATCCAATCCGTTGTGCTTATTAGTTATCATTCATTATCTTGTAGAGTATCTGAAACGGGCAATATAAAGCATTTGTAATATAATAAAATATAAATATTATAGTCTGTCAAGCAAAATATGTCAGTCGCAATGTACAGCAAAGTAAAGTAGGGCAACACTCAAAAAGCAGTATTGAGTTGGTAATACGCTAAGAAAAGCAGCAATGTACATCGCACCAAAAATAGGTAAATATCATAACCTCAAATTTTACAATTATTTTCGCTCAACGACCGTGATTGTATATTGTAGGCTCCTTGACTTTGCTAAAGTTCATGCACAAGCTTATTTCATATATTGGTATTTAATGGAGACAGCAGAAATTTCTCTTGAAATTGCCACGATTCAGAATGTAAACAAACAAGATGGCTGTCATTCACTATCCACATTCCACAGATAAAACACAGATGACACACGATTTTGGAATTATTCGAAAACAGTGTTGCTAACCCGCGATTTTTCAAATTTGCCGCTTTTTGCTACTGACAAGATTTGCTTGACCGAGTATATAAAATAAACATTATTATTAGCGAGTTAGTAAAATAATGTACCCTTACATAATAGGGTTTGACAAAATTAAATAGAACAAAGGAGTTATCAATCGTACCTAAGAAAACATGCTTCGAATTCGACAGGTAGATGGCGCTAGGGTGGCTGCTACAGTTATTGGACACTACATAGTAATATGCCATTTTTTTATACTAAGTACATCGCACGCCCGCCTGATGGTAAGCAGTCTCCGTAGCCTATGGATGCCTGCAACTCCAGAGGAGTTACATGCGCGTTGCCGACCCTAACACTCCACACCCTCGTTGAGCTCTGACAATCTTACTCACCGGCAGGAACACAACACTATGAGTAGGGTCTAGTGTTATTTGGCTGCGGTTTTCTGTAAGGTGGAGGTACTTCCCCAGTTGGGCTCTGCTCTAGATCTGGAATGACATCCGCTGTGCTGTGCCCTACCACACAAACGTATGCCCTTACTTCTCTTTTGGACGTAGTTTAAGGACATGGGTCTGGTTCCGGGTACTCTTAACAATAAGGCTTCAATTGGCTTGTTTCTGATTTGCTAGGAGTGGCTAATTACTAAATATGTAGTGGCCAATAACTATAGTAATTTTTCCACTTCTAATTTTTTTCTAAGCTTAAAATCACCTTTATTGCGACCGCTAAATAAACTCAAGTTATATAAATTATCGTCAAATCAAAATTATATTAGCCTCCTAAGTCCCATAGAAATTAAAAAGCGGCCAAGTGCGAGTCGGACTCGCCCATGAAGGGTTCCGTACCATTTATGACGGTATTAAAAAAAAAACTACTTACTAGATCTCGTTCAAACCAATTTTCGGAGGAAGTTTGCATGGCAATGTTTATCATATATTTTTTTTAGATTTTTCATTCTGTTATTTTAGAAGTTACAGGGAGGGGGGGGGGACACATTTTTTCACTTTGGAAGTGTCTCTCGCGCAAACTATTCAGTTTGGAAAAAAATGATATTAGCAACCTAAATATCATTTTTGAAGACCTCTCCATATATACCCCACACGTATGGGTTTGATGAAAAAAGATTTTTTGAGTTTCAGTTCTAAGTATGGGGAACCCCCAAAAGTTATTGTTTTTTTTTTTTCTATTTTTGTGTAAAAATCTTAATGCGGTTCATAGAATACATCTACTTACCAAGTTATAACAGTATAGCTCTTATAGTTTCGGAAAAAAGTGGCTTTGACATAATCTGACAGACAGACGGACATGACGAATCTATAAGGGTTCCGTTTTTTGCCATTTGGCTACGGAACCCTAAAAATCCAAAATTTTTAGTGAAATTTGAACCTATATTGCAGGGAATACAGTTCATTTTCATTCTTTTAAAATTATGGCTTCAGTCCAGTGAGACAATTTCTCCAGTATCAAGGTATTAGGAGCTTTAAATACGACTAAAATTGTACGGTTAGTACAAGACAGTGTACGGTGGTTTTATTAGGTCTTGTAAAGCAATAGCTGGACTTCACAAGTAGCACGTGGACTACCGGCCGTTGACTCCAAAATGGTGGTTAAACGCGTTTCAAGATTGATTCTCCATTCACTGCACACTACCACATTAGTTTACTGTATAATAAGCTACCGATATTACACTTTAAACCATATTCATGGGAAAAAACAGAGGAATTCATCACGAGGCTATCCATCAAGATTAGGGATAAAAAATTCCCGGAAAAAATCAATCGTTTTTTCGGGAATTTTACCAAATTTCGTTTTTTTCCTGTTTTATTCAGAAAAATTAAATACGTCATACACAATGCCACTGATGAGTGATGACAGTGTCAAATATAGGGACCGTGCGCGTTGGAGGGTCTGCCATCTTGTGGCCTGAATCGGAACCATAAACATTTACATGTACACGTCACGTGTTTTCTTGTACATAGTAGGTTCTGCCATCTTGTGGGCTACATCAGTACAAAAAACATCACATTTACGCCTCGCGCCAAAAATCTGACGGCTTCTGTGCTGCCTCCTACAGTTCATGCACGCACTCTATATAAAATGCCAGAAACTAACACATTAGACGTGCAACCTTAACCTTCCTGTTATATTCCCAATAAAATTCATATAAAAAAATACAGAAGTTAAAAAAAAAACTTGTTTTTTTCGGCTTTAGTCGTTTTTTTGCATTGTTTTTTTCGAACGAAACTTGAAAAAACGAGTGGAAATTTTCCCGTATGTTTCACGGTTTTTTCAACGCTAATCAAGATGGCGCTCGAACCGGAAATCAACTAGATTTTATTTTGTTTGAAAATTGAACGAAACAAAACAAATGCAACTCTGTTCCAATTGAATATGATTTAAATTTCATCTAACTGAAGAAGTACTATAGGTAGGACCTTGGGCCTTAGGAGGTGAACGTATGAAGCTATTCTAGTTTCTAACATAATACCAATATTAGTAAGTATATGCATGCAAAGATTAAGTTGAAAGCAATAGAAGTATTTTATAGAGCATTAACATGATATTAACACATTCACTGCCAGACAAAAAACGGCGCACTACCCCAGAAACCGGTGGTCTATAGCTGCGTACAAAACAACCCGCCCAGCGGGTTTAATGGCATCTGTACAAAGTTCACGAGCGCCCACCAGGTGGGTTCCCGGCAGTGAATGTGTTAAAGTAGTTAGTACATAACTATTTTTACAGTACATCTTGTGCTACGTTACCGCACTAGTGCGATAATTAGCACATTACGTAACTATGTCGACAATTTAAAGGGTCATATGTATACTGTAAAACGTTGTACGATACATGTGCGAATAGGTAATTCGCAACTCGTGTCGATTTAAAACACTCCCTTCGGTCGTGTTCTAATTTATCTCCACTCGTTACGAATTACGTATTTTTCGCACTTGTATCGTAATGTACTAATAAATAGAAGTTTACTAGAATTAATCTAAAGATGTTTAAATACAGATAAGTAGTAAGTTTTTTTACATGTTTCATGCTCTGAAAGTACGAGTAGGAAGATGTTGTGTGACTTCTAAAGGGTGCAGAAATAATACGTTTTTGCACTAGAGCATTTTACTTTCCCAGCACGTTTCGTAGATTACGATGAATAATTGAAATTTAATATTAAATGGATTTGTTGTACAATTTCCATTCTAATATTTAACTCCCCATTCCATGAATCATGATACTTTTTGACCCGAATGGTTAATTGCAAGTACCCTCAAGAAATACTATAAAAGTTTACACTTAGTTATGTTTTTTTAATACACATTTATTTTACTTTTCTTTCATTCGAAATGAAAAGTAGAGTTTTTGCTGACTGTACATCTTTGAATAAAATAGCCCATTTATAATTGATACTTTTTAAGCTGACCGTCTAGCAGAAATTAAGTATCTTGTGAACAATGACTGGTTTCTAATGTTTAAGTCCCCAAGCTCGGCCGAATGTCACCTTCCCATACAAACGAAGTTTCCTTCTCATTTTAAAACTACGTGTTGGATTGTAATGAAACTTTGCACATATAATTACATGAGGTATATCTAGTCCTATAATTGGTTTATATAGCTTCAGTTTATATAATAATAATAATAATTCAGCCTATATACGTCCCACTGCTGGGCACAGGCCTCCTCTCATACGCGAGAGGGCTCGGGCTATAGTCCCCACGCTAGCCCAAAGTCATGTCAAAGCATGTGCAAAGTTTCATTACAGTCCAACACGTAGTTTTAAAATGAGAACGAAATTCCGTCGGTATGGGAAGGTGACATTTGGGCGAGCTTGCCGGGGACTATTGGGAGGAAAGAGGGGGGGGGGAGGGAGGGTACATCATAGCTGCTACATGTAAAACACCCTATCACCTGTACTAAATGTATTTTACACCTATGATGACGAAATAATATTTTTTTTTTTTTATAAATATTATAGGACATTATTACACAAATTGAGTAAGTCTCACAGTAAGCTCAATAAGGCTTGTGTTGAGGGTACTTAGACAACGAGATATATATAATATATAAATATTTATAAATACTTAAATACATAGAAAACACCCATGATTCAGGAACAAATATCCATGCTCATCACACGAATACATGCCCTTACCAGGATTTGAACCTGGGACCATCAGCTTCGTAGGCAGGGTCACTACCCACTAGGCCAAACCGGTCGTCGTCATAAATGATTGATTGATTGAAGAATCCTAACCGAAGGTACGTAAATTTTTGATGAAATTTCTATTTCGGGAAAAAAGGGTTACATACATATATATAGAATACAGCAATTAACATAAAAAAACTAAGAAACAACAGGCGGTCTTATCGCTAAAAAGCGATCTCTTCCAGACAACCTTCAGGTAGTAGAAATTACCGTAAGGAAGAAATATGTATAACGGTAGCAGATATAAATGGAGAACCAGGACAGAGGAAAAAATAAAACAGCACATGTATATATATATATATATATATATATATATATATATATATATACACATCACAGAATCAAAGAGACTGAATCGAATGATTAACGAGTTTGAGGGAGGGACAGATAGTGTATTTTGAGTTGAGCCTTAAAAATCACATTTTATACGTCTTAAATATTATATAACAATGTTATTGGTCACAATATAACTTCTCAAGTGCTAGACGGTCAGAAAGTTGAACTATACGAGACAGGAAATATGAAGAGGAAAGTAGAGTGTCACCAGAAGAGCGTGTTGACCCTGCTGCTTACCTGCGCGACGGTCTGCTCGCCGAGCGGCACGTCCTCGCTGCGCAGCGCCGCGCGGCCCACGATGGACGTGGGGTCCGCGTCCAGGATTACACTACAATATTGGAAAACGCTTTCTCATCACACTTGCTCGAAAATGATCTTATTTCATACAGGTATACTGAACGAAAATAGTATTTTACAGTACATATGGGGCTACTTTATAGCACTAGTGCGAGAAGTAGCATATTACGTTACTGTGTCGAACATTTAAAGGGCCATATGTACTGTAAAACGTTGTACGATACATGTGCGAATAGGTAATTCGCAACTCGTGTCGATTTAAAACACTCCCTTCGGTCGTGTTTTAATTTATCGCCACTCGTTTCGAATTTCCTATTTTTCGCACTTGTATCGTAATGTACTATTATGCAACAGTTGTATAAGAAGGGTCAAAAAAGGCGAGTGGCGTGAGTTACAATGTGAGCCGGAGCCGAAGGCGTAGTACTCCTCTACTGTTATCTGTCATTTATGCATTCATGAACACGAATATAAGAACATACATAAAAGGTTTCAAGAAAAGTCTATATTGTCTATTCCTCATAAAAGCTCTTGTGCTTTTAATCGCTATAACGTTACTGCGATTAATGGCTACCAACCTAACAAAACCAAAACGAATACAGTTTTAAACTAAGTGCATTGCTAAATCAAATTAAATAACTCCTAAATTTTAGGATGTTATTTAATTTGATTTAATTTAATTTTAATTTAATTTAATTCTTTTTGTAATGTGTAAATGTATAATGTATATGGAAATGATTTTCTGGAATAAATTTCATTCATTCATTCATTCATTCATTCATTGCTGCCAACTTACAAAATATTCATTTGGTTGCATAGTAAAAATAATTAATTCATAAGTCAGAAACTCGCATGTGACACCCGTAATATAGCAACACCCATAGACTACGAAGACCGCTTAGCGTTGCTTGTTAGTCTCCGTAGGCTACGGTGGCCAAAATTGAGAAAAAACTGTCCAAAAATTTAATTTAGCAAGTAGCAAGTACCAGGGCCTCATGAGTTACGAGGAGGTGTCGCCGACCGGCCGGCCGCGGCCCGGGGCGGGCCGGTCGCGTCACAAGGTATGCTCGCGCGTCTTGGGTACTTTTGCTTTGTTTACCTAAATTAAGATTTATTTTTGTTGACTCGTAGAAAAAATATTGTATGCAACGTTGTATAAGTAGGTCAAAAAATGCTCGTGGCGTATTCTTTTACCATGTTCGACTACGCCTTCGGCTCTGGCTCACATTGTAACTCACGCCACTCGCCTTTTTTGACCCTTCTTATACAACTGTTGCATAAAATACTATTATACAATCGAGTAGCATGTTTTGGCAATGCCGAGTTGCCAAAGTGAGTTACAAGATTGAAAAGCTTGGTTATATCACTATTGTATACAATACTTTTTCTAGGAGTCATTAAAAATAATACTTTAATAAAATCATACAGACAGGTAAACAAGCCAAAAGTATAGCTATTTAAGATACGCGAGCAGCCGCGATACCTTCATACTCGTACGCGCCCCGGCCGCCGGGGCCGGCGGGGTGGGCAACGACACCTTCTCGTAACTCATGAGGCCCTGGTGCTTGCTACTTGCTAAGTTAAATTTTTGGACAGTTTTTTCTCAATTTTGGCCACCGTAGCCTATGGAGAGTAGCAATGGTAAGCGGTTTTCGTAGTGTATGGATGTTGCTATATTAAGGGTGTCACATGTGCGTTTATGACTTATGAAGCAATTGGTTCTACTATACAACCTAAAAATAAATAATTAATTTGAGCTATCGTTTTGTTTCGTCCTCTTGACCGCGGGGAACAGTGATTGATCAATTTCATTATAGATGACTAAACCGTTTCGAAATGAATATTATAGTTGAGTTGGGAGCCCATACATGAAAAGTACCTAATTACAGTTTGGTATACGATCTTAATTCAACCGTTACAGTCGATGAGTATAAAAAAGCATGTATTATTCCCACGGGAGTTATGGCTTGTGTTTTTTTAAATTGTGTTATTAATTCATACGAACCAAGTAGGTATAAATGAGTTTTACTTTTAAAATACTGACGTTTATAATAAATTTTTATTGTTTATGTAAAAAAAATCTGTTTAATTAATTTAATAGCCGTTCAAAATATTTTTAAAGAATTTTCAATTGTGGCTGATGAAAAACATTGTGTGAAACTCCGGGGGTAAGAATATTGCAAACTCAAAGCTTTAATGCACTCCAGCGGCTGTAAATTTCGTACTGTTGCAAAATTTCACTTACCCCCCTCGTTGCACAATGTACTATTACAGTACATATGGGGCTACTTTATAGCACTAGTGCGAGAAGTAGCATATTATGTTACTGTGTCGAACATTTAAAGGGCCATATGTACTGTAAAACGTTGTACGATACATGTGCGAATAGGTAATTCGCAACTCGTGTCGATTTAAAACACTCCCTTCGGTCGTGTTTTAATTTATCGCCACTCGTTTCGAATTTCCTATTTTTCGCACTTGTATCGTAATGTACTATTGTGTCGTGAACCAAATAATAGTACATTATAGACCGGGAAACAAAGCTAGAAACATGTAATTTTTTTATAAAATTTAGCATTTTTTTTTTTTTTATATACAGAATGTTTATCTAGTCATCTATAATAGGTAATTTACGGGCTAAATACGAGTATATAGATCATACCGAGCAACTTTTACTAATAATTGGCTGTTTCATACATTTTGGCTGTCTGAGAGTAAACATTTTTTCGTGATTTCGGGGTTGGTCCCATAGTGAAAATTGCTCTGTATGACCTATATATTCACCCCGTAAATTACAAAATAAACATTACGTCGTGTAATATCTAGGCATATAGTGATACGTAAAAACCATTGTCTCGTTCCCAGAGTCCAATGTGGGGCTCCTATTTCTAGACAGTTTGCTCTTCGGGGATCTGAAGCAACCTAAGGAATCTATCCTACCTATCAATTGGTTTAATATAACTACTGTCAAAATATTACACAGGAGCTGATAGTAAAGCTGTCGTACACTTACCCGCCATCACAAATCTCGTCGAAAGCCAACATGACGGCGTCCAGATTATCGAGGAGTACTCGCCTCTCGACGTTTCGACGTAAAAGGATGCTTACAGACTCGTACAGGGCGTTCAATACTGATAGCAGAATCAGCTGAAATGAGAAATGGTATAAGTGAATATATGTGTAAAAATAATAAATGTATTGATATATAAGGACGGGCTTTACGGGCAATAAGAATGGGGTTAGAAATGCGGTGTCACGCACACGAATTTGAGCCAATCGTGCAGTCTAAAGATGGGTCCACACTTGTATCATTTCGCCATATCGTATCTCTGTCGCGTAGCTCCGACGTGTATCATGATGGTAACCGATTACCGCCGCCCTTGGACACCGGCAACACCAGAAGGGTGGGACGTAATTTTATTTTAGACTAAATTTTAATATACATTTAGGTTCACATAGTTATAAAATTATTTTAAGTTATAGAAGACTATCTATTTAAACAGTTTTTTAAGCATCTTAGGAAGCTCTCAGAAATACCATATTGTATTCGTAGCGGATCTACGGAGATTGCTTACCATCAGGCGGGCCGTATGCTTGTTTGCAACCGACGTAGTTTAAAAAAAGAAAATAGTGTGATCAGATATTTTTCATGAACACTTTGTGAAATATTAAGTGTTCTTTGTCAATTTATGTAAGTTTGTCACATGATATTTATTTATTTGTGATAAAAATAAATGATAATTACCTCATAAATGTAAATATTTTTTCTTTTTTTATTGTGGAACATATCACATTACAATTTATAAACTGCATATACAGATGTCCAATGAAAAAAAAACTATGATGCTCAACTCTGACCAACGTGCGACTCGAGCCGGTCCAAGGCATTACCAGTTTTGTTTTTCTTTTTCATTGTGATTGACATCTGTATATGCAATTTATAGATAATTACCTCATTTTCATGTGAGCTGCCCATTACATAGAAGAACAGGTCCACATTACTCTTATACACGCAGGTGAGGCCTTCCAGCATTATGATTTCAGCGTTGGCTCTGAAACATGTACAGTAACATCATTTCTACCAGTCCCACTGCTAGGCATAGGCCATTGGCCATCTGAATAGGGCTGTTTTGTTAGAGGGGGCGTTAGGTGTGGGCGACGTTGGCCACCGCCTACAGTCCGAGGGGCCTCGTGCTTCAAATAAGTACCTATATCTCGGACACAACGTGAAAATGTTCGTTATTTTTTGCACCACCAGAGAGCCTTGCTAAATGTACCTTGCCCACACAAAATTTTGGACATGCCCTGCCACTGTGTTTTGTTTCCTATCATCATCTTCCAAGTTTTAGCCCGGCTTTTAATTATACACTGTGGGCCAATTGAACCCAATAGATTTTCAAAGGTGTATTCTTGCCTGCATTTAGATACTAAAATGTCATACAAAGTTTCCTGAAATTAATTTTGTTGTAGAGATAATGAAAATTTGTTTCTGTTATAACAGTGAAAAACGCCTTTTTAGCTGTGATGCTGTCACTCTGACTTGGTTTAGACATACAGTACCAGCCAATATTTTTTACCTTCATGTTTTTACACTATACCTTTTTTTTTTAAGTTTGTGAGTAACTTCCACCTCACTACTTTAGGCAATGGGACGACATTCCCCCTTTCGGGTGTCTAGGCTTTATTCAGCTCAGTATTGCTCCAAGCAGCTATTAGGGTTGGCACAACTTGACGTCCCTATGCGTGCACAACCACAGGCAAGATAATGACTTGAATTTTGACAACGCTAAATAGCCGAAAGGGACAGTGCCATACATAAGAAAGGGACAGCACGATTCATCCCTGAATCACTGTCAAACTTCGGTTTTATAGGAAGTGTCATTTCTGTACGGTAGTACTATTACTTATTATGTGCTTTGGGTAGTCTAGAAGTTCCTTTGTACGAGCAATGAGAAAAATTGGTCTCATATAATGCGTTTTCATCGCCCGAGAGTGCCGCTTCGGCCGAGGCACGTCTATACTGGCCATTTGTATGCGAGGAAATCGCACATATGCTCGCTCTGGATAGAGGTTTATATATAGGATAGAGGATATAGAGGTTTTATATTTTAATGTATGGTCAACTATTCTTTTATTATAGGTTTTTTAGTAATATGCTGAGTCTCCTATTATAATTCACAGTATTTCAATTCACTATTCATCATATAGTTGTACAAAATGACTAGTAAAATATGAAATCTACAAACTAACCTATATTGTTTACAGTATACAAGTTCATACAAACACAAAGGTGATATATTAATGGTCAGTACTGTACGTACTGACAGACATTAAAGTTTTAAAGTAAACTCTCAATTTGTAATTTTTTTTTGGCGATAACGTAGTCGTTTTTAAATGAGAGTGTAACTAAGTTTGTATGAAAACCGAGCTTGCTGCAGACTCTTAATTAAAATAGTACATTACGATACAAGTGCGAAAAATAGGAAATTCGAAACGAGTGGCGATAAATTAAAGCACGACCGAAGGGAGTGTTTTAAATCGACATGAGTTGCGAATTACCTATTTGCACATGTATCGTACAACGTTTTACAGTACATATGGCCCTTTAAATATTCGACACAGTAACGTAATACGCTAATTTTCGCACTAGTGCGGTAAAGTAGCACCATATGTACTGTAAAGTATGTTTAAGTACCTGTGTGTTTTGTTAAATAGGTTCTTCTCGAAAGCTTTCTGCTCCTTGGCTGTTGGCAATATGTTCTTGTCATAGTACTTGGCGAGTATTCTGTTTCCCTCATTATCCAAGATACACATGCCCTTTACAATGTACAGAGTAGGTTCCTGGAATGTACGAGAATGTTTTAGAATTTTTATATTTGTTGTGAACTTGCAGATTGCTGTTTCTGTATGAATTTGGAACTTGGATCGTTCATGAGTTTTACTGACAAATTAGAGGCAAAGGCAATACTTAAGTCAATATAAATTGATAAAATTATAGAATTCATAGTGGACTTTTTTACAAGATTCTTAGGAAATATTGATCAGTTTGAAGCATAGAGGACGATTTTAGATAATTCGTGTTAAAATTATAACTAAATATTGAAATACAAACAATTTCATAAAAACATGCATGCAACAATTACGCCGACATACCTCGTACCACATAAGACCATTTGTGACTGTTTTTATAGTTAAATAAGTGTAATACTTACAAACAAGGATTCATCCATGGTTGTATGGACCATACTTTAATTAGATTCACGTTTTAAACGAGTTATATTACAAAAAAACAGTAAGTTTTATTTAATTTACACGCGTTGACGTGTAGATTTAGTTTTGACGTTTTGACGTGTAGATAAAATTGCCAGACTTATTTATAAACTCCATGAAAAGGTTACTGTATAATTTTTCGTACTATGTCCAGAAAATTAGTCAAGGAATAAGAATAGTGATTGGTGAAAATAATATTGAGAAAAATCGAGCTTTGAGCGTTAAATATTTTTAATAATGCTTGTTCAGACCGCTGCTGAGTTTGTTGTTAGATGAAGTGCGCGCGAGTGATTTTACCGTCAACATTGAACATTGAATAGGCGCTAACTGCACCGCTATTTTGTATCTGTACCCGTCCCTGCACTTTTTTGTAACTACCATGTAAGACGTTAATGACGTTAATCGTCAATTAAATAGTTTTAAAATATAATTTTGGGTTTTAATAGTCATATTCAGGCTCCGTAATGTATAATACGATAATACGATACAATGTTTTAAAAGTAAGTAATGTGATATTTGACAAATTGTTAGATACAACATTACCCGTATTCCACGGTAAATTTATATGTGGTCACCCAGTAATGTTGCCAGGACATAAAACGTGCTATGGAAAATAAAGGCTTGTTTACACGCGCTATAGATGTGCTAGACGCGTGGGCCAGAAAGCAATGCGATAAAATTAAAAACACGTTTTAAAATTCATGAAACATACTAAAAACAACCTACCAGAGAAGATATTAATGGAAGATGTCGTCAATGGAACCGCAGCAATACCGTCAACCGGGGGGTGAATTGGGATGGCTGGGGTGTATAGGAACAAAACTTGAAACTTAACAAGTTCTTAAAAAATACCAGAGAGGTATGGGCATTGTGAATGTCATCTCACTTTGTGTGGTAGGGCACAGCACAGCGGATGTCATTCCAGATCTAGAGCAGAACCCAACTGGGGAAGTACCTTCACCTTACAGTAAACCGCAGCCAAATAACACTAGACCCTATTCATAGTGTTGTGTTCCTGCCGATGAGTAAGGTTGCCAGAGCTCAACGAGGGGAGGGAGGGTTGTTAGGGTCGGCAACGCGCATGTAACTCTTCTGGAGTTAAAGGCGTACATAGGCTACGGAGACTACTTGCCATCAGGCGGGCCGTATGCTTGTTTGCTATCGACGAAGTATTAAAAAAAAAGTTGGTACAGTGGCTGTCAACAGCCACTGGGTAGAAAGTAGTGCACACCTATAAACACCCCTGAGCCGCTCACAGCGGTGTTGCCCTTGAGCCATTCTAGATGTCGCTTTTTGTGGGGGCCCATCTTGTGAGGGTGAGTTACCGTCTGCCGGAAATAAAATTGCATACCGTTCTACTAGGCAGGCGTCCGGTTTTTTATCCCAAAGCCCAGTATTGAGTCTGGGATGCGTAGTGATGTGGTGGCAGTAGACAGGAACCTCCCGTCGCTCTCCTTGGCAAACGAGAACTGGCACTGTGGTACTGAGTACTGCAGATGGCAAGCAAGCGCATGGGAGAGTAAGGTGCTACACGGGCGGTTCTACAAGGCCCTCACGGGACCCGACGTGGACCTGCTCGCGTCGGTGACCTGGGTACAATTCGGGGACCTCTTTGGAGAAACCGCGGGTTTTGTCTGTGCAATTGCGGACGAAGTTATGATGATGAACAGCTACCGGAAATCTATCCTGAAGGACGGTACGGTCAACATTTGTCAGAAATGCCGCCGCCTCAGATATATCATTTCTGGTTGGTCTCATCTTGTTAACGGCGAGTACTTGCACAACCAGGATTATTCACCAGCAACTAGCTTGCTTGCTGAGCAACGGCCCTGTGGACCACGAAGTACCGTACTACAAGTACTCACCTGCACTAGTTCTCGAAAATGGTCGTGCCACGCTCTTTTAGGATCGATCTATTATCACTGACAGGACTATTGTAGCCAATAAGCCTGACATTGTGATAATAGATCTTATAGATCAATCGCAATGCCGGGACGTGCTCGTCGACATCACCATCCCCCATGATGAGAATCTCATGAAAGCCGACAAGGACAAGCCTAGTTAAGTTTATAGACTCGGCTCACGAGATACCGCCCTGTGGGATGTTGATTTGACGATCATTGTCCCGATAATCGTTTCAGCGAACGTTCTCATAGAGAAGAGTCTCAACCAACGTCTTAAGAGACTTTCGATAGGTGGCTGGATCAAAGGTCAGAATCTGTCAGATGCAGAAGGCGGTAGTCTTGGACACGGAGCGGATAGTCCGGCCGTTCCTCTGTAGTCTGCAGCCGTGACCACCAGGCCACCGGCATCTTGGGATTTGCCCCGCTGCTGGCGGCACATTATAGATTAGGTTTTTTTTTTCAATTCAATTCAAATATACTTTATTCATGTAGGCCTAGCAACAAGCACTTATGAATAGTAAGACAGTATTACATATAATTATCTTAATCTAATTATCAGAGCAATTTATTGATGTTGTAAATATTATTCCATATATAATACTAATGAATATAATTCATAGATCAAATTTAATACTAAAACTTTCACAAAATACAGTCATACAAAAAATATATTTTATAATATATTTTGTATATAAGTATTTTGTATTGTTTTTGTACGTGTTTTTGTGTTTTATTTTTATATCCAATATTATAAAATAACATAATAAACAAAATAAACAAAACTTCATGAATAAAAAAGAGTTTATTACTAACATAGGTTAATAACACTAATGACACATATACATTTTTCTTACGGATTTAATTACATTTACATAGGTTAAAGGTATACAAGAGGTAGACAATGTAGACAGGTATACAGTGGCGGACTTGCAGTGTTGGCCACCTTAGGCTCCAGAGGGGCTACCGCGAACCACGTTCGACGTGTTGCCTCCCTGTCACACTTACTTACGTACGAATTTACGAGTGAATTAAGATGGAGAGACTGGATTTATTATTAAAAATAATTTATTTTAATCGAACAGAGTAACGTCCAAGATAATAATTAATACAATATTAACTTAAATCTAATTCTTAACAGCTATTTATAATAAAGTATTGACAAGTAAGCATTGACGTCAAGACCTAATTAGGGGTAGTGCTGACAAAGGTTACTTGTATTGGTTGCTCCACCTTAACTCCTCCCTCCTCAAGAGAGAAATTATCTGAAGACGACACAGTTGGGTTCAGAGAATTTCGTCCTATACACTTTGTATAAGGTTTAAATTTATATAAAGTAAAAACAATGATTAAAAGAATGACAACATATAGTAAAATGGTCCAGACACTAATATTTTTCACCACGTAAATGAAGTCGTCCGTGTTGCTTTCGCTCACGCTGAACTTGGCACTGTTGATGACGTCCCTGATGTCGCTGAAGTCCACATTTTGTAGGTCTAGTCGTCTTTCTTCTTCTCTAATGGGCTGTCGTAATTCTGGTAATGGTACGAACGGCGTTTGCAGGTCGTTCATTGAGGTGTTTGTGGGTGTTGGAATGAATATGTCTCCTACTTCTGTTCTGCATTGTTTCTTCGGTTGTAGAAAGAAGGTTCCTTGTATGGTATGTTTGTTAACTTCTTCGTTGCAGTATTCTGTAACTATTAGGTTATTTTCGGTATATATCAGCCAGTAGTTTTCGGTGATCCTTTGGATTTTTTCCTTTTCTATTTGTATGACGTTCTGGTGGCATTTCGTGTAGTTCTCCTTCAGCATCATAATTTGTTCTATGCAGGTCTCAGTGGCGTAGGGTACGAGGTCATCACTCGAACACAGGAACTTGTTGTCCTCGATCTCTTCACATGGGTTTGCTACGGGCCTGTATTTCAACCTGTTCACCACTAGGTAGGGGTGTTTGGGGATAATTGTGGTCGTTTTTAGGGTTTTATGATTATGAATAGGGATAGGGATTACCTTGTAATAATTATACGTACTTGGTTCTATCAATGGAACTTCTAATACAAAAACTAATTTATTACTAACTATATAGGATTTAAGAATAATGTTACGTTCTATTTTAATTAAGTTTATTCTATCTACTGGGTAAATTAAGTGAGCATGTTTCGTTATTTCTGAAAGGATGTGAATAAGTTCTGTAGAATTTATTATAGACTGATGTAGGACATGTAATTTGCTGAAAGCTATTGCTGTCTCTGTTTCTTGAATAAAATCGTATATAATGTGAAAGTTGTTGGATATTTGAAACAGGTTATTCATAAGTGACAAGGTGATATCTCTTTTGGATTCTCTTTCTAACAATGACTCTAATTCAATAGTTTTATTACTTAATATATTAATGTTTGAATTTGTAATTTCTGCAAGATTGGCAAATTTATCTAGGCTATTCACCATCAAAGATACTTTACGTTCTACTGAATTTTCTGCATTTTTAAGTTGCCTTATCTCGAGGTCATAGCGTATTGCGTCTGTTTCATCTAGATTTCCTGAAATTGACTTAATTACTGAACCTAAAGGACTAAATAATGCTCGTTTAGATCTAGAAAAAGGTAAAATCTGATTAATCCTATGTCTTATTTTAGATTCAAATGATTCTATTTGTTTACACAAATTACCTAATTGGTTTTTATATTCTACGTTGCTTGAAATAGTTATGTTTAATTTACTATACTGTTGAAAGTTAACATCTACTTCATTTATAAGTAATTCTAAGTCTAATGTCTTAAAAATAGTCCATGAATTAATCCTCATCACTGCTGTGCCCAGTTTGATCGGTGCTATTCCCGGATTTGTTTTCAGGCTTTGAAGTTCCAGGCTGTAGGTCGAGCCGATCAGTGTCAGGATTGCGATTCTTAACCTGTGGAGGACGTTTAACATTCTTAATAGCTACCTTAGTTTTCCTTTGTTTTAATTGAACTGGAATAATATTTCTACTTGGTTCACCTATTACCTTAGCCTTTTCGAAGCGTGGTAAATCTTTAGCCTTTCTAGTCCTAGTATTTTTCATGAAAATATCATCACCTTCTTTGATTTTCGGTGGTTCTTCACCTCCCCTCTTTTCCCTAACTTTAACTTTATCTTTATGAAGTTTTTCCGCCACGTATTCGTATAAAACCTTTAACCTCTTCCTATGGTCCTGTAAGAGTTTTTGCGTGAGATTTCGTTCTCTATCGATATCGAATACATTATTCGAATCCGTATTACCAAAGACCATTTCGAAGGGTGTAAAACCAGTAGCCGAATGGATGGAGTTATTGTATGCCATGATTGCATAGGTCATTACGGAAGCGGCATCTGAATCACTTCTTTCATATTTAGCTAGACGATAGATTTCGATAACCGTCGAGTGAAATCGTTCGACCACTGCCATTGAGCTGGGGCTATTTGGAGTACCTATGTGTAGCTCGATTTTATAAAGTTTTAGCAGCTCTTTTATAAGTTCGTTATTAAACTCGGTACCTGAGTCACAATTGATTTTCTTGACAAGTCCGTACATACTAAAATATTTGATAAGCGCTTGTACTACCTCTGGTGTGCTACGATTTGGTATATTAATAGCCTGTCCTAATTTACTAAACGTGTCTACTATTGTTAGATAATATTTACTATCGATGTAAAGTAAATCCATAAAGACTTCTTGAAATGGTGAGTTTTGGGTTTGCGTTAATTGTATACAGGGTTTGATTGGTTTCCTTTCGTACTTCATTTTCTTACACTGTTCGCATGTATTTATGATGGCAGTAACGGTGTCTTTCATATTTGGCCACCAGTAGTAACGTTTTAGCTTTATTAATGTTTCGTTAATTCCCCTGTGGCACGTTTTCCCTTCATGATATTTTATGATAAAATCGCGTTGATCAACTTCTGAGTCTGTCAAATTAACTATGCGCTCTGTACATTCTATTAATTTTAATGTTCCCTTTTTGTAGAGTTTTGTAATTACTGTTGAGAAAGTTTTCCTAAACTCGGGGGCTTCAAAGTAAATAAAATATTTGTATTTTGTATCTACATATTCTTTAAGAAATTCCTTTACCAAGTTTTCATTATTAATGGGCATAAATACTTCTGTGATACGTTGTTTTTTGTTAGATCTATCATTTACGCATATTTTGTCTTTAAACCACGTGTGAACCAAGATTTGTTTTGGTTTGCTATCTATGGCTTCTTTTAATATTGGTATACCCTCGTGTTCTCTATTTGAAACGGAATTCGCTGTAGCATTGTCATCTGAATCTGAGATTTTTATCATTTCGGATGACTGTTCGCTTTCGGAGTCTGAAATTTCTATCGTCTCCAGTTGCGATGAACGATTTTGTTGTATGTTTTCCTCTAATTGTTCTAACTCTCTCCTAACTTCAGCTACGCGATCTTCGTTTTCATCTATGTTTGCTATTATAGAGTCTAAATCATCATCTATGGCATTAATCCTAATTCTAGAAAGGGCGTCAGCATTCGTATTTTGCTGTCCTTTTTTGTACTTAATCTCGAAATCGTATTCTTCGAGTCTCAATCGCCAACGTGTGAGCTTACTATTCGGCTCTTTTAGTGAGTACAGCCATGCTAATGGTCTGTGATCTGTGTAGATAGTAAACTTTTTACCGTAAAGATATGGTCTAAAGTACTTCACGGCCCAGATTACGGCTAGGAGTTCCTTCTCGATGGTACTATACCTACTCTCGGTATCACTTAGAGATCTACTAGCATATGCTACAGGTTTATCTGACCCGATTGGTCCTTGTGATAGGACCGCACCTACTGCAAAGTTGGATGCATCAGTGGTTAGAAGGAATGGTTTGTCGAAGTCAGGAAACTGAAGAAGTGGTGCGTTAGTTAGCAATTTCTTACATGTTTCAAAACTGTTAACATATTCCTCATCTAAGACTATCTTTTTTCCTTTCTTTAGACAGACGGTAAGAGGTCTCGTAATCTTCGCGAAATCTTTAATGAACTTTCTGTAGTATCCTATAAGACCAAGAAAGCTTTTGATTTCCGTTGCTGTCTTAGGAATTGGATATTTTAATACGGCATCTATTTTATCATTATTTGGCTTAAGGCCTTCATTGGTTATTGTATGTCCTAAGTAAAGGACTTCTTTTCTAAGGAAATGAGACTTATCTAACTGAATTTTAAGGTTAGTTTGACGAAATCTTTCAAACACGGCCTTTAATTTATCTACATGTTCTGATAAGCTTTTTGAAAATATTATTACGTCATCTAGATAGACCAAACAGTGTATTCCTTGCAACCCTCTGAGCACGTTGTCCATTGCTCTTTGGAAGGTAGCCGGGGCTGTTTTTAACCCGAACGGCATTCGATGGAATTCGTAATGACCAAAGGGTGTGCTGAAAGCCGTTTTAGGTTTATCCTCTGATTCTACTTCTATCTGATGGTACCCACTCGCAAGGTCTAGCGTAGTGAAGTACATACTTTTACCTAACATATCAAAAAGGTCATTGATGTTTGGTAAAGGGTATTTATCATCAGTAGTTCTGTCATTTAGCCGCCTGTAATCTACGACCATTCTCCATTTTTGTTCCCCCGAAGCGTCCAATTTTTTTGGTACGAGGTGAACTGGGGCACTCCATGGTGAGTGTGATTCTTGAATTATATTATCGCGTAACATTTTACTAACTTGTTTCTTTATTTCCTGAGTTTGAGTTTGAGGTAACCTATGAGCTTTTAAGTTAATGGGATCTTCATTTTTAGTCCTAATTTTATGCTTAACTTGATTACTGAAGGTTAATGGAATATTTTCGCAATAGAATATATCCTTGTACTCTCTACATAAGTTGCCTATTATTGTTTTTTCTTCCTCGTTCATATGGTCTAATCTAAGTTTATTTAAGTTGTTTACTAATAATTCATCCACATCTTGTGAAATTTCCAGTTGATTTGAATTGATTGAATTTATGTTAAGTGCTTGTTGATTAAATAACTCTACACGAAATGGGGCTGTCACTGTTATTTTTTGGTGTAAATCAGTTGTATTTTGAATTACAGTTGCAGCGTAACCGTTAGTGCATTTTACTATAGCGGCTGGCATTCTTACCCCGTTAGTGAACTGGGTAAAATTTAAAATTCCTTCCCCATGTAACAAGTTAACTGGTAATTTAACTCTAACCTCAGTTCGCGGCGGTACATTGAAGGTTTCTTTTCGAAATGATTTATATGTCATTGGTATTTGCGTGGTGTTTGTGACTAACATCCTTGTTTTATAATTAACATCGGCTCCTAATTGATCTAATAAATCACTGCCTATTAGACCGTCGTATCTTTCGTCCACCGTATAAATATAAAATTTATGCTTTTCGTTAGTGTTAAAAGTTTTTGGTAGATTAATGTAAGCTGTCTCATTATGTGTGCTTATGGCGTGTGTGCTAACTACTTCGAATGGTTCAAATCGTTTTGAGTTTCCGTAATATTTGTTAGCTATTTGTGGACTTAAAAATGATCGAGTACTGCCCGTATCTATCATAAAAACGGCGTCTAACTCTGGTATATGAATGTATGGCAGATTTTTATGCTTATTATAGTTTAAAATTATTTTCTCCCTACAATTGAGGCTTCCACGTAAAAATTTTCTACTGGTTCGCAGTACGAGACAGAATTTTGACCGTCATTATACTGTTGAGTATCGTAATTATTCTCTGTGTAATTAACACGCTTCGAATTAACTGTTCGCATAGTGACATCGGTATTCGAACCCGATGCTACCGGTTGTTGTGCATCATAGCCTGTACGATACCTATTGTCCGTAGCAGATTGCTGACGGGGCGTCTGCGCCGGCGCCTGCATTGGCGGTGACCTACTTACGCGGGGCACGTGTTGTGGATTATTGTCGCTAAATCTATTATTAGAATATGAAGTTTGTTGACGATTATTTCTATATTGGAATGAATTATTTTGGCCGTTTGAAACATTGGTGCTATATGGCGTGAATGTACTTGTTGAACCAAATGTCCTATTAAGTACAGGTGTGTTTGATTGCCTTTGCGTATTGTCAAATTTTGGAGTGTTGCTATTAATCTGGTTTCGGTTTGAATTCACCCTCGGATTCCTAGCGTCGTATATAGTTTGAAAGTTTTGTTCCTCTAAAACGATTTTTAAAGCATCCTCCAAAGTTGTGACATTTCGCAAACGCACTAGCCTAACTAAATAAGCTGGCAAATTAAAAAGAAAAACATTCAGTGAAGTGTTATTATAGATATGGTGTTTAGCTGCTCGTAAATTTTCGTCTTCTATTGTTTCACTTATTTTTGCAAACAAACTACTTCTTAATTGTTGGACTTTGTGGCAAAAATCCAAATAACTTTCGTTTTTATTACGTTTTAGTGATTCTAATTCCATTGCCAAACATTCCTCGGACCTAGGGTCACCAAAATGTTGGCTCAAAAGCTGTTTTAACTCTTGCCATGTATGTATGGAGTCCCTTTCTCCTATTAAATTAGCGGCATTCCCAGAAAGTCTACTGGTTATAATGTGAAGCAAATATAAGTTTTGTGCGATACTTCCCGGGAAAGATTGTAAAACATATTCACATTTTTTAAGAAATAATGGTAATGCTCTTGTTTCTCCATCGAATACTGGGATTACCTTAATTATTTCTGCAGGTACCCTATTAACGTTCTCCATTATTATTGCAAAGTGAATTAAAGGGAAGTGAGAGAAAAGAAAAAAAAATACCTCGAAATTAACTAATATTCTAGTGTTTACTTACTGCTACACGCTATTTGAAAAGAATTTTATTCTCAATTAGCTTTACTATTTATACTATACGATTAAGGCAATGTCTAATCCGTAAAGGTACGTATAAATATTACTAGTAGATAACGGAAGTAAGCGAGGGAATGGTGAAAAGGTGTACTCACAGTCCCGCAGCTTCCATGTCCTTCCGGAATATTGTAGATCTTGAAAATACTTGTTCTCGGGTCCAGTCCAGGTCTGTCGCTGCTCGGCTGCTCAGCTTCACAGGAACTTGACTCAGCTTCCTCTTAATAAATTTATTTGTTCGAATTCCCGTTTAAACGTAGAAACGTACGTTGTCCGGCACGGCACAGTCGCGAGATTTTATCGGCTTTCTGAACGTGTCAGGATACGACGGGAATCCTGTCCTCAGCGCCAATTAAGATGGAGAGACTGGATTTATTATTAAAAATAATTTATTTTAATCGAACAGAGTAACGTCCAAGATAATAATTAATACAATATTAACTTAAATCTAATTCTTAACAGCTATTTATAATAAAGTATTGACAAGTAAGCATTGACGTCAAGACCTAATTAGGGGTAGTGCTGACAAAGGTTACTTGTATTGGTTGCTCCACCTTAACTAGTGCGACAGAGACGCAACACGTCGAACGTGGTTTGCGGTAGGCCCTCAGGACATATATGGTAGGATCCTATAGATGTGCCATACCGCGTGCATCCTGTGAGGGACAGAACAGCAATGCGACAAAATTAAAAACACTTTTTAACATTCCTGACAACATACCAAAAACAATCTACGTAACTTGGTCGGGTTATTTGTTACCATAACATTATCCACACTAAATTTACGGCGGGGAATAAGAAAATGTGACTGTGACAAGGACAAATAATACTATCCCGTTCTGTCAGTTCACCCCACAACATGCTCCAGGCCCTGTCGTAAGTACTAGCCGCCCCTATCCCAGCACCCATCATTAGACTGCCGCCAGTGCCGTCCCTAATCAGACCACCCTATGCCCGGGCCTACTGGGCTATAACCGCGAAAATCGAAGTTCGTCAATTGCGGGCATTTTTCTCTGTCACTCTAATTACGTCTTAGTGAGAGTCAAAGAGAAAGATCCTCGCAATTTGCGAATTTCTGTTTTCGCGGTACGCCCCCAGGTCCTTGGGGCAAATCCGCCACTGGTTAGATTACTTATATAAGATAGAGATGTATATTTTATATTGGACGGTTGATTGGAGGGAGGTATTGGTAGGTCAAGGTATGCGTAGGGTCTAGTGTTATTTGGCTGCGGCTTTCTGTAAGGTGGTGGTCTAACATGAGTCATTCATAGGTGACTTAGGTGAGTCGTATCGGCCCGCTACAGTAGCCAAAATAACGAAGTACATTTTTTTTAAGCTTATTGCGAGGTCTATAGCTCACAGAGCCCCTAGTATACTATGGCTCCTCTACACGATGGGCCATCATACTGGCCTACTAAGATAAGCCAGCTCGTAGAGAGGGTAGTAGTGTTGGATGGTTTATGGCGCAGCGGGATGGCGATGGGATAGCCACGGTGTCGATTTTTCATTTCAAAGGTAGTGGGCCAGCGATGGTACATACTTACAGTAATAATATACACTAATCTATGGCGTGGCCCATTCCATAGTGCGTGCTCTCAACCATCGCGAGGCCATCTCACTACTCCAGTGCTGGGCCATCGTGTAGAGGAGCCATAACCATCGTAAGGCGATTTCGCTGGTCCAGCGCTGGGCCATCGTATAGAGGAGCCATTATCCGTTTGACTAACACAGGATTATGAAATTGTATAACACAATGGCATGGTTTGAATTTTTTTTATTGAATTGTTTTGTTGATGACTAGTCTGGCCTAGTGGGTAGTGACTCTGCCTACGAAGCCGATGGTCCCGGGTTCAAATCCTGGTAAGGGCATTTATTCGTGTGGTGAGCATGGATATTTGTTCCTGAGTCATGAGTGTTTTCTATGTATTTAAGTGTTTATAAATATTTATATATATTATACACGGTGCTACATGAGGAAACCGAAAGATTTTGACAGTGTATTACTGATCACATTTAGAGACTAAAATGTCATATAAACTTTTCTGGATTTCGACCTTTGCAAGAACTAGTATTTACAAAAAAAAAATCGCAAAAAATTATTTTCAGTGCCAGTTTCACCATAACATTAACTTTTTATGTACAAATACGTTCAAAATGAAAAAAAAAAAAATTTGGCGAAATTTACTGAAACTCGTATAACATTTTTTCTTTCTTTTGGCCTCAGAAGTGTGTGGTTAAAATCTTTCGGGTTCCTCGTGAGCACCGTGTATATATCGTTGTCTAAGTACCCTCAACACAAGCCTTATTGAGCTTACTGTGGGACTTAGTCAATTTGTGTAATAATGTCCTATAATATTTATTTATTTATTTTATTTTATTGTTATTGAATTTCGCTCAGTCCCATCAGATTTATCGCTCCCCAGCTAAAGCCTTCAGCATCATGTAGTACGAGAACGTGGTCTTCAGTATCTGAAACAAAAATATACGAATTAAACCTGATCTAATTTGGATACCATCTTGAGGATCGCTCACATTGATTTGGTGCATACGAAATGAAGTGAAAAATCTTGCGTGAGTTGCGCACCAATCACAATAAATTGAATAATATAGAATAGAATAATATTTTATTCAGACAACACATCAATTATTACAAAGAAGATAATACATTAACAACAACAAGAATTAAAAAAGAAACAGTGAAAGTTGAATAATTCAGAACAGATAAGGATGTGAGGCTGAAATGGTCTCCACTCATCATTGCAGTTGGCACTACTAAGCGTTGTCAACGGCGCTGGTTTTCTGTGGAGCCAGCGAGTCGAATTGTTATCGTATCGATCTCCAGATCAGTAGGAATCTTACTATCAGCGGGGGGCGAAACTGATCCATGCGAAGGCCGATCACACCAGCGATAGCAACGGAGTTGATAGAGTTATTATTATTATTAGCTTTAATTTCTCATGCTCTAAAAGTGGGATGTTGTTGTTCTATGTTGAGTGCAGAAAATGATACGTTTTTGCACTAGAGCATTTTAAGTTCGTAGTACGTTTTCTACGTTTTTTTTTTCATTTTTTTACGATAATTGATTAAAATTTGGTTGAAATGGATTTGTTGTACAATTTCCATTCTGATATTTAACTGCTCATTCCATAAATAACAATACGTTAACCTAAATTGTTTATTGAAAGTCAAGAAATAGTAGGGTGTAGTGTTATTTGGCTGCGGTTTTATGTAAGGTGGAGGTACTTCCCCAGTTGGGCTCTGCTCTAGATCTGGAATGACATCCGCTGTGCTGTGCCCTACCACACAAAGCGAGATGACATCCGCAGCGCCCAGCGCCTCTCTTTTTGATGTAGTTTAAAGACATACCCGGGTCCTAAGGTTAATGTTTTCTTCTTCTTCTTCTTCTTCCTCGCGTTGTCCCGGCATTTTTCCACGGCTCATGGGAGCCTGGGGTCCGCTTGACAACTAATCCCAAGATTTGGCGTAGGCACTAATTTTTACGAAAGCGACTGCCATCTGCCCTTCCAACCCAGAGGGTAAACTAGACCTTGTTGGGATTAGTCCGGTTTCCTCACGATGTTTTCCTTCACCGAAAAGCGACTGGTAAATATCAAATGATATTTCGTACATAAGTTCCGAAAAACTCATTGGTACGAGCCGGGGTTTGAACCCGCGACCTCCGGATTGCAAGTCGCACGCTCTTACCGCTAGGCCACCAGCGCATTTATAGCCAGCCTAAGGTAAATGTTTTATAGTATTAAAAATGAATTAAAATCGTTCATAATTGAGAAATCTTCTTCTTCTTTTAAAATATGGCTTCCATCAAATCTATGATGATTTTGCGAATGTCAAGTTGCATTGTAAGTTTTAAGTGTGCTCGTAGAGCATGACGTTGTTCGGTAGTTGTTTTAGTAAAGAGATAGCTGGACTTTACTAAAAGCCACGATGGATTGCCGGATGTTGATTAAAACATGGTTAAACGCGTTTCAAGATCAGTTTTTCATTAGCTGCACACTTCCACGATAGTTCACTGCATAATAAGCTATCAATACTACACTTTGAACAACATAAATGAGCAAAACAAAAAAATATTTTCTCGAGACGTCTTCACCATCTTGAATCTCAACGACAACCCATTGAGAAATCTTTCCTACTCTTTTACATCAGTGACATTCGATGAATTTCAACACCTGTTGTCAGAGTCTCCTTGCCGGTAAAATAAATTAGTACCACTGAAAACCCGCAACATGGCGAAGGCAAACAAAAACATACACTTCATAAATATACACCGTGTTTTTTTTTATTTGCGTTAATTTCGAGGGTGCATTCCTGAGCTTTAATTAAGTAACTTTCTCAAAGACACCGATATTCTAATTAACTCCATTTAGGAGATAATCAATAATATTTTTTTTATATTATAAGGCCCTTACGAGCGTGTACACTTGCCTTAGGGCCTGTTTACTTATTGATTAGTGTTTAGTGCGAGTTCATACATTTGCTACTAACGTACGTACTATCTCGGACGATCGATGTTAGAAATGACATTGATATATCACAGTTTTCAATTGTTTGGTTGAGTTCAATGTA
Source organism: Cydia pomonella (assembly GCF_033807575.1). Lineage (NCBI taxonomy): Eukaryota > Metazoa > Arthropoda > Insecta > Lepidoptera > Tortricidae > Cydia > Cydia pomonella. The sequence goes on from NC_084728.1 coordinate 9,106,902, forward strand.
ATGCCCGTGTTACAACAACGCTATATGCAACATTTAGTTACTTTTTATAAAAATAAAAATAGTAAAAAAAAACAAAAAAAATTTTTTTTTTTGAAAATTAACTATGCCATTTAGTTTCCTTAAACGTACTTACCGAAACCCCGGAGTTAACGCAATTCAATAAAAACACGGTGTATTGTTAGAATTATGGACATTTTATGATATAATTCATTGATGTCCAACACTGAATTCCGTACGTAAATACTATTTTAATTAAATTATGATTTGTCATGAATATGGTAACGTTATAATGTTCATAATTTAGAATTAAGAAGTTAAACTGTTATGAAGATTTAAGTCCCCGCCAACACATACTGTCACAGTGGCGCCATAGTTTTATGCACCGTCCACCAACGTCGGCCGGCGGGGTTCTCACAATGAGGCAGTATGCGTTGACGTGAACCGACGTTCGATTACTAAGACAGTATCTGCAAGTTAATTGATATCCATGTACCGTTAACAGTTTTCAATGGTTGATATTAAGTGAATAAAAGTTGTTAAAGTGTCTTGAGTGTTTTACTGCAGCTCGCTGTCCTACAAATTCAGAAGTAAGGGATGTAAAGGAATTGTAAGTATCAACTCCTTGAATCGAACCAGTGGTTTGAACAAATAATAAAAACGTAAGTATCGATCTGATTTTACTATTATTGCTCGTTTTCGTAAATTGTGTTCAGTGGTGTTCATGCGTAAGGAAGCTATTAAATTAGTAGCCAAGGTAAATGCTTAATACGGGCTTAAATGCACAAAACTGCTACGGCTATGATAAACAAAAGAGATAAAATGTAATATAATAATAAATAATAGCATTGCTTACTGTGCACATAGGATATTAAGTATTCGAAGGTGTTTGGTAAAGGTGCTGAAGGTGGAAGGTGTTTTTTTCTTCATATTTCGTTATATTCATTTTGGTTAATATTAAATACTGATACAACAAATTAAATACGTATCAAACGTCAAGGTTCATTAAAAATAGAAATGGTGTATTTGGAGATGATTACTGAAGTTGCGGTTACTGTAAATACCTATGTATTAAAATGATATCGATGGTACTTTGCTAAATACTTTCTATTACTGCCTGACTGTACACTAATGATATTATTTATGCTAAGCTGATGTTTTGAGTTACAAAATCATATTTTGATGGGGTGCATATATTTGGGGAAAGTATAAATAAAAGTACCAGGTCATGCTGTTTAAGTTTAATATCATGCAGTATCTTTTGATGATTGCTTCATTCTACCCTCATATTTGCGTTAATTTGAAGACAGAGATTTGCGTTAGAAATTTACATTTCAGGAAATGGAGGGCGATCAGAGAAGGTCGCATGTACTGACGACGCCACCTTCTAGTCAGCACCGGTCACGCAGCAGGACCAGGCACGCTGACGGACGAGGTGGTCGTCGCAGGCGCAGTCGGAGCAACCGATCGCGAAGTCCACGTGGCGGCACGCGGTAGCCGCGCAGCCGGAGCAGTCAGCGGGCACGGGAGCGCGCTAGCAGACGTCGGTCTCGCAGCGACAGGCGCCGGGCGCGCAGCAGGCGGAGCAGCCATCGGGGGCGCGGTCGTCCAAGCAGGTCTCGCTCGTGCGGTCAGCGGCGGCGCAGTGAGAGACGACGGTCTCACAGCAGGGCTGCAACCGTGACGGCCTCACCACAGGGAAGGCGACACGATCATGGACTTGTACGTGAGTCTCTGAATACCCACTCTGTTCCCAGTAATAATGTTACCATGTTACAGCTGGTTGAGGCTTTGCGTACCATTAGTGATAAGGGTTCTAATGGAAAATTGTCAAATCAAAACACAATACCGGAATTTGATCCATCTTGTAAGGAACAAACGATCGCGATGTGGATACACAAAGTGAACGAATGCGCAGTTATATATAACTGGAACGATCGTCAAACCGTTCACTTTGCGTTACCAAAACTTAAAGGTCTAGCTCAAAAATGGTACGCTGGCCTCTCAACTGTTATGTTTTCCTGGCCAGAATTTTCTAGCAATGATAATCATGGACAATTACTTACGACAATGCTTGCCAAACGTGCTAGGTTTAGTGATTCGTTAGAACAATATTTTTATGATAAGATAATGTTGCTAAACCGTTGCGGTATTACTGGCAAGAAAGCCGTTGATTGTTTAGTGTTCGGGATTGGGACCGTGCGAAGTGCATGGTGGGGGTAAGAAAGCGATCCCAGCGCATAAGGTGGTAAAAATTTGAACTAACTGCGGATAGAGTCTTTAACATTTCGTACAATTATATGGCTCGAAATGAAACTTCGAGTTACGATTACTCCTGAAATATTCATTTAAATTGTATGGTGTAAGGGACCAAGGTAATCTGTATGAAATGCTTAATATAACTAACGTATTTATTTTAATAATTGTTAATAATGTATCCATGTAAATAGCTTTGCAAATGCCACATATTACGTGATCTTTTTCTAGAAGTTACGAATATGTATAGTAAGTTATCCTTAAAAGATAGACATTTAACATCGCGGACTTTTTTGTAGACCTATGAATGAGAAACAACCCCACCATACATTGTGTTGTTAGATATAGCTCAAACGGATTAGGCAGCGTTTTCGATTAAAGCTCCTAGCCAGCGTGATTTTTTCCAACAACATCGTTATCTTTCAAACAATTTACACAAAACCTTAACAAGTTATATACTTAAGCCTTCCTCAAGAATCACTCTATTGATAGATGAAATTCGTATGAAAATCCGTTCAGTAGTTTTTAGTTTTGGAGTAGTTTTATAAGATGTAGTGAATTGACGTTTTCCCCTAGACTTGCGGACACTAGGTTGCGTGACAGTCGTGCACGCTCCCAATAGATGACCGTAGTGTCCGCCTAGGAGCTGAAGCGGCTCGTTTCGATAGTCCGGATCAGTTATTACCTTTCTTAAAGAGCGCCAAGAATAGTTCGTATGTTAATCAAAAGGTCAGCGCTAAGACCGAAATTAAATCAGATTTAGGTAATAAGAGCACAGCTAATAGTAGTGATAAACCGATAAAGTGCTTTAACTGTTTACAAGACGGTCATTATAAATCCCAGTGTCCTAAACCTGTAATAAAATGTAGTACATGTATGCGTCATGGGCACCCCACCGAAAATTGTCAGAAAAATAACATTAATAACATTGACAGTACTAGCAAACCATCATAACCGAGTATGTATGTAGGAGTGTCTGATCTAAAGTAGCGAACTTTGGATACAATATACTAACATAGCTACCTAATATGCTTAAGCGAGCATTAATATTTATCAATAATTATTTAATAATATTCGTTAATAAAAATGGCTTGCGAGTGTTTTCTTGACTTCGGTAGCGCGTAGAGACATCGATCAAGGTAGAATTACTTATACAACTACCAATGTCGTGGTACAAAGGAATAATAAACAGTAATTAGAGATATCCAGATAGGAGTTATTTCTGACTAGTAGTTCGAAAATTATGTAGATAGTAGGATTCAGTAAATTTATGCGTCTATTACGAGATTTGATGGGTTGACTATTGATTATAACACAAACCAAAGTATACGGGATAAGTTTAACTTCGATGGTATTAAGCGTTTTAACCAAGGCGCGAGCAGTATATACACATGGATATATAATTATATTTATCTATAGCAACTGAGGTAAAGGATCGTCGCTGACCAGGTCTGAAGAGGCGCAGAGCGCAAAAGAGGCCAAGCCTGGTAATAATAAGCTAAATAAATTTATGTGCGTTAATGTAGTCCAGCCGTCGCGAACCTTTGTTGCAGAATATTTAGTTAACGATACATTTACTTGACCATTAAACTACCATATGGTACTAGATTTACCTATCTACGCAAACCTTCCATAGTTAATCTACAATTTTTGGTAGATTGTGATGTAATCCAGCTTTCGACATCTCCCTGTGACTTATATAGCGTTCGTTAGGAAGACTGGTAATGATTATAGGCGTGGTACAAATTATAGGACTCTACTGAAATTAATAAGTAATTAATCGAGAGGGAATTTGGCGATGCCCAACGATAAATTTGAGTTTGGGCACTAACGCGTGCTTGACTTTCCTGCGTAAGGTCTAAGTGTTTGGCAAATCATATAAACAGGGGTAGTGCCTTGTCAATGTTATGTCACCATAAATTGATAGTAATTAGCTTATATGCGTAATATGTTAATGCCGATTTATAACAATCTTATTTAGGATCGGTTTTAAAATTATCATAAAAACGGTACTGACAGTTAAACACTCTGTTACTTTTCCAATAGAAGTGTAGAATATCTTGGATTTGAATTAACTTAGAGGGTGCTTGTGAAATATAGGCAGTTTAGGGGGTACATGATTTACCTTAACCTCACAATTCACACTGTATTAGGCAGTTTGTAGGGTTTTGTAGTTTATTTGACGTTTTGTGAGAAACTTTGCAGTTGTCGTACAGACATGCATAAAGTCTTATGGGCTCCAAATATTAGTTACAAAGAATTGAGAATATTTACTGGTTGTGTAAGTTTTCAATTCTCTGGGGGAGACCTTTTCAAACGCGACGTAGTACCGAGAGTCGCTGGGCGGTGGATCTTTTTAAGTACGGCTACAGAGCTGAGCAGCTACTGATTGAGGAAGTAAACTTAGAATGGCTGCGCGTTTAGCAGAAATCCATCACCTAGCGGTATTCCCACAAAGTTAGTATATGTGGCGTTTCCAACCAAACTGCTGCTTATTTTCGGTTGTCATTAAAACGCTATTTCCATGAAACTTCAATATTAAATCAACCTAATCGAAAACCGACAATGTGGTACCTTTTGACTGATAACGTCACATATACATAGTAGTAGTAACGTTATAATATGTGTACCCTGACTGGTTAAGTTGCACTATACAAAGCCCTGATTCGGAGATAGAAAGTATTAATATTATGGTAACGGAATCGAGATCAGCGTATGTAGCATGTATGACAGTTATGGGAAATATGGCGACTTGTCGGTATGGTATTATAAAAAAAAAAATTTAAAAAATAAAAGACAATGAGTTCATTTCGGGCCTGAAGAACTCAAACACACATTTTCGTTGGCTTACAGTGATATAAGTTTCAATGTTTCTAGATTTGTTAGAACTGTTAAACTTATATAAATTGTATCTTTGGTGTGTCTAAGCGGACAACTTAAGATAACGAATCGTATTTCACGTAGCAAGTTCCAGACATACAATAATAATGTATAATAATGTTGACATAGATTAATAACAAAATAATACTGGTGAGTAATACCTTTGTTTTGCTTATCAAATGTGTTTCAGTTCTATTGTATCTCTGATCGTATTAGGTGTTTCCTAAATTTGTCATTTCTATTTTTATAACATGTTCTGTGTGAACTCTTATTTTGTGTGCTGTTGTATCCAGGCGTTGACTTGTCATTTAAGTAATAACTTGAATGTAATGATCTGTAGCTAAAAGTATGATCTAGTGGTTGACTTTGTATGAAATCATGTTGTTATGCCTTGTCGTAAGATGGTTATAAATGTGTTATGATATCAAATAAAGAGACTGACAGGCTCAAGGTAGAAGCGACTTGAACTGTCATTGGTTGTAATATATGTGGCGGGCTCAAGGTAGAAGCGACTTGAACCGTCACTAGTTGTAAAGTATGTGGCAGGCTCAAGGTAGACGAGACTTGGACTGCGCCATGATTGAGGTGGTTTCAAGGTAGTAGCGACTTGTACCACTGATTTTGTGGTTAGATAAGTTTGTTGCGGTTTCAAGATAGAAGCGACTTGTACCGCATTTAAAAGTATTATATAGAGTCAGTAGGGGCAGGCTCAAGGTAGACGAGACTTGGACTGCGCCATGATTGAGGTGGTTTCAAGGTAGTAGCGACTTGTACCACTGATTTCTTGGTTAGATAAGTTTGCTGCGGTTTCAAGATAGAAGAGACTTGTACCGCATTTATAAGTTCAGATGTCTTTTGTTCTAATGTACCTATTTATGATTTTTAGATAGAAGCGATACGTGTTATGTAAATTTTACATATTGTGGTGGCTTAAAATCAGGCTGGAGTAAAGTCGGGATATTAACTTTTTGTAGTATGAGATCCTTACAGTAATGATTTTGTGCTTGTACACGGGACGTGTACATGTTGCGGATGGCCGAATTGTTAGAATTATGGACATTTTATGATATAATTCATTGATGTCCAACACTGAATTCCGTACGTAAATACTATTTTAATTAAATTATGATTTGTCATGAATATGGTAACGTTATAATGTTCATAATTTAGAATTAAGAAGTTAAACTGTTATGAAGATTTAAGTCCCCGCCAACACATACTGTCACAGTGGCGCCATAGTTTTATGCACCGTCCACCAACGTCGGCCGGCGGGGTTCTCACAATGAGGCAGTATGCGTTGACGTGAACCGACGTTCGATTACTAAGACAGTATCTGCAAGTTAATTGATATCCATGTACCGTTAACAGTTTTCAATGGTTGATATTAAGTGAATAAAAGTTGTTAAAGTGTCTTGAGTGTTTTACTGCAGCTCGCTGTCCTACAGTATATACCCGGAAAATTTAAGATTTATGGCAGACGGTAGTGGCCATCGCCTTCGATCGAGTGTCAATCTTGCACTAGCAACACCTCAACACAAATCTCGTGCGCATGGTAAATATTTTGCGGTACGAGCGGTTCAGCTTTGGAATGAGTTGTAGATATAATAAAACCCTGTTTTCGCCAAAAAAATGAAGAAAACTCGGAAGGTATTTTATCAGTTTTTTCAAATGAATCTTCGATTGTTAATCATTCCAGCCCCTCGTACGAGATATGTTGAATCAAATTGTAGTCATTCATGTACCAAATGATTCTTGTTTATAGCAAAATTGAGAACCGAAACGCCACATCTCACTGCAAAATTTGAAAAAGACTCCCAAAAACGTTCATTAAAAAAGAGGTTTAAAAGAGAAAATGAAAATTTGAACTGTTGAAGCCCCTAGTTTAGGAAACGATTATTTAAGTACGTTATCAGTTTTTGAATAAATACTAATAGTTACGTCGTAATCTTGAATGAAAAAGGAAGCATTTTACAAAATACGCTCGTCTGTAGGAATAAGGCCTCTTAAGGCAATCGCGGTCCGTAGCATCGCTTAAGGGGCAGTTAAAGAAGCCGTGGCTATCTGACCTGATTTAACTTATTTGTGACTATAAATATATAATTATTGTATATAATATAGGTATTATTATATATTTGATATACTATTACTTCTATTTTTTTATTTAATTTTATTTATTTTCGCCCTTTTTTATAATTTTATTGACTTTCCTCTAGTCTATTGTACTCAGTGCTATATTTGTCTACCATTCTTCATCAACTCTCATCTACTCAAAGGTTAACTGGAAGAAATCCCTTAAAGGGATAAGTTCGCCTTTGTACTGCTTATCCTGTGCCATATTTATATTTTGTATTTTGTACGATAAAGAGTTTATACATACATACATACATACATACTTACATACATGGTCGCCCTTAATTTACTTGACGCCATTCCGTGGAGCAAGATTTGGATGTATTGGAGATGGGGTAGAAGGAGTTTACCCAAGCAGCCCAGGACCGGAGCCAGTGGAAGAAAATAGTTAGAGCCTTACGCCCCAGCACGGGGTAACAGGATGGAAAGAAGAAGATATTTAAATATAAATAAATATGCTTACTGCAGACATAGTGTTGACTCCCACAGGTACGACCTTGGCGGCCTTCAGACTGACTGGGGTCTGAATCCTGTGCAGGAAAAACAACACAGTTCTCCTGTTCTTCGTGTCCATATGCTCCCACGGGATGGCGTATACAGCGTCGATCAGCTGCTCACTCTGAGGATACAAAATAATAGTTATTTAATTAAATTAATGAAATAATAGTTAGAGTTGGTCAAAGACGCCTTCGTCTTTCTAAGTTGCCATATAGTCGAGAAATTGTGATGGGGTAGCCTAAAGGCGGTAACCTCGATAGCTTAGCGAAGGGGTTGCCAGAGCTCAACGAGGGTAGGAGGGGGTTAGGGTCGGCAACGCGCATGTAACTCCTCTGGAGTTGCAGGCGTACATAGGCTACGGATACTGCTTACCATCAGGCAGGCCGAATATTTATTTATATATGTATGTGTGTATTATGTTTGTATGTATATGTTATTTTATGTATTTTTGCTTGATTTGTTTTGCTATTGTAATTGTAGCACCGCTCTCAATCTCTCTGCTTAGCCTTAAGGTTAACTGGTAGAGAATGCCTCGTGGCATTAAGTCCGCCTTTTGTACTATAAGATTGTTTTCTTTTGTGCAATAAAGATTAAATAAATAAATAAATAAAATGCTTGTTTGCCACCGACGTAGTATAAAAAAAAGCTGAAGATACTTTGTTAACTTTTTCTTTAGTACCTATAATTATGACATCTATTTCATTTGGCACACTGGCACCAATACACCTCCAACGGGCCAATGTAAAAGCGGATGGAGCGGCGGAAAGCGCCGAAATTTTGAAACGTAATTAATATAAGAGACTCGGTAGATAGTACCATTTTGTACTATTCGGCGTTGAAACTCTAGGACCATGGGGTCCCAGGGAGAGCAAGTTTTTTGCAGAAATCTGTACCTGGTGACCCAAGAGCTCGCGGCTTCCTCGCACAACGTATCAGCATTGCAATAGAACGAGAAATGCCGCCAGCATCTTTGGTACAATGCCTCAAGGGCCTATTTTAGATTTACGGTAGTTATACCTATAGTAACACCACTGTAGGTACATATCCATTATGTATATTGTAAATTAAATATGTTGTTTCAATTTATAATAGTTCTTTGTTTTACAAGGGGGCAAAGTTGCTGTTTAATTCCTCGTGTTAATATTAACACACGAGCAAGCGAAAGATTTCATAATTGAACCACAAGCGAGTGTTCGAAGTGAGTGGGAGATGAGGAAACAACTGAAAATTGACATCAAGTTACTTTGTCACCCTTCTGGGATGTTTCACATCCGTTTTTGAAGAATAAAGAGAGCCTTTACGCTTGTGATGAAAATAAATTAAATATACATACCTTGGTGTTCAACATCTCGAACAATATGGACACTTGTATTAACTGCTGATGCATGACGACGGTTAGGGGGCCGTACTTCGCCAGCGAGTCCGCGGTGAACGTAGTGACTTCCAGCAGTAAGATGCAGGTGATAAACTGCATGAACAGGTAGAACGCGAACAAATATTCACTGAATGCGTCGGAGCATCTGTCCACGAATCTGTTGACAAATAAATAATGAAAGAACCCAATTTCATATGTTTATGTTAAAAAGATTTTGAGCTCAAAAGTTGCTCCAAATGGTTCGAGTAATATAACACACGGCCGCTGCGTAACCAGTTCTCTTCTTTCGAATTTGGCTTGACATGCTGCCGCGGGTCTAGATTTAAAATTTAAAACAAAATTTATAGTAACGCCATCTAGTCGGTTAAATCGAATAACCATTGCTGTAAAATCTAATGATCATCGCTGTAAAGACGACTCATGGTGCAAAAGGCTGCTAGAATGGAGACCGTGCCCACCATGGGGAGAGTCATACCCAGCAGGAAAGTCAAAAACACGGCTGCAGAAATACGAGTAGGTACAAAGAGCACCAAATAGAACAGAATGGCAAACATAGGCTAGTTAAAAAAAATTACAAGCTTTTATATTTTATTTAACATGCCCTGTTAGTATGTATGGGACAAATTTTACAGGTTATATTTGACCCACTTCCCGGTTTCGTCATGTCGTCGTCGTGTGAGAATGCAATATTATGATACCATAAAGCTGATCTGGTGATGGAGACATTGAGTAGCCATAGGAACTCTGTGATAAAACAACGCAACCTAATTGTGTTTGGGGTTTTTAGAATTGTCTCGATGATTATTAGTTGCATGTGGAAAAAAAGTACTATCAGCGATAAAAGCTTGTATCAAAAATGGAATCGATATTGTATGGCTCTTTGCGATAAGGGCAATTTCCTTTTCAGAATCAGGAATAATAAATGCCCTTACACTTACGATTTTAGTTCTCTATGTAACCGCTACAGGCGTTCAATTCTACGATATAATTTTTATTCTGTTTTTACTATAGTTATAGGGACAGAGACAGTTTTGTTTGGTGTGAAGTTAGTCACATTAGACCGAAGAAACAGAATAACGTGACATGTGGCTCGTTTATTCAGTTTACTACTTTCTGGTTGACGTAACTGGTGACCGAAGAGCTGGCGGCTTCCTCGCACAACGTATCAGTATTGCGATACAACGAGGAAATGCCGCCAGCATCCTTGGTACAATGCCTCAAGGGCCTATTTTAGATATAAGCTAGTTATAGTAATCATCTGTATATATCCATTATGTATATTGTTATTGTCAATAAATAAATGTAACTGTAGTAAAGTAAAACGAATTGACTTTTGCAGCTCATGGTAGTGGCACAGGTACCTTAACTATACTTAAGGTTGATTAAAGCTAAGCTAGAAAGGTAGCCTGTTTATCGGTATTCTACAGGATGCATTTCAGGGAGTGTGCGATGGGATTACATAATCTTATCCCCCCATCTCCGTTCTGCCACCGTGGGACTAGACGCGGACTTGAGTTTCACCCTTACGTCGTTACTTTACCACTGATTCGCACTAAACGCTACGCATCCAGCTTTATCATGCGAACGGCTAAAGAGTGGAATTCACTTCCTGCAAATCTATTCCCAGTCCACTATAACTTGGACCTTTCTAAATCGAGAGTGAATAGACATCTTTTAGGTAAGCATGTTCCATCCTAGACTACATCGGCACTTTTCATCAGGTGAGATTGTGGTCAAATGCTTACCTTTTTGTAATAAAAAAAAAAAAAGCTATAAGCTTTAATCAACGTTATTTGGCCGTACTTACTGTATAATAATGTTGTGATGTAATATATTCTCCTTTAATAACATTCGTATGTTATTATTCTCTTCAACTGAGTACATAATACTGTTTTCCGGCAGTGGAATGTTTTGCAAATTATGCTTCAGAATCCTCAGGTGCCCCCAAATTTGGAACACTATCAAGATCAGTAAGAGATCAAAAACGCAAAGACCAATTGTGGTGACGTAGGAAATTGGAATATTGAAGATGAATAATATCCAGTATCCTAAAAAACAAACAAATATACACTAAGTAATGTTATGGTATTGAGGTTGATGAAGATATAAGATAAAGATAGTTTATTTTCCAATCAGGCATATTACAATGCGCTTATGAACGTCAAATAAAACTACACCGGCTCTAAGCCTACACCTCTGACCCGAGAAGATCCCTCCTAAATTGTGAGAGGGTATCCCAATATGGGACCGGTAAGAAACACGGCAAGACCATTCTGCTGTAAAGTTTTTTTGTTTTGTTTTAATATACTACGTCGGTGGCAAACAAGCATACGGCCCGCCCGATGGTAAGCAGTCTCCGTAGCCTATGTACGCCTGCAACTCCTGAGGAGTTACATGCGCGTTGCCGACCCTAAACCCGCCCCCCTCGTTGAGCTCTTTGGCAACCTTACTCATCGGCAGGAACACAACACTATGAGTAGGGTCTAGTGTTATTTGGCTGCGGTTTTCTGTAAGGTGGAGGTACTTCCCCAGTTGGGCACACAAATCGAGATGACATTCACAATGCCCATACCTCTAGTTTAAAAGGAACACTTCAAATAAAAATAAAACATGTCAAATTTATAGGTATTTATTGTTAATAGCGGTTCGGAAGGTTTGGATCACTGTAAAGGAGAAGAACCGTCAAGAAACTCTTCAGTTTTGTATTGGTTTCTTTTCAAATAGAAATTAACAATACAGGGTGGACAAATAAGAATGATACACTTTGTTTTTAAATTGTAATTACATTAAGTGGAAATTTTATTAAATATTTTTTCATAAATATATTATTCAGGGTTGGCAATTGTATACGGAAGACAATTTCTGCCAAATGTCTACCACTAGCAGCAAGCAATTTTATCTCAAATGTTTCTGTTGTTTAAAACACGTTGTTTGCTCGATTAATTTTGAAAAAAAGTGACAGTGATTGGCACTCAACTTCCCCAAATTTTGCAGCTCTTGACTTATTTCTGTAGGGCTATCTAAAAAAAAACGTGTCTATGCTAACGAGCTGATGAAATTTAAACAGTTAAAACCGACTATTCGACACAAATGTACTAAGATAATGCCAAAAATGTTCGAATAGATGCTGAACATTGGGATTATAAGGGCTTACATTTGCCTGCTGTTAGAGGTGGACATATGTCAGACATTATGTTTCGCATGAATTTGCCAACCCTGAAGAATATATTTTTAAAACAATACTTAATAATTTTTGAACTTAATACAGTTAAAATTTAAAAACAAAATGTATACTTCTTATTTGGCCACCCTGTACCTATTTCTAACAAAATCTAACTCGGACCTACCAAAGTAAAGGTAACCTAAGCACATGTTAAAATTAGTTGTATTATCTAGATATATCGGTACTTACGCGTTTCAGTTTGTCTAACGAAAAGATGTATTTGAAAAAATGTGTCCCGCTGAATTTCTTGCCGGTCCATATTGGGATACCCTCCTCCAATTGAGGGGGGATTTAAATCTTCTCGGGTCAGAGGTGTCGGGTTAGAGCCGGTGTAGCTTTATTTGACGTTCATAAGCGCATTGTAATATGCCAACGTGAATAATAAACTATCTTTATCTTTATCTTTTGAATGAATGAATGAATTTGTTGGTTTGAGAATTAATTGATAAGAGACAAGTTCTTGTCTAACAATAATAGTTCACTCGTTAGTTATTACCCGAAATTTCCAAGACTGAAGGAGAATGTGTCGCTAATGATTATTTAATTTATTTGTATAATAATTCATTATGTTTGTAGCTTTTTTGATTGTATTTTTTGGTAGTTTTTTTTGCATGTACTTTTTGTACTACTACTAATTTTATATTTGAGTTTTTATTCAAAAGCGGTTTTTTGAATAAAAGCTACATCAGATACAGTTTAATTAAAATCTCTTAGTAACATCAATTCTCCCGGTTCCCGAGATACAGGCTGCGCCTAGTTTGGGGCCGATAGATATTAGCTTAATTGTAAAATCTAATTTATGTTAAGTTTAATCTGTTATGTCAAATTGTAATAAAAGGTTTGGTAAATAAACGATTTGTTTTTAAATAATTTTTTTTTGTATCATATATGGCTATACCTGAAATATATATTCATATTCATATACATTTATATATATTGTCATACGATGAATTTGACGACAGGTCTGGCCTAGTGGGTAGTGACACTAGTGACCCTGCCTATGAAGTCGATGGTCCTGGGTTCGAATTCCGGTAAGAGCATTTATTTGTGTGATGAACACAGATAGTCTCTGAGTCACAGAAGTTTTCAATGTCTATAAATATGTATTTATCAACAGACGTATGTATATCATCGCGTAGTACCCATAGTTCAAGCTTTGCTTAGTTTGGACCGGGGCTAGTTCGATCTTTGTAAGAATATCCCCAAATATATAAATAAATATATGTGGAAATTTCGCATTTTTTGAAACATTACGACGGCAAATTAGTACGATCCCAAATTCACTGCACCACTCTCGCCGTCGACAGCGTGTTCATCCTCACACCCTGGAACCCAAAATGGTCGCGTACTGTGCGGTTTAAGAGGAATTTCCTCCCGCGAACGCTTCGGCTGTGGAATGAGCTTCCTGCCGAGGTTTTCCCGAGGAGCTACAGTATGGGGTTCTTCAAAAAAGGAGTGTACAAGTTTTTAAAGGGTCGGCAACGTGCATGTAATACCTCTGGTGTTGCAGGCGTCCATAGGCTACAGTAACTGCTCACCATCAGGCAGGCCGTATGCTTGTTTGCTACTGACGTGGTATAAAATAAACACAACACACCCTCTTCAGTAGTATAAACGGCATCAGGCAGATAATAGTATACAGAGTGCTCGAACGTGCTGTTTTGGGGCCGGTTTTCACTGAACATGCCTCTGTTATAATTGTTGAAGCACGGCATGAATATGAACAGAGACACTCCTATGACCATCTGCCACATCACGTAGATCGTGAACATTCCTGATATAATATGTGTTTGCGCCTGTACCTAAAATATAAATCTGTGACATTAAAAACTCCAGACAAAATTCAAAGCGTGCTTCATGGGGTATTTTTATTTATAGTCGTTTTTCTTTTTTTGTCATATATTTTGATACAATTTACCAACCAAAATGACATTTTGACAGTTTTTGCCAAAAATGACATTTTGACAGTTTTTGCCAATAATGATATTTAGACAGTTTTTGACAAAAATGACATTTTGACAGTTTTTGACATTCTCTATCTAGTATTTAGGGGATATACACTAGATAGACTTATATATTTTGTACAATATAAGCGTAATTTGACCGTATTTCTTATATATATAAAAAAATCCTTTGAGTTACGAAAACTAGGTACAGAAAAAAAATGTCACGCATTGGGATTTACTGTTTATTCAGTCCGGAATTAGTAGCTCAACAAACTTACCACATTTCATCAAAATCTGGCGAAAAAAAAACGACAGCATAAAAAAAATTGGCCCGCCTAGTGGATTGAAATAGAAACCTATTTACCTATGCGAGCCGTATTCAAGGACAACACTTTCGATTTAAAAAAAAACTGCATTCATTACTTTACCCGAATGCTCCCGGGGAGTTCTGCTACCCGAAGTGGGTGGGACAATATGCTCTAAGGGCCTACCGCGAACCACGTTCAACGTGTTGCCTCTCTGTCACACTTGTAAATTTACGTGAGTGTGACAGGGATGCAACACGTCGAACGTGGTTCGCGGTAGGCCTTCTGCTCTGCCTTGCCTTAGTCGGCCGTCTAGAGTGAAGTCGCAAGAGATGCAGCCTCGCGGGTGCATCTCTTGCGACATAATGTGGAAACATAAGCGGCGAGAAGGCTAATAGTAGACCTCTCTACCCTCAGCCCTCCGGTGTTGCCCATGAGCCATCTTAGATGTCGCTTTATATGGGGGCCCGTCTTGTGGTGGCGAGGCAAAAAAATTACATACCGTTTTCAATCCCATAGCTCAGAATTTAGTTCATCGCTTTCACCCAATAGCCTAGTTCATTTTAGATTTCATCAACTCTGAGTAGTCCTTACACCCTGGCGGGTGCTGCCTATGCGTACGTACTACAACTCGGGCAATGGCAGCATCCGCTCAATGTACCCTATACATTTCATTAAAGTGTCAAATGGACTTCCACGTGTTCTCTACGGCTCCGCGCAGGCCTCCCAAATGTCCGGAACACCATTGCTCCGTGATGGCAAACACATGCAAATATATTTGATTGATTGATTGATTGATTGATTTATTTATTGGTAAAATCGTTGTTTTACAAGTCAGGATTACATTAAATATTTACATAATAAGATTAAATAACTAATAATATTTACAAATTATAACATTTACAACTAAATCTTATACGTATAATTAATCAAGCATTAAGATGACACTATTTTTACGCGTTAGTTATGAACTCCACAAAGAAACTCGTCAACGCTGTAGCATGCCTGTGCGATCAGCAGCGCTTTAAGTTTCTTGGTAAACACAGAATCACTTTCCGCTGACTTTATGGCAGGCGGAACCAAGTTGTAGATCTTGGCCCCAATGACACTGAGTGAATTCCTGAGCTTAGCAAGACGCTTTACGGGGGCAACCAACATTGGCTGTCTGCGCATATAAGCATAAAGTAATAAAATAAGTCTACAGTTATTAATATTTTACCTTTGCAGCGTATGGTGACCGGCCCTTGAAGTAAAACAAGTTAAAGTCAAGTAAATAATCCTTTATTACCTCTTGATATTTACTTGTCCTTGCCGTCAATAGTCTTTGCTGAAATTATATTTGGTAATAAATTAATAAATATTTGACAATCTTACACATATCGACCCATTCTCACAGTGAGCTAATGGAGCTTATACATTTTTTTTTATACTACGTCGGTGGCAAACAAGCATACGGCCCGCCTGATGGTAAGCAGTCTCCGTAGCCTATGTACGCCTGCAACTCCAGAGGAGTTACATGAGCGTTGCCGACTCGTTGAGCTCTGGCAACCTTACTCACCGGCAGGAACGCAACACTATGAGTAGGGTCTAGTGTTATTTGGCTGCGGTCTTCTGTAAGGTGGAGGTACTTCCCCAGTTGGGCTCTGCTCTACATATGGAATGACATTCACTGGCTGTGCCCTACCACACAAAGCGAGACGACATTCACAATGCCCATACCTCTCTTTAGGACGTAGTTTAAGGACATCTTACTCTAAGTTACAATTTTAAGATTTTCCTATCGCTTATTTAATTTTTTTCTAAGAAAATTAATAGTACTCATTTAGACGTACTCATTGAACTTGCTCACTTTTCCAGAATCACTCTGTAGTGTTGGGACTAAGTCATAGGAATACCCTATATTAATTAATTTATTATTATCTATTACTTACCAGATACAAGAAAGTAAAAATCAAACACAATATATTATGCCCCAAATCAAAGAACGATAGTTTTACTCTATTCACACGTATATAGATTAAGTCCAAAACGCACAAATTGGTGCTAACGAGTATTAGAAAGGCGTTGTACGTAGACAAAATGGCCGCTAATCGATTTCGTCCAAATTGTTTATATGGCCAGGAGCCTACGGTCGTCAGCACGAATTGCAGTTGAGCCACATATTTGAAATCCAGAGGCGTGTTGACGTAACTGAAAAAAATCAACAAAACAGGCTCGTTTTTAACCGACTTCAATATTTAAAAGGAGGAGGTTATCAATTCGGTGTGTAGGATTTTTTTTCTCTTTTTTTTAATGTTTGTTACTTCATAACTCCGTCATTTATGAACCGATTTTAAAAATAATGTTTTAGCTTGAATCTACATATATACAGATTTGTCCCGTTTTTGTCAAAACTCAGTTCTGATGATGGGATCCATGAGGAATCGAGGGAACTCTTCAAATGTGAAGAGCATACATATAGTGATTTTCATATTTTCATCAACAAATCAAGCATTTACATTTAAAAAGTGACATTTGATGAAATGGAACAGCTGATGATGATCAGAATGGAACTCTTCAACGACGCATAGTTCACGTTTAGCGATTTCGCTGTCCTCTTCGCTGTGTTTGTGAAGCAAATTAGATTTTTAAGACAATTTTTTGTCAAGTTAGAATTCTGATGATGGGGTACATGAGGCATCGAGGGAACTCCTCAAATGTTAAAGGCATATATATAATGATGTTAGTATTTTCATCATCAAATCAAGCATTTACGTTTGTGGAAGTAACATTTGATGAAGCGGAACTGCTGATGATAAACAGAATGGAACTCTTCACCGCCGCACAGTTCAAGTTTGGCAATTTGTTCTCTTTGCATGTTTGTGAAGCAGTTCGGTTTTCAAGGTACATTTTTTTCAAGCTTGAGTTTTGATGATGGATTCCATGAGGAATTGAGGGTACTTCTCAACTCTTTTAAGCAAACTTATACATTTTCAATATTATTTCATGCATGGTATGAAATAATTTATTTTAAATATAGTAGAATACTCTATTTGGCCGGTCATATAGCACGAAAAACCGATTCGTGGAGCAAACGTCTACTGGAGTGGCGACCATGGGGGGAGGAACATCCTCAAAGTAGACCCCAGATGCGTTGGGACGACGACATCAAAAGGACTGCGGGGAAGAAGTGGCTCCAGGTCGCACAGAACCGTGACGAGTAGCATAAAATGAAGGAGGCCTACAAGGGCTAAAGAAGAAGAAGACTCTATTGCGGGTATTTTACCAGTCTTTTTAATTTCATTGTATGAAATCCAAAATCAACAATAATCTTTCTTTCACCGGTCTCCATCACTGAAGCCGATTTTTTTTTCTTAAAAAATATTTTTATGTCAAAGACTTTCATCATACAAATGTTAAAATTTAGGACGTTTAAAATGCGTAAAATACGCCTTTAGAGACCGATTATTATGTCCACATAAAAATTGTAATCTTAAGTTTTTGGCCCATACATAGAGGCTTTTCTCATTTTTGTGATATTATAGCCTGTATGGGCGTGCGGGGCGGCAAGCAGCTGCCGCTGTCAGTAACAGATTCCTTCAATTCTATACATTTTGATCGTGCCGCTCGTAGCCAGGCAGCGCGAGCGGTGGTTGGTGGTGAGTCGTCATATATCCGAAAACGGGAAGTAGACCTCCAGTGCCCTGGGCTAGGATCAAACCAGCGTCCTCTGTATTCGCGGCAGATACCACTCGGCCACCGCGGTATAAAATTTTCTCGAATATGTGCAATTTCTTAAATGCTTCATATACAGTTATTAACTGATCTGTGCTTACCCATCATCAAATCTCTTCTTCAAAACATCATACACTTGTTTTATAATCATACCGCTTAAGCAAATATTAAAGGTTAATATATTATTTAGTATTTCATTTGTGAACGTAGAACAATCCTTTTAACAACTTAACTTTGCTCTGTAGTTCTGACTTCTGAGTTCTGCGCAGGTCTTACTGTTTTTATATTTCCTGCTATATAAGGTTCTGTTCCGTAGGTGAAGCGAGGCGAGATAAAATAATAAATAAGATTTTTTTTATTGCCACATAAATGTAAATACAGGTACATAAGAACATAAATAATAATAGAAAAAAATATACAAAACAATAAAACCGACCAAGTGCGAGTCGGACTCGCCCACCGAGGGTTCCGTACTTTTAAGAACTTGTTGTTATAGCGGCAACAGCAATACATCATCTGTGAAAATTTCAACTGTCTAACTATCATGGTTCAAGAGATACAGCCTGGTGACAGACGGACGGACAGCGGAGTGTTAGTAATAGGGTCCCGTTCTACCCTCTGGGTACGGTAAAAATGTAGAAATGTACCGGGCAAAGATCCAGTCTCACCGTGTGTTAGGCTGAGATGCCCAGCGCTGGTTTTCAGGCCAGTCCCAGACTTGGACGGTCGGAGACACAGTAAAAACCCCTTATTACCCATCATTTTGGTAAAGAGCTGATACTCTTCAAACTGCTAGATTAATCACTATGAAATATAACTCAGAACCACTGCAAGGAAACTAGCTTTCGTGTAAATAAAACCGCATCGAAATTTGTCCATCTGTTGGAGCGCTACGAAGCCAAAGATAGACATTGACAGCAAACATATAATGCCCCTCTTTTTGCATTGGGGTCACAAACAGCAATAGAGTTATAAGTCGTTAGCAAAATGTTACAATGTCTAAATAAAACAAAAACTAAGTACTTAACAAACATTCCGTTGAAATACCACGTCGGCAAACAAGCATACGGCCCGCTTGATGGTAATCAGTCTCCGGAGCCTATGGATGCATGCAACTCCAAAGGTTTTACATGGCTGTTGCCGACCCTATCACCCCGCAAGTCCGCACCCTCTGTGCCTACTTACTCACCGGCAGGAACACAACACTATAAGTAGGGTCTAGTGTTATTTGGCTGCGGTTTTCTGTAAGGTGGAGGTACTTCCTCAGTTGAACACTCTTAAACATTCAGATCTGCAACACCTGGATGTAAAAATCAAATCACATTATACAACTATTTATTTTTATCAATACAGTTATTTAATTTGGCATTTGGCATAGGAATTTTCTCGCTTCGCTCCTCTACTGGATAAGGTCTGAACATACTACAATAAGTAGGTAATTGTAGCATATAACTGTTATATATGTGTATGCTTATATATTTGTAATAAAGGGGTAATGTCGAGTAATAAATACTTGGCAAGCAATACGTCTTTCATTGAACAGTTGAGGCGAATGATAAAATTATAGTACCAAGTCATACTCATTATAAAAAAGCTGCACTTTATGAGGTCACCAGAATCACAAACAAACGGCCCGATTCGAAGAATGATTAAGACACGTAACCTTTTGAACGCCAAGAGCCACTAAAGTGGTCGTGTGCTGTCGTGCCTACCACGCCAACGACCACTAAAGTAGGCTTGAGTCGGTCAGGACCGAAGAACTAAAAAGAATGAAATCCCACCACAGACCGAAAGGAACTAGTTCATCTTAAGCGCTCTTAATCGGTCTCGGTCCTTTAGTTCAGTAGTCGGTATGTCAGCGGGCCTACCGCGAACTACGTTCGGCGGGTTGCCTCCCTGCTTGCGTACGAATTTACAAGTGCGACAGAGAGGCAACACGTCGAACGTGGTTCGCGGTAGGCCCTCAGTACCAAGTAACAAATCGGTCGGGAGCGAATGATCGGAATGAGTCAAGGTCAAGAAATTCGCTCTCTCACGCTCTCGCTCTGTTTATTTGCGAGCGAGAGCAAGATATAACCTAGTCATCCTCATTCAGATCTCGAGATTTGCTCCTGAACTAAAGGAACTAAAGGACCTAAAAGAGCGAACTAGTTCGTTTGACCGATTGACCGAGATCGGAGCGCTCTTTTTAAAGACCGAGCGGGCACAACTCTACACTAAAGAGGTCATGGCAGACGCTGTCAAAGCAATTTTACTGTTGACAGATAAGGTTTAAATTCGTTTCTCAATAGTTGACATATTGGCGTGTATGCCACATTGTGATGCGAGGGAGAAAGCGTTGAAAAGGTTAAGATCTTGGAAAGATCTTTAAAAGATCGATAACTAAACGACATGTCAAAATTGACGTTTATTTCGATTCCACTGTGATCCCAATAAGATCCATCTACGATATTTCTAACTTCAAACTGACATTGGTTGCCCGAATCGAGCTGCTTCTGTCAATTATACGATATAAAAACGATATTTAAATTAGAACTTATCGTTATCGTATCTCATTCTTCGAATCGGGCCGAAAGTAAAAAGGGGGTTCAGGTGCAATAGGTTCAGAAAACGGGATTTTTAAAAAGTCGTAGCGCTTTTTATTTGGATCTCAAAACGACTGCCATAAATTTAATTAGCAATCTTGTGGCATTTCTCGGGTACCCACTGTACCGATTGGAATCCCGAGTTTTAGACTTTCGCTCTATAGAAAAAAAGTCATGAACGTAGATCTAAAATGCAATTTAATTTGTAACAAATTATGCACAAAGGCTAATAACATGAAAATTGCTTCTAAAATCGGTAATTTCATGTTTGAGGGAACGTATCCATTGTTTTTTATTTTATTTAAACGTTCAAATAATCAAAATTAAACTTGTTTCGTGTCGCTCACGGTGACGGTTCTAATTATGTGTCGAAAGATGGCAGTAAATTTACGTCGCTACAAAGTTTTCTTTGACAATACACGTCTATTTCCAATTCTCTTTGGTATAGGTTCATTCGTTCAATTATGTACTAATGCGGTAAATAAAACCATGTCAACCATAACGCCATCTATGTGACCTAGCCAGCATTTCTTAAGCGTTTAGCAATGGCTCTTGAATCAACATCAGGGTATAATAAGCTAAACAGTTCCACGCTTCTCCGCTAGATGTCAGTTACAACTATTATAAGATGTTTATTTAGATGTGTTATTTTTAGTTTACTACGTTTGTAGCAAATAAGCATACGGCCTCTCTGACGGAAAGCAGTCTCTATAGCATATGGACGCCTACAACTCCTGTGTGTGTTAATTTTGTTAAATATTAAAAGGTGGCGCCATCTTACCGGGCACCACCTAAAGGTTATGGCGCCATCGCTCGAAACGATGCTGCTATCCTTTGGCCTTTGATCTATTACGTTGGCGCCACTTTTTGATATTTAACACATATCAGTGAAAGAATAAGTATCAAAGTCAAACGGCGTTCTAAAAGTTTTAATCATGTGTCCAAAGATGGCAGTAAATTTATGTGGCTACAAAGTTTTCTTTGACAATACACCTCTATTTCAAATTCGCTTTGATACTTACCTAGCACGTTGGTTTATTGCATATTAAGCTATAAATTTTACTTTAGACTCGCAAACTTGCCGTCTCCCTCACACACCGAAGCAGTGGGCTGATCCGCATCGGCGTGATAACCGCGTTTAGCTTTTTCAACCTCATTACGACGTCGTAGATTGATTCGTCTTCCCACCTATTTTAACGGTTTTCAAGATGGCGACCAAAATAGCGCTTTGATGTCTCCGCGTCGAATTACAAAAGTCGAACTTCCTTCTGATCTGTTGGTCGCATTTATAGGCGATATTTAATATTAAATTATAAAAACCCTACGCAATAATCATTATGCCGTTTTATGACATTATATATTTAACTTCATTTTGAAAAATAACCGATACTTTTCAAACTGCTGGATCGATTTTTATCAAACTTAGGTACTTAGCTAGGAACTACCGCAGGGAAACTCATTTTCACGTAATAATAGCGCATCGAAATCCGTCCATCCGTTTGAGAGCTACGATGCAACAGACAGATAGACATATTGACGTCGAACGTATATCACCCCTATTTTTTCATCAAAGGTTAAAAAGTCGTTGGGATTTATAAAATGTTGAGCCATGATACGAGTACTTTCTTTATTTACGAAAAAAACATCAAAAAGTTTTTACGCTTTTTTCTTCACTCTTTTTTTTTCTTTTTATTGGAGAAACAACAGAAGTATGCGACAGGATAATAGGATACATTGTTATGTACAAACAATATAAAGATGAACACTTACTTCCTTAAACGCTCTCACTAAAACATACATAAAATAAACGGACTTAACTAAACGGTATGTTAACATACAAGTTTACCAAGTGTTGTAGACCAAGCTTATGTATATTATAATTTAGGTACTAAAATTCTAATGGAGAAGAAAATAAAATCAGCAAAAAGTCGAAATTAGATACTGATAACCAATTTGCGCAAAATATTATTAAGTACATTGACAGTACCGATACTAGCAATGATGACGACACACTACTGATGAACATTATGTTGGCCGTTGAGAATATTGAGTATTTGATAACGGAATTTGGGCCTAGTGACATTGAATATATCGATGGAAATAAATTCTTTATTGTAAGTGTTACAAATACGACTCTTCTAAATATCTACAGTTTTTATATATATATTTCCTTATCATATAAATTTATTCGTGGCAAAATAAAAGAGGAAAACAACAAGTAACAAAACATAACATATGTTAACGTGGCGTTTGGACATTTAAGAGAAAATTTGGAGTATTTTTGATATTTCACCGACACCTGTAAAACTTCTACCGCTTTACGCTTTAAAAGTTGAATTTCCAATTCGTCTTTTATGTTTGCTATGTATTGAATGAAAGCTGCAATTGGTTTTAGTATTATTTTATTTTATTTTTATTTTATTTATTAAGTACAACCACATCGTATATATTACATATGTTACATCACAATAATCTTAAAGTACTTCACCTGATATAATACGACAATTATGGAGTACATAGCATTGTCCAAGCATGATATTGGGACGACATAAGAACTATGGGACATTACATTTTAAAACATTAAATTTGTAAGACTTATAAAACAATTAACTACTATATGTACATTATTTACAATTTTACATATAAATACTAATTCTAATATATAATTTAACACAGAATAATTTAATTTAATTTAAATTTGAAATTTGACACTAATTATTATTTTTGTTTCGGCAATATCTTAGATTTAAATGTGGCTAGACGGTCATGAAAGATGTCAACGAAATTTTTGTGGGTTGTAAGGCTGTTGTAACTCGAGCATATTCGTACCATGGGGGCTTGCAGATCAATGTTTGTCCTGGTAATCGGTATAGAAAAGGGTTTAGCTATAGGCCGCCGTGGGTAGTTGTAGGGTGTAGTTAACGAGATTTTCTCAAGTAGTTTGCTGCTTACCTGTCCGTGTGTTATTATTATTAACCAATTAAAACTGTGTTTTTTTGCTCCAGTCATGGAATGTATGGCGCCATTTATTTTCAAAATAACAAATATCAATTAAAAATTAAACTTAAGCAGCTCTTTGGCTCTTGTTTATGGTAAAATGTTGCCAGCGATTAAAAACTGATGGTAAATACTTGTTGTACAGGATTTGTCTATACCATCCCATTACTGGTGCCTGTTCCATTATAGGGGTGTTTACTATAGTTTCTCTGTAGAAAGATACACGTGAGGTTTTCTTATACCCCCCCCCCCCCCCTTCCTCACGTGTTCTGTCGTAATTTTGTAGTGTCCCCCTCCACCCCTTCGAACCTCGCGTGATTTGTGCATAAGCCCTTAGCGTCAAGACGGAAACAGTGGCTCAGTCGCCCAAATATCGCCTCTCTCGTGTTGATATTTGTTTGAGTGAGTCACTGTACCCGGCTTTTTTCTACCAAGCCACTGTTCCCTCCTTGATCCTACTCGTATTATATTATCGAGGAATCTTTAATACCGGTCAATAAATTTAGTTTTACAAGCTCAAGCTATTATTAACACAGAATATGTACAAGGTAAATAAATCATTTGCTTCGAATTTTCAACGGAAATTAGGAAATTACATTTGCGTGTTACCCGATACAGAGGAAGTGAACAAAATGATTGAATTTAGGTGCTTTTTCATGTTAAACAACAATATGTTGTGAAAAGTTCTATAAAGTCTATGTAGACTAAAGTTAGACTCAATTTGGTGAAAATATAGTCTCCATAAAACTGGCTTTTGTAATTGTTGCCTTATAACGGCCCGATTCGAAGAATGAGTAAGACACGTTTAAGATCTCGGAAAGATCTTTAAAATATCGATTACTAAACGACATGTCAAAATTGACGTTTATTTCGATTCCACTGTGATCCAAATAAGATCTATCTACGATATTTCTAACGTCAAAGTGACATTGGTTGCCCGAATCGAGCTGCTTCGGTCAATTATACGACATACAACCGACATCTAAATGAGAACTTATCTAAACGAGAACTTATCATTATCGTATCTCATTCTTCGAATCGGGTCGGGTCTTTATGTATTTATTTTTACGCCCGTCGTCTTTAAATTAACAATATAAAACAAAGATCCGTAACGTAATGGTTACCGTAAAACCACCCAACTATAGTCCAATACTGCAACTATGGTCCACAAGTTCAAAAGGAAATTAAGTATCTATACCAATGTTCCTTGTGGTTTACTCCTAGTTTTACCTTCCATTTATAAACATACTTTGCCTTAGAACTACAAAAATATAGTAAAATACACACCTGAACGAGAAAAATTGAGTTTATTTGTGGACCATATTTGGGAGCTTTGGACTATAGTTGGGTGGTTTTACGGTATTCCAGTATTTGACAATGACCAGGTGGCCTTTTGAGGTCAAAAACATGATTTTAAAAAACAAGAACACGTTGTCTTTATTCACGTATATAAAACTAACCGACCCTTACTGAATGCAAGGCGGAATGTAGCAACGCATTGTACATTTTGACGTCAATTATCTTGATTTATCTCATCAATTACACAACTCATGAAAGTATTGTTTGGTGAACTGGTTATTCATGGCATCGACTTCATTTCTGTAGTTGCCGTTACACGATTGATTAACTTTTATACCAGAGAAAATCGTATCAAAATGCCCCATTTTAAACAAGCATTTTCATTGTACAGGCAAATGGGAGAGATTCAAGCCTGTATAATCCATGTAGATTTGTCTTAAGGGGCTGTCAACACCCATTATCCTTGAAATTGATGTTACTTAAACAGTTTTTTAAGAAAGACTATTTGTTTTAGTCAAGTAAGAAAAATATATGTTCATATTGATTACATTTCAAAGACCGTGGTTGTACTCGATAGGTACATGATTGAACGAAATCGGCTCGATAAAAAATAATTGCAAAGATTGGTCTTAAAATCACAATTAAACGGTTCTATGTCTTTATTGTTTTGACTTATGGGTCTGCAATTAAAATCACAATTTCAGAACATTTATATCTAAACCTCTAACGAGTCAAATATTACACTAATAATCCACTTTTTTTTATTTAAATAATTTTCTTATTATTCCCTTGCCTAGGCCCAGCAACATGCGACAGTGCTATCTCATTTACTCCGATACAAATAGTCAGTGTGCGCGCTTTAGGTATTGACAGCCTCTTAAACAGACTTCAATACTGTAATTGTGATTTTTGGATTATTTCTTGTTTTTTTACTTTAAATAGTAAAACCCGTTTTGCCGCATGCGACCTTATAGAATAAATAAGCTAGCGCAAAATCAAATTCACTACTCGCGAATTATCGGGATGAGCGTGGGTTTCGGGAAGCAAGCAAGCGCCGCATTTTTTGATTTTATTGTTTAACCATGCGTCAACTTAAATAGGTTTAAAGATCATTTATTCCCATTAAATAAATAAATATTATAGGACATTATTACACAAATTGACTAAGACCCACAGTAAGCTCAATAAGGCTTGTGTTGAGGGTACTTAGACAACGATATATATAATATATAAATATCTATAAATACTTAAATACATAGAAAACACCCATGACTCAGGAACAAATATCCATGCTCATCACACAAATACATGCCCTTACCAGGATTTGAACCCGGGACCATCAGCTTCGTAGGCAGGGTCACTACCCACTAGGCCAAACCGGTCGTCAAAGAAAGAAAGAATAAGAATTTTACAATTCACTTATTATGAGAACATAAATTAATTACTTAGTAATAAGCGTTAAGAAAACAAAAAGAAGGTAGTTTACAAAATACGCGGACAATAAGTTACCGATACACATTTCCGACTCATGCGCTGCAGAAACATAATAATGGATAATATATATCTATAAGTGATAGTAGATTGTGATACAAGTGTGCTAAGTTGGTCATTACACACAAGGCGATATTGTGCGCGCGAGCTGCAAGGGAGCCGATGTGTGTAATGACCATAGCACACGCGTTTCATACGACGTTTTTCAACACACTTGCGAGGAAAAAAGAAACTTTCACATTAATCAAATTTTAATTGTTAAATCGGTTAGTAAAAGTCTTGCATCTGTCATACGATACGTGATTTTAATTATTGTCATGCTGTAAATATTTGATTTTAATTACCTATTATTCTATTTGTCATTGTTGTTTACAGATTTATTTTATAAGAGAGTGCCTTAGAAATAAGTACTTAGACATAAAAATGTTGCTACGCCCTAGTAGGGTCCATGATTGTACTCTATTTAAAGAACATCTGTAATACCATGGTTGCAACGAATAAATGAAATGAAATGAAATGAAATACTGCCTGCCGCCCCTCGCCGGGCCGGGGCTTGCGGGCGCCGGCTCCCGCCAGTCCACGTTGTCAAATCTACTCGACCAATTTAAGAAGGCCCGGTTTCCATACATATTATTAGCAATTAGTTACCTTCTTAACTCAGTCGGATAACATAATGAAAAAGCCCAAGTGTTATAATATACTGAAAAAGCACGCGTGTTTAATATCTAGGATTATGAGCCAAAAAATTAAGAGCCGGTGGAATAAAAACGCCGTTTTGAGCAAGTGTGTTGAAAAGTATCAAAGAATATACCTATTTTCAAACGATTTTTCCACAAATCAATAAGTACTGTTATTATAATATACCCATCTCAACCGGTGGTCTTTAACAAGACAGTTACGTTTAGTTCCGCGCCGTTCCGGACTATTATATTTTATCGATTAACAATAATAACAATTAACTAAAGGAATTCGTGTTTAATTGGTGTTCGTATGAGTCAACCGGATTTACAGTACATTGAACTTAATTATAACATACCTACAAATGGCGCCAGGCTATATCGAAGAGAATTGGAATTTGGTGTATTGTAAAAGGAAACTTTGTAGAAACTTAAATTTACTGCCATATTACATCGATCCGGACCCGGACCCGGATACGTCCTTAAACTACGTCCAAAAGAGAGGTATGGACATTGTGAATGTCATCTCGCTTTGTGTGGTAGGGCACAGCCAGTGGATGTCATTCCAGATCTAGAGCAGAGCCCAACTGGGGATGTACCTCCACCTTACAGAAAACAGCAGCCAAATAACGCTAGACCCTACTCATAGTGTTGTGTTCCTGCCGGTGAGTAAGGTTGCCAGAGCTCAGCGAGGGGGGGCGGGTTTAGGGTCGGCAACGCGCTTGTAACTTCTCTGGAGATGCAGGCGTACATAGGCTACGGACACTGCTTACCATCAGGCGGGCCGTATGCTTGATTGCCACCAACGTAGTATTAAAAAAAAAATTAGTTATATTAAATCCTCTTTACCTATATATCCATTATACTCACAACATCATGCACTCGTTTTAAAAACATGCCGATTAAAACCGAAAATTCAGTAATATTATATTATTGAGTATTCTATTTATGAATCTTTATGTATGTCTGTATGTATATACTTTATTGTACATAGAAATAAAAAACACGAAAAACACAGTTACAGAGTAAATTAAATACAACAAAGGCGAACTTATCCCTGTATGGGATCTCTTCCAGTCAACCTTTGAGGAAACAAATTGCGTAGAAAATTCCATTTAGCAACTTTGTTTGTGGTTCACGTGACCCATAAAGTGCAGCTTTTTTTATAATGAGTATGACTTGGTACTATAATTTTGTCATTTGCGTCTACTGTTAAATAAAAGACGTATTGCTCGGCAAGTATTTATTACGCGACATTATCCCTTTATTGCAAATATACATGTATACACATGTAAGGCTGTGGACTGTACGCACGCGGCGCACGGCGCGGAGAACGGGGCGGCGGGTAGCGCGAAAAAGCGCCGCCGCTGTCGTTTAAAATAGGTTAATTAAGAGGAAAGGGGACGGCTGCTTCTCCATACAACCGTAGTCCTCATTTTCCTCTTTGGATATTAATATTATTGACAATATTTTTACACAATTTGTTGTATATCGACCACAGCTATGCCCCTACGTTTGATTGTATTTTCGAATTTTTAATAAGTAAGTAAGTAAGTAAATATTCTTTATTGCACCAACAATTATACATTTTACATACATGTAAAACTACAAATGATAATAATAATTATAAGATATAGGAGTATTTCATTTATAGTATTTTATGCAACAGTTGTATAAGAAGGGTCAAAAAAGGCGAGTGGCGTGAGTTACAATGTGAGCCGGAGCCGAACACGTAGGCGAACATTGTAAAGGAATACGCCACGAGCATTTTTTTACCTACTCATACAACGTTGCATACAATACTTTTCCTACGAGTCAACAAAAATAAATCTTAATTTAGGTAAAGAAAGCAAAAGTATAGAGCTAAGATACGCGAGCATCCCTTGTTACGCGCCCTGCCCGCCGCGGCCTGGCCTAAGGACTACGTTTGTATCGATAGGCGATTTCCCACGGGTGATTCGCGCGGTGGTGCGCGCGGCACGAATAAAATCTACAGACTTGAATGAACCTCTTATGGATCGGTTATTCGCGGATGGTCTAAAACGCAAAAAGACTAGTGTAATATTTTGCCTACATCGCTTTTAGTCTACATCGCGAACGGTCTAGAACGCAAAATGACCACTTTTTTTATTTCATTAGGTAGGTTAGGTTTGTTAGTTATCTTCAAATGGCCGAACGCCAACCGCCCAGAATAGGAGCTCCGCGGTAGCGGTACTAAAAGCGATATAGGCAAAATATTACACTAGTCATTTTGCGTTTTAGACCATCCGCGAATAACCGTTATGGATGACAGCAGCGCCGCCCGCCGCGCCGCCGGCCGCTCCGCTCGCCGCGCCGCGCGGTGCTTGCGTCCAGTCAGCCGCCTTTATACACTATAATTACCTACTTATTAGAACGTGCCTAGAGCTTATCCAGTAGTGGAGCGAAGCGAGGAAATTTCTATGGCAACAAATTAATAATTTTCCCTCCTAGCACTTTTTTACACGCAATAAAAATTAATTGAATGAATTTAAGGGGCTCCCCGCGGTTTTCATCGATTTTTGGCGAGTTTTGAGTCGTTACTCCTTAATTTGCACTACAGATAGAATTATAAGACAAACGGCTATCGGTTCTTTAATCTTTTATCTCAATTTTTGTCTGCCGGATTTTGAAAGAAATTAATACTTATTTTTTTATGATTTTTATAAACATTGTCTAAACAAACACTATTTTCGTAACTAGATTGCTATGAAGGATCTTACATATATGAGATCAACATATTTGTGTTCGTCTTTGACGTCTCTAAAAATTTGTCAGAGTTTAATTTTAAATTAATTAACAAAAAAGTTATGGGCAGAAAACCAGTTTTTTGGCCTAAAATTCTTCAACTTTGATGCCAAATATCTCGAATATAATGAACTTTGAAAGTAAATATGGGATACTATATTGCTTACAGCCAATGCTGTTAATATGATTAGCTACTAAAAACATTAGAAAACTAAGGGATTCAGATCGAAGGTCATTGGCGTTAGGGACCCCCTTAAGGTGTGCCAACAAGTGTAATATATTTTTCACCACACCAACTAGTAAAGGCCTTCTTGATTGTTCAAAAACTAATGAGAAAATTGCATTTTATCCACATGTGGGGCAAAGTAATCAGATGCAAATTTTGAGTTGTTTCCTAATGTTAGCTGGTAGAATTGACTTTTAAATGATGATTTTGAATGACACATTTTTTATTACATTCGTACGTTACGGATTTGATTAGGTTTGATTTTTTTGGTATTTCATAGTTAGTATTTTCCTCGCGTTGGTGTGGTGAAAAATTTTGTGTTTCACTCGGGGGCAAAGTTTGTTTAACCCTCGTGCCTTGAAACCCTCGCAACGCTCAAGATTACACTTCTTGAACCTTTTCGGAATCTTTCGCTTGCTCGGGTATCAATATTAGCACGAGCGGTTAAACAACAACTTTTCCCCCTTGTATAACAAATAACTATTTCTCTAACTTGCAATGAAATGTTGACATGACTTACTTCAAATTAGGTCCGGAATTACTACATATCAGTTGCGATGAGTGTCGTTTGTAATCTCAGTAATCAGGATATAATGCATCCAAGTCGTCCCGCTATCTCTTTTTGGTATACCTACACCGGCTATACGGAAAAAAAAAAAAAAAAAAAAAATAAATCATTTATTCTGGTAAAAAAACCCTGATTTTACAATTTTATTTTCTTCTGCCAAACTGTAAGACAGTTTGTTGGCAGAGGGAACTCCCTTAAATACAGATGGGTTAGCTTATTTCCTAGTTAATTAATAAGTAAGTACGGTACATCTTATAGCTTATTGTGGTGGTAATTTAATTTTGTTTAATAGGTACGTTTTCAATTTACATTTAAACATCCTAAATGATTTACATTCCCTTATATCATACGGAATGATTCAGGAGACGTGAGCAGGAGCTATTTAGTAAGTTATAAGCAACTGTTTCGTACTAGTATTTGTGAGATAAACGTTAATTTAATTTCAACTGTTTAAAAAAAGTTTTAATTTATTTACGACATTTATGGTCACCCTCTTTGTTTTATCCATAACAAGTGACAAATTGAATGTCATCGGAGCCAGGTTACTTTTGAAAAATCGTATCTCACTCAAGTGTGACATTTTGTTTTCTTCATAATCAAAGTGCTGCCATAACGGTTAAAGCGGTTTTATCTTTGTTAATTAAGCGTTGTAGGGTGTCCATGATTGTAGATAATCAAATTTGTCCTTAGCAAAAAGTTAAATAACAGAAAAACAGCGTGATTGTTTTACTTAAATATGATCGTTAACGATTCATTAGATTTACTTATTATGTAGGCTTATTTTTTTTTATAATACGTCGGTGGCAAACAAGCATACGGCCCGCCTGATGGTAAGCAGTCTCCGTAGCCTATGTACGCCTGCAACTCCAGAGGAGTTACATGCGCGTTGCCGACCCTAAACCCGCCCCCCCTCGATGAGCTCTGGTAACCTTACTCACCGGCAGGAACACAACACTATGAGTAGGGTCTAGTGTTATTTGGCTGCTGTTTTCTGTAAGGTGGAGGTAATTCCCCAGTTGGGCTCTGCTCTAGATCTGGAATGACATCCACTGGCAGTGCCCTACCACAAAAAGCCAGATGACATTCACAATGCCCATACCTCTCTTTTGGACGTAGTTTAAGGACGTACCCGGGTCCTAAAGGGCTTAGTCCTGCTCACGTCTCATGAATCACCCTGTAGTGTTCCATGGGTCCCCACTCGGTAACCATTTTGGCTCGTCTTTCCGGCTGCATGCAGCATGTTTGTCCAGCCCAGCCCCACTTAAGCTTAGCAGTTTTGACGCCTACATCTAAAACTCAAGTTGTTAATAGATTCTTTAAGCTAAATTCTGGATACTGACATTATCAGGGTTGATGGCAAGAGGCCTGATGGGGTGTCCTTGGTTCCTTGGAGCCTGGGACGGATATTAGTGTGGGATGCTATCTGCGTAGATACACTGATACCGTCCCACCTCCAACGGACTAATGTTAAAGCGGGCGCATCGGCGGAAAACGCTGAAATTTTGAAACGTAATAAATATAAGAGCCTCGGTAGAGAGTAACATTTGGCGTTGAAACTCTAGGGCCATGGGGTCCCAGCGCGCACAAGTTTTTTGCAGAAATCGCGAAGCTGGTCGACGTAACTGGTGACCGAAGAGCTGACGGCTTCCTCGCACAATCTATCGGTATTGCAATGCCTCAAGGGCCTATTTTAGATTTAAGCTAGCTATAGTACCTATAGTGCCTATGAAGCTGATGGTCCCGGGTTCAAATCCTGGTAAGAGCATATATTTGTGTGATGAACACAGATATTTGTTTCTGAGTCATGGGTGTTTATATGTATTTAAGTATTTATAATTATAACATATTATATCGTTGTCTAGGTACCTACAACACAAGCCTTATTGAGCTTACTGTGGGGCTTAGTCAATTTGTGTAATAATGTCCTATAACATTTATTTATTATTTATTTATTTATTTATAGTAATCCTCTGTATATATCCATTATGTATATTGTTACTGTAAATTATAGATAATATTGTCATTCTTGGTGGAAATATACTAGTAATTCTTCGATTCTCGTCTCGCCTCGCTTCGCCTCTGGAACAGAACTTTATACCTACTTAACAGGTAATGTAAAAACCATAAGCACTGCGCAGAAGTTATAATAGCAGTACAAAGTTAAGCGGCTAAATGAAATGTTCTACGTTCTTAAATACAATATTAAATAATATTAACCTTTAATATTCGGCTATATCAGCATGGATATAAAACGATTGTATGAGGTTTTGAAGAAGAGATTTGATGATGGGTAAGCACAGATCATAAATTAAAATAAATGTACCAAAAAAAAATAACGATGCCCTTCAGGGGCAGAGTTCGGATTCAAACCGGTGTCTTTCGGCCCGATTCGAAGAATGAGATACGATAACGATAAGTTCTGGTTTAGATAAGTTCTCATTTAGATATCGTTGGTATGTCGTATAATTGACAGAAGCAGTTTGATTCGGGCAATTAATGTCACTTTGACGTTAGAAATATCGTAAATAGATCTTATTAGGATCACAGCGGAATCGAAGTAAACGTCAATTTTGACATGTCGTTTAGTTATCGATCTTTTAAAGATCTTTCCAAGATCTTAAACGTGTCTTAATCATTCTTCGAATCGGTCTGTTTAGCTGTTTTTTTCTCGCTATAGCGGCTACCCCGTCACGGCGGTACCCAGTCCAATTTATCGAGTATATGCATAAAGGTCTTAGCACATTGTTACAACTCAACAGCCACTCGACTCAATATTAAATATTGAAATTAAAGCCTTATCTTGTATGCCCTATAGTACAATGTTTAAAATTTAGGTAACTGTCGGGTGGTCTACGCGTCGTCCACTCGTCGTCCACTAAGGTGAACCAAAAGTGAGTTGAGTTGGTGTGGAATTGATATAGTGTGCGAAGACCTTTATGAAATCTTAGAAATGTATTATTTCAGTTTATAATTTAAGTATATATAAGTATAAGTAGTAGTGTGCTACTTAAAACAAATTAAAATACTCTAAGAAATAATTAAATTACTTTCTAGAGTTAGAGCAAGATAAGTTGGCAGCGATTTTGGCAGACCAGTCAGTGTAAGTGTTATTTTAAACGTATGAAAATATAAATAAATAAATATTATAGGACATTATTACACAAATTGACTAAGTCCCACAGTAAGCTCAATAAGGCTTGTGTTGAGGGTACTTAGACAACGATATATATAATATTTATAAATACTTAAATACATAGAAAACACCCATGACTCAGGAACAAATATCCATGCTCATCACACGAATAAATGCCCTTACCAGGATTTGAACCCGGGACCATCAGCTTCGTAGGCAGGGTCACTACCCACTAGGCCAAACCAGTCGTCAAATATGACGTTTACTAAACCCTTGCACAGGCTGGGCTATCAAAATCGTTGCCAACTTATCTTGGTGATGAAAATATTTTAATTTGTGTTAATTTCAAGTTAGCACAATCGGAATAGAACAAACCTCGAAATCTCTGGGACAGTCCTGAAATTTGGTATGTAAGTAAATTAGAGGCCCTTGTTCATGTCCACACCATTTGACATTTAGGGACCTCGAGGAATCGCAGCCATCTTGGAAAATGGGTACCATCATTGAGAAATTCGCGTTTTACTCAAAATCGACGACGTTCTCTATGAAAATATGTTGTAGGAATTTTACACAAAAAAGTCCTAGATATCTTTGCGAAAAAAATACACCTTGTTATAGAAAATACTTGCTGAATCTAGATTTAGCGCTTATACACTTCCAGGGGACATTCTCTTAATAGGCAACTCGGAGGAATATGAATTCCAATTTTGGCTAAACATTTGTACATCTAGGACTTTTTAGAATTTAATAAGCTTTAATGTTGTCTTACACCATATTTTCCTAGATAACGTAGATTAAGAGTAAAATGCGAATTTCTCCAGGAAGGTACACATTTTCCAAGATGGCTGCGTTTACTCGAGATCCCCAAATGTCAAATGTTGTGGACATGAAAAGGGGCCTTTAATTTACTTACATGCCAAATTTCAGGACTGTTCCAGAAATTTCGAGGTTTTTTCTATTCCGATTGTGCTATTGACATTCATATGCGCATTGTGATAGGTATGCCTATGTAGCCCAAGTAGCATTTTACTCCATTTAAGAGTACACATTTAGTTCCCAGGTGTACTTGAAGCATTATTACAGTTCACTCGTGATGTATAAGCTGCATTATTGCGATTAATAACACCTATACCTGTCTAAGGGACTTATAGGAGGGTAGAGTTATACTTTTATACGACTGTTGGTGTTATAATACTCTAACAACTATCCTTTAGTCAGCCGTCTGACTAAGAGCATTATAGGAGGGTAGAGATACGGCAACCGCTGTTTAACAGCCTACTTGTACGATGTTGTAGAGCTAGCATTTTAATAGAACACACATGGTCATTTATAAAGCCAAAAGCTGTTATGTTTACTTGTTTGAGACTGTTATACAGCTAGTAGCTGTAGTAGGACTTGTTTGTGATCATTAAAATAACCTTTTTTTACTAGCTGTACAGAAGTGTTTAAATGGTTCGCATGTGCACTGTAGGCTGTTAAAAGGATTATATGTGTTGTCCATTAACATCAATAGCAGTTTATTTGTCCACAAGTACTACTCTAATTTGCTGTAAGCTGAAAATGAATGTGAATGTGATATTCTATTACACTTATCCCACAAGCTGTGTGTTTATATTACGTCGCGTGCAAAAATTTCTGAAAATGAATAACAAACCTTGGAAAATAAGAGCGAGAACCGGTGGAAGAAGAAAGGATCTCTAAAATTTCAGTATATTGAAAGAATTATACGATGATACACAATTGACCTAAACTACATCTTAAAGCTGTACATTAGTTCACATTAGAATAAATTTATAGACATTGGCTCTGTAGTGGTACAAATGTGGGACTTTATATAGGTAACAGCATTCTAACAGAACACATGTGAACCTATTATACGCTCACCGCATTAAATTGGAGTTATATCAGTTCACATAACCGTATTTCATTTCCACCATTTTGTTCTGCGTAACCTAAAATATTTACCAAATAAATCTCCAAAATTATCATGCAAATTTATCACAAAATACGCAGATAGAGCGATTGAGTTTTGGTTTCATGCTATAATTAATTACCGTAGTATAATTATAATGCCAATATAATGTCAAAAACTGAAAATTGTTGATTTCCTCTCAGCCAGTTTTAAATATTTTAAAATGAATATCGCGTTTTTACAGAGGCGCGTGAATATTTTAGCTGTAAATATGTATACATTTCACGATAAACTTGCATTCCCATAGCATTTAACATTATTAAGAATTTAAAACAGGTACTTTACCGCGTGTTATCATAAAATTTATCCAAAGGATATCCGCCGGTGTTTCTGATGGCACACAAAAAACCAAACTTAATGAGGAATAAATAAAATAAAGAAATATAATGGACCCACGTGAATTTTAGGTAGCACTGGAGTACTTTTGTCGGATTTTATAACTGTGATAGCTGTGTATTTAGCCACTTGTTACTCTTTATTACACTCATGTACGTTGTATGGTTCACACTGCGTCCCATATAGTGCCATTAGTCAGCCTTAAGTCCGATGTTACTACTTAAACTGCTATTATAATGCTATTATACTGCTAATGTACAGCCATAGTGAACTTAAGGCTGTCTAATTTGTGCCCAAACTGGTTCTATAAGAGCATTATAGCAAGCTATACAGCTCTTATACAGCTGACTTACACAGCTTGTGGAGTACATGTGAACGACTAGACATCTCATATAGAACCCCGAATGCTACTTGGGAGGTACTAGAAAATAAACTAAGTATCTGGTATTGAATTTTTCTTTTACTTTCTATCATTATCTTTTCAGTTACGTCAATTCGCCTCTAGATTTTAAGTATGTGGCTCAATTGCGTTTCGTGATGACGACCATAGGCTCCTGGCCATATAAGCAATTTGGACGAAATCAATTAGCGGCCATTTTGTCCATATACAACGCCTTTCTCATACTCGTTGGCACCACTTTGTCCGTTTTGGGATTAATCTATATGCGTGTCAATAGAGTAAAACTGTCGTTTTTTGATTTGGGCCATACTATTTTATGTTGGACTTTTGATACCCTGTATCTGGTAAGTAATGAATAATAATAAAACAATAAATTTCCATAAACTTACGGATTTTGAGGACTTTGTGAGTATAGTAAATATATTAAAACGGGTCACTCACGTTATTTTAAGTGTCGCGTCATGTCGAGCGTTTAGACTGAAAATACGTGAGTGACCCGATTTAATATATTAAATATGTCTGTTTCTCACGGAAGTTTTGTTACTTTGTGAGTATTTTTGTGTAGGAATACCTCATGGCATTCCTACACAAAAATACTTACAAAGTCCCCACAATAACCATTCTGACATTTACCTCTGGTTTGCCTTTTATACGACGTTTACTGTGCAATAAAGTTTTAATAAAATAAGCTTTTTGGCGACGTGGACAACACTGTAATAAAATCAAGCAATCATTGAAAATTGGTTCGTTAGAATTGTTTAAATAAGTATTAATTAGATTTCTTTAAAAAAATCATATAGATTATGGAAAAAAATAAGAGAAAAAATATTATCTTACTTTTTTCTCTTATTTTTTTTTTATAGTATAAGGTTTATAAAGCCCTTATGAGCTGACTGTGGGTCTAGGTCGGTTTGTCTAAGATTGTCGATTATTTATTACCATTATAATTTCAGCAAAGGCTATTGACGGCAAGGACAAGCAAATATCAAGAAATAATAAAGGATTATTTACTTGACTTTCACTTGTTTTACTTCAAAGGCCGGTCACCATACGCTGAAAAGGTAGAATATTACTTTTTATAATAAATACCTACATAATTAGGGATTGCGCCAATTAATTGTGTATTGGATTACTGAGCGTACTGGGGTACCTTAAAAATACCTACGAAAGAAATGAATTAAGTTTTTTTTAATGGAAAGTGGTTCATATTTCTACATATTTCTTTAAGAGTTCGCAGCAAGCTCGGTTCTCCATACAAACGTAACTAGCTTGATTGCTCTAAAACTTTGTACTAAAATAATATTATAGGGACATTCTCATACATAGAAAGTCCCACGGTAAGCCAAGAAGGCTTGTGTTGTGGGTACTCAGACAACGATATATAATATACAAATACTTAAGTACATAGAAAAAATCCATGACTCAGGAATAAACGGTCGTGTGTGCTCATTACACAAATAAATGCCTTTACTGGGATTCGAACCCAGGCAATCGGCTTTTTTTTATGATACTGGAGGCAAACGAGCAGACAGATCACCTGATGGTAAGCGATTACCGCCGCCCATGGACACCTGCAACACCAGAGGGGTTGTAAGTACGTTGCCAGCCTTTAAGATAGGAGTGCGCTCTTTTCTTGAAGGTTTGAAGGTCGTATCGATCCGGAAATACCGCAGGCGACAGTTCATTCCACAGTTTAGCTGTGCGAGACAGGAAGTTTCTGGAGAAACGCACAGTTGAGGACTGCCAACCATCTAAGTGGTGAGGATGGAAATGTTGTCGCGTAGTGCGATGGCGAAAAGAAGCGGCAGGGATTAATCCGAACAATTCCTCGGAGCACTCCCCATTATAAATGCGATAGAAAATGCAGAGTGAGGCCACATCTCTACGCAGTGCCAAGGGGTCAAGCCGATCCGAAATACGCTGGCAGTCGACAATTGAGTCGCTCTTCGTTGGATGCGGTCCAGAGGGAGAAGCTGGTACTGGGGTGCCCCTGCCCATAGATGAGAACAGTATTCCATGTGCGCCTTATAAAGCTGTAGGCGGTGGGCCGGTGTGAAATACTGTCCCGATCTGTTGAGCACACCAAGCTTTTTTGAGGCTAATTTAGCCTTACCCTCTAAATGGCCGCGGAACTGGACTTCACTCGAGATGTTGACGCCAAGGATTCCGATACCGGCTGTGGCAGTCAGGGGAGTGCCCAGGCCATTAAATAGGTTTCAATCCACTAAGTGGGCCAATTTATATATTGCTGTCGATTTTTTTTCTAAAATTTTCGGTAAAATTTGGTAAGTTTGAAGGGTTACTCATCAGTAGGGCTAAGATGGTCGGTTTTTTTTATCATCTGTCACTATGCCTAACACGTTCTAATAAGTATGTAAGTGCGAAAGTGACGCATGACATGAAGTGATAAAAATATGACCACAATACCGCCGCTGGGCTCAATAAACAGGAAATCCCAATTTGGGACAAAAATGTATATAACTTTATTAATTTTCCTATGAGGTACAAAAATACCATACGTATTCGAACCTTAAAGGAAGATTTGTAAGAAAAGATACGGTAGAATTGCGCTTATTAAGTATATTAAAAACGGGTCACTCACGTATTTTAAATCAAAAAACTCTCGATATGGGTCACTCCGTACCGAGGAGCCCACCAACCGCCGCCAACTCATTCAAGACACTTCTCGGTACGGAGTGAAACGTATCGAGTGTTTTTTGACTTAGAATACGTGAGTGACCCGTTCTTAGTATATTTGATATGTGTCTCACGAAAGTTTTGATATTAAATTTGCGCTTATATTGCACAAAATAAAGGAACTCTCTATCTATACATCCAATTTTATCGAATTCTGACAAAACGTTTTCTTATTTTTGTCGAAAGTTTATAATGTTACAGATATATTTATCCGACGACGACGACGACCGGTCTGGCCTAGTGGGTAGTGACCCTGCCTACGAAGCTGATGGTCCCGGGTTCAAATCCTGGTAAGGGCATGTATTCGTGTGATGAGATGATATTTGTTCCTGAGTCATGGGTGTTTTCTATGTATTTAAGTATTTATAAATATTTATATATTATATATATCGTTGTCTAAGTACCCTCAACACAAGCCTTATTGAGCTTACTGTGGGACTTAGTCAATTTGTGTAATAAAGTCCTATAATATTTATTTATTTTAGGTACACGTGCAAATCCACATTATATCAGGAATGTTCACGATCTACGTGATGTGGCAGATGTTCATAGGAGTGTCTTTGTTCATATTCATGCCGTGGTTCAACAATTATAACAGAGGCATGTTCAGTGAAAACCGGCCCCAAAACAGCACGTTTGAGCACTCTGTATACTATTATCTGCCTGAAGCCGTTTATACTACTGAAAAGGGTATGTTGTGTACGGATTTACTGTCATAAAGTAACCAAAATTGCGAAATTTCCACATGGAAACATTTCGGAAATTTATCATATTTTTGTATGGGAATGGAATTCCATTTCTACAAAGAAAGTTTCTTCTTTGTTACCTGTGTCCTGAAATTCCCGAGAAATTTTGTGTTGTGTGTCCTCAACCGGAGCTCGATTCTGATTTGTAACTTGATACGGTTTTGAACTGATTTTTATCAAAATCAAATTTGCGAGCGATACTACAGATGTTATCAAGGAAAAGTTTTTCGCTAATATTAAATTTATGGTACAAGCTTTTATCGCTGACTGTACTTTCCTTCCCACAGGTAACTAATACTCATCGAGAAAATTCTAAAAACCCCAAACACAATTAGGTTGCGTTGTTTCACCACAGAGTTCATATGGCTACCTCCTGTCTCCATCATTACATTAACTCGATGGCCTTTTGTCCGGATCTGCCTAAAACGTAGTCTGACTAATTCGCGTTATGCCTAGACCAACCGAGAAATAGTCGCACTGAGACAGGCCTAATGAGTTTTTGTCCAAATGCGAATCTGGCACAAGAAGACTTAAGCCTCTTGCATTATAGTAGAAAAGCGAATCTCGCACAGAGAGACTTGTATCCAAATGCGAATCTAGTGTTACTTTCTCCTATAATAGATTATTTCTAATAATTTCCTTTCCAAAAACATTTCCTCTTAAACGTAACTAGACGGAGCCCCGCTTTGCGGGGCTCCTATTTCTGGGTAGTTTGCCCTCCGGGCATCTGAAGCTACCTAACGAACCTAACCTACCTGACTAATTGTGACTTCCCTGAAAACATTACACTTTGGGGGGCGACTAAGGCGAATCGCGAAATGGACAAATAGTTACTTAGGCTTACTGCGTTTGGGACATATTGCGAAATAGGTAATATAAGTAATAGGTCAATAGCGATTTAGACGAATAGCGAATTTCAAATGAAGTTTTGTCATAACGCGAATTAGTCCGACTAAGTTTTAGGCAGACCCGGACAAAAGGCTCGATGGTACCATAACATTGCATTGTCACCCGACTTACATATGTATGCAAAATTTCAGCTTAGTCGGAAACCGGGAATTTGACCCACACATACATATGAAGGCATGTTTACAAAAACAATATCACTACACTAGACATGATTTTACAGGAAACGAAATAACTAAATGTCTTCTTATATATTAGTTAGTACTAGTAGAGATAGATATTGTAGTGATTTTAGTAAGTGGCCAGTGGCCAATAGTTCGGAAGTATACGATTACACATTTCAAAGACCAGTAATTTTGAAAAAATAGGAAAAAAAGTTTCGTCACTTATGCTGTTTTTATTAAATTTTGTTAGTTATGTTCTTTTTGTAAGAAAATAAAAGAACTTTCTATAGAAATTATCTTCTTATTCTATGGGAGAGGTACAGGCTTATTTTACTTAACTATGTGGATTTATTTTAATCCTCACATCCGATGCTGTTGTCATCGCTATCTACCTCCAGAGACGACGATTTTTTGGATACAACATGGATTGGTAGAATTGATGGCTCGATGGTTTGACCAAAAACTGCATCCATTTCCTCAAGGCACGTACTTTGTGAGGATTTAGGGGTAGTGGAGACTCATAAGAACGTTTTAAATTCAAGTATTAAAATGGCTGAGGGCGGGACTTATTGCTCGTAGTACCGACATCCGATGGAGCTTAAAGGTTCTTGGGTGGCGACCGCGAACCGGAAAATGCAACAATTAAAGACCCACAAACAAGGTGGTCCGACGACCTGGTTAAAGTAGCACCGAGCTGATGGATGAGAGTGGCGCAAGACCTGTCGTTATGGAGATCACTGGGCCTATGTCCAGTGGACGTCTTTCGGCTGATATGATGATTAATATTAATAATATAATATTATAGGACTTTATTACACAAATTGAGTAAGACACAGTAAGCTTAATAAGGCTTGTGTTGAGGGTACTTATACAATGATATATATAATATATAAATATTTATAAATACTTAAATACATAGAAAACACCCATGACTCAGGAACAAATATCCATGCTCATCACACGAATACATGCCCTTACCAGGATTTGAACCCGGGACCGTCAGCTTCGTAGGCAGGGTCACTACCCACTAGGCCAGACCGGTCGTCTTCATCATGATGATGATGATGACTCATTTTTCGATAAAAAGGAATCTCGGTAATGAAGGAATTTTCAAAGAAAAGCTTGAAGCGGCTATTGCTTTCCTTCCATGACTTTATCTATGTATAAAATGATAGATCTTGCTGTGTGTCATCCATTTTACTACACAATTTTTGGCTTTTGGGTACGGTTGCCTGAGTTAGACAATTACCCCATAAAAAAAATCGCATCCAAAACAATTACTTCTACTTT
The DNA here is from genome assembly GCF_033807575.1 of Cydia pomonella. Classification (NCBI taxonomy): domain Eukaryota; kingdom Metazoa; phylum Arthropoda; class Insecta; order Lepidoptera; family Tortricidae; genus Cydia; species Cydia pomonella. Next base: position 9,149,479 of record NC_084728.1, read on the forward strand.
TCCCTAATCAGAATACAATACCAAATATGCCTTTAAGGGGCTGTCAACACGCAATGTCCTTGAAATTGATGTTACTTAAACAGTTTTTTAAGAAAGACTTTTTGTTTTAGTCAAGTAAGAAAAATATATGTTCATATTTATTATATTTCAAAGACCGTGGTCGTACTCGATACACGATTGAACGAAATCGGCTCGATAGAAAATAATTGCAAAGATTGGTCTTAAAATCACAATTAAACGGTTTTATGTCTTTATTGTTTTGACTTATGGGTCTGCAATTAAAATCACAATTTCAGAACATTTATATCTAAACCTCTAACGAGTCAAATATTACACTAATAATCCATTTTTTTTATTTAAATATTTTTCTTATTATTCCCTTGCCCAGGCCCAGTAACATGCGACAGTGCTATCTCATTTACTCCGATACAAATAGACAGTGTGCGCGCTTTAGGTGTTGACAGCCTCTTAAACAGATGCCACTATTTTTGTAACACTTTGTATACGTTTTTTTAAGGTCATTGGATGTTATTTATCTTCAATATTCCAATTTCCTACGTCACCACAATCGGACTTTGCGTTTTTGATCTCTTACTGATCTTGATAGTGTTCCAAATTTGGGGGCACCTGAGGATTCTGAAGCATAATTTGCAAAACATTCCACTCCCGGAAAACAGTATTATGTACTCAGTTGAAGAAAATAATAATATACGAATGTTATTAAAGGAGAATATATCACATCACAACTTTATTATAAAGTAAGTACCGCCTTTAATGAAGGTTATAGTTCGTGTCATCAACGATGGCGCGCAGATTTGTCAAATCTAACCTTTAATAATATGACAATACAAATCAAGGCACGCGTCTTCGTGAATGACACGATCTATAAGCATCAATACTACGATGGATAGCCGGGTGTTGACTAACGAATGGTTAAAAGCTTTTCAAGATTATTCTTCGTTAGATGTGTTCGTAAAGTTAATAAAATAGAATTAGGATTAAGTAAGTAAATAAATTAGGTTTTATTGTAATTATACTTATGATTGTAAATTATAATTTTAATATTGATTGTAATTACATGTTATACTTAGTATAATAAATTTAGTTAAAATTGAATTCAAATTAAATGTATTATATTTTTCTTTGAATAGTTACAACAAATCTCATTCAATTGTTTTGTAATAATATTTATATAAATAAGCTATATATATACATAGTTAAACTATCAAAATGTACCGTATAAAATAATAATATGTCAACTGAGATAAACCCGAAAAACTCCTTCAGGAAGGAGCGGTACCTCCTAACACAAGTATTGCTATCTTACCAGGAGGTATCCATTACTAATATTGTTTAAATTCTACTAGATACCAAATAAACTATTTTGATTTTGATTTGATTTTGAGTTGCACACTTCCACGTTAGTATAAATGTATCATTATTATGCAAAAAAAAACTTGACACGACTTCGCCATTTTGAAGTTTAATCTGAAATCAAGAATTTCTTGTTAACAGATTCGTAGACAGATGCTCGGATGCGTTCAGCGAATACCTGTTTGGATTCTACTTGTTTATGCAATTCATCACATGCATCTTGCTGTTGGAAGTTACGTCGTTCACCGCCGATTCGCTGGCTAAGTACGGCCCCTTAACCATTGGAATGCATCAGCAGTTAATACAAGTGTCCATATTGTTCGAGATGTTGAACACTAAGGTACATATTTTAAATTAGTTTTCACCACACCAGCTATAAAAGTTTTACCCTCGCGTTGCTGTAATGAAAAGTTTTGTGCTTCACTCGGTAGAAAGTTTGTTTAACCCACGTGCCTTGAAACCCTCGCAAAGCTTCATTTGCTTGCTCGGGTATCAATATTAGCACGAGGAGATAAACAATAACTTTGCCCCCTTGTAAAACAAATAACTAATTAGTCGAATTTAGAGCTGCGTCTTCTTCCTCGCGTTGTCTCGGCACTTTGCCACGGCTCATGGGAGCCTGGGGTCCGCTTTACAACAAATCCTTGGAATTGGCGTACGTTTACGAAAACGACTGCCATCTGACCTTCCAACCCAGAGGGTAAAATAGGTCTTATTTGGATAAGTCCGGTTTCCTCACGATGTTTTCCTTCACCGAAAAGCAACTGGTGAATATCAAATGATATTTTGTACACAAGTAAGTCCTGAAAACTCATTGGTACGAGCCGGGGTTTGAACCCGCGACCTCTGAATTGCAAGTCGCACGCTCTTAGCCCTAGGCCACTGGCGCTTCTGGTGGCAAAGTGAATTTAGAACTTCATCTCCACTACCTAAAGCTTGTCTGGAAGATATAGCTCTTACCTGACTATATGAATGATGTGTGTTCCTTTTAAATTTATTTTGAATTTGTGCAATAAAGCGGTTTGTTATTGTATCGTATAGTAACCATGTGTGCCGCTTGCTGTGGCAGACCCGGTGCCCTCCACCAGACGTGTACGTGCAGGCTTTGGAGCAACTACCGCCTGGCCATAAAGAACCTTGGCCAATTTGGAAGTCCTTAAACAGGCTCAGGTCCCAAGTTGGTCGCTGCAAGCAAAATATGGCCAAATGGGGATTGCTCCGTAGCTCCTCGACTCAATGTACCTGCGACACAGCAACGTAAACCATGGCACATCTACTGGCGTGCCCCACATGCCCGCATCACTGCTCGGAGCTGGATCTGAGGGACTCGACAGCCAGGGCTGTCAACACCGCTGCCTATTGGGCTTCCATCGTATAAAAAAAAAAGGAACCTCGACACGAAAAGAAGATAGTAACCATTATTTTTATTTTTCTTCAGAGTGAGCAGCTGGTAGACGCCGTATACGCCATCCCGTGGGAGCATATGGACACGAAGAACAGGAGAACTGTGTTGTTTTTCCTGCACAGGATCCAGAGCCCAGTCAGTCTGAAGGCCGCCAAGGTCGTCCCTGTGGGGGTTAACACTATGTCTGCGGTAAGCATATTCAATTATAATTGCATGTACATGCTGACCGTACGGTCAGCTGCAGAGAAAAAGTACCCCCCCTGTATACAAAATTTCTATACCTTTTTTCTGCAGCTTATTGTACTAATTAAAATATCGGGTGAAAATGCGCGTTGAGCATGTTTCGATCCGCTATCAGCGCTAAAGCGACATCTGCTTTTTGAAGCACTACTTGTTCTTAGATTTTAAAGCTATAGTCTACAACTAAAGGCAGAAATACACTAGGATGCATCTGGCGCACTTGCATAACAGCTCATCATTCAATCATCCATTGTCATGCATTGACATATATCTAAGGAAAGGCCTTAGAAGCGATAAAAATGAGGCCAGTACAGCGGTGTCACGTACACGAATTCGAGCCAATCGTGCAGTGGGGTTGTCATGTGTATAGTTAGACTAATTTGCATGGCTGTATCAGGAATTCCAGTCGATTGCGAAACATTTAATTTACTGGCATGCCACATGAGGGGGATGGGGGCACATTTTCTTTGGAGTATTGCTAATTGACTTGTAAAAGAGACTTATTAGACTAGAGCAAAATATTTTTTTGCATTCTGAATTTTGACCTATTTATTTAACCTATTTGTTCTTAGACTTTAATATACTTCTAAACTCATTTATACAGTAAAGCCAGGGATAGACTAGACGTCAAATGTCTCACGACACGTGTCGGCAGCGACGTCGGGTGATGTGGCGCGACGTTGCCGGACTTCAATCGACATGTCTGGCGACATCGTATGTAAGGCCGCGGACTGGACGCACGAGGTGCGCGGCGCGGCGGGCGACGCGGTAAGCCACCGCCGCTGTCGTCCAAAATAGGTCCATTCTAGTCTTGATCGTGCCGCTTGGAACCAGACGGCGCGAGAGGTGGTCCGCGCGACCGGCGCGACACGATCAAAATGTATTGAGACCACGTTAAAGGACTTAGCCCGACATGTCGAGCTAAGTCCTTTAACGTCTCGCCACATCACCCGACGTCGCTGGAGGCACATGTCGTCTAGTCTATCCTTTCTTCTTCTTTCTTCTTCTATCCCTAGCTTAAGTGTCTAGTTCGTGTGTTTGTTTCAGGTTCTAAAGACTACGTTCTCGTATTACATGATGCTGAAGGCGTTAGCTGGGGAGCGATAAATCAAGTGGGAACGTGCGAAAATATTTACATAGTCAGATATAAATTATCAATAAGTTTTTTGCAGAAATTTCATTTTTGGTACAAGCATTATCGCTGCCTGTTCGTTTCCTTCCACAGGCAAATAATACTTATCGAGACAATTTTAATAACCCCAAACACAATTAGTTTGCATTGTTTTATCAGAGAGTTCATCATCATGTGATCATAATATTGCATTGACTTCCGATTTTTATGTACGCAAAATTTCAGCTCAATCGGAAATCGGGAAGTGGGTCTTTAGCTTCCAAGATTCGATCCACACAAACTAACAAACGTACATACTAACATCTGCTTTATCTACATCCATATCATAAGCTTCAACACAAAACGCAACAAACTATTCATATACTTACAAACTAATTAAAAGATAACAAAACGTCAAATGGCGGTAAATGATTTTTTCAAGCGTGTTACGCATCCGTACTTTTTTTTAATTCAGAGACAAACTAGAGTCGGGGCCGACGGCCATATCGTTCGATATCAAGTCATACGAGATTCGTCAAAACTGTTTGCAATTGATATTTCATTTCGAATAAATCGTCATCTCGGCTGATATTAGAATAGACGTCAAATCAAATTCCTTTGTTTCTTCATTAAAATATTGGCTATCCATAACGTAAAGTAAAGATTACGATACCACCACAGATTAGGGTTTGTAAATATAGGCCATTATAATACCTTATCGCTTCTGAACATACTGTAGGCAAGTTATGATATGGAAAGTTATAATTAGTACATTACGATACGAGTGCGAAAAATAGGAAATTCGCGACGAGTGGGGATAAATTAAAACACGACCAAAGGGATTGTTTTAAATCGACACGAGTTGCGAATTGCCTATTCGCACATGTATCATACAACATTTTACGTTTTTTGACGACCAGTTTGTCCTAGTGACCCCCCTACGAAGCCGATGGTCTCGGGTTCAAATCCTGGTAAGGGCATTTATTCGTGTGATGAGCATGGATATTTGTTCCTGAGTCATGGGTGTTTTCTATGTATTTAAGTATTTATAAATATTTATATATTATTATATATCGTTGTCTAAGTACCCTCAACACAAGCCTTATTGAGCTTACTGTGGGACTTAGTCAATTTGTGTAATAATGACCTAATATTTATTTACAGTACATAATGTCACTTTACGTACTCTTCGAAAGGTCTTGGACGTGCGCACGGTTGGTGCGCCTCTCCTATACTTGCGCACGGTTGGTGCGCCTCACCTACTAGCGCGTCCAGTTGGTGCGCCTTCCGTGAGTGCGCCCCACCTTTAAGCGTGCGAGCCTGGGCTCGCTTCTGGAGTACCCCTGCCGAAGTGTGTACCTGCCGGACGACGGTGCGCCCTGCGCCCTCCCTTCTTTATCTAGTTCGGAGTTGACCTTTTCTTCTTAACCTTATATAACTAAACACGATCTAATGATACACGATTTTGTCTGCGGTAAGCGTGTACCGCCTTTGTAATTTTAGTGCCGTATTGACTCGGTGACTTTGGCTGGAAAATAAAGTAACCTACCCATGACCATGTTTTTCACTAAACCTCCTCGCATTCCCCGGTTTCTCCACACTCTGCTCGGTTACGTATTCTTCCAAGACCTTTGGAAGAGTACGTAACGCGACAATATGGCCCTTTAAATTTTCGACACAGTTACGTAATATGCTAATTTACAGTACATATGGGGCTACTTTATAGCACTAGTGCGAGAAGTAGCATATTACGTTACTGTGTCGAACATTTAAAGGGCCATATGTACTGTAAAACGTTGTACGATACATGTGCGAATAGGTAATTCGCAACTCGTGTCGATTTAAAACACTCCCTTCAGTCGTGTTTTAATTTATCGCCACTCGTTTCGAATTTCCTATTTTTCGCACTTGTATCGTAATGTACTATATCGCACTAGTAAATAAGATTAAGTTAATTTAAAAAAAGCAAGCATACTTTCAATTAGTACGACATTTTAACGTCAATAATTTAATGAATAATAAGCAGTTTGGTTTTACACGGGGTTGCTCGACAACCGATGTTGGAGTTGAGCTAATTAAGCATATTTTCGATGCCTGGGAGGAGTCACGAGATGCTTTAGGTATCTTCTGTGATTTGTATAAGGCCTTCGACTGCGTTTGTCATGAAACTTTAATCAGGAAACTACACTACTTAATAGTACATTACGATACAAGTGCGAAAAATAGGAAATTCGAAACGAGTGGCGATAAATTAAAACACGACCGAAGGGAGTGTTTTAAATTGACACGAGTTGCACCCACGTTTGAGAATTTCTATTTTGCCCTATAGTTGACTGGTAGAGAATGCCTTAAGGCATTAAGTCCGCCATTTGTACTTAATTTTATTGTGCAATAAGGTGACGACCGCTCTGGCCTAGTGGGCGATGGTCCCGGGTTCAAATCCTGGTAAGGGCACTTATTCGTGTGATGAACATGGATATTTGTTCCTGAGTCATGGGTGTTTTCTATGTATTTAAGTATTTATAAATATTTATATATTATACATATCGTTGTCTAAGTACCCTCAACACAAGCCTTATTGAGCTTACTGTGGGACTTAGTCAATTTGTGTAATAATACCCTATAATATAACAAAAAAAAAAAAAAAAAAGTTTTTTTATTTTTATTAGCCTATTTGTGTGTCCCACTGCTGGGCAAAGGTTAAATAAATAATTTTGATGGCAGCCGTATTGTGATCCAAAAAGCACTGCGACTTTTTTAAAACTCCGTTTTTTGAACCTACTGCACCTAACCCGCCTTTTAACTAATTTTTTTTTACCATAACAATATGAATAGAATGAATGAATAGAGCTTTATTAATTCCATACAGATTGACTTAAATTAAATTACACATAAATATTACCATTGATAAATTGATTCTTGCATGCTAAGTATATACAGAGGATCACTATAACTAGCTTAAATCTAACTAGGCCCTTGAGGCATTGTACCAAGGATGCTGGCGGCATTTCCTCGTGGTATCGCAATACTGATACGTTATGCGAGGAAGCCGCTAGCTTTTAACTTTGTGATTCGTGTGACCGCATAATGCAGCTTGTTTTCGAAATGAGTATGACTTGGTACTATAATTTTATAATTTGCCTCCACTGTTAAATAAAAGACGTATTGCTTGGCAAGTATTTATTACGCGACATTACCCTTTTATTACAAAAATATAAGTATACACATATATAACATACATTTATATGCTACATTACCTACGTATTGGAGCATGTTCAGACCTTATCCAGTGGAGGAGCGAAGCGAGGAAATTCCCATTTCAAATTCAATAATTTTAGTAACTTTAATTTAAACTTTTGGACCCGGGTACGTCCTTAAACTACGTCCAAAAGAGAGGTATGGGCATTGTGAATGTCATCTCGCTTTGTGTGGTAGGGCACAGCCAGTGGATGTCATTCCAGATCTAGAGCAGAGCCCAACTGGGGAAGTACCTCCACCTTACAGAAAACAGCAGCCAAATAACACTAGATCCTACTCATAGTGTTGTGTTCCTGCGGGTGAGTAAGGTTGCCAGAGCTCAACGAGGGGGGGCGGGTTTAGGGTCGGCAACGCGCATGTAACTCCTCTGGAGTTGCAGGCGTACATAGGCTACGGAGACTGCTTAACATCAGGCGGACCGTATGCTTGTTTGCCACCGACGTAGTATAAAAAAAAAAAACTTTAACTAACACAAACGACTAACCAAACCACTGGATCGAGCTGCATAACCCTAAAATCCTTTCCACGGATCGCCATTTCTACAGTAGAAAAGTGCGGGAAGCCATTGAAATCAAAAAACATTGCAATTTAAATCGGGACGAGGGTTTGGGGATCTCATCCACATGGAATCCAGTCATTAGCAATGAGCGGAATTCTTCATAGCAAAAATCAAACTGTCAGAGGGATTGACCTAACTGTTTTATCGACTTATCGATAAATATTTGTCACTTAACGAAACACAGGTGTCCCTAATTAGCTGACCGCCACTGTATTTTGGTATAATAAAGCCACTGTATTTTGGTAAAGAATAAAACAGAAAATACTTTTATGATGTAAATGAACGTAACATTTAGAGCAATATATTGTGGAAGAATCTTCTTTGAAACTGAAATAAGAATCTTTCTGTATCCATTTTTTTATTGTTTTCTTTTAGGATTAACCATTTTAGTAACACGGCACGGAAATCACTCATGAAAACTCAAGTGACATAAATGACATATGTGACGCTGACATGATTTACTTTAATACGGAGATGCAAGTTGCTTATCAAAGAGGTCAAATGTTACAGAATAATCTTTTAAGTTGATTATGGATACCTAATGCGATATTATTCCGTAACATCGATAAGTCGATAAAACAGCTAGGTCAATCCCTCTGACAGTTTGATTTTTGCTATGAAGAATTCCGCTCATTGGTCATTAGTTTATGTAAGCGAGAACGAATATTGACAGTCGAAAAATCGAATATCGTTAGTGTTGTGTGTCGACAAAGTAACATCCCTAGTGCGCAGAATGTTCAAGTCAATAAACAAGATCAAGTGCGGGTAGTTCGAAAAACTCGCGCGGCTAGATGTTGATGTCAACTTTAGCCAGTCTTCTCCGAGACCACGGAGACAACGCTGTCCTCGAAAGGTCTGAGGTAAATTTAAAACTTAATACGCGATTAAGTCCCGTTTGCTCAGTGACTTTGTTGATAAGAATTAATAGTTGTAAAATGTGATTCTTTATTTAATCAAAATCAAGCATTAATAAAATAATGACAAATTCATATCCGCAACGCAGTCTTCGTCACGAGGGTACAACTAAAACAATAAAGCTATCCGCAACAGGTTTCGTCATTTTTATACACAGTTAGTTAATTTAAAAAGGACTACCCCGAATCGCATCCGATCCAAAGTTCCCATTACGCTAGCAGTGGTTCTACGTTGTATAGCTAATGAAATCCCCTGCACCAGATACGATCCGGAGAGTGGATCACAGCCTCTATCCCTAAGTCGACGACCAAGATCTTTTTTTTCATGGTAGAGGAGGCAAACGAGCAGACGGATCATCTGATGGTTAGCGATTACCGCCGGCCATGGACACCAGAGGGGTTGTAAGTGCGTTGACGCTCTTTTCTTGAAGGTTTGAAGATCGTATCAGTCCGGAAATACCGCAGGCGGCAGTTCATTCCACAGTTTAGCTGTGCGAGGCGGTAAGTTCCTGGAGAAACGCACAGTTGAGGACTCTTTTACAAAAACCTTAGCCTCTCTTCGCCAGGGTCCCGCAGTCTTTACTGCAATTGGCACAAATACATTGGTTCCAGGGCACTGTACTTAGCGTGCTTGAGTTTGGCCTGGTTCAGCAGCTGCCCCAGCAGATCTAAGCGTGAGGCTAAGGTGGGAAATGTGATTTGCTTTTTACAACTAGGTGTTGCAGATGAGAGTGTTTCATTGTGTTCAACTGGGGAAGTACCTCCACCTTCCAGAAAACCGCAGCCAAATAACACTAGACCCTACTCATAGTGTTGTGGTCCTGCCGGTGATAAGGTTGCCAGAGCTCAAAGAGGGTGCCGAGTGTTAGGGTCGGCAACGCGCATGCAAAAACTTTGGAGTTGCATGCTACGGAAACTGATTACCATCAAGCGGACTGTATGCTTGTTTGCTGACGTGGTATTTTAACTGAATGCTTGTTACTTATTTATTGTTTTATTTAGATATTGTAATATTTTGCTTACGACTTATTACTTTATTTCTGTTTGTGACTTGTTTTAACCCCCCGATGCAAAATGAGGGACGTTATATGTTTCATGTCTATCAGTCTATGGCATTGTAGCGCTCCAACAGATAGGCCGATTTCGATGCGGTTTTATTTAAACGAAAGTTAGTTTCCTTTCAGTGAGAAGAACTTATGTTTCATAGTGATTAATCTTAGCAGTTTGAAGAATATCAGATCTTTTCCAAAATGATTTTGGCATAAAATTGATTGTGTTAGGTTAGGTTAGCGTAAGGGTTTTTTACTGTGCCTTTGACCGACTTTTTTTTTGTTATACTACGTCTGTGGCAAACAAGCATACGGCCCGCCTGATGGTAAACAGTCACCAAGCAGTCAGATGGATGGGACTGGTCTGAAAACCAGCGTCGGGCAACTCGACCTGGCACACGATGAGACTGGAACCCTTTATTAGGTTTAGAATTTAGATTAAATTTTACATTCCTGAACGTCAAACCTGTCTTGTTTAAAAAAAAAAAAATTAGTTCCTAGTTTCCTCACCTAGCGCCACTGTCAATGTAATTTCCCCTCATGTCTTTTTGGTTAGAAATACCAGTCGAATAAATTGAGTGTTATCAGAATTTCTTGTATTTTTATTAAATGGGCTACCGATTTCCTATAAACTATAATAGGTTGTGGGCCCAGCCATTTAATAAAAACACAAAGAGCAGTGCGCGGACTCGGTACAGTGGTAAAGTAAAGATTACCAAGTCATTGTTAGAATAACCTCAAAATATGGATCTCGGCGGACTCAAGATGAATGTGGAACATTTCGATGGTAATAACTTCCGTCAATGGAAATTTCAAATTAAATGTGCGCTGAGAGCGAAGGGCATTGATATATCTAAGCCAGAACCAGAGAACAACAAGGAATCATGGCTCAAAAACGACGGCATGGCGATGTTCATTATGACGTCCGCCATGGATTACCGGCAAATCGCGCTTGTGGAAAACTGTAACAGTGCGTTGCAGATTATGGAGAAACTTGAGTCAATTTACGAAAAGAAGTCAGAATTTAACAAAATGTTAGTTCATGAGCAATTTTACCAATATAAAATGAACCCGTCAGATAGTATGGCGCAGCACATATCTAAAGTGGAGAGTTTAGCGCAACAACTGAAAGATTGTGATGAGAAGATTAGTGATACAGCCATAATCACAAAAATCATAAGTACTTTACCTTCTCAGTACCGCTCTGTTAGACAGGCCTGGCTGTCACTGGATTCATCTCAGCAAACCTTACAAAATCTGACGGCTCGGTTGATGGACGAGGAAGCCAGCTTAACGGTAGAAGAAAAGACTGACGTAGCACTTGTAACTACGCAAGAAAAAGCGAAACCGAAAAAGAAATCCAGTTCTCACAATGATGAAGATAAGCGTCATCGCTTCATTTGTTATCACTGCAACAAGCGGGGGCATTTCGCCAGAGATTGTAGGTCTAAAAGGAAATCATACAACAAGCCAGATAGTAATATGTTGGCATTTCACATGGAACAGTGTTTAAACTTAACAGAGGAATCTGAAGATGTTTTTCTGCTCGATAGCGGCGCTTCAGTGCATACAACTTTTAGAAGGGATTTCTTTTTGAAACTAGATCTATACAGTGATAATGACAACAGATATGTGAAACTAGGAAACAAACAGAACCTGAAAGTATGTGGAGTAGGTACCATACTTATAAAGAAATGCTTGAACGGCCAGTGGGAGGAAAATATCCTAAAGAATGTTTTATGGGTACCTGAACTGAAGAGGAATTTGTTTTCAGAGGGTGCAATAATGGACTATAATTATGTAATCATTAAGAAGAACAATTCTGCCCTTATCTACAAAGACAATAAAATAGTTCTGAGTGCAACTAAAAAGTCTAATAACTTATATGTGATGAACTTTGAAGTTGTGACAAGTGCAAGTTGTAATACAGTGCATGTGCCAGTGAACAATCTTAAGGTTTGGCACGAGAGACTTGGACATCTAAATGTGAAAGAAATACAAAAAATGGTGAAAAGTGAACTTATACAGTGTACAGACATAAATAATGAAAAATCTGTATGTGAAGGCTGCATGTATGGGAAACAAAGCCGCCTCCCATTCCATACTTCACGCCGAGGTGAGCAGTGTCCTGGAGACCTAGTCTACAGTGATGTTTGTGGACCTATGAGTGAATCATCTGTGCAAGGTATGGTGTACTTTGTCTTGTTTAAAGATGCAGCCTCAAGCTTTTTATATGTTTGTTTTATGAGGCATAAAAGTGAGGTTTTGGAACATTTTAAGACTTTTAATGCCATTATACGGAACAAATTCGGCCACAACATACGCATCCTGCATACTGACAATGGTAAGGAGTATGTGCACAATGAGTTTAAGAAGTACCTTAACCAAAATGGCATCCAGCATGAATGCACAGCACCTTGTACACCACAACAAAACTCTCGCGCAGAGAGAGAATTACGTACAATTGTTGAAAGTGCACGTTCAATGCTTTATAGCCGCAATCTGCCAATGAGTTTGTGGGCAGAAGCTGTCGGATGTGCAGTGTATATACTGAACAGGACCACTTCAACACAAACACCAGATAAGTCACCATTTGAGATTTGGTATGGGGAAAAACCAAATTTGCAACACCTCAGAATATTTGGATCTTGTGGTTTTGTGCATGTTCCTGATGCATGTAGAACAAAACTTGAAAAGAAAAGTAACAAACTGTACTTAGTTGGTTATGAAAATGAAAATTACAGGATGTATGATCCAAATACCAAGAAGATAAAAGTGACACGTGATGTTATATTTGATGAAACTTGCAGTGACAACATTGTGAACAAACCTGCTCAGATTGAAATAGAAGAGTCAAATAGTGAAAGTCCCTTAGTACCTGTGACTACTTCTACTCCGATATCCACTCCATCAAGAGTTGAAACTTCTTCAGCTGCGGATGATAGTTTGAGGAGCTGCAATGATGATGGTGACATTACTTTTGAACCAGCTCAGACAGTTAACACACCTGAAGTGAGATCCCCTATACTGCTGAGATCGAGGAAGAATATCCATTTTGATGAAGTCAACTTTACTGAATACCCGGTGCCCTCAACATATGAGGAAGCAATGAACAGCTCTGATGCAATGAAATGGAGGGAAGCAATCAATGAAGAGCTAAACGCACACGAGGATAACAAAACGTGGACAATAGTTGATAAAGAAGCTGGTAAGAAGCCTATAACATCAAAGTGGGTGTTCAATATCAAACAGGACCGAGAAGGCAATATTGAGAGGTATAAAGCTCGACTATGTGCTCGAGGTTTCACACAAATTAAAAATGTTGACTACACAGAGACCTTCTCCCCGACTACTCGATATGATTCAATCAGAGTCTTACTGAGCTTGGCTGCAAAGCATAATTACAAAATTGTTCAATTTGATGTTAAAACAGCTTTTTTGTATGGGGAGCTTGAAGAAGAAATTTTTATGGAAATTCCACTAGGCGTGCATGTAGAAAATGGTAAAGTTTGCAAGCTGAATAAATCTCTGTATGGATTAAAACAAGCGTCTCGTTGTTGGAATGCAAAATTTACCAATTTCATTGTGTATTTACAAGTTACATAAATAATGTTAAAGTAACGATAATTATATATGTTGATGATGGTCTCATATTTTGCTCTAATCAAGAAATATTAAACTTAGTTATTGAAGCTCTAAAAACCAATTTTTGTGTAAGAATCTTGGATCTTAATTACTTTGTTGGACTAGAAATAGTTAAAAGTGAATATGCCATTCGCATCACTCAAAAGAGATATGTAGAACAGATCATTCAAAGATTTAATATGTCAGATGCTCATTCTTGCTCTACGCCAGTAGACCCAAATGTGTCATTAACAAATTGTAATAATGATGGTGAGACAGTAAATTTTCCTTTTAGAGAGGCAGTAGGCTCATTGTTATTTCTGGCCTCGGTGTCTCGTCCAGACATTTCATTTGCAGTAAATCTTGTATGTCGTTATGTCAATAATCCAAGCATAGAGCATGTAAAAGCTGTAAAACGTATTTTAAGATACTTAATAGCAACCAAACACATTGGTATAGAGTATAAAGGAAATTCAGATCTGGTTGGTTACTGCGATTCAGATTATGCAAGTGACACTGAGTCGAGGAAATCTACCAGTGGGTATATTTTCTTAATGAATAATGGTCCAATTATATGGGCCAGCAGAAAACAGCAAACCATTGCCCTGTCTACAATGGAAGCTGAATTTATGGCAGCCTGTGAAGCCACAAAACAATTTTTATGGATTAGACAACTTTTAATAGACTTAGGTGAATCTCTTAATAATATGACTCTGTTGGTGGATAACCAAGCTGCTATAAAATTAATAAGCAACCCTGTGTTACATCAACGATCCAAACACATAGATGTAAAATATAAATTTATCCGTGAGAAGGTAGAGCAAGGATTGTTAAAAGTTCAATATGTTCAAAGTTCAAACCAGTTGGCTGATTTTTTGACAAAAGCTCTGCCTTTACAAAAGTTCTCTGTCAATAGAGATCTAGTACTTTGTTAAGCTGATATATTTATTATGGTTTGAATGTATCAAGACCGGTGTGATGTAATGCAATGTAAAATTAGTGGGAGTATTAGGTTTAGATTAAATTTTACATTCCTGAACGTCAAACCTGTCTTGTTTAAAAAAAAAAATAATTAGTTCCTAGTTTCCTCACCTAGCGCCACTGTCAATGTAATTTCCCCTCATGTCTTTTTGGTTAGAAATACCAGTCGAATAAATTGAGTGTTATCAGAATTTCTTGTATTTTTATTAAATGGGCTACCGATTTCCTATAAACTATAATACCCTTTGCCCAGTACATTTCTACCTTGTTTGATGAGTATGTACCTGTATTCGGATCTCTTTCTTTCGCATAATTATCGAAAGTCATAATGAAACCGTTAACTTTTCAGGAATTCCCTTAGGTTATCCTATATTTTATGGCAATCCTGAAAAGCTACGCGTTACTGAGAAAAACCAAATTATGGATAACGAAAATGCGGACAAACAATACATTATGACATTTATGACTTAAAACTTTACGGGAAACAATAGAGACTCACATTTAATATGTTGCAATAAAACAGTTCTTATTTTTATTTCTTTTTTATCTCGCCTCGCTTCGCCTATGGAACAGAACCTTATAAGAAAATGGAAATATAAAAACAATAAGAACTGCGCAGAATTCAGAACTTAACAACTTAACTTTGCTAAGTTAAGTTGTTAAACGGATTGTTCTACGTTCACAAATAAAATAATATTTGCTAAAGCAGTATGATTTTAAACCAAGTGTATGATGTTTTGAAGAAGAGACTTGATGATGGGTAAGCACAGATTAGTAAATAACTGGATATAAAGCATTTAAGAAATAGCACATATTCGAGAAAATTCGACTTATTCCGCCGTGACTCGTGTGGCCGAATGGTTGAGGCATCTGCCACGAATGCAGAAGACGCTGGTTTAAATCCAGCCCAGGGCACTGGAGACGTAGGTCCCGTTTTTGGATATTGACGACTCGTAGTCACAATATTATTCTAATTATGAAAACTAAATACAATAAGGTGCCCGCAAGGAAACGGAAAAAATTTAACCACGTATTCCTGAAGTCATAAGAAGGAAAAAATCTTATATAAAACTTACCTAAGTCAATTCCGCAAAATCTTTTTTTTTTAGTTTTTGCATGTTTTTAAACATAATAAGTACAGTCAGCATCAATAGTAGCGGATGAAATAAGTGAAATAACGCACCAAAAGTATCTGTCGTCCTAGATAACTTTTCTAAATATAGATAAATCTCTAAAATTCACTTTCAAAAGTATATCTTTTAGAGTCTTAGTTGTTCTATATTGAAGACATCACTTTTTGTTAAGAGGCTGTCAATACCTAAAGCGTATGCGAGCTGAACTGGTTGCTATCAAAGAAGCTTTGAGTTATGCAAATAAGCTACCGAATAGTGCTCCAGTTGTGATACTATCTGACTCAAAGAGTGCACTTCAACACCTTAATCGTTGTGTTTACGGACAAAGACTACAAAGAGGCATGCCTATTGCATATGAAGCTCTCCAGTTAATTCATGAGTTTACTTGTAATGATAAGGTTGTCAAAATTCAGTGGATTCCTTCCCACGTAGGGTTAGTAGGAAACGAGGCAGTAGATAAGCTTGCTAAAACCGCTGTAATGGGTGGCTCTGTACTAGATTCTATACCATATACAAGTGAAGTCATTCCTAGAATTAAAAAAGATGTTTACAAAAATGGGAATACCATTTTGGAGAACAATCTTTATCAAGAGATGTAGGAATCTGGTACAGAACAATCCAAGCTAGGCCCTTGTGGATACCCTGGTTTGATTCTGCCAACCTCGCTCGAAAAGTGTTAGTCTCAGCTTTCCGAGTCCGGTCCGGACACATCCCTACAAATAAGTTTCTATGTATGATGGGTGTTAAACCGTCACCTCTGTGTGTAGACTGTCAGAAGCCTGATGACTTGTCTCACGTATTGTTGGACTGCGTCCGGAATTCGGACTTGAGAAAAAGGATATTTAGTTGTTTGGGCTCCATGCACAATGGATAGATCAATTGTTGGTTGGCAGAGCCTTTATCAGACATAGCAATCAGCGTATACCACTTTATTGATCTCTCCCTTGCGTAGGGAGCTATGAAAGCACCCATGAGGCTGACATGTTCACCTAGAGTGTCCAAAGCCTCAATAAAAATCAGATTAAAAAAAAAAATACCTAAAGCGCGCACACTGTCTATTTGTATCGGAGTAAATGAGATAGCACTGTCGCATGTTACTGGGCCTGGGCAAGGGAATAATAAGAAAAATATTTAAATAAAAAAAAGTGGATTATTAGTGTAATATTTTACTCAACCACGGTTTAGATATAAATGTTTTGAAATTGTGATTTTAATTGCAAACCCATAAGTCAAAACAATAAAGACATAAAACCGTTTAATTGTGATTTTAAGACCAATCTTTGCAATTATTTTCTATCGAGCCGATTTCGTTCAATCATGTATCGAGTACAACCACTTTGAAATATAATTAATATGAACATATATTTTTCTTACTTGACTAAAACAAATAATAGTCTAATAGTCTTTATTAAAAAACTGTTTAAGTAACATCAATTTCAAGGACATTGGGTGTTGACAGCCTTTTAAGCTGTTACAGAATGGTAGATATTAATGAAGCGTTATTTGATCCGCTACTTTTGATGCTGACTGTACATGTTCTTGGAAAATTTACGGATTAATATAAATCGGTAGATAGATAGATACAATCTTTATTCAACCACAACTTACATGCTTTGTGACACAAACAAAAAACAAGAGAAAAAGAAAATTGACAAGAGACAAAGAAAAAGTAACATACAGTTTGACACTAATATCAATAACAATGTATTACGTGTCTTATTTTTAGATTAGTAGAGATATTAGTAGAGGGTCATGTGTTGTGGTAAAGAATAGGCGCTGACTCAGCATAAATGCTGCGGAGACCACAGCGCTGATCTTCCGGCAGAACCTTAAAACCTACACTAATAAACGACCAGTGCATACATTTACATTTTTTTACATACATTTACATTACATTACATACATACATACATACATACATACATTTTTTTTGGTAAAAACTAGTCTATTCAAAGGGTTCCTTGTCACTTTGATATCTGTCAATAAGGCAGTCTAGACCAAAGGTCTAGACTATGGAAGGTAGAGAAATGCAATATCCATAGGCAGAACTGATGCTGTCAGCTATAAATAGTTCCAAATCTCTCCAGAGTAGCGCTAGAGTAGCTAAGAACGTAGGCGTTATTGACGGAGTGAATTGCGCTGTCTATATGATTTGTTTTCAAGTATTCTAGGTATTGTAGCGCCACCTATTTAAGGTTTTTTAATGACACTTTTTGGTATATAGAAATTCCATTCCTTACCTCCACCTTTCATAGTCTAGACTAGATCACATAGTGGCGACGTAGCCATCAAAAAGGCGTTATGCAATGAAACACAATAAAATAAAAAAAATAATTGGTATGAACTCTGAAACCAGGCGAATTAAAAAAAAATTATATGAAATTTTTGTCTTTAAATACAATCCTGAATATACTGTTAAAATCTTTCCGTTTCCTAGCGGGCCCCGTGTATATAATTTTCATCTATTTTTGTACAGTGGGCTCAAAAACATTTAGAATGACATCTCGCATTTTTTTGTTTTGGCACTGTGAATGATATTTCGCTTTGTTTGGTACGGAACAGCACAGCAGATGTCATTCCAGATCTAGAGCAGAGCCCAACTGGGGAAGTACCTCCACCTTACAGAAAACCGCAGCTAAACAACACTAGACCCTACTCATAGTGTTGTGTTCCTGCCGGTGAGTAAGGTTGCCAGAGCTCAACGAGGGTGAGGAGGGTCGGCAACGCACGTGTAACTCCTCTGGAGTTGCAGGCGTGCATAGGCTACGTAGACTCCTTACTATCAGCTGGTGCTTGTTTGCCACCGACGTAGTATTTAAAAAAAAATAGTCTGTAAGTCGAACTTTTTGACCCACAGGTCAATTTGAACGTACACTGACATCAGAATGATATTTGAATGATGTCATTTAGTGCATTTCGCTTGTGTTTGACCGTACATGTATTGGTGCTACTAAATGATATCATTCAGATATTTGATGTCGGTGTACGCTCGAGATGGCCTAGCAGTCACTTTCATAGGATGTGATTCTCGTGGAGGCCATTCACGGAAATTAGGTTCACTTGTCTCCAGTACAGCACATATTTACCTACCCAAAGTGAGGCCGTGGACTCGCGGACTGGACGCACGTGGCGCGGCAAACGACCACCGCTCTCGTCCAAAACAGATTCACCGTCAACCACGCACGATCAAAATGTACGTACCATTGAATGAATCTATTATGGACGACAGCGGCGGCCGCTTGCCGCCCCGCGCGCCGCGTGCGTCCAATCTGCGCCCTTTCAGGCTATAATTTCACAAAAATGAGAAAAGCCTCTGTAAATCGGCCAAAAATTACAACAATCCCGTGGACATAATAATTAGTGTCTAAAGCCTTATTTTATTTTTCTACCCTACGCATTTTAAACCTCCTAAATTTTAAAATTTGTATGTAAAAGATTTAGAAAAATGTTAACCCTAATCGTTAACTTTTGTAATGTCCACAAAAAAACGCCGGTTTTCCTGATTATATTTAACCCGCTTATTTAACTACATTTTCCAGTTACGTGAACTCGCCTCTGGATTTCAAGTATGTGGCTTCACTGCAATTCGTGATGACAACCATAGGCTCCTGGCCATATAAGCAATTTGGACGAAATCGTTTAGCGGCCATTTTGTCTACGTACAACGCCTTTCTAATACTCCTTGGCACCGTTTTGTGCGTTTTGGGCTTAATCTATATGCGTGAGAGTGTAGTAAAACTGTCATTTTTTGATTTGGGCCATAATATTTTGTGTTTGATTTTCGATACCATGTATCTGGTAAGTGATCAATAATTTTAATTAAATTTTATTAGAATAAAAAGCAAGTAAATTAAACTTCTGCTAACACAAAACAATACTAGGCAAACAATGCTAAAGTAAACTTAAGAATTTTTTTATTGGGTTAGCGTGCTACACAATAAGTGAATTTATATTAAGGACCACTGATATCTCCAACTAAATGATGTAATCTTAAACTATGTACCTAATTATACTAATAAACTAAGATATGAAAAAGTACCATTATAACTTACCGAATCTGCTAAACTGAGACTAACGATAACAGCTAGTAATAATAATATTTTGTGATACTTATGTATATTACTGTGTGACATGTAAAATTATTTATATATTTTTTAATAAATACGAGAATCTCAATCTCAATTTAAATTAAAACCTAAATATAAAATAGTTCCCCCAAATCACCCCCTTCCGGCAAGGCATGGCATGTTTTTTTTTTTTTTTTTTTTTTTTATTATAACGATAGGCAAGCGTTTGACCACGATCTCACCTGATGGTAAGTGATGATGCGGTCTACGGTGGAGCACGCTTACCTATGAGACGCTTATCAATAATATATATGTATATATATATATAAATGCGTGTGGCATGACTGACTGCCTGCCCGATTCGTGAACGCAGAGCCATAACTACAAAAGATAGAAAGTTGAAATTTGCACACCTATAAAAAGCGAATTTCAAAAATTCAACCCAATTCAATTCAGGGGGTTTAATGTCTAATTATGTAGATATACCCATGTGTCGTGCGCGATGGCGACATGTTTGAATAATGGCGGACGTAGAACACTTGTCCATGAATATCTGTCAAACGTCAGCTGTCAAAATAGTAGGCACTGAACCGATCATTCGCGACCTCTAGGTAAATTCCAATTTAGCGGGAAAACTTAAAACTGACATCTGATAAACTTTTATGTACAGCGTATTGTACACTGGGCGTTTAGCTCTGAATTTGATTCCTAAAGTCCGGGCAGTTATGCTGAGTGTCACTTTGTACAATTTATTTGCACATTGGGCGGCACAAGGTTAATGTTGACCATCATTTAGGGATTTCTAAGGCATCATAGAATACATAGAAGATTTATGATATCTGTGTAGATAAAATAATTCATATACCTACAGTATGTAATTTCAATACGGGCGAATATTTCAACGGGGTGGTTAGCATAGGACCATTAGCATATTATAATTAATTTTGCTTTGAAATACAATGAAAATATCAACCATACAAAACAATTCGGCCCGTAATGTAAAGCAACACACAAGTTACGACATACGAGCTTTTTAAAGTACCTGTCAACACTTGTTGAACAATACATAATAAGTAAGACTGATACGCATGAAAACGATAAATATATTTGCTGCTCGGTAAATTTTCAAAAATTATTACGTGGTCAAAATTAAGTGCAATATTAAAAAAACTTCTTAACTATTGACTAATGGATAAATTCTATCATGTGGTTTAATTAGCCCGTATTAGATTTTCACATACTTACTATAGAAAAAAATAATCAGCGATAGAATTTTCTCTAAGTATTGAAACTTAGAATAATGTGTCTATGCCATAATGTGCTCATTATAGGTCTAGGTCAGTTTATGTAACATTGTCCAATATTTATTAATTTATTATAATTTCAGCAAAGACTATTGACGGCAAGGACAAAGAAATATCAAGAGGTAATAAAGGATTATTTACTTCACTTTAACTTGTTTTACTTCAAGGGCCGGTCACCATACGCTGCAAAGGTAATTTTTTTATAACAAATACAATATTCATTATCAAAAATCCTCCATTATGAATCCGAAAGGTACTGAGTGCAGTTTTGTTTAAATCGAAAATGGTCTAAATAGGTTTTAAATCACTAGACAGGGCTTTTTAAAACTATGTCTTAAATTTTAAGGTTTTAAGTCTTTATTTTAGGTACACGCGCAAATCCACATTATATCAGGAATGTTCACGATCTACGTGATGTGGCAGATGTTCATAGGATTGTTACTGTTCATATTCATGCCGTGGTTCAACAACTATAACAGAGGCATGTTCGGCGAAAACCGGCCCCAAAACAGCACGTTCGAGCACTCTGTATACTATTATCTACCTGATGACATTGATACAACTGAAGAGGGTGTGTTGTGTACTGATGTGTCATCGATAAGTTCTCAAAATTAAGAAATTCCGAAATGAAAAAAAAAACAAAACGAAAGTATTGTATGGAAATCGAAATTTCTAATTTTTGCAAGTTTTTTTATTTAACTTGCAATGTAATGTGTACGGATCAAATCTTGCAAGTTAAATTTGACCCACTTCCCGGTTTTCGATGAAGCTGAAAAATTGCGTACATATGTAAGTCGGGTGACAATGCAATATTATTGTACCATCGAGCTGATCTGATGACGGAGACAGGAGGCGGCCATGGGGACTCTTTCATAAAACAACCTAACTGTGTTTGGGGTTTTTAGAATTGTCTCGATGAGTATTAGAGTTGCCTGTGGAAAGAGAAGTACTGTTAGCGATAAAAATCTTGTGCTAAAACACTTTACTATTAATTAATTTATAGTTAAGGTGCAGTATTCAGCCAACGGAGTTTTTGAAAAATCGTAGTTCTTTTTCAGATCAGGATCAATACGGTTGCCAAAAATTAAAATTTAATTTTGACCCTTCTCTAGACCATACCATCGATCACCATCGATTCGGAATCTAATTTCTTGACTTTAGCTTCAAAGAAATAAATCACGAACATGGGTCTAAAACACCTTGAAAATTGTAGAAATTTTTGCTCAAACACTAAAAATATAAAAGTTGCTTATAAAATGCGCAAGTTTTTGATCGAATTCATTGATTACTTTTTTTTGTTAAAACTTACTATTGATGACTGTAAAATCTTCGCTGGTCTCAGGTGTTGTCGAGGTGATAAATAAGAGTGGACTGTATAGTATAAACGCTGGTTTACTTCCAAAATTACAAAATACAAAAAGGTGACAAAGTGAATAGTCGTTGGGGGATTGGACAATAACCGTAAGTTTTTAAAAGCTCTGTAAACTGTCAATGTTTCTGAATACAAAATTGCCATACTTAAATTTGAACATAGAGATTTGAATTATGCTTGAATTTATACAATTCATTGAATATTTTAATTACAAAATATGCAAATTGAATATAATTAATTATGAGATTATTTGTTTACATGAAATTGAACTTATATTAAAATTTACAAAGATTATTTTTTATTACACTCCGTAATTAGTTCCGTTATAACGAACAAGGATCAAAAATGCGTGCATTTTTGAACGTTTCGTAACATGCTCCGGGCCTTGAAGTCTGAGAACTTCAATTGTGTGTCTGCTGCGAGAGGGGAGAGGTTGTTGACTACCCCGTCGGGAGGCCTCCTATCTTCTACTGTATATTTTGTGCTCCGCGTGCGACACCGTTGCTGCCATGGATGCCTCGGAATACTCGACCGAGTTGCCAGAAGAGAAGAGGAAGCAGTTTTGTCCTTCACAGCAACCAGAACGCCGTCCATGATCTCTCCTGTTGATGAGTGCAACAAATATGGAATTGATGAAGTCCTGGAGTCAGCAATCTGTGCGTGAGGCATGAAAATTGTGGATCGCCCTATAAGGAAGTGGGAAGGAATTAAGGGACTGAAGCTAATTGAGACGTTTGACATTGAAGTCAGCGGCCTTGAGATTGAAATTGCCTGAATTTGAATCAGAAGAGTAGATATTATTTCGTAGGTCATGTACAAAGGCGGTGTAAAAGATAACTGGATGCTTCCGGTTACCTGCGATGACGTTGATGCATTATCAGATAATATTGTCTGAATGAATGAATCTGCAATTAATCGGCGCAAGGCTGCATTACAACGTGAATGAGATTCGAGGTGCACTGCTTTCGTTGTAAGACACACACACGCACAAATATTACCGTTTTGGCTAGATATGTTGACCGGATCAGCACGCAAGAATGCGCTGTTATAAAACTTGAATATTGAACTGAGCAACACTGGATGACTGGGATCATAATTGTAGCTGGAGTTGCTCAGTCTTCCCCCCACACAAATGAGTTTGCCATCACCGTGAAACGGAGGAGACCGTGTGAATGTGTTTTCTGGTTGTTGATTGACAACATGAGATTGCTCTGCCATTTCTGGCAAATCAACGATGGATCCCCTATCTGGATTGCTTTCTAAGCGACGCTCTATTGAAAGAGACGTTACCGGAGGACGTTGATATGAGTCCCCAAGAACCTCAGGCGACTCCTTCAACTGCATTGAAACATTGAATTGATCGTCAGGATCGGTCTTTAAAGACTGCTCCACACAAACGTTTTGCTTTGACTGAATTGAATCTGACGGTATGTCATGTGAATTGATTTTTGGTAAATAGATGAAGTCTGAATTGTGTGCCCTGACAACGGTACTAGCAGAGCTTACCTCCGAGACATTGACGGGAAAATTACGCCTCGAATGTTTTTGAATTAGCACTTGCGCAGACGACATGCTCGCGAAGTAGGTATCTTCGAAGAGAGTCCACTCCTCTCCGATATCCCCTTCGCTTGCAGACGCAGACAAAATCTCGATGTCTGTCTGTAATGCATCAAATTCATCGTATAAAGGCACTATATTGTCAAATCTTAACTGTAATTCGGCAAGCTGCATGTCACTTAATTGCGGCTCGGCTGCTACATTTGAAACGAACTTCTGAAAGGCATTAAGTTTGCCTTTAATAACCCCACGCTTGTAATTCAGCTCCTTTAAATCTTGTTCTGAAGACATTATGGAATAAAGTAAATTAATAAGCCTACTCAAAATAAATATTCGAAATTATCTTTGAATGGAATTTGCTATGCGAAATAACTAGGCGCTTAACTTATATGCAATGCAGATCCGAGATGCAAGTTATGTAATCACTTAATTACTTTGTTTACGCCCTCCCGGCACACTGCAGTTCGCTATAAAAATTGATCGATTAACGTGTTCTGGTGAAGTTATAATGGTTTTAAATTGAAATTAGACTATTGAATTGATTAGTTAATGTATATTGTGATTAATGAACAGTTAGATATCAAGTTGGAAGTGAAATTGTGAGATGAAATGTTATATATTGCTATGAAATGCGCTAAGAGGTTATATCTGCCTACAATTATGAATACCGCTAATGAATACTTTTGAATATCTACTTGCTACTGATCAAATGATGGCAATGAAGACAATGAATCTACTTTCTGCACTGGATGGAAAAGTAATGAATAATGGATATGGTTGACTGAATATGGATATGGATATAGTTTAAATATATGGATGGTGCAGCTACAACAAAAAAACAAAGGAAATGTGGATTGAATAAAAGGAAATGGAACGATCTCACTTTTTCGTGATTCTCCTAGTTCTCCTTCTGTATAGACTGCTTCTGGATCTGAATCTGGATGTTGGTTGCCGTTGCTCCCCACTGGATGCTCCTGGACTGGTCTGGTTGGTGCTGGATGGGCTGGATTCCGTAACTGACTCCGGTTACGGCTGGATTCCCACTGCAATGGGATGCTCCGTGTGTTCGTCGATGCTGTGTTCACTCGTCGTTGATCCTGACTGCTGGGACGCGATGAGTGTCAGCTCTGGAACTTGCACGTAGCTGGATGTGCCCTACGCCAACCTGGATGACCCACGGCTTCACTGGAACCGTTGAATATGTGGAGCACGACTCGATGCCACAATCTTGCCTTCTCGTAATTCAGACGCTTCGTAAGGACCATGTGAATTCTAAATTACGTATATGGATTCCAAATTGCAAAAAATCAAAGAAATACAAAAAGTGGCAAAGTGAATAGTCGTTGGGGGATTGCACAATAACCGTAAGTTTTTAAAAGCTCTGTAAACTGTCAATGTTTCTGAATACAAAATTGCCATACTTAAATTTGAACATAGAGATTTGAATTATGCTTGAATTTATACAATTCATTGAATATTTTAATTACAAAATATGCAAATTGAATATAATTAATTATGAGATTATTTGTTTACATGAAATTGAACTTATATTAAAATTTACAAAGATTATTTTTTATTACACTCCGTAATTAGTTCCGTTATAACGAACAAGGATCAAAAATGCGTGCATTTTTGAACGTTTCGTAACAATGACTTTGTCTTTAAAATAGAAGCACAGACTATAATAAAACTGTTTTTTTTTCAGAATATTGGCTATTATTTATCTTCAATATGTTACTTTCCTATATGACCACAATTTGCATGTGCGTTTTTGATCTCTTACTGATCTTGATAGTGTTCCAAATTTGGGGGCACCTGAGGATTCTGAAGCATAATTTGCAAAACGTTCCACTGCCGGAAAACAGTATTATGTACTCAGTTGAAGAGAATAATAACATACGAATGTTATTGAAGGAGAATATATTACATCACAACTTTATTATACAGTAAGTACAGCTAAATAATATTAAAAGCTAAGCTGCCAAGGTACCTGCAAGGTGTAAAAAAAAAATATGGGGACCCGTTCATGAACATATTCAGTGTCGTAGGAAAAATTCAAAATAAAAACTTTTTTGAAACGAATAATTTTTTATCTTTTACTTTTTCAATTTCACATTCAATAGAAAGAAGTAAAGAGTGTCATAGGTATGCGGGATTGGACACAACATAACTGCGTCACTTGATAAAGACCTAGTGACGCAGTTAGTGTTGCGTTGTTGTATTATGATAGAAATAACACAGAGGGTAGATCCGTCCTCGCAACCGGCGCCATCTGTCGTGAACAGCTTCAAGCGGGCTTCGGCCCGCAGTATACGTCACGCCCTCACCCAGTAAAGACGGTACAGTCATTGCTCCGAGAAGATCCTCTAAAATTGGATCGAAACATGTCAAGCATGTTCATTCAATTTAATTATACGTAACTCGTTTAATAATTAATTATAACGTTTTACAGTTAAGATTACGCTATACAGCAACGACTTTTCTTCGTCTTATCCATTTTCCATCTTAAAGATGTAAGTCTCCTTCAAAAGGGTTGTCGACACATGTTTAATTTTATAACTAAATCTAGTTCAATGGATAAGAAACGAGCCATTTCTCACAATAAACCAAAAACTTAACTTTAATTTCATCCCAAGTGAACTAGAACTTGGCACCTATATAGATCTCAATTCTTTGCAAGTGAAGCCAAAAACAACGCATATTATGAAACTTAATATTGAACTTGGTCCTCATTTCACTTTGTTTTAATTGGTTTAGTATTTAATCTCACGATTCGAGAACAGTCGACGCACATGTAAGGCCATGGATAATTTTATACTTATTTATTTGTCAACAGATTCGTGAACAGATGCTCGGACGCATTCAGCGAATATTTGTTTGCGTTCTACTTGTTCATGCAGTTCAACACCTGCATCTTACTGCTGGAAGTCACTACGTTCACCGCGGACTCGCTGGCGAAGTACGGCGCCCTAACCGTCGTCATGCATCAGCAGTTAATACAAGTGTCCATATTGTTCGAGATGTTGAACACCAAGGTATGTATGTTTAATAATTTTTCATCACAAGCTTAAAGGCTCTCATTATTCTTCAAAAAGCGATGTGAAAGTAGCATTTTATCCACAAGAGTGGCAAAGTACCTTGAATTATATTTTCAGTCACTCGCCCATGGTTCAATTTTGGAATCTTCCGCTTGCTCTGGTACCAATATTAGTACGAGAGGTTAAACAACAACTTTGCCCCCTTGTAAAACAAAAACTATTATAAATTGAAAAAAAATGACATATACGTACTAAATAAAGAGTAACAAAGCATCTTCAGCTTGGATCTTTAGGCTAGGTATCTTATCACAATTTCTCGTCTATAAGGCAACTTAGAAAGACTAAGGCGTCCTGACCAGCTCTAAGGGCTAACAGTAAGTGCTTACACTTATGCGAAACCCTATTAATGACTATTATTTGATTTATTTAATCAAATAACAGTTATCTTTAAAAAGCAGTAATGTCTGTGAATGTTCCTATTAAGCATAGAATAAAATATAAAGTGGAAAAATTACTGTATTGGGTGAGACTTGAGCCAGACCAGACCAGAGCCAGAGGGCCAGAGGCCGTGAGTTCAAGTCTTAAAATTAGTATGGGTAGCACATCGTCACTGGTGAATTTCCAATATGACTTGGAACTCCGGTAGCCGTCCAAGAAGTGTAACGTTCTTACGGTATATGTCGCTAGGGTCCCCTAGACCCATATGGAGGAAAATTTGCTGCCTATGGATGAGGTCTTGGTGGCTCAGATGGCAGAGCGCTGGAGTATCTATCCAGAGGCCGTGAGTTCAAGTCTCACCCAAGACAGTATTTTTTACACTTTAAAATTTATTCTAAGCTAAATAACACGTATTTTTTGTCTTCAGAGTGAGCAGCTGACCGACGCTGTATACGCCATCCCGTGGGAGCATATGGACACGAAAAACAAGAGAACTGTGTTGTTTTTTCTGCACAGGATTCAGACCCCAGTCAGTCTGAAGGCCGCCAAGGTCGTCCCTGTGGGGGTCAACACTATGTCCGCAGTATGCATATTACATTATAATTGCATGTACTAATTCAAATATCGAGTGACGGTGATCTTTCGATCCGCTACCAGCACGTGTGGACGTACGTGATAGCTACAGATAAAAATATACAAATTGCAGAACAGAGTAAAAATTTCCGAAAATTTGTGGGATCATTCTTTAGAAAATTGTCATGCTAGTTACCACTTAGAAAGTTTCTGATCAAATTAAATGTGGTTAACTGTTGACGATTGTTTCATATAATGATTACGTCACTGGAGTTCTCATTGTTACTCATTGGAGTCTATTTCCAGCGTGATAGAAAAGTCTAGTTGGTATATTTTTGTTTCAGGTTCTGAAGACCACGTTCTCGTATTACATGATGCTGAAGGCGTTGGCTGGGGAGCGATAAATCAAACGGGAGTGGGCAAAAATATATATATATACAGCTCAGAACTAAATTATAAATAAATTTTTGGCAAGAATTTCATTTTTGGTAGTTAGTAGGTTTGGGTTTCGACACGATTGTAACAGCCCCAAATACAATTTAATTTATGTTGTTTTATCACAGAGTTGCCATGGCCACCTCCTGTCTCCATCATCAGATCAGCTCCATGTCATCATAATATTGCATTTAGTGTAAGGCTCACATACTGTATTAGGTTTCAAGCAAATAAATACTATAACAATTCTTATTTCCTTTATTTATTTTTCTTCTTATGTTAGGCTTTTTACAATATAACTATAAAAGTAAAATACAAAAACACGTACAAAAACAATACAAAAACCTATAAACATATTATAAAAAACCTAACCTAGGGTGCCGCTAGCATTGGGGAGGGCCCAAGCTGCCGGTGGTCAGGGCCGCAGAGAGAGGAACCGCCGGACTATCCGCGCCGTATCCAAGATCACCGCCTTCTGCATCTGACCCTTGATCCAACCACCTAGCGAGAGTCTCTCAAGGTGTTGGTCGTGACTCTTCGCTATGATACCGTTCGCTGAAACGACTATTGGGACAATGATCGTCAAATCAACATCCCACATGGCGGTTATCTAGTGAGCCAAGTCTAGGTACTTACTGGATTTGTCCTTCTCGGCTTTCACGAGATTCTCAGGTTCGCGGTCCACAAGGCCGTATAGGAGTACGTTGCTGGTAAATAATCCCGGCTACGAGATTATGTCTGTGCAAGTACTCGTCGTTAGCAAGATGAGAACAACCGGAAATGATATGCCTGCTGACTCTCCGGGACGGCGGCATGTCCGACAAATGTCGACCGTACCGTCCTTCAGGATATATTTCCGATAGTTGTTCGTCATCATAACATACTTTTTTCTACTCGTTGATTTGTTTAGGTACCTATAAGATTTTATTAATTTAAAGTATTATATTTGTTGACTCGTAGAAAAAGTATTGTATACGACAGTGATAAAATCAAGCTTTTCAATCTCGTACCTCACTTAGGCAACTCAGCAAGCTTCGTTGCTTAAACACGGTACTCGACTGAAAAGCTCTCTATTATATCACGATTGTATAAAATACTATTTTATTATTATCGAACACACACAAACGTAATAAATACAAATATGTAATAATACGTACTATATTAAAATTGGCATGCATTTTGCTGCTAGGTACAATGGTATTCGCACGAGTAGGACGTACCTATTGACCAATGGCGTGGGTGTAATTTGTATTATTGCGTAATAAATAATGTAATATATGTTGGTGGAGAAGGGCTGAGTAGATAAATAAAACACAATAAATTTATTTGTATGTTAAGCTTTATTGCACAAAAATCTTATGACATGTGACATTGTATCAGACTTAAGGAAAACTGAAAGATTTTAGACAGTTCTACTACATTGCAAAAAAAATTAAATCATGAACGAAACCTACGACTAAAAATATAATAATATGTAGGGTAGACTGAGGCGAATCGGTTCACAAGGCGAATTTGATCAGACTAAAAATATAAAATAATAATAATAATAATTCAGCCTATATACGTCCCACTGCTGGGCACAGGCCTCCTCTCATGCGCGAGAGGGCTCGGGCTATAGTCCCCACGCTAGCCCAAAATGCGGATTGGGGACTTCACATACACCTTTGAATTTCTTCGCAGATGTATGCAGGTTTCCTCACGATGTTTTCCTTCACCGAAAAGCTAAACAATAAAAATAATATAATTAATATTTAAACTATTTTTTACGACTGACATCGCAGGCTAAGAAAAATGACGTACGGTAAAATTTTGATGTGCTCATATCAAAGAGAATTTGAATTACTAGAGGAGGATTTTCAAAGTAAATTTTGTAACCATAGTAAATCTACTGCGACTCTATATTTCGACAGATTTTTAAAACTTTTAGAACGCCATTTGCCTTTGATCCTTATTCTTTCACTGATATGTGTTAAATTTGTTACATATCAAAAAGTGGCGCCATCTTACCGGGCATCGGCCAAAGGTTATGGTGCCATCCAAAAAGATACCTTTGGCCTATGATCTAGTAGATCGCGCTACTTTTTGATATTTAACAAATTTGACACATATCAGTGGAAAAATAAGGATCAAAGTGAAATGACGTTCTAAAAGTTTTAATCATGTGTCAAAAGATGATAGTAAATTTACTGTGGCTACAAAATTTACTTTGCCCATCCACCTCTATTTCAAATTCTCTTTGGCTCATATCAACGCAATATTTCAGTCAACAGATTTTTGATCGTGATCCGATTAGCTTCGGTCGACCCTTGTATAAATAGTGCACGATTCTACAATATTAAAATATTTATTTATTATATTTATTCTATTAAAAGTACATTAAAATATAAAATTTCACTAGACTTAAATCGACCGTGATATAAACCGTAATTACCTTTTCTATTGTTTTTGAGGTCCAGATATTTCGACGCATATTAGATGCATGTAACTGCATCTTTTTCACGGGCAACTGGAGATAGCGGGTGGGTGTCAAAGTTGTGGAGACCGCACTTGGTCTCCCCTCATTCGTGCCCGCTGTCTCTAGTTACCCGTGAACAAGATGCATGTAACTGCGTCGGAATATCGGGAGCTCGAAACAATATAAAAGGTAATCACAGTTTATATCCCAGTCGATTTAAGTCTAGTGAAACTAACCGTGAATAATTCAAAACTGTTATTTCAAAATTTCTTCTGAAAATGTGTTCGTAATATTACTTATGTGTATTTGTGCTAGAAATATAATGATTTATTGGTGGATTATATTTTGCAGATAATACTTCCTAGTATTTTATTTTTATTGGTAAAAACATAGAAAAAAAAATCATGTGCCACAATAAATAGATTTGACAAACTGCAGAGAAGTTTATTGGCGATTATATCATTATAATTATATTCATTTTACTAGAAAATAAATATTATAATTTTTTTTTCCATGCTAGTAATCTCAACTGCTTCAGAAGATAAATGATTAAGAGAAAACATGTGGTAATTTTTCCATACCAGCATTCTCGACATTTTCCTCTCTGCATTAAGTACGATTTTCGTTATATTATTGTTTTTATAAGAATTAGGTTACTTTAATAAGCGCTAAAAACGATCAAATAAATACACAGTAAACATTCGCGTAGCATAATAATAATATAATAATAATAATAATATTCTTTATTGTGCACAACGAAAACATGATTAAATACAGTAATTAACATGGCTCAGGGGTGTCGAGAGGTGTACGCCGCTTTCTACCCAGTGGCTGATAACAGCCACTGTGCCAACTCGCGTCTTATGCAAGTTTTCACTTCCACCCCTGGAGCATTTAGCTCTAACGACTCCTCTCTTGACGGCCAATGAAGGCAAGCCAGAGCTGAGAGTCCCGCAGGTCCCCTTGGGGTCCACTCCTACCGAAGAAGACACGCTGGAGACGGAGACCCTGACTGACTCTCGGGAGCACTCGGGTCCGTGGGGTCGTTACTCCCCAACAGCTCGCCACAAGCTGCCCTGCGGTTATATAATAATAATAATAATATTCTTTATTGTGCACAACGAAAACATGATTAAATACAGTAATTAACATTAAAAAAAACTAAGCAACAACAGGCGGTCTTATCGCTAAAAAGCGATCTCTTCCAGACAACCTTCAGGTAGTAGAAATTACCGTAAGGAAGAAATATGTATAAGGGTAGCAAATATAAATGGAGAACCATAACAGAGGAAAAAAATAAAACAGCACAAATATATGTATAACATATAAATATATACATAAATATGATAAATAAATAAATATATATATATATATATATATATAAACATATACATACATATTTCACACAACACAGAATCAAAGAGACTGAATCGAATGATTAACGAGTTTGAGGAAGGGACAGATAGTGTATTTTGAGTTGAGCCTTAAAAATGGGGAGCGATTTAGCATGTCTTATCTCAGACGGCAGGGCATTCCATAACCGAATCGCTTTGAAGGTAAAAGAATCGTTATAGAATTTTGAAGAAGAAGAAATTTGGGCAAGCATATAATTTTGAGAGCATCTCAAAGAAGAGAGGTATTTGAAGCGCTCCTTCAAGTAGAGTGGGGTAGAGGGGTTGAATAAAATACCGTACAGGTGAGCAAGAATATGTGAATTGCGTCGCAAACGTATAGGAAGCCACTTGAGCTGCGAACGGTAATAGGAGACATGATCATATTTTCGCAAGCCATAAATGAACCGGATGCATAGATTTTGAAGACGTTCGAGTTTATTTAGTTGTTCTTCAGTAAGATCGGGATAACTGATATCCGCATAATCTAAAATGGGGAGAAGCAGAGCATGAGCAAGCGCAGCTTTGGTAGCGAGCGGTAAAAAGTTACGAAGCCGCCGAAGCGATCCTATTGCAGCATACATAATTGGTGACGGTAAAAAAAGAACGTAAATGGTTACGTTCTCAACATTTTCCTCCTCGAATACTAAACCAATCATAACGAAATATTGGGAACGGAATGAAAAAGAAATGACCTGTGTCTGACCATTTTGATTTTTTGGGTTTAATGTCGCCAATTATATATGCTACGCGAATGTTTACTGTGTATTTATTTGATCGTTTTTTGCGCTTTAGTAACCTAATTCTTATAACTCGGCAATCATGGGATCGCTGAGATTTTTACGCAATATTTTTTTTATTTTTAATTTAGGACCCGCCCTCGTCATTAAAACGAAGAATTATATCTAA
Source organism: Cydia pomonella (assembly GCF_033807575.1). Lineage (NCBI taxonomy): Eukaryota > Metazoa > Arthropoda > Insecta > Lepidoptera > Tortricidae > Cydia > Cydia pomonella. Next base: position 9,182,666 of record NC_084728.1, read on the forward strand.
AATTCTCAAATTTGAAAGAGGCTCAGCTGGTATTTCCTCTTAAGTTGTTCCTCCACTTCTCTAACAAAATTTACCCCTCAGCAGCGAAAGCCTTCAACATCATATAGTACGTCACCGAACCCTTCAAGACCTGAAAAATGCTTACAGTTAAAACAGGGCCTTAAGGTCAACCGCTAGCGTGGGCGGGTGCAAGGAGCGGGCGCACGCACGCGGATGCTATTGTAAGTAAAATCCGTCGCACGCGTCCGCGCAACCGCGCCAGCTAGCGGACGCCCTAAGCCACGAAATTAGAAGAAACAACAACAATAACACCCAACAACACACAAAAGCTTAGTTCTTAGATGATGATGCCTCACCGCCGTCATATAGTTGACTCTGATCGGCACCATACCACTAGCCTTCAAACCGACAAGGATTTGGATCCTGCATTTGAAGAACAACGAATACACACAACAAAAATATCCAACAACAATACACGAAAGCTCAGTTCTTAGATGATGATGCCTCACCGCCGTCATAGTGTTGACTCCCACCGGAACATTTCCACCAGCTTTCAAACTGTCACGGGTTTCGATCCTGCGTATCAAGAACAACAATTACCTACACACAACAAAAACACTACACAACAACAACACCCAAAAACAATATACAAAAGCTCAGTTCTTAGATGATGATGGCTCATCGCCTGCATAGTATTGACTCCGACCAGCACCATCCCACCAGCCTTCAAACTGACAGGGATGTGGATCCTCCGTATCAAGAACAACAACTACGCACAATACCAACATTACACAACAACATACAACAACAACACACAAAAGCTCAGTTCTTAAATGATGCCAAACCACCTGCATAGTATTGACTTCGACCAGCACCATCCCACCAGCCTTCAAACTGGCAGGGATGTGGATCCTGCGTATCAAGAACAACAACTACACACAACAACAACATCACATAACAACAACACACAAAAGCTCAGTTCTTAAATGATGCCTCACCACCTGCATAGTATTGACTCCGACCAGCACCATCCCACCAGCCTTCAAACTGACAGGGATGTGGATCCTGCGTATCAAGAACAACAACTACACACAACAACAACATCACATAACAACAACACACAAAAGCTCAGTTCTTAAATAATGCCTCACCACCTGCATATAGCAAGATTGACTCCGACCAGCACCATCCCACCAGCCTTCAAACTGGCAGGGATGTGGATCCTGCGTATCAAGAACAACAAATACACACAACAACAACATCACATAACAACAACACACAAAAGCTCAGTTCTTAAATGATGCCTCACCACCTGCATAGTATTGACCAACCAGCACCATCCCACCAGCCTTCAAACTGACAGGAATGTGGATCCTGCGTATCAAGAACAACAACTACACACAACAACATCATATAACAACAACACCCAACAACAACACACAAAAGCTCAGTTCTTAGATGCCTCACCGCCTGCATTGTATTGACTCCGACCGGCACCATCCCACCAGCCTTCAAACTGACAGGGATGTGGATCCTGCGTATCAAGAACAACAACTACACACAACAACATCACATAACAACAACACCCAACAACAAAACACAAAAGCTCAGTTCTTAGATGCCTCACCGCCTGCATTGTATTGACTCCGACCGGCACCATCCCACCAGCCTTCAAACTGACAGGAATGTGGATCCTGCGTATTAAGAACAACAACTACACACAACAACATCACATAACAACAACACCCAACAACAAAACACAAAAGCTCAGTTCTTAGATGCCTCACCGCCTGCATTGTATTGACTCCGACCGGCACCATCCCACCAGCCTTCAAAGAGACAGGAATTTGAATCCTGCATATCAAGAACAACACTGTTCTTCTGTTGCTCGTGTTCATATGTTCCCATGGTATTTGTGTCATAGCGTCGATCAGTTCGTTGCTCTGAAAAGACATAAATTTGTTATTTTATGTATTTGTTGTTTGTTGTGTGTTTGTGTGTTTGTTTTGTGTGTTATTTGTGTAATAATGTCCTATAATATTAATTATTTATTTATTTATTTATAAATATGCAAGTATAGCTTTTCTTTGTGCAGTAAATATAATAATGAAACGAAAGCTGCCTCACAAGATACAATGATGTAATGGCATTTTGCAGCAAAAGGGGATAGAATTTGGGAACCTGTTGTAAATGGGCTAATCCCAAAATTTCAGTACCATGGATATTTTTGTTATGCTATTTTAATTTAAAAGATATTAACCTTTTTTATTTATTAAATTATTATTGAAATCGGCATTAGCCTCGGTGCTCAATAGTAGCAATGATTTTGCTTAAGAAAAAACCGGCCAAGTGTGAGTCGGACTCGAGGATTTCGCACATTTTTTTTTTTACAAATTTATTGATAGTTTTCAGGTTTATCCTATTTTTGTAGTGTAGGCGATATTACTTGCCAAATTTCATAGTTTAAGGTCAACGGGAAGTATACACTATACATTTTGTTTCCCTTGAGAGTGTCGAAATATACGTTTTTTGCGGCATACACGGCCTTGTCTTTTTTTACGTAAACTTATGTGCTTTTTTTAGAGCTTGAAGGGACCGTAGACCTGAGTATATGGTTTTAATTTCAACTCGATAGTCAACACGTTCCCGAGATAAAGGGTCTTGACAGGCAGACGGTCACCCGGACGGACGGACGGACGGACGAACAACAATATAATCCTATAAGGGTTCCGTTTTGCCTTTTGAGGTACGGAACCCCAAAAATACAAACGTCATGTTTTTTTTGGATGTTGCCGAATTAAACCTAGTTACAATCAAGAAAAACAAAGAGTTAGACCAAAACAAGCACATGTAGAGCAAGTGTTATTTTAAATGTTCAACTTCTTTCAAATTATGACGTATAAATAACACTTGCACAGGTGCTATCAAAATCGTTGCAGACTTATCTTGGTTGCTAGTTAAATTTATATACTTTGGTTTAAGATGTTTATTTCTCAAAAGATTACAAATAATCACTTACTGAGAAATACATATTTCAACTTAACATAACACAAAGGAGAGGGTAATTATGCAACTTTCAAGGCCAATTTTAAACTAAATATACAACTATGTAAACTATACTACTACATATTAAAACTAAAGTGGGTAGATATAAGCAACGAAAATACTTTACCTTTGTATTCAAGACTTCAAAAAGTATAGACACTTGTATTAACTGCTGATGCATCCCAATGGTTAAGGGGCCGTATTTACCCAGAGCGTCTGCTGTGAACGAAGATACTTCCAGCAGTAAGATGCAGGTGATGAACTGCATGAACAGGTAGAACGTGAACAGGTACTCGCTAAACGTATTGGAACATCCGTCCACGAATCTGGAAGAATGGATTTTATAGTCAATTTAGCTCATATTTATTTAGCAAATATGTAATACAATTATTTTTAAATTTAAAATCCAAATAAACGTTAATTTTATATACCTGTTAACTATAATTGAACAGATGTATGTCTAAAAGTTATTGATTAAACAGAATACAAAGATTTAGCTCATAGTTCGTTTGTGTCTAGGAAGCAGTAAAATCATTTTTGTCCATCAGCCAAACAATTCCTCTAACCAAACAAATCGTTCCTACTTAGAAAATAAGCCTTCAACTGGTTACTGTGAAGTTATTTTCTAATCAGTACCGATTTGGTCGGTCACGGGCGTGGCTAAGAAAATCTGTTGTATTTCTATTACATTTTATTAACTCAATCATAAGGCTATAAAGTTACAAGCCAGTCGCTTACTAAAACAACATACTAGTAATATGGGAATAACCCAAAAAGCTGTTTTTTTTTTTTAATAGTACTTTATTACACAAAACTAAGTCCCACAGTAAGCTCAATAAGGCTTGTGTTGAGGGTACTAAGACAACGATATATTATAATATATAAATATTTATAAATACTTAAATACATAGAAAACACCCAGGACTCAGGAACAAATATCCATGCTCATCACACGAATAAATGCCCTTACCAGGATTTGAATTCGTCAAAATAAAAATATAAAGTGATATATAAAGAAATAATCATACTTAATATTATATAATCGAATAAGGTTTTAATTTTTATTCGCGAAATTTTATTTATACAATAATTAAAACAGTATATAGATATTTAGAAATATTTGAACATTGCTGACATTTACAAAATAACACAGCCATATCAAAAATCCAAATAAAACATTAAAAAAAATTAGAATATAATTATAAGATAAGAACAAAATTATTGTCTAATAAATTAAAATAAAATAATTAAAAAATCAGAAATTTCAAATTAGATACAATCAATTACAATTCATTACTATTAAAATCTAGACTACATTGTTAAATAAAAACGTTAAAATTAATTATTGTATATAAAATAATATTTAATCTATAAACTATAAAACTAAATCCGTAAAGAAATTAACTCACTTTATAATCAGGGTGTGATGTTCAATAATTTCCTTCAACAATGCTTTGATTTTGATATTCTCTTCTGGTGAATACAAGCCGTCTTTGCTGTTTACCGGCAAAGGCATAGTTAACAAGCTATTTTTCAAAATTTTTAGATGACCCCAGATTTGGAAGACCATCATACTGATCATAAGGTCGAACTCGAAGAGACCAATAGTTATAATGTAAGACGAGAAAGCATTGAAAGCGAGTAATATCCAGTATCCTGTAGAAAAAATAAACTATATACCACCCGGTATTACACCCTCCAGTATCCTATAGAAAAGATAAACTATATACCACCCGGTATTACACCCTCCAGTATCCTGTAGAAAAGATAAACTATATACCACCCGGTATTACACCCTCCAGTATCCTGTAGAAAAGATAAACTATATACCACCCGGTATTACACCCTCCAGTATCCTGTAGAAAAGATAAACTATATACCACCCGGTATTACACCCTCCAGTATCCTGTAGAAAAGATAAACTATATACCACCCGGTATTACACCCTCCAGTATCCTGTAGAAAAGATAAACTATATACCACCCGGTATTACACCCTCCAGTATCCTGTAGAAAAGATAAACTATATACCACCCGGTATTACACCCTCCAGTATCCTGTAGAAAAGATAAACTATATACCACCCGGTATTACACCCTCCAGTATCCTGTAGAAAAGATAAACTATATACCGGGTGTTTGTAACTTAACCCTAAATAAAACCTACCCCATCAAATAAACCCCAGACCTAATAAAATACTTAACCTAATATTAAACAATAATATAATAATAATAATATTAATTATTATTTCGTACCTTGCATCTCTAGTTTAAATAAGTTATTGTGAAAAAAAACATTTTTGTTACATGCTTTTATCGCTGACTGTCAGTCACATACATTTTACTAAATTTTCATCACACTTGCTCGAAAAAGATCTTATTTGATGCAGGTGTACTAAAGGACAATGGCCTATATTGTTCCTGCGGGAGTAATGGATTGTGAAAAGAAACCTCCAGGGAGTTATAGCTTTTTTAAAATTCTGTCACTAATTCATACGAACCGTATAGGTTTACTTTTAAAATACTGACGTTACTAATTTAATATTTTTGTTTCAAATACTTTTACACAATTTTCAATCGTGGCTGAATGCCAGATAGGTCTGTGCTTTCGATGCCTGTCAAACAATGACAATATCGCGGACGAATGTCTGAAATGTCATCGTATTTATGAATTATTTCGCTGAAATTTTAGTTTTTTTTCGCAAGTGTGATGAAAAACATTGTGTATAAATCCGGGTACTATAACATACCTCGTAAAGTAGTATAACAGGCGTCCGGTAGGTAGTAGTAAGCTGAATTCTCGAAGGTGCTATTCTCAGGCCTGTTTTTGCCAAACATGCCTTTGCGTAAGTTACTGTAGCAAGGCATTAGCACGAACAATGCCATGCCGTGGGCCATCTGACATATGACGTAAAAACTGAACATGCCCGATATGGTATGAACTTGCGTGTGGACCTAAAAACGTAAACACAATAATTATTATTGTATCTCCTTGGATTTCACGGGCCTATAAATCCCGGTCTTACAATGCAGAACTATTGTTATGTGCTTGTGCATTGACTGGACGCTTCGAGCCTTCAGCTCTAAGCGGAGCTCGGCCTTCGCAATTAGACATTTATACTATAAATTATAGTGAAAAATACTGTGGCCCTAGTGAAAAAGGGTACAAGTCTCTGGCAGCGCAGTTGTAAAGGGGTGTAAGTTCAACGTAACACTTACGCCCTTATACACCTAAACTGCCAGAGACTTGTACCCTTTTTCACTAGGGCCACAGTATTGTTCTGTGTTTGACCTGAGTGATCTTCTGGACGCTTCGGGCCTTCGGCCCTACGCGGAGCTCGGCCTTCGGCCTTCGCATTTAGACACTTATACTATTGTTCTGTGTTTGAGCTGGACGCTTCGGGCACACAACATTTCACGTAAACCATTGCGGCTGTGTCCCTGATATAGCGTACCCCCATTTTGTTTTATTAAATGTTTTTAACATGGCGAGGCTCTCTGAACATTATATTACACATTATTTAAAACAAAATGAATAATAGAAAGTTCGAAAGAAAAACATTTGTTTCTGGATAACACTCAGTTAGCTACGATTAAAATATTCATGATCTACTATTTTGCCTACCTTTTTGTACCTATCAAGCAGAAACACTGCAGAGCACTGGGCTAGCGATTCAGTAGTCGTGGGTTCAAGTCCCACCCAAGACAGTGAATTGTTCCACTTTTAAATTGTTTCTAGTATCGTTCGCAGACGTTTTTGTTTGATAGCGCATCGAATTTCCAATATGACCTGGAACTCCGGTAGCCGTTTAGGAAGTGTAACACTGTTACGGTAGATGTCGCTAGGATCTCCCTAAGCTCATATATGGTGGAAATATTCGCTGTATTAGGTAAGTTCTTGGTAGCTTAGCTGGCAGGACACTGGGCAAGCTACCCAGTGGTCGCGGGTTCAAATCCCACCCAAGATAGAGATTTTTTCTAATTTGAATCTGTTTCAAAAATATAGATATTTATAATTATAGATACCTTTGCAGCATACGGCGATCGATCCTTGAAGTAAAACAGGTGAAATTCAAGCAAAAAAGCTTTAATTGTTTCTTGATATTTCGTTGTCTGAGTCACCATGAATCTCAGCTAGAAAAAACACAAAATTAATACTAAAATGCTACAAAAATTTGGAACTAATTGTATATTAGGTAAGGTTAAAGGGTCTAGCCGCAATCCTAAGTGAAAGGATTGCGGCTAGACCCTTTATTTACTATATTATTTAGGGCAAACCTAGGCTATTTAGTGATACATAGTTATTCGGTGATAGTCAGTTTTATTGTCTTTTCGCCAAGTTACCTGGTAATTTTATGACTTGAAACCATATTACACCACATTAGCCACATTTGTGCTATTTCTTAGACATCGATTTAAGCAATAAAATTACAGGACAACTCGGCTAAAGACAATAAAACTGACTATCACTGAATAACCAAGTATCACCGAATAGCCCAGGTTTCCCCTACTATAATAAAAAATCACGCAATACCTAATATCTTTTATTAATTTTGTGGGTATATTAAAACAACCTAACTACATAATTTCCATACAAAATTTTAATAATAGTCGCGCTTAAAGTTTTCAATTATAGTTTACGTTATAGGGACCGTGCGCGTTGGAGGGTCTGCCATCTTGTGGCCTGAATCGGAACCATAAACATGCACATGTACACGTCACGTGTTTTCTTGTGCGTAGTAGGTTCTGCCATCTTGTGGGCTACATCGGAACAAAAAACTTCATTTACGCCTCGCGCCAAAAATCTGACGGCTCCTGTGCTGCCTCCTACAGTTCATGCACGCTCCCTATAGCAGTTTTACGTAATTCAAACTCTATTAATACAGCATGTGTATTGTACTTAGTCAGGAGATAAGTTTTGTCAAAAAGGTTTTGACTTATAAAAAAGCTATAGGTACAGATTCCTTATTTTTCATATAAATTGTTTGAAAGCTTATTTAATGCTGAATTATTTACAATATAATTCATTGTAATTTGCTGTGTTAGTTTTGTATAATTCTATTTAATATTCGGAAAAATGTTATAAAAAAACATGTAAAAAATACGCGACTTGTTCGAGGTGATTTTGATCCCTATTTTATTTATTAACTTATTATTATTATTATTTTATTTTTCTTCTTTACATGGTTAAATTGTACATGAAACAAATTCTGTATCTTTTATCTTTTTCAAAGTATATAATTCATGTGTATTGGTATTGCCAAAATTGCAACTGTACGTGCTTTACCAAACCAACTCGTTGGATGGCAGTCAAAAATTAGCGTGTCACTGAAAAGTACCCTAAGTTTGAAGAGTATTTGCTGAAGTACTTGTATATTAGGTTCATACAAATAAACAATTGTATCTATTATATTAATGTGACACTGATTTTGACGCCCTAATTTGTAAAGTATAATTTTTCACAATACAGCCGTCTAACGACAATCCCAAAAAACAAGTAGTAAATAAAGACGCGATCTAAATTTTAAACTAATTATATTACGTTTTGATCGGTATAAAAAACCTTTCAAATAATGTATTTTTTTTTATTAAAAGCTTTGTATTACATTTTATCAGTAAAAACCTTTGTGACAGAACTTATGACCTAAGTAATGTACCTACATTGGGTCTTATGAAATTATGATCAATTTGAAACGTAAAATAGTTCCAGACATTTCGAAGATTCATATATTATATAGGTCTGATTCTGGTTAGATGTTAGTTTCATGACATAATATTAAAAAAAATCTCGATTAAAGGAACTTAAAATACTTTACACCGATAAAACCTTTTAGTGGTATCGAAATTCGAAGATTGTTTTATAATTCCATGTCAAATGGCAAAAATTACTTACCAAAACCAAAAGGTCAAAAAGCATACACAAAAATATGTGCCCCGAATCGAAAAACGACATATTATGTCTGCGCTGCCGCCAATACAACAGCCCAAGAATAAACATGCCTGCGCACACGCCATGTAGCCCGAGATTATAGATTGATAGCAGAGTGTGGAGTTTCTGGCGACCAAACTGCCTGTGAGGCCAGGCGCCGACGGAACTCATTAGGCATGACACTTGTTTGACGTACGTGTATTTCAGAGGGGAGTCTACCTCACTGTAAAAAGAGAAGAGTTACAGTTAAAAAGCCCTGACAATAGGGTTGTTTCCAATTATTTGAAACGCTTGTATTACGTTCTATATTAACTAAAAGTTGCTAACAAAATTTACTTTGACAGATGATTTCGCGCCCAAAACGCTCTTTGAAAATTGTGTGACGTCACAGTTTAGGGTTTGACACATAACTACATACACGCGTAGAAGATACGAACTGTCAACTGACATTTGTCATTTGTTGTTTATCGCCTAACTGTCAACAGTGTCAATCCGAGAATTGTGACGTCATATTTTAAATTCAATATTTACAAAAATATGGTCATTACAGGTCCCCTAAGAGTAGTTTAACATATTCTTAAAATCCAAAAGAATTTATTGGGATACAATTCTGCCCTAAGATTTGTAGATGGAAACAACCCTATTAGACAAGCCAAGACACAAACTTGCTTGGAGTTTGTTTTCAAACGTTGGTTGCACTCATAGTTTTTATAATATATTGTTATTATATATTACATGTTGTATATTGATATTATATGTTATATTTATGTATATTATATATTGGTATTTATCTAGCATTATGTCTATATATATGTAGTGCCTAATATAATTTGTGTAACATTGTAAATAGTTTTTTAAAATTACTTTTATAGTTGTCATTTCTTTTGAATTATTTTTCTCACTGCACCCACATTCGAGAATTTCTGTTTTGCCCTATGGTTGACTGGTAGAGAATGCCTTAAGGCATTAAGTCCGCCATTTGTACTTATTTTTATTGTGCAATAAAGTTTAAACAAATAAATAAATAAACTACCCTCTTTTTTATTGTTAGTAGTGAGATAGACAGACTGCGAAGTTTGAGTCAGACAACGCTTAAGCGACGTCCCGCTCGGACGTGCCATGCCCCTATGCCCCACCTCCGAGAGCGTACTTTAGGGTGACGAAGCACGAGTTGAATTTTAAAAAGTGTCTAAAAATAGAAAAATATGGAAAAAAATACTATTTTTATTTCACTAAGATTTTTTTGGGGACTATTCGCAACTTATATTAGCGTATGGCTAACTGCTCAAAAAGAATCCTGTACAACCATTAAAAATTTATACCATATTACGAATGCTTTTATAACACAAAGTGAATTTATTGATAAAACTATCATCACTTAAAATGAATTTATAAACGTTTTTACAGTACATAATCTGATACACTTTATGTGCCTATGTCAAAAATTTAAAGGGCCACATGTACTGTAAAACGTTCTACGATACACGTGCAAATTTACAACTCATCGCACTTGTATAGGTATTATTTATTTTTATTATTTTAATGGCTTTCATCATTATTTCAATTTAGTATTATTTCTGCTTTTATATTGTTATGATTATTTTACAATAAATTTACCTTTAATACATTAATTCCTAGGCAATGTTATACTTTATCAATTTTATCGGGCATTTGCTCTGAAACCATTGTTAGAAATTCTTACTATGGAAATGTTTTTCCACTGCTGACCTACAGAATCATATTTTGGGGAAATTCTGTAAATGTTCAAAATTCTTTTCTTTTATATAAGAGATGTGTAGATAATATAACGCTTCCGGATTTATTTAAAGAAAAACGGATATTCACTCTTACGGGTATGTACTTGAATCCTGTCTTTTCCAATAAGGATACTTTTTAATATTTCGCTAAAAAGTCTTCACTAAGAGATAATCTTAGAGAAAAGTACTAATTAATGTGTCCAAAGGCAAATAACACATTGTATTACCAAAGCGCCTTCTATATGTGTATTCAATGCCTTTATGTACACAGTTTACAATGCATTACTTACTAATCGTTGCGTTAGTTAATCTTAAATTTTTATACTTTCCATAGTTATACACGCCAGTTTTCTGAGACTTTTTTAACCGATTGTCGAAAAGTATTTAGTTTTACTAATGACTTCCTAGCCAAAGACGTTAGTGACCCTGCATACGAAACAAAATATCTTGGGTTCTAATTCTGGTAAGGGGGCGTCCATTAATCGCGTCATACGTTTTTGGCTTGGTTTAGACCCCCCCCTCCCCCATGGTGATCGTTGGTGATATTTGCAGGACCCCCCCCCCCCATCCAATATGACGTGTATTTTTTTCGATAACTAAAGAACAGTTTTCTAACAAATGAACCTAAGTACACGTGTTTTGACAGTTTGGTTAATTGAAGGGCGGAAAACTATTATTTTTATTTTATTGACTATAATACAGTATAGCACAGATGAAAAAAAAAATACACGTGATACGTGTCCATACCCCCCCGTCCCCTGTGGTGATCATTGGTGATTTTTTGCTGACCCCCTCCCCCCCCCCTATACAATATGACGCGATTAATGGACGCCCCCTAAGGGAATTTATTTGTGTACTTTGTGTACGTACTTTAGAATAAGTACTTACTGTTGCTACTAGCCAACTAGCCGCTAATGCTTACAAATATGTCAATTATAACTTAACTTAGGGACTGGAGTTGGCCATGTAACTGTACTGTGCTATATCTACTTGCTAAGTTAATTAATACCTATATCAATGTAAACAAAAACGTAAGCAAATATTTGTCCTTTATTACTGAATAAAGATATTTATTATTTAAAAAAAAACAAAAAAAACTTATTAAGTATTTCCTCTATGAGACAGGCTATGCCTAGTGTGGATGTCAGTATAACATGTAACACTATTGAAACTTATATTTGTCTAATAAACAAATTGTATTTGTATTTGGTGTTACCTATTTGTCCATCCTTGGCACAGATGGGAATAGATGCATACATATAAATCAGTCCCATTAGATCTATTCCCGCTTCATGGCTCCTCTATACGATGGGCCATCATACTGGCCTACTAAGATGGGCCAGCGTGTAGAGAGGGTAATGGTGTCGGATGGCTTATGGCACGGCGGGATGGCGATGAGATGGCTACGGTGTCGGTATTTCGTCCGCACATCACAGTTAGTGGGCCAGCGATGGTGCGTACGTTTCTACACGTGGCCCATTACATAGTGTGTGTTTTCAACCATCTCATAGCCATCTCGCTGGTTTAGCGCTGGGCCATCGTGTAGAGGAGCCATCATGATGGGAACAAATAGGAATACACCTAACATCTATTTGTCCCATAAATATTTATTTATTTACTAATAACTAATCTTACCCGTCATCAAACTTCTTCTTCAACTTTTCCCAAACACGGCTTTTCAAAGACATGACGAAATAATTTTAAATTAAATTAAATTTTAAATGTATATTAAATATCAATACAACATTCGAGGCGTCATTCAACTTGTGACGTTCGATTGGCATTAAGGGCACAGTTAAAATAGTCTAAGAGCAAGCTTCTAAAAATTAATCTACAAGTGAAAAAATCGTTATTATATGCAATTACTGACCCATAGATGCCTTAAGAGGCTGTCAATACCTAAAGCGCGCACACTGTCTATTTGTATTGGAGTAAATGAGATAGCACTGTCGCATGTTACTGGGCCTGGGCAAGGGAATAATAAGAAAATTATTTAAATAAAAAAAAGTGGATTATTAGTGTAATATTTTACTCGTTAGCGGTTTAGATATAAATGTTTTGAAATTGTGATTTTAATTGCAGACCCATAAGTCAAAACAATAAAGACATAGAACCGTTTAATTGTGATTTTAAGACCAATATTTGCAATTATTTTCTATCGAGCCGATTTCGTTCAATCATGTATCGAATACAACCACGGTCAATATGAACATATATTTTTCTTACTTGACTAAAACAAATAGTCTTTCTTAAAAAACTGTTTAAGTAACATCAATTGCAAGGACATTGGGTGTTGACAGCCCCTTAAAATAAAACTAAACAATACAATAAAATTGCGAAGGCCGAAGGCCGAGCTCCACGTAAGACCGAATGCCCGAAGCGTCCAGGAGGACATTGCTCAAACACAGAACAATGGTACGAGTACCTATTTATAATAATGTATAATATTCATTTGGATATGATTTGGTTTAATTTTGTGTGTAGTAGCGAAAAACCAGTTTCATACAATTTTTTAAGTGCTCCTAACTCTTATAATATTAGAAATATCGAAAACAATCAAACGGTCACGCATAGCTATCATATAAAAATATTTTCAATAATGTTAATATCCAGAGAGGAAAATGGGGACTACGTTTGTATGGAAAGGCGCTTTGGGGGCGGTCGTCCCCTTTCGTATTAAGTTTAGTACGAGGACTAGTCAGATTTGCCATTATGATTTGAAATTGCTTGCTATTGATATCGATAAAACTTGAGTCGAAAAAACCGGTCAAGTGCGAGTCCGTTTTATTAGTTTTTTGGAGAAATCGCGAAACATCTGGTTGACGTAACTGGTGATAGGATTCCTCGCACAACGTATCAGTATTGCGATACAACGAGGAAATACCGCCAGTATCCTTGGTACAATGCCACAAGGGCCTATTTTAGATATAAGCTAGTTATAGTAATCATCTGTATATATCCATTATGTATATTGTTATTGTAAATAGAGATGTATATTTGATTAAGCATTACCAGTGGGTAGGTTTTACAAACCAGGCTTTAATATGATCAGGAATTTCCTGGAGCTAGCTCTCTGCCTATATATTAAATTAATTATATAAATATATTATGATTATGATTATTATGAATAAATACAAAAGTGAAAATCGATAACAGTTAACACCAATTGAAAAATAAATAACTTAGACCAGCCAAGTGTGGTTTCGTATCTTCATAAGAAGATATATGTTGCACCCATCTGGTTAAATAAGCCAGCTAATTAGTCGCCTAGACTATTAATTAAACGCCGGCATCCAATTTGATGCCTAGGCCGATAGTTAATTGCATTAGTACAACTCCACGTTTAACAACTTGGCATATTGTAAGTCAGCCCTTTGAAAACGACTGGTTCACTCGGCTTTTTAAATGTAACCTAATATCAAATCAAATATCAAACATTTATTCAGCAAATAGGCCACAGGGGCACTTTTACATGTCCATTTTTACAAACAATAAAAATTACAAAAAACAAATCAATGACTTGGCTGGTTATTCTTTAGCCATAAAATTAGATGTCGGCGTTTAATGACCGGGCTAGGCGTCTAATTAGCTGGCTAATTTAACCAGCTGGCTGCGATATATGCATAATTTGAAGTAGATGTCATATATTATGCGGAAGAAAATGTGACAAGCCATTGGGGTGACATTGACACTGGACTTTCGGGCGCTTTCGGCTTCGTTCGGCTGAGCGTTGCAACGGGCAATTATTAGGGTTGGCACAACTTGACATTCTTTTGCGTCACAGCCACAGATAAGATAGCATAATAAATAAATAAATAAATAAAAATAAAACATTATTACACAAATTGTTTAAGTCCCACGGTAAGCTCTATAAGGCTTGTGTTGAGGGTTTTTCGTTTTTATTAATTTTTATACTACGGGCGGGCCGTATGCTTGTTTGCTACGTCGGTGGCAAACAAGCATACGGCCCGCCTGATGGTAAGCAGTCTCCGTAGCCTATGGACGGCTGCAACTCCAGAGGAGTTACATGGGCGTTGCCGACCCTAAACCCGCCCCCCCTAGTTGAGCTCTGGCAACCTTACTCACCGGCAGGAACACAACACTATGAGTAGGGTCTAGTGTTCCGCATCCGTTAGACATCCGCTGTGCTGTGCCTTACGCTTGCCTGTGGTAGGGACCACACAAAGCGAGATGACATTCACAATGCCCATACCTCTCTTTTGGACGTAGTTTAAAGACACACACACCCTTTAACTATTATTTTTTTAATCAGTACCCCTAGTGTAAATAAATTCGATTTCGAAACGTGACGTACGCGTTTGCGTTTAGTCTCATTTTGTATTGGATTTAGAAAGAGCGCGCCAAGCGGGACGTTTTTGAAACTCAAAATCCTATACAAAATGAGACTTAACGCAAACGCGTTCGTCACGTTATGATGTCGATCAAATTTACACTAGGGGTACTGAACGATAATACGAGGGATTTTAATACGAGGGATCCCAAATATAATATATATTACAAAAAAGTAGGTATTCATTGCAAGCAAAAAGGAGTTGAATATTAAGTATTCCTAATCGTTATTTTATTGATATTATATTATATATAATAAAATTGCCCTAACCTTAGCAATTGCTTTGATCTATAATTTATGCACAAAAGTTCGTTATTTATGCAACAATCAGTGACATGTGTAGGTAAAGAATCTTTTCACATAACCTATTCGAAAATAGTACATTACGATACAAGTGCGAAAAATAGGAAATTCGAAACGAGTGGTGATAAATTAAAACACGACCGAAGGGAGTATTTTAAATCGACACGAGGTGCGAATTACCTATTCGCACATGTATCGTACAACGTTTTACAGTACATATGGCCCTTTAAATGTTCGACATAGTAACGTAATATGCTAATTTTCGCACTAGTGCGGTAAAGTAGCACCATATGTACTGTAAAATACTTTTTACTTCCTGCTAGAAGTCATATTGCCACTTTTCTGTTCTAGGACACTATTTTTGTTGTTTTTTTTTTCGCTTAATGAAAATAAAAAATATTTCCTCATAGGTGATGTGAAAAGCATTATGTGAGGCAAGGTAGCAAAATTATTTCCACCATAAGCGTTAACACTTGAATCCCTCACTGCGCTCGGGATTCTATTTTAGAATCCTTCACTTCGTTTAGGATTCAATGTATGCCCACGCCATAAATATGACATTTTGCTCCCTTGTGACACAATGAGGCGAAACGAGAAAATTGAATTTCATACAAACGTGATAAAATAGAGAGCTTTTCAGTCGAGTACCGTTTTTAGGCAACGAAGCTTGCTGAGTTGCCTAAGTAAGGTACGAGATTGATAAGCTTGATTATATAACTATTGTATACAAAACTGTTTCTACGAGTCATCTAAAATAATACTTTTTTAACTATAAAACCTAAATAATTAATGAAAATCGGTAAGTATCTCAGGTAGACAAAAATGTAGTACAAAAGACATAAACGCACGAAATCCCCCACCCGCCCTTCCCCTGCTTACTCTTTTCTATGGGAACGCGGCGGCAGGTGATTGGTCAATTTTTTATAGCTGACTACAGCGTATTGAAATTAATATTATAGTTGAGTTGGGAGCACATACATGAAAAGTACGCAATTACAGTTTGGTATACGAAATCTTAATTCAACCATTACAGTCGACGAGTGGAAATAGTTATTTACGATACAAGTGCGAAAAATAAGAAATTCGTAACGAGTGGCGATAAATTAAAACATGACCGAAGGGAGTTTTTTTTAAATCGACACGAGTTGCGAATTACCTATTCGCTCATATATCGTACAAGGTTTTACAGTACATATGACCCTTTAAATTTTCGACATAGTTACATAATGTGCTAATTTACGCACTAGTGTGGAAAAGTAGCACCATATGTACTGTAAAACGTTGTACGATACATGTGCGAATAGGTATTTCGCAACTCGTGTCAATTTAAAACACTCCCTTCGATCGCGTTTTAATTTTTTTTTTATACTACATCGGTGGCAAATAAGCATACGGCCCGCCTGATGGTAAGCAGTCTCCGTAGCCTATGTACGCCTGCAACTCCAGAGGAGTTACATGCGCGTTGCCGACCGTAACCCCGCCCCCCCTCGTTGAGCTCTGGCAACCTTACTCACCGACAGGAACACAACACTACTACTACTATTTATCGCCACTGGTTACGAATTTCCTATTTTTCGCACTTGTATCGTAATAGTACAAAATAAAACGATAAAATATTTGGTCTCTGCCATCATCGTAACAGCAGACACTCCTGGAAAACTGACATCTGGCAATTTTGTAAAAGCACCACGCCTTTTTCCGATGGACATGCAGTCTCATAGAGTTTAGAACGAGCAGAGGGGCACTCCTTATGGCTCCTCTACATGATGGCCCAGCGCTGAACCAGCGAGATGGCCATAACAGAGAGGTTGGGTAACGATCGGTAGCGAAGAGCTGGCCAACACCAGCAGCATCGTCCACAAAACGACAAGGATTGATCTCCCCACATCGGTGGGGAGCGACCTGCTGCAGCTGTCACAGCCGAAAGGCGGAAGCGGCTTCTCATTCCAAGGAAGTATCGAATGACATCATCTTGATGCCCATAATCATAATCTTATAAATAATAATAAATAATAAATAAATATTATAGGACATTATTACACAAATTGACTAAGTCCCACAGTAAGCTCAATAAGGCTTGTGTTGAGGGTACTTAGACAACGATATATATAATATATAAATATTTATAAATACTTAAATACATAGAAAACACCCATGACTCAGGAACAATCCATGCTCATCACACGAATACATGCCCGTACCAGGATTTGAACCCGGGACCATCAGCTTCGTAGGCAGCTACCCACTAGGCCAGACCGGTCGTCTGAATCTTAAATTCTTATTTCAAAGAATGTCTTAGGTAGAATTGAGTTAAAAACATTTTATTTTGGTCTGAACAGCATATTCTGCCAACACTGGCGTGGTAATATAAAAATAGAGATCAGATAGGAATATTACCCAAAAATATAAATTAATTTGCAAACAAATTTCCACAAATTCAATTAAAAGTCAAAATTACGAGATAGATATTCTCAGAAAAACACTAATTGCACTTTTTTATTTTTTTCATTCTCTCTCTAGCTCTCTCTCTCGTCTCATAATAATTTAATATCAAAATTCATAATTCAATACAATTTAATAATGCGATGGCTATGGCTCCTCTACACGATGGCCCAGCGCTGAACCAGTGAGATGGCCATGAGGCCATAGGATGGTTAAGAGCACGCACTATGGAATGGGCCATCTAGCGTACGAAAAACCGACGCAGCCATTCCATCGCTATCCCGCCGCGCCATAAGCCATTCCGACACCACACGCCACCCGCCTCTCCACACGCTGGCCCATCTTGACGACCGGTTTGGCCTAGTGGGTAGTGACCCAGTTTCATGGGTGAGTTTATTTGATGGGGTAGGTTTTATTTAGGGTTAAGTTACAAACATCCGGTATATAGTTTATTTTTTCTACAGGATATTGGATATTACTCGCTTTCAATGCTTTCTCGTCTTACATAGTAACTATTGGTCTCTTCGAGTTCGACCTTATGATTAGTTTGATGGTCTTCCAAATCTGGGGTCATCTAAAAATTTTGAAAAATAGCTTGTTAACTATGCCTTTGCCGGTAAACAGCAAAGACGGCTTGTATTCACCAGAAGAGAATATCAAAATCAAAGCATTGTTGAAGGAAATTATTGAACATCACACCCTGATTATAAAGTGAGTTCATTTCTTTATATATCACTTTATATTTTTATTTTGAAGACTGGTTTGGCCTAGTGGGTAGTGACCCTGCCTACGAAGCTGATGGTCCCGGGTTCAAATCCTGGTAAGGGCATTTATTCGTGTGATGAGCATGGATATTTGTTCCTGAGTCATGGGTGTTTTCTATCTATTTAAGTATTTATAAATATTTATATATTATATATATCGTTGTCTAAGTACCCTCAACACAAGCCTTATTGAGCTTACTGTGGGACTTAGTCAATTTGTGTAATAATGTCCTATAATATTAAAAGAAAAAAAAAAACTTAGTGGGCCAGTATGATGGCCCATCGTGTAGAGGAACCAATAAAATATTTACCGTTTCTAAGAGATAAAAGGATGAATGCATCTCCATACAAAGGTAATCCCCATTTCCTCTCATGTTATGATATTGACAGTATATTATAGTAAATATTCTTACCCAATTTGATGTACGTTATTCACAGCGAAGCCCCTTAGTTTTTTTACTGCGCACAATTGTTGTGCCGTTTCTAACTTTTACAATAAATAATAATAATATAATAATTTAGCCTATATACGTCCCACTGCTGGGCACAGGCCTCCTCTCATGCGCGAGAGGGCTCGGGCTATAGTCCCCACGCTAGCCCAATGCGGATTGGGGACTTCACATACACCTTTTACAATAAAAGGGAGGAAAATGGGGACTGACTGGAACGGAGAAGCAGTTCACTTTCCGCTTAAGGCCCCATAGTTTCGTGTTATTCTCTCACTCTAATCTCTCATAATAAATCGTTAATAAAACTTTTATACAAATAAAAATTACTCCATGAATGTATTTGTTTTTTTAATAGTATCAACAACAGAAGATACACAAAGAACACTCAAAAATAAAAATACGCATTTTTCATATTTTTTACATAAACTTATGTGCCTAAACTGTTACATACATGATTAATATGCAATGTATGTGTAACGTACTGTATTTACCTTAGTAAATCATACGATACAATGTATTTCCAACGGTTCGCCAAAACAAACATCACGCGACACGACTGCGCTGCTCGCCGGTCTAACATCGCCTGACCGTAACTGTCAGTGACGTCACCACTACGTAAGCGTTCGAAACGTCTATTACACTACAGTATAGGGACCGTGCGCGTTGGAGGGTCTGCCATCTTGTGGCCTGAATCGGAACCATAAACATGCACATGTACACGTCACGTGTTTTCTTGTGCATAGTAGGTTCTGCCATCTTTTGGGCTACATCGGAACAAAAAGCATCACATTAATGCCTTGATCACACGTACCGAGTAAACGGGCGAGACAGTGCTCTCGGCCGAGTACTCGGTGCGTATAAACATAGCGCCGAGTACTCGGCCGAGCACTCGGGCGAACGAAGCGGCGAGTCAGTAGCTCGGTGGACGTTCTATCTGCTAGGCCGAGTGCCCACCCTCCCGCTTCCCCGCACTGTCTCGCTCGCTCGCTCGGCAGGTCTGAACGCGCACTGACTCGCCACTCGGTCGTCACATGGGCACATCGCCGCGCGCGTCATATAACTGACTGTCCTAATTTCAAAACATGTGTGAACAATTACTCGCTTACATCACTGTCTCGGCCGAGAAACATTTTACTGTATCGCCCGTTTACTCGGTACGTGTGATCAAGGCATTACGCCTCGTGCCAAAAATCTGACGGCTCCTGTGCTGCCTCCTACAGTTCATGCACGCTCCCTATACAGTACATAGTGTACTTGTGTGTCTTTTAATCCTGTAGAAATTGGAAACATTTTTCATGTCTGTCAAGTCGTAACTCTACAAGCAATCGCCGACACCTCGAAATGGTCGCATCCGGTCGCGGCAAGATGGCGGACTTCCGTTGAACGTCACCATTCTGTTTCACGAATCATTGCGATATCGGCTGTTTTAACAAATGGATTTATTAATGATTACTGGGCGTGGGTTTAACTTGTCTATTTTCTTTTTATTACAAGCTTTTATTTAGTTTCACCTGTCCCGTTGTCTGTCTGTAATCAAATTTTGCAAGTTAAAGGACTATGCGTCAAAATGGCCCCAATACCAACAGAGTTGAGAGTAAGGTCATTAGATAGGTATTTCTATGTACTTCATTTCGTTCTATGGGCACCAAGCGAAATTCCATTGCAGAACTGAGATATTGGTATTTTAGTCAAAATGTCGTCACCCTTATTACCTAGGCAATATAGTCCACCGCCGGGCCAGCGCGGCAAATCATTCAGTGTGCTCGCCCGGCGGTGCGCGAACATCTACCCTGCAGTAATTAATTTACTTACTTGGACTCTATTGCCTAGGTAATAAGGGTGACGACATTTTGGCTAAAATACCAATATCTCAGTTCTGCAATGGAATTCCGCTTGGTGCCCATAGAACAAAATGAAGTGCATAGAAATACCTATCTAATGACCTTACTCTCATTTCTGTTGGCGTTGGGTCCAGGCTCCATACAAAGTTGCCCATGGTCCTTTGACCCACTTCCCGGTTTCCAATGAAGCTGAAAATTTGCATACATATGTAAGTCGGGTGATAATGCAATATTATGGTACCAACGATCTGATCTCATGATGGCATAGATATAAGAAGTAAGGAGATTTATAACGAAGCATAATTTAAACGAGTCTCGCTGTCTCCAACTGTCCCCCACCACATCATTAAAGGCGTGGCCAGACAACCAACTCACGCGCTGTGATTGGCCAAACCGCGCGGTGTAGGAGCCTAGAGCGGCGGCACTAGAGTGAGGACAATTCGATAGAGCTATCGATATTTTACATGTTCTGAAAATGACCTTATAGTTTAGACATTTTTGTTTTAAGTAATAATTGCCATAGACTTAATTTATATTCCTTTAAATTTTTGACCTTATTTACGAGCTAAGAATTTTTAGGTACGTGTAAGGTATATTAGTTGAGCCATAAGTTCTCTCACAAAGGTTTTTACTGATAAAATGTAACACAAAGCTTATAATTAAAAAAAAAAATGTACCATGATGCGAAAGCTTGTTTATGCTTAACTAATCAAATTGGTTTACATTTTAGTCATTAGTTGATGTAATGTTTGTTTAAATTGTTTACTTTGGGATTGTCGTTAGACGCGAGCGCTTCATTAAAAAAAAGTTTCAGTTTATTATAGCATATTTCGTCACCAATTGAAAGCAATTTCAGCATGTTATATAGTAAGTATAATGCACCATTAAATAAGCTTTTATATCATATGTACGAATAATAAGGAAAGAGTAATTATAATTATCAGTAAAAATCTTTCTGATAGAACTTTTGGATCGACTAAGTATACAATATACTATTATTTTAAACATATTTATATTCTAACTGTAACTGGAAACATTTTTCTTGAAAATGATCCGAACCAATAACACTTTTCTCGCTCGTAAACCAGTTAGGGCCCTCTTCCTGTAGCATCTATCCATTTTTCGTTAATACTGGGATTTTCGGGAAACTGAAAAAAATTGCAATCATGAACATATTTCTTTTTTGACTCACTGTAAACTGTACCTCTGTAAATTCCATTCACCACCGTTTCTTTTTCAATTTTTTACTCTAAATAATTGTATATTATTATTTTCAATTGTAGTATTGTTTTTTTTTTACTTGTAAACCGTATTATCCACCACAGGACAGGCTATGCCTAGTGTGGGGGCCAGCATAAATGTAATACTGTTATTATTTTATTTCTGAAATAAAACATTTGTACATTTGTACAATTGTACTTAATTAAATCAGTTTATTTTTTGGCTTACCTTTTCGATTTTTAATCCAAATTAATAAGTATTAAATTAAACATTAGGTGCATATAAAATAATTGTAAAATTTTACTTGAAAAATAATTACTTTCGTATGAAAGTAATTATTTTTAATGTGTGTATACAGTATATCCAAACATTTTTATCGATAACGCTCAAAGATCAATTATATGCACGAGCACCACTCTACTTCGCGGCGTCAATGAAGGGAGCGGTTGGCGGTCGTACCAAGAAACAATAATGTCCCTGTGAATATCGTTAGCGGTTTAATGCATTGCGCCGTTGCTAAGGACACTACAGATAGTTTTCCATGCCAAAGCGTCAATGTAGAATGAATAGACAAATTGCCACGCGATTGTATGACAACATGGTCTGACTCAGAAAAATCATATGTCACTGGATTTATTTGTTAAAATGTGTGGTTTTATTGACTAATACTTGAAAAAAAAAGTACTATGTAACTCCATGATCCTTATAGTTTTTGGATGCACTCCTATTTCGACACAAAATAACGCTACAATTCGGCATTTCAATAAAATTGACGCGCACATTGTTCAATGACAGCTAATTTGCTACTGTCTTACGGCGGGCCGGTATGGCCACGATGTGGCCATGTCGCGGCGACACGCGCCACGCCTCCGTCAGCCATCTAGTACTTTCTATGATCTGAGCATGATGGAGACAGGAGGTGGCCATAGGAACTTTGTGATGAAACAACGCAACCTTATTGTGTATAGGTTTTTTAGAATTGTCTCGATGAGTATTCATTGCCCGTGGTAAGAAAAGTACAGTCAGCGACAAAAGCTTGTACCAAAAACGATTTTTTTGTCAACGACTTATTAAAAATAAAAAAAATGGTGAGCACATTTAGATTTCACCGCTTTGTAATGCCTAATCAGTAGGCATTAGAAAAATCAAATCTGAAGTTGATACAACATTTATTTGGAATAAAATGTCATCAGGCGAATCAACGGAGCCACGGAGTTTTGTCGTCTTCAGTTTTAAGTTTATAAATTGTATGTTAGTCTATGAGGTAAGGGTTTATAATATGGGCCGTGTTGCCTGATTAAAAATTTTGAAATGAAAAATAAAAAATTCGTGAGTGTTGTCAAACACTTGGTTTGAACGAATTATTGTATATTAATATTGATAATAGTATTATATTATATTATTGATTTAAAAGAAAAAATCCCAAAATCGACATGTAACACACGATTCACAAATCGTCTGACTTCGGACCGTCAACATCTCCTGAGCATGCCTCGTAGAGAGGCAAAACATGTGTCCAGTTTTGTACTTTCGGTGGTGGATTGTTATATTTATTTGCGTATTTATTTTTGCGGTGGGAGGGTGGGCACATAAATTGCATGTGAAAATACGCAAGTAAGTATAACGGGTTAGCATTGATTGACTAGCACGTTATATTTTCGCGGATTAGCAAAGTAATATTTTTTGTTTTAATTAATATGGATTTCCGCAAAGTAACGCCTGATTCTATTCGTTACAGACAGAACAGTTTTTGATACGTGCTAGTAAATATTTAAATAAACTTGCGAAGGAGCGTGAAATTGATATTTTCAATAGCAACATGCCTTATTAAAATTGTAATTTCATTGAATTTTGTTTTTTTTTTCTTTTTTTTCAACCATCTTTAGTTATTTTTAAATTAAGAATAGTTGCTCTGGCGTTGATGTTAATTGTAGGTATAGTAAAATAGTGCTAAGTGAAATAGTGAAGGGGAAGAGGATATCTTGCCGTAATACAGTATAAACTAGTACGGAAGGTAGCTTGCTTTCGCTATACCTTGCACATCCATATAAGTATAAATATATAGATCCATATATATAGCAATTTATGTACCTAATCTATGTTCCTACGTAAAAGTAAGCAATAAAGATATTGATTGATTGATTGAACTACCAATTGTGTTTGTTAATCTATACAATTCAATACAAATACTCTTTATTGCACACCTCAATACAGAAACAGTACAAATAATACAACACATAAGGAAGAGGTAAACAAGCGCTGGTGGCCTAGCAGTAAGAGCGTGCGACTTGCAATCCGGAGGTCGCGGGTTCAAACCCCGGCTCGTACCAATGAGTTTTTCGGAACTTATGTTCGAAATATCATTCGATATTTACCAGTCGCTTTTCGGAGAAGGAAAACATCGTGAGGAAACCGGACTAATCCAAATAAGGTCTAGTTTACCCTCTGGGTTGGAAGGTCAGATGGCAGTCGCTTTCGTAAAAACTAGTACCTACGCTAATTCTGGGGATTAGTTGTCAAGCGGACCCCAGGTTCCCATGAGCTGTAGCAAAATGCCGGGACAACGTGAGGAAGAAGAAATAGAAGAAAAATATTGGCCCAAATTTTATCATCTTACATACAATTATTCACGGTATACGATCAAGAAAGCGATCTTCAACACTTACGATACGATCGGACATTGTTATTAGCTTACATCCTAAATAATGCTGAACAATTTCCGATACAATTGCTGATTGATAGCGAGACACGGGTCGTGTGAACGTTAAGGTCATGGAAGGGTGACTGTTCACGGACGATTTGTTGCGACTTTCAACTAAAATATATATATATTTTTAAATTTTAATATTACGTCGGTGGCAAGTATACGGCCCGCCTAATAGTAAACGGTCACCATAGCCTATAGACGCCTGCAACTCCGGAGGAGTTACATGCGCGTTGCCAACCCTAACTGCCCGTACTCTCGTTGAGCCCTGGCAACCTTACTCACCGGCAGGAACACAACACTATGAGTCTAGTGTTATTTGGCTGCGGTTTTTGCTATTCCAATTTTGTATAGCATTTTGC
The DNA here is from genome assembly GCF_033807575.1 of Cydia pomonella. Classification (NCBI taxonomy): domain Eukaryota; kingdom Metazoa; phylum Arthropoda; class Insecta; order Lepidoptera; family Tortricidae; genus Cydia; species Cydia pomonella. Next base: position 9,207,832 of record NC_084728.1, read on the forward strand.
ATTCCATTAGTCGTATTTTTTTTAGAAATATTCTAAAAAATAAACTGTTAGATTCTTCAGTATTGCCTAACGTAAGGTTTCCTTAATGCGCACATTTTAATTATCTCAAGGTTTCAGCTGTAATTATAACAATGCTCGCAAAACATAGTAAATAATATAACATGAAATTCACGGGTCGATCAACTATTTCTTGTTATTATCCTGTCCCATTAGCCAGGGGACAATTTACACATGTTGTTAGAGGAACTGTTGTTAGTACTACGTTCTACTAACATGGTTAGGGCATCCGCGTTGCGGGCGCATGGAGCGGGCGCACGTATGCAGGTGCCATTGTCAGTAAAATCCATCGCACACTTGTGTATTACATATTATTTTTCTCAGACCGTGGGTACCTTATACATCTCCAAACTTAAAGTATTAACCGTGGAGACTATGTAATATTGTATAATATACTTGAATTGGTACATACTACATAGTTATGTATTCTGTAGCATTAGTTTATGAGACTGACACTCCAGACGCGATTTATTTATTTAGCAACATTTTTATTTTGACACTTGGAGAGACTTCACACCTCCAAATCTTATTAGTATTCATACTCTGACATTGGGGACCTTTTACATCTCCAGATTTAATGTATTTTTAACCATTGTATTGTAGTAATTATTTATTTTAAGAATATTATATTGTCATGTTTTCCCAGGTATTGGCTGTTGTATTTTAAAATGTTGTTATGTATTTTTGATATTTCACTATATGATGTTAGTATAAATGTTGTATTGACTTGTAAAAGTGCCCTTGAGCTTGAACCCTTAGTAGATAGCTCACCATAAATAGTATTTACATGTAGATTTGTTTTATAGTAAGATCACTATTATTATCAATATATAGTAATGATACCCGACATAACTCTGCGTTCATAGTTTCTGACCTGTACCCCTAGTGTAAAATTATTCGATAGCGAAACGTGACGTACGCGTTTGCGTTAAGTCTCATTTTGTATGCGATTTTCAGTTTCCAAACCGCCCCGCTTGGCGCGCTTTCTAAATCCCATACAAAATGAGACTTATCGCAAACGCGTACGTCAAGTCACACTATCGAACAAATTTACACTACGGGTTCTGAATACTACCTATGTGGTGTAAGATTTTGCTATTTCTAGACCTTCATATTTATGTTATTTAGCATCGTATAAGTGGAAGCTTGTAATTTGCATCTAGTAAATTAGTCTATTAACCCATGTATTTTAGGCAGTAAGCATTCCAAAAAAATACAAAAAAAACAACCAAAAAATTACATGTTTTGTTAATATAAATAATATAAGGCGATTTAATCAGGTTATAAGAGTGACCCAGGACCATGGCAAAGAGTGAAAAAAAAAAATTATATTCATCCAAATTCAATTTCCAGTCGCACTCACAACTTTAAGTTTGCCCGTGAATAGCTTGTACAAAGTAAAGCATCACAAAAGGCCGGCATACAAAAGAGTGTTAAAAGACGTCCGTATTCTGAATATACGACTGATTGCGTGTTTTGATCGCTTACACCTCGGGGATTGGTTTATGCAACATGTGGTCATGAAAGGGAAAAGACTTGTAAGTTTCAATTTGCTTTTGTAAGTCGTACGGGTACCAGTTTCACCCTGGCATATTTGCTAGAGTGTGCGTAAATAACTTACTTTCTATACTTCTCGCTCGTACTCGCGTATTAAAGCGAGCGAGACGTATACAAAGTAAGTTACGCAATCGTTAGCGAATGTGTTGGTTGGACACTGTTAAGGCAGTCGTGGTAGGGCTATAGAAAGTGTTTTGCCAACTTCGCACTCTTGCCTTAGGTTAATCCGCATGATGCAATTTTTCGCATTGATTTTAAGTGTCTTTAAATATAACGCCAATTAGCAGATTTGTTGAGATTTATTATGTTATATGTACATATATCATAAATCATAAAGCTTACCTACCTTATAAAGATTATTATGTATTGGCTGTTGTATTAATTTGTTATGTTGCCATTATTTATGTCACTCTATGGCATTGGAAATATTTTATTAACTTGTAAAAGAGCTCTTGAGGCCTACTTACATAATACATTTTTGAATGTTGAAATTCAATTACAACATAATTTACATTATACATTTGAATATTTAGATGTCAGAATTTTATAAATTACCATCTGATTCTAGATCGTCGAATAGTGTAACTTAGGTATAAGAAAAAATTGTAATCAAAATAATTGTAAAAAATATATTTCTGAAAATATTATTGCGTAATTAATGTTACTTATTAAAACGAAATTCCACTCATTACTCATATCTTGTTATAAAGTTTTAATTATCAGTCAATTAAAAACAGACATTGCTTCTTCAGTTTAAGTAGGTAGTTTATTTTATAAATCTCGCTTATTCCTACAATATTTTTCATATCGGTACTGCGGTAACAACTGCCATCGCAATTTATGTTTGTTTTAAGGTTAAAATTGTATGGAGATGAGACCGTACCCGAGCTATGTGTAAAAAAATATACTTAGGTGCACACACTTGCTTACTATGGGAAGGCCTCAGACTAGATGGACCGATAATCTGGTTAAAGTTGCGGGAAACCATTGGTTGAGGGCATGGAATGATCGTTTGTTGTGGAGATTCATGAGGGAGGTCTTTGTCCAGCAGTGGACTTTTTTTTTATATAATACATATTTATTCCCGCCAAACTGTAACGTTTATTGGCGAGAGGCGCTCAGTATCTTTATACAATTTAACAACTTGACCTATCGAACTTATGATATTAGCATGCTCTCATAGTCTCATACGAGTACATTAAGACAAATCGAGGAGACACTCTTTTAGCCTGTTTTTTATCAGGGATTTACTTAATTTAGGACTGTGTCGTAGTAAGCTAATTTTATTCAGTATTTGTGGTACCATATACTTTGAGGTTTGTTTTCCGTAATAATTGTTCATTTTTGGTTGTACTAGTTTTTTATCTCTCACACTTCTAGTATTGTATCTATTACTAATTAACACTTTGTACTTTTCATTGTAATAATGCTCTAATCCTAATAAGTATGTGACTTTTTTTATCTACTTACTTTAGGAAATAGTTTATCATACTCGTGGTTACATTCTTTCTTAACCTTTTTACTAACTAGGAATTTAATCAGTCTTGTTTGTAGGCTTTTCGGCTGAGATGATGGTGACTAGCTTAGGTTAAGCATTAGATCGGGAGCCGTGGAGATCAAGGAGAGCTTTGCCCAGTGGGACTAAATCAGTCTAGGAAAAAAAGGTACATAAATCAATTATAACATAATGCATACACCCATCCAAAGTATAGGCAGCAAGGTGTAGTGATTTCCGTTGCACTTCTTTTGTGCACCGTACCATTGTGGAGTATAATAGGCCTTTTGTCTGTTCTGATTTATTTGGTGATCGTACTTGATTGGAATGGGCTTGAGACGATGACTTTTATGCTGACGCCCTTTTTGGGAACGTTAATTGTTTATATAAGAGTAAGTAGGTACGTACTTTTTTAAATTACATATTAATTTAAATTGTATTTATTTATTTAATGCACGGAATGCAGGAAAGCCGTCTACGCTGGTATTACCACGTCATGCGCAGAGACCTGGATCATATGACCAGAAAGGTTCTGGCCATAGATGAAGTGAAGACGGGAAGAGGCCGCCCACCGACAACCTGGACAAGGACTATCAACAATGATATGCTGACGATGGGCTTAACGCCAGAACTGACTCAGAACCGCCATGACTGGCGCAAATGTATTAGGAGGGCTGACCCCGGATAGGGAAAAAGCCAGGGGATTGATTGAATGCATGTTAGCTATAAGATGTAATGTTATGAAAGGATGTGTCCCGCCGAGTTTGCCGGTCTCATATTGGGATACCCTCCTACAATTTAGGAGGGATTTAAATCTCGGGTCAGAGGTGTAGGGTTAGAGCCGGTGTAGTTTTATTTGACGTTCATAAGCGCATTGTAATATGCCTACCTAGAAAATAAACTATCTTTATCTTTATTACAAGAACATTCCTGAGAAGAAATTGTAATTATACACCGTGGCCTTGAGTAATCCGTCAGATTTTAACCACGCGTACCTAAGCTCATAAGCATTAAGGACCAAATAATGTTATACAGTATATTTATTAAAGTAAAACCATTCAGACCCGTAAATATTTATGTGATACTGAGTAACTTTTACTATGGAACCAATCCCGAAATCACGAAATAAAATTTGGCTATGTCGTACATTTTGGTTGGTGGCTAGCAGTAATGGCTCCTCTACACGATGGTCCAGCGTAGGCCAGTCCTAGGGACGCATTTATGCGTTAGAGGGAGCAAGTGATATTGCTATCTCATTTCGCCGCATAGCTGCGTCCCTTAGACTGGCCTATGCTGGGTCATCGTGTTAGGAACCCTAAGAGCGTACGACCTGCAATCCGGAGGTACCGCGTACCAATGAGTTTTTCGGAACTTATGTACGAAATATCATTTGATATTTACCAGTCGCTTTTCGGTGATGGAAAACATCGTGAGGAAACCGGACTAATCCCAACAAGGCCTAGTTTACCCTCTGGGTTGGAAAGTCAGACGGCAGTCACTTTCGTAAAGACTAGTGCCTACGCCAAATCTTGGGATTAGTTGTCAAGCGGACCCCAGGCTCCCATGAGCCGTGGCAAAATGCCGGGAGAACGCGAGGAAGAAAAGAGTAAATTTTGGCTGGCCTGGCGTTGAAATTTTCTATGGGAAAGTAAATTTTTTTTTTCGTAATTTCGAGCCTGGTCCCATAATAAAAGTTGGTCAGTATGACCTAAATATAAGCGGGTTAAAGTGGGTACAGAGAGAACCGTTAAGAAGCAACCAAGTATTACAGAATATGTAACTATACCTTAATAGAGGGGAGGGACAATTTTTTTCTTTTGGAGCAATTATTTTCTAAAATATTAACGTAATCGAAATCATTTTTTTTGTAGATCCTTTTTCAGTTTGAAAGACTTATCCAGCGATATCCCAATCTAATATTGGGTCAAAGCAAAAAAAAGCTAAAACTAACATTTTGTATGGGAGGTACCCTAACATTGACGACCGGTTTGGCCTAGTGGGTAGTGACCCTGCCTATGAAGCCGATGGTCCCGTGTTCAAATCCTGGTAAGGGCATGTATTCGTGTGATGAGCATGGATATTTGTTCCTGAGTCATGGGTGTTTTCTATGTATTTAAGTATTTATAAATATTTATATATTATATATATCGTTGTCTAAGTACCCTCAACACAAGCCTTATTGAGCTTACTTTGGGACTTAGTCAATTTGTGTAATAATGTCCTATAATATTTATTTATATATTTTATTTTTTGTATTATATTTTATTTTACCGTTCTGTCGCCAGTCATGATTTATGTATCCATGCCAAATTGCAGCTTTCTAGCGCTAACGATCACAGAGCAAAGCCGCGGATGGACAGACAGACGGACATGGCGAAACTATAAGGGTTTCTAGGTGACTACGAAACCCTAAAAAGGGCGAAAGTGCAGTGGTTTGCTAAGGCAGTTAAGCTGTTTTGATTAAGTGTTTTCGTGTGTAAGCATTTGATGGATCGCACGATAGATATTAATGTTATTCGAACATACATACAGAGGGATACACCATTCATCTCTTTTTATTTTTCTTAATATAATTTACGTATAAAAACACCGGTCAAGTCCGAATCGGACTCGCCCACCGAGGGTTCCGTACTTTTTAGTATTTATTGTTATAGCGGCATCAGCAATACATCATTTGTGGAAACTTCAACTGTCTTACTCATACTATCACGGTTCATGAGATAGAAGCTTGGTGACAGACGGTCAGACGGACGGACAACGGAGTCTTAGTAGGGGTCCCGTTTTACCCTTTGGGTACGGAACCCTAAAAAAGGCGCTGGACTTGCAATCCGGAGTTTTTTTGTGCAATTCGACATTTAGAGACTGTATACATCTCTAATAAAGTCTTCTAATCTTCTTCTTACTCGCGTTGTCCCGGCATTTTGCCACGCTTGCTTGACAACTAATCCCAAGATTTGGCGTAGGCACTTGTTTTTACGAATTATCCCATAGTTTTAAGTCATAATGTATTGTTTGTCCGCATTTTCGTTATCCATAATTTGGTTTTTCTCAGAAACGCGTAGCTTTTCAGGATTGCCATAAAACAAACCTAACTTAACCTATCTACTCGTATCTTCTTCTTCCTCGCGTTGTCCCGGCATTTTGCCACGGCTCATGGGAGCCTGGGGTCCGCTTGACAACTAATCCCAAGATTTGGTGTAGGCACTAATTTTTACGAAAGCGACTGCCATCTGCCCTTCCAACCCAGAGGGTAAACTAGGCCTTGTTGGGATTAGTCCGGTTTCCTCACGATGTTTTCCTTCACCGAAAAGCGACTGGTAAATATCAAATGGTATTTCGAACATAAGTTCCGAGAAACTCATTGGTACGAGCCGGGGTTTGAACCTGCGACCTCCGGATTGCAAGTCGCACGCTCTTACCGCTAGGCTACCAGCGCTCTTCTAATATCTAATATTTAAAAGTATCTAATATTTAATTGTTTCCATATTTTTAATTTTATTTTGTTAAATTTGACATGTCAAAGTGCCCTTGTGGCCTATTTGCTGAATGAATGTTTGTTTGTTCGTTTGTAATGCATGCTCTTAAAATAATTTAATAATTCATTTAATCAAATATAACTTATAATTATTGGTGCAATAAAGAATATTTACTTACTTATTTACTGACTTATATGTAACATCAAAAACCGGAACCCCCTGTATACCGGCCGTGTTACCAAATGATCTATAATGAAATATCACTCGCCTTCCTGCGTGAAATATGAAGTTATTTTGACCTGAGACATAACTTAGACGCAGACTAGTCACTTAAATATAAATTGAATAAATATGTTTTCCGTATTTTCGCTATAGCGGTTGTTATGATACTTTGTACACTGCATTGACATATATATCTAAGGACAGGTCTTACGGGCAATAAGAATGGGGCCAGTACAGCGGTGTCACGCACACGAATTCGAACCAATCGCGCAGTCTAACGCCGCAACGCGATTGGTTGATGAGTTCGCATCACGCGCGCGATTCGTCGCAACTAGTTGCGTTAGACTGCACGCTTGGCTCGAATTCGTGAGTGACACCACTGAACTAGCGCCATTCTTAGTGCCCGTAAGGCCCGTCCTTAGAATATATGTGAATGTTATACCTACTGGTTCTAAATACCCTAATACATATGTACATTTTGGCTTTGTCCATTGGCTATGGACACACTGTACAGAATTTGAAATAGGGGTGGATTGTCAAAGAACTTTGTGGCCACAGTAAATTTACTGCCGTTTTTCGACAGATGATTAAAACTTTTAGAATGCTATTTGACTTTTATCCTTATTTTTTCACTGATATGTGTTAAATTAGTTAAATATCGAAAAGTGGCGCCATCTAATAGATCAAAGGCCAAAGGTATGGCGGCATCGTTCCGAGCGATGGCGCCACAACTTTTAACCGATGCCCGGTAAGATGGCACCACTTTTCGATATTAAACAAATTTAATACATATCAGTGAAAGAATAAGGATCAAAGTTAAATGGCGTTCTAAAAGTTTTAATCCTGTGTCAAAAGATGGCTGTAAATTTACTGTGGCTACAAAATGTTCTTTGACAATGTTATATTTGGGAAATATAAGCTAGAATATATAATACACAACAGCTTACAGGATCGTCTATTTATTCATTGACATATATCATTATTTGAAATGACGTAAGACGGTACTTCTAAATAGTCCTGCGGCCGGAGGTCGCATACACTATAGTTCCTCCACCATAGTCATCAAAATAATTAGGTAATAATTTAACTCAACTATCTACTCCTTATAACAAACAACCTTATCGAGTCGACACTTACGAACTGGGCGAGGCTCGGGCGGTACTGGGGTGTCTGAAACCGAATATGTCTGTGGCATGTTTTCTGAAGGCGCGATAGCGGACGAGGTTACCGGCGAAGGCAAAGCCGGCGGTGATGTGGCCACTGATGCCGAGGTGGTGGGTGGCGCGTCCGCCGACAGCGCGGCTGGCGATGGCGTGATTGCCGTCGGTGTGGTGTATGCGGCTGGTGCCGGCCTGAGTGAGACTGGCAAGTCAGTCGCTAAAGGCGTTAAAGGGATTCCGGACTGAAGCGGTCCCGTGTGGGTACGATCCAGTAAGGGGACAGTCATAGATCTACTTGTAGAGGCGACACAATCAGAATCTGAGCGGGTTGCGGGTTGCGTGGAACTCCCTACATATCTCCTCAGCTGGTCGACGTGCCTATGAATGTGCTTGCCGGTTGTTCTATCTGATACTGTATAATTTCTTGGTCCAGTGGAGCTAATTACCTTACCCGGTAACCGCTTTTCTCCCTTTAGGTATTGGCGAAACCATACATCTTGACCTACAGAGAAGGTCCTAACCCCTGCCCTCTCACTATTAGGCGAACTGTCTGGGACGCCCAAGTCTTGGTCGGGTTTAAGGGCATCCAACTTGGTACGGAGGTGTTTTTTTTGCAAAATTGCGGCTGGAGTTTCTCCAGTAGTGGCATGGTTAGTATTCCTATAATGTTTTAGGAAGGTATGCAAAGCTATTTCAACGTCTTTTGATTCTGTCAAAGCCTTTTTAATTACCTTTTTTAAGGTTTTTACAGCATTCTCAGCGGCCCCATTAGACGCAGGATGGTACGGTGGTGTAAATATATGCTCGATACGCTCATTCTTGATAAAATCATTAAACTCGCTACTGGTAAAGGGAGGGCCGTTGTCGGTCACGACTTGTCTTGGGTTCCCAAACCTGCTAAACAGTTCACTAAGCCTATTGATGGTAAATTTGGCTGCCGTGCTTGGAACCGGAAATACCTCTAGCCACTTGGATGTCGCATCAACGGCCACCAAATACGTTTTCCCCGCTATAGGGCCCATGAAATCTAAATGAAGCCTGGACCAAGCTTGCGCAGGGCACCCCCAAGAGCGTGGTGTAGCGCGGGGAGGATCATCCGCGTGAGCCGCGCACACTGTACAAGCGAGGCACTTACGCTCCAAAGCCTCATCGATTCCGGGCCACCACACGTAACTTCGTGCTAGAGCTTTCGACTTTACTACGCCCATGTGTGGTTCGTGGATAAGATCTAAAATTTGTTTGCGACATCCCTCCGGCACGACTAATCTATGGCCCCACATTACACAACCTAATTCCTCATACAATTCAGATTTCCGGTTAAAGTATGGCTTCATCGCTAAGATCTCGCACGTCTCTGGCCAGCCATCGCGGATAAAAGACAGCAACCTCTGCAAGATGTTGTCTTCCGCTGTAAACCGCTTTAACTCGCTGTAGTCTAATAAGAGCGCATCTTGCACACAATGTAAGTATGTTTGTTCTGGAACTACTTCAGCCGCGCTAGCTTGAGTGTCCGCACCGGGTGGTAACCTTGACAACCCGTCAGCACAGTTTTCGTTCGTTTTGATATACTCTATCTCATAGTCATAGGCTGACAAAATTACTGCCCAGCGTTGCATCCTGCTCGCAGTCATAGTCGGGATCCCGGCGTTAGGCCCAAAAATGGAAACAAGGGGCTTGTGATCGGTACGTAAGACAAATTTCCTGCCATATAGGTACTGATGGAATTTTTTCATACAGTATATAATCGCCAAAGCCTCCCGATGGATCTGCGAATAGTTTTTTTCAGCCGATGTGAGCGAGCGTGATGCGTACGCCACGGGGCGCTCTCCGGTGGGCCCGGGCTGCGCTAGTACTCCGCCTACGCCACGAGCGCTAGCGTCACATGTCACTATCAGAGTCTTTTTAGGGTCGTAGTGGGCTAGAACATTTGTGCTGGTGAGAGCCTTTTTGACTTCTGAAAATGAACACTCACATTCTTTATTCCAAAACCACTCGACTCCCTTGCGAAGCAAATTATTTAGCGGAACTAGCAGGCAGCTAAAATTTCTCACGAACTTTGCAAAGAAATTGACCATTCCCAAAAAGGACCGTAACTCACTTACGTTTGTCGGTCGTTGAATTTTCATAATGGCCTCTATTTTAGTTTTATCCGCCTTAATTCCATTTTTAGAAACTATATAACCTAAATATGAAACTTCATCTGCTAAAAAGACACATTTACTTTTCTTTAGTTTTAAACCATTCTCCACCAAACGTTTAAAAACCGCGTTAAGTGCAAATACGTGTTCCGACTTGTTTTTCCCGCCTATAATTACGTCATCAAGAAAGACTTGCACATTAGGGATGTCACAAAATAAATTTGTCATGATACGCTGGAAAATACCTACGCTTGATGACAGACCAAAAACTAGTCGGTTGTATTTAAATAGACCTCTGTGGGTATTAATCACAGTGAACATTTTCGTCTCGTCTAATTCTATCTGATTATATGCTTGAGAAAGATCTATTTTGGAAAAATATTGAGCACCGTTTAACCCGACAAGCACATCCTCTATCCTAGGAAGGGGGTAGCGGTCTACCAACAATACAGGATTTAACGTTGCCTTATAATCCGCACAGATTCTAAGTGTACCGTCAGCCTTGTTGACCGGCACCAGCGGCGATGCCCACTCGGAGCAGTCGACGGGCTCGATAATGTTCTCCCGCATGGCGTCGAGCTCCGCATCGACCCGCTCTCGCAGCGCGTAGGGCATGGGCCGCGCGCGCCGAAACACCGGAGTCGCGCCCTCGCGCACCCGCAGTGTCGCCTTGCCGCCCAAGTACCGCCCCAGTCCGCCGCTAAACACTTCACTGTACCTGTCAAGTAAATTACAAATGTCTTCATCAATTTGGATTTGACAGTTATGAATGTCCAGGTCTACGCTAAAATCTGGCAATTTTATTTTTAATTCCGTTAGCCACTGCCTTCCTATTAAGGATGTAGTACCATCTTCGATGATAAAAAGTTCTAGCTTCTTCTCCCGATCCAAATACCGTACTGTGGGTCTTACGATACCCATAGGCTTCACTTTAGAGCCATTGTAAAATCGAAGAACAGTACTATCCCTTTCTATTGGGAGATGCGAGAACTTTTTGTTATATGTTGCTCTGCTAACGCACGCGATAGCAGTGCCCGTGTCGATTTCCATTTTAATAATCTTATTATCAATTGATATTGGTAAACATACCGGTGGATACTTATCTAAGCTAGAATATATAATACACAACAGCTTACAGGATCGTCTATTTATTCATTGACATATATCATTATTTGAAATGACGTAAGACGGTACTTCTAAATAGTCCTGCGGCCGGAGGTCGCATACACTATAGACAATATACCTCTATTTCAAATTCTGTTTGGTATAAGTACATGTTTTCAACTTAATGCATTCGATTAAAGTGAAGAAATTTTATTTATTTCTTAATTATTTCTTCTGACATTTTTCCAATAAGTTAATAATTATTTAGTAATATTTTAAATTAAGATTGTAATTTAATTTTAAAATTTTATGTTCCCAGGCTTTTATGAGCCATATTGCTTGATTATAATAATAATATGAACTCGACTGTACATTTAAAACTATGTACCTATATTTTTGCGACAGAACGGGGTGGCTCCGTTGAATCGACATCTTGCAATTGCGGTTTAAGAGGAACTTCCTCCCGCGCACGCTCCGGTTGTGGAATGAGCTACCTGCCGAGGTTTTCCCGAGGGTCTACAGTATGAGGTTCTTCAAAAAAGGAGTGTACATATTTTTAAAAGGTCGGCAACGCGCATGCCACACCTCTGGAGTTGCAGGCGTCCATAGGTTACGGTGACTGCTTACTATCAGGCGGGCCGTATGCTTGCTTGCCACCGTCGTGGTATTAAAAAAAGCCACAGGAAAATACTGAATCGAAAAAAATGTAATCATCGAACCTGCTCACAAAGTTTCACGAGAATCGCTTGAGAACTGTAACCTGCAGTGGGAAGCATGGTTGTATTCTTATCACCTGTCACTATGCCTGTCCCTTTCGCACTTACCCAATTGTTAGAACAAGACAGGTGATAAAAATACGACCATACTTAGCCCGCTGTAGTGAGAACATCCGAACATGCGAAAGCATTTTTGCGCAAGTTGATTTATTGGATAAGATTGGCAGTCCTCAACTGCGCGTTTCTCCGGATACTTCCTGCCTCGCATAGCAAAACTGTGGAATGAACTGCCGCCTGCGGTATTTCCGGACCGATACGATCTTCAAAATTTAAGGAAATGAGCGTACTCCCATCTTAAATTCCGGCAACGCACTTACAACCCATCTGGTGTTGCGGGTGTCCGTGGGCGGCGGTAATCGTTTACCATCAGGTGATCCGTCTGCTCGTTTGCCTCCTGAATCATAAAAAAAAGTTGAACGGAGCCCGCTAACGCTTCGGTCAAAAAGTTTTTGGCAGAAATTGATAAAAATATACAGTGAACTATCTTCTTCTACCTAATTTACCTGTTAGAGAAAGCTAGCCTTACTTACAAAACGACGTAACCACATTGAAGCTTATGTTCCATCTCACTTTTCTTCCCTTATCAGACAGAGACGCAATCGGAATGCATGTAATGTGCATAAATCTAGTGTCATAGGTCATATGACAACGTGTGGGTTGAGCATGTCGATGAAATAGTGATTCATAAACAATGTAAATCAATATGAAATATATTTTTCGGGATTTCGCACAGATCGATATACATCGTGTTTTTTTAGGGTTCCGTAGCCAAATGGCAAAAAACGGAACCCTTATAGATTCGTCATGTCCGTCTGTCTGTCCGATTATGTCACAGCCAGTTTTTTCCGAAAATATAAGAGCTATACTGTTCAAACTTGGTAAGTAGATGTATTCTATGAACCGCATTAAGATTTTTACACAAAAATAGAAAAAAAAAACAATAAATTTTGGGGGTTCCCCAAACTTAGAACTGAAACTCTAAAATTTTTTTCATCAAACCCATACGTGTGGGGTATCTATGGATAGGTCTTTAAAAAAGATATTGAGATATATAATAAAAAAAATTCTAAACTGAATAGTTTGCGCGAGAGACACTTCCAAAGTGATAAATTGTGTGTCCCCCCCCCCCCCGTAACTTCTAAAATAACAGAATGAAAAATCTAAAAAAAATATATGATACACAAAATGCCATGCAAACTTCCACCGAAAATTGGTTTGAACGAGATCTAGTAAGTAGTATTTTTTTTATACGTCATAAAATTTCAAAAAAAATTTTTTGTTCAACAAACCCATACGTGTGGGGTATCAATGGATAGGTCTTCAAAAATGATATTTAGTTTTCTAATATCATTTTTTTCTAAACTGAATTGCTTGAGCATCACTTTTTATAGGAGTTAGAAGATTTAGTAACTTTTTAGTACTTTGGAGGACGATTTCTTCCAATAGGTTGAGTTTGGGCAGCTGAAAAAATACGTGGCCGTTATTTTAGACTACTCTATAACATATATAAATATAAATCAAATCGGAACCGGACAGCTAGGTACCTTTCCTTGTTAGTACAATAAGGTAATGTATATCTATCTATGTCTGTAGTGCTATGCTTCAGACACCATAGTTAAAAATACAACGAATTACAGTTTATCATACAAAACTTGTTTTGCTATATTTCGTTTATTTTATATTAAGCTGGAGCTATATAAACTATAATTACAGGCATAGATATACCTCATATCATTCTTATTCCTCGCGTTGTCACTGCATTTTTGCCACGGCTCATGGGAGCCTGGGGTACGCTTGACAACTAATTCCAAGATTTGGCGTAAACACTAGTTTTTACGAAAGCGACCGCATCTGACCAACTCAGACGGTAAACTAGGCCTTGTTGGGATTAGTCCGGTTTCCTCACGATGTTTTCCTTCACCGGAAAGCGACTGGTAAATATCAAATGATATTTCGTACATAAGTTCCGAAAAACTCATTGGTACGAGCCGGGGTTTGAAAGCGCGACCTCCGGATTGCAAGTCGCACGCTCTTACCGCTAGGCCACCAGCGCTTCATATACCTTATAAATAAATACATAAATAAATAAATAAATATTATAAGACATTATTACACAAATTGACTAAGTCCCACAGTAAGCTCAATAAGGCTTGTGTTGAGGGTACTTAGACAACGATATATATAATATATAAATACTTAAATACATAGAAAACACCCATGACTCAGGAACAAATATCCATGCTCATCACACAAATACATGCCCTTACCAGGATTTGAACCCGGGACCATCAGCTTCGTACGCAGGGTCACTACCCACTAGGCCAAACCGGTCGTCGAAATATTATTGTATGTGCAAAGTTTCATTATAATCCAACGCGTAGTTTTAAAATGAGAACGAAACTCCTTTTGTATGGGAAGGTGTAATTCACCCGAGCTTGCTGCGGTCCTTAACGACTCTAAACGCTCGTTAACGAACCGATCATTAACTGATTAATTAATTAACGGTTAACGTTATTTGCCGTGACGTAATCAAAGTGAGTTTTACAATCGTTTGTTACAAGTTTTTGATTGAAATAATAATTGGTACAGTCAACGTATATAAGAAAGCGATTTATAAGTTGTATAGTCAGCATCAGATGAGTTGTTCATAGCTTTACAAAAAGATGTACATTTATCAGAAGGAAAAGTTGATGGTCGGATGTCAAATGCAACTGTATTTTATGTATACATGTTATCAGTCATCAGCATCAGTATTATATTGGTAAACTAGTTTTATTTTAACTTGCTAGTTTTTGCTTGCTTGCTTGTTTTTGCTTGCTTGTTTTATTTGCTGCCTATGGATGAGGTCTTGGTTGCTCAGATGGCAGAGCGCTGGAGTATCGATCCAGAGGGCCTACCGCGAACCACGTTCGACGTGTTGCCTCTCTGTCGCACTTGTACATTTGTACGTAAGTGTGACAGGGAGGCAACACGTCGAACGTGGTTCGCGGTAGGCCCTCAGAAGCCGTGAGTTCGTCTCACCCAAGACAGTAATACTTCCACTTTTAAATTCCACTTTATTTATTCTAAGCTTAACAGCATCGTTCGCAGACGATGCTGCTTGTTAAACATTAATTTAGTTTTAACTTTTCACTAAAAACGGGTTTTACGGTAACATATATTATACAGTATGCATCTAAACGTAAACTTACTTACTTACTCCGTTGGCTCAGCGACCCAAAATGACACTTGGCCTCCGACACAAGACAGCGCCACTTTTCTCGGTCCTGTGCGACCTCTCGCCAATTGTCGACTCGAAGCTCGCGCAGATCCGCCTCCACCATGTCGCTCCAGCGATACCTAGGGCGTCCGATAGGACGTCCTCCTGCTAGGCGACCCAGGTACGCTCTTTTTACGTTCCGATCTTCGTCCATTCTCTCAAGGTGGCCTAACCAACGGAGTCTGTGGGCTTTACTTTCTCCCATGATGTTAGGTTCAGCCACTAGGCATCTAAACGTAAAGCGATTACTTAAACCCGCCAATATTGAGGTCATACTGAGCAACTTTTACTATGGGACAAACCCTGAAATCGCGAAAAAAATTGGCTTTTCATACATTTTGCTGGTCTGATCATCTGATGTTGAAGTTTCCTATTAAATTAAAATTAAAATTCGTTTATTTCGAGTATCATAATGACTCATACATATTAATCTGGAACACTAGACTTAAAAACTATACTATAAATACACATGCATTAATACAATAAAATAATACAAAAAAATAAATAAACGTTTGTTTTTAACGCATCAGTGGTTAACACATTGACAGTTATCACCTACTATATCTCAATGTGTTAGTGTAAGGCCTGAGTGGACGCTCGGAGCTCCGTTCGGCGGGGCGTGCAGCGGGGCGGGCGAGCGTGAGATAGAGCGTCTAGCGAGTGGCCTCAGTGCACGCTCACCGCTCGTGTGAATCGGTCGCATTCACCATGGCATCGACGTAGGACTACATTCTTGATTTCTTTTTAGAAGAGACTTCATGGCTGAAAATGTGTCGTTTTTCTACAAAGCAAGGTCCTAGTGTCGTAGTGAAGCAAAGAAGACGGTTTGGAGAATTTCCCGCTTTATACGAAACCTTAAGAAGCAATGGATTAAAAGTGAAAATAAATACTTTAATTTACCTTCCATTTATTTAAACAGTCTATTTTTGTAATGATAGCCAAAATGCTGGTTTATATTGTATTTCAATAATTATTTGTTTGTACGACATGACTGCACGCTCTTATCGCCGCTGCAAATCACAAACAGGTTTGAACCTCTCCGCGACGCCCCGCTCGACGCTGCATTGCCCGCAAACTTGCCCGCTCGGCATTCGCTTTGAGCAGCGTCCACTCAGGACACCAGTATGAGTTTCATTTGTTTAACATGCACGCCGCACGCCCCGCCCCGCTGCACGCCCGACTCGAGCGTCCACTCAGGCCTTACACTTACACTTAACCACAGCGCTGCTGGGCACATGGAGTCCACAGCAAAATGACATGTACGGGCAAAACTTGTCCGCAATCATTGCCAGGACGCTGTTGGAGCTGGCGCGCACGCGTCGCACCAGAGATACGGCTCGCAAGCGCATGGTAGCTTTAAAACACGCCACCTGCGCCTCCGCAAACATCCCTGTTGCGCTGCAGTATGGGAGAGTAAATTTTTTTTCACGATTTCGGGGTCAGTGCAATATTAAAAATTGCTTAGTGTGATCTAAACGTTAACGGGTTTGAGTAATTACTTTACGTATATATACATACTGTATACTTATAATTAGTCTAAAAACGTATCTTAAATAAAATACTTAACTCTTTTACGTGCCAACCTACCTACCGCTAGATTTATTTCAAGAGGGAGTATTCTTCGAGCAACACCGGGAAGGGAGACGGCATTCATAATATTTCCGCTCTGCCGAAGCATAGGTACAACTCTACCTATGGCGGTGCATGTTGCGACTCGTCCGTACACAAAAAGAGATCGAGGTGTGCAAGATTTGTCTTTGACGCGTGTCATTGTCTATGTATTTGTGTCGTCATTACAGATTGGATGTATGTAGTGAGTGAGAAGTGCGACTGTGTGCACGTTTCCCCCGCAAAAAATGGCAGAAAGATTTGTACGGTAAGATATCGCTTACTCTCCTCCCTTATGACGTGTCGGAAGCCGGTGTTGCTCGAAGGCAGTATTACTGCAAAGTTCTGCCGCCAGAGTGCAGCACTAGCACATTTCATAAACCATAGAGTAACTTATACATATCTACTGCAGTATTCTAAGCGTGCTGGCGCAGCGCTGGGACTCGCCTTTGTTCGCGCGCTGGGTACGGCTGCAGGCGCCGCCGCTCGCCGCACCGCGCCGCTTTTAATTAATGTTTATTATTATTTTTATTTTTGTTTATTGTTATAGGTGTCACTAACATAGATTTATAAGTATTGCTGTGCTATGTACTAACACTAATATGGATTGTATTATTCGAATTAAAAATATTGAATTGAATTGAATGTGCCTTAAACTGTTTTTTGACAAGTTTTTACAGATATTAAAATATGACATTGATGCATCAAGGCGATTTGTTTATAAAGGGCCTACCGGGAAACGTGAAAATCGAAATGTAGTTATCTGCCCCTTCATCGCTCGAATATACAAGAGTGATAGAGAGGTTAGATAACGAAATTTCGATTTTCTTGTTTCGCGGTAGACCCTCAGATTGTGATAGATCGTGGTAGTTGCGCCCCCTACGCAGAGTTTCACGTAATATTCCCTATTATTTCACTCGTTTTCAAAATTCGTCTCCAAAAACCAGTCGGCAAACTACAAACGAGTCTATCTGTCACAAAAGAACGAATGAATGGATTGAGTGAATGGTATATAATATTTGTGATTAGACAAAAGGCCAAAAGCGTGTTTAATTGCTATGAAGTTGTCGGCTTTGTCGGCAATAGTTCTGGTACCGTTTAAAACAGCCGTATGTCACACCGAAGCGTATGCACGAACAAGTGCTCATCCTTCATACGCCGGGCACAACAAACTATGTTTAACAATTAGCTTCACGCATGAATTATTTGAAAGTTGGTAATCTAATCTACTTCCCGTGAGATTCAAATATTTCTAATAAACTTGATATCTATTGTGGCCCAGAAACTTACTAATTGAAAAAGGTAACGTGGCGCGCGCGCTGCCAGTGAAAACGCTCCATACGAAAAGCGAGCGTTAGACGTCGCGTCATCTTACTCAGGTCCGCGCCGCGTAAGCAAAAAAACCGGGTAAGTGCGAGTCGGGCTCGCCCACCGAGGGTTCCGTACTTTTTAGTACCTATTTGTTGTTATAGCGGCAACAGAAATACATCATCTGTAAAAATTTCAACTAGACAGTTCTATCACGGTTCATAAGATACAGCCTGGTGACACACGGACGGACGGACGGACAGCGGAGTCTTAGTAATAGGGTCCCGTCTTACCCTTTGGGTACGGAACCCTAAAAATCGTGAAGAATAAGTTTTTAATGCCGTAAAAAATGCTTTTAAGTATTATAGTTGTCGTACATTTGTGTGGTTTTCAAGCAAATGGTACCACAACACTAACATAAGGAATCCGTTAAATTTATGTGTTTTAGGCGCAATGTAACATTTTTAAACTCGAATATCTTTACAAAAAAATGCGAATTTCACATCGATTACTTTTGTGTTTATGAACATGATTATTAAACAAATACCAATTGCAAAATATTTTTCATGCCTGTGATTTCAGGCAGAAAAATAAACTGAAGCTCAAAAATATCCTCACGTGTATTGTTCCGCGAGCGACTCAACTTACTCAACTGTACTGCGCTCAGTTTGACAACGTCAAATATTGTAATGCCGACTGTCCTCGTGGCTATTTGTATTAAGTCCAGCTATAACTTATAAAAACCAACTACTGCACAACGTCATGCTCTACGGGCATAATTTTGACATTGATGAAATCTATATAAGGCTTCGAGCAACACCAGGAAGGGAGGCGGCATTCGTACTATTTCCCCTCTGCCTAAGCATAGGTACAGCTGCTGTACCTATGGCGGTGCATGTTGTGACTCGTCCGTACACAAAAAGAGATCGAGATGTGCAAGATTTGTCTTTGGCGTGTGTCATTTTCTATGTATTTGTGTCGTCATTACAGATTGAATATTGTATGTAGTGAGTGAGAAATGCGACTGTGTGCACTTTTCCCCCCGCAAAAAATGGCAGAATGATTTGTACGGTAAAATATCGCTTGGGCTTAAGCCTGCCATCTCGAATTTCGCCAAACCCGGACAAAGATTAAAAAAAATCCCGGACATTTGGCGTAAATCGCATTTTTTCCCCGGACGAGTCCGAAAATAATATGTTTAAAAGACAAGACCTTTAATTTTACATGTAGTTTTAATGTGCTTCCTGACATGAAAAGTGTCCGGGTTTTCCCCGGACCCCCCCCCCCCCCCCCCGGATGGCCTCCAAACTAGGACAAATCCGGGAAAACCCAGACGGATGGCAGCCCTACTTGAGCTCCTCGTGTCGGAAGCCGGTGTTGCTCGAAGATATAAGGTCATTTCTATTAAAGAAGAATATTCCGTAGCTGTTCTATTTCGTGACGTCGGTGTCACAGACGGACAGTTGATAAAACTCATCAATTACTCGCTCATTGTGTCGCTCGAATAAAAAGCTTTGTGCGAGCAAACGGACCGCTCATTAATATCTTCACGTGTATAACGTAAAGGGTTAAGGGTTCCGTACTTAATAAGACGAACATTTTATTTACAATAACAATATACATAATGGATATATACAGAAGATTACTATAACTAGCTTAAATCTAAAATAGGCCCTTGAGGCATTGTACCAAGGATGCTGGCGGCATTTTCTCGTTGTATCGCAATCCGAGGAGCGAGGAAGCTTCGGTCACCAGTTACGTCAACCAGACGCTTCACGATTTCTGCAAAAAACTTGTGCGCGCTGGGACCCCATGGACTAAGAATCAGAATATTTAAGGATCAAGTTTTTTTTTTAGTAAAATATTACGTCTATGGAAAACAATCACTATGTTTTAAAGTAGTTTTTTTTTACAACAAAATTACACAGCATTACAGTATAAATGCATACACATCAGGTACAGAATACAATCTGGGACTAGGTAGGTCAATATTATTTTAAGTTATATGTCCGTACACAAATAGAAGGGTATTGATTGATTTTATCTATATCTATTGGAGTTAGATCGATTTGCGTAAGGGCGGTTTCAGACTTGTGTTTGCGTACGCGCGTGTAAGCTCGTATAGATAGATCTAATGTAATGTATGTAAAAGTAACGCGCGTCTCTTCTTCTTCGTCACGTTATACCGGCATTTTTGCCACGGCATGGCGTAGGGTTCGCTTGGCAACTAGTCCATAGAATTGGCATAGGCTCTAGTTTTTACGAAAGCGACTGCTATCTAACCTTCCAACCCAGAAGGTAAACTAGGCCTTATTGGGATTAGTCCGGTTTCCTCAAGATGTTTTTCTTCCCCGAAATTCGACTGGTAAATATCAAATGTTATTAGGTTCGTACATAAGTTCTTTTTTTTCAGAATTTTAAAGGTTGGTCCCGTAGTAAAAGTAGCTCGATTTAGCGAGTAGAATCCCTGGATTGAAAGCCCCATGGTGGGAGACACTGTAGAATATAAATATCTTACGAATGGTTTTCCTATCTTTCACAGATCCCTAAAGCTGGCAAATTGACTAGCATCACCAATCGATTAGCTTCACAAAGAGCCTTAATTGTACTCCGTAGTTATTTTATTATTACACCGCTTGATTGGTAGATATAAAAAAAATAGATATACAGGTGAAGACAACACAAAAAGTTACGGCGGGATGACATCATAGTACTTTTTTCTAGTAATGCATCAGAATTAGCATATACCTTAGCATTATACACCGTGTTTTTGTTGAATTCCGTTAAGTCCAGGGTATCAGTAAGTCGTTTAAGGAAACTAAATGGCATAGTTCTCTCTCTCTCTTCTTCCTCGCGCTGGCCCGGCATTTTGCCACGGCTCATGGGAGCCTGGGGTCCGCTTGATAACTAATCCCAAGATATGGCGTAGGCACTAGTTTTTACGAAAGCGACTGCCATCTGACCTTCCAACCCAGAGGGTAAACTAGGCCGTGTTAGGATTAGTCCGGTTTCCTCACGATGTTTTCCTTCACCGAAAAGCGACTGGTAAATATCAAATGATATTTCGTACATAAGTTCCGAAAAACTCATTGGTCGGGGTTTGAACCCGCGACCTCCGGATTGCAAGTCGCACGCTCTTACCGCTAGGCAACCAGCGCTTAAACGAAATGGCATAGTTAATTTTCAATATTTTATTTTTATTTTTAACCGACTTCAAATAATGAAAAGGTTCGGACTCTTTTTTTTTGTATGTTGTTACTCGATATCTCCGAGAATCGAGAACCGATTTTCAAAATATATTTTTTCATCGAACGGGTATAACCCCGAGATGGTCCCGTTGGCACCAAGCAGGGTCTGATGTTCAGTTCAGTTCAGTACAAATATACTTTATTCATGTAGGCCTAGCAACAAGCACTTAATTGATGATCAAACGAACTTCTTGAAGTGAAGTTCGATCGATAAATTTTATATTAACCATGTAGTTTCCCTATTGTACAGAATAGCATCGCACACATTTAAGAGTAACTATTTTGATTAAAACTGTGAAAACCAATTAAACCAATTAAACCAACCAATAAAATTATATCTGAAATATGAAGTGACAAAATATAATGAATAGTAAGACAGTATTACATATAATTATCTTAAGTTAATTATCAGAGCATTATTGATGAAGGGATCTTGGAGAAATCGAGGGAACTCTTCAAATGTTATAGGTACATGTATGGCGCTTTTGGTAATATTTGAAGTCGGTTTTAGTTTTTGTTAAAAAGTTTTTTTGTAAAATTTTATAAAAAATCCGTTTGTTAGTACTACGTCGGTGGCAAAAAAGTATACGGCCCGCCTGATGGTAAGCAGTCTCCGTAGCCTATGTACGCCTGCAAGCCGTTGCCGACCCTAAAACTCCGCACACGACACTATGAGTAGGGTCTAGAGTTATTTGGCTGCGGTTTTCTGTAAAATGGAGGTACTTCCCCAGTTGGGCTTCGCATACCATACAACGCGAGATGACATTCACAGTGCCCATACCTCTCTTTTGGACGTAGTTTAAGGACATACCCGGGTCCAAAAGTCGAGTCCAATTAAATGTTGCATTGTTGTAATACGGGCATAACATTTAACTGAACCACACAATTTAAAAGTTTTAAAACTAACATATCAATGTCATTTCGAACATCGCTCGTCCGAGATACTAGTACTTACTTTTAGTAGCAAATATATGGCAGTTGGCGCTTACGACGCGTAGTACTTTCTATGTATTTAAGTATTTATAAATATTTATATATTATATATATCGTTGTCTAAGTACACTCAACACAAGCCTTATTGAGCTTACTCTGGGACTTAGTCAATTTGTGTAATAATGTCCTATAATATTTATTTTATTTATTTATTATTTATTACCGCCACTCGGCTAATAATGGTATTATAAGCGCCGACCGCTATAAGGTCCCTTTTGATTTAGACTGTCACATTTTTGCTCAAGCTGAAACGGAGACGTTCCCTCACGCTCAGTTAAATACTTTGTTCTGACTCTGTAGGTACCTAATATAAGGCACAGGGTATTACTTATAATAATAATAGAGAGCGTACTATTCGCCAACAAACTGTCTTCTGTTTGGCGAAACTTTTGTATGTATATAGTCATAAGTATTAAAAAAAAAGTTTCTGTAAAATTAACTGCGTATTTAAATTTATCTGTACTTAAATGTATTTCCGTGGCAATTAACCGCTAGGGATGAAAAAGTACCAATTAGGCGGTGTCGGTTACCGGGTCTCGTTTACGGGTGATTTGGGTTTTAAATTAGACACGGGGGTTTTATGGGATGTTTTGTGGATGGAGGGTTACGATACGTGTTCAATCTCGTTTATTTTTCATCATGTTTCTTCTTCCCGTCATTTTGCCACGGCTCATGGGAGCCTGGGGTCCGCTTGACAACTAATCCCCAGAATTGGCGTAGACACTAGTTTTTATGAAAGCGACTGCCATCTGACCTTCCAACCCAGAGGGTAAACTAGGCCGTATTGTGATTAGTCCGGTTTCCTCACGATGTTTTCCTTCACCGAAAAGCGACTAGTAAATATCAAACGATATTTCGTACATAAGTTCCGAAAAACTCATTGGTACGAGCCGGGGTTGGAACCCGCGACCGCAGCGCTTAATCTCATTAACTTTGAGAAAACATAAATAATTCTATATTTGCCTTTTGTTTACCATAGTTTAATAACCAGGCCCATTCGAGTTTAATTTTCGATCTGCACCCCTATGGTTTTTGAACAGCGCGCCAAGCGGGACGTTTTGGAAAGTCAAAAATCTCATACAAAATGACACTTAACGCAAACGCGTACGTCACGTTTCGCTGTCGAAAATATTTACACTAGGGGTACTGTTTTCAATATGATACCGATCTGTCAGTTTCACAAGTGACATTTCTTCAACCAAACACATTACTTAATACACTGACAGATAGCTTACCATAAGGCGGGCCGTATGCTTATTTGCACCAACGTAGTATAAAAAAGCGGCTAAGTGCGATTCTGACTCGCCCATGGAGGGTTCCGTACCATTTATGACTTTTTAAAATAAAACTACTTACTAGATATGTAGAAAAAAAAGATATAACAAACCTCAATATCATTTTTGAAGACCTATTCATATAGATACCCCACAGGTATGGGTTTGATGAAAAATAAATTTTTGAGTTTCAGTTCTAAGTAAAAATTTATTGTTTTTTTTTCTATTTTTGTGTGAATATCTTAATGCGGTTCATAGAATACATCTACTTACCAAGTTTCAAAGGTATAGTTCTTATAGTTTCGGAAAAAAGTCGCTGTGACATACGGACGAAAAGACAGAGACAGACATGACGAATCCATAAGGGTTCCGTTTCTTGCCATTTGGCTACGGAACCCTAAAAAAGACAGCTTCATTGACTGAACTACAGACGAGTTCCCGATTGCTAATAAAACTTAGCTAAACCACTAAAATACCAAAATACTTGCTGAACCGAAACGACCTGCTTAAAACCACATAATTAAAAAAAAACTAAAACCATGATATTTAACCCCTTAAAACCGTCTTCTATCATACACTAGAAAGCTCAAGCGAAATTGGTATCTATAACCAACGAGATAGACCCCTGGATAGCATGAAAACAGCCAGTGATAAGGGTTCAACTTAAGCTGGTATTTATTTCGGGAGTACGTTCATAAATTTCAGCAGTCGGTCGCCATCTAAATCATTTTAACGCCAAAACTCAGTTTAGATGATGTTTTCTGTGTTTTTAGATGTTACGATACGATGGCGTTGCGATTTCGATTTAATTAATTATTTTACCTACTCATATATCATAAGCTCTTTATGATTAATAAGAGGTACCTTTGAAGGTACTTTTTTTCAGATTTTTGGCCCTATAATATCTCAAATATCTTTACGTATAGTATTATTATAATTACTTCGGACAAAAGCTTACCATAAATTTCCTAGAAATTTGTTTATGTTTATTTTTACTCTACGATCAGGCTTTACTCCTAGGAGCTCAAGGATGTTAAATAAAACAGACAATAAATAGACGATTAAAGAAAAATTGTTTTTTCATAATTGTTCATTATAACTCTTTTTTTTTAGTTTAGTAATCTGGTGACCAAATATAAAAACCGGTCGAGAGCATGTCGGGCCATGCTCAGGCCGTTCTTGAGTTTTTGCAAAAGTCTATTTTGACGGACGGGTAACTACGGAACCCTACACTGAGCATGACCCGACATGCTCTTGCCCCATTTTTTTTTATTTGGTCAGCAGGAGGCAGAGCTTGCTTATTCTAAACTAAAAAATTGAGTTATAATGAACAATTACGAAAAAACTATGTTTTCGTAAATCGTCTTATTCTCAAATTTTATATTAAAACTTTTGTCAGAAGTAATTCTAATGCTATTTGTACAAATATTCAATACTCACAGCACAACCCCCACCCTTTATGTTTATCTGGAGACCATAAGGTATAACTATATCAATTTTCAGAACTCTTGCTCTTGATATTATTAATTTTTTTGAGCTAAAATGTCCAAATTACACCTGTCAAACCTATTGGGACAGTTGACTAAAATACACATAAGATTTTATGGTTTGTATTATAAATCGTCGGTCATAAATGTCTCCTGCCAAGCGTCGGCCACTCCCGCCGCAGTTGACAGATGTCCGACGTTAATATTACCCGCGGAATTACCCCGTAATTTCTAATACCGACTTATACCCTCGTCAATGACTGCTTTCTATTTCTACGTGGCAAAAAACTTTCCAAAGTAATTGTTTAGATTTAAGTGTCAATTAAAATATATCACTTGATTAAGGGGATACACAAATCCACCTAGTTCCACAGTGAGTTCAATGTAATAAAATACATTTAAATACGAGTATATAGATTCATATTAATACTTAAATACGTAGAATAATATCCATAGCTAAACAACCTATTCCTGGTTAAAAAAAACCGGGATCCTTTTTCCTTATTGCTAACTATTTATAATTTTCTGGATATGCCACATCATGGAATGGACTCGAGGAACAGAAAAACGGTGTTGTTCTTGACGCATGGTGGGCGACACTGTGTCTGCAGTAGACCATACTATATCGAATGATTTTCAAGACCGGTAATGAAATCCGCTATTGGCTTACTATACCAGAATTTCAAAAAATACCGTGGAGCGAGCGAGAGCGAGAGACGGCTATTTAAAAATCTTAGTTTTTTAAGAAGAGCTGAGTGAAATAGTCAATAAAAATGATACCTTTCTAATAATTTGTGACACATATATAATTTATTAACATAATCTATACATTCTCTGTACCAACAGGAGTCTTCCTTTTAGTTAGTATACAGTTTTTTCCTCATTTCACCATTTATTTTAAAAGAAATAAAAAAAATCCAATATTGTTATTCTGCTATATATATTCTGATATTGATCCTCTCCGATTTCGGTATTGAATAATCGAAAAATTGGAAGAATATCCGTGATTTCGGGATCCTGGAATTTCAGAATTCATGCTCTAATAGTCTGCAGATATGTTTCTCATGGTGAGGCTTGAAGGTGGCACAAAAATACTGATCATCCATTAAGTTCAGCGCATTTGAAATTCAGGCATTCGGCTAGTAAAAGTTACCAATATTATGGACAGAAAAAGTGTGGGTCAGGCCGTACAAATAAGCAAACACTTCATTCAAAATAATCTTTTTTTTAAATTTTATTTAACTTGCCCTGTTAGTATGTATCTATATTATTGTGGGTCAAATCTTGGAAGCAAAATTTTACCCACTTCCCGATTTCAGATGGAGCTAAAAATGTACATGCATAAGTTGGGTGACGATGCACCTATGGCACCATCGAGCTGATCTGATGATGGAGACAGCAGATGGCCATAGGAACTCTGTGATGAAACAACGCAACCTAATTGTGTCTGGGGTTTTTGTTTTTAGAACTGTCTCAATGAGTATTAGTTACCTGTGGTAAGAAAAGCACAGCCAGCTATAAAATCTTGTCTCAAAAATTAAATTATTACCTCAAAACTTATTGCTAAATCAGAATAAATGCCAGATATACTCAAATGCCCATTAAAGCTATCACTCTGTGTTAAATAAATAAATAAATATCAGACGTTCTTACACAAATTAACTAAAACCCATCACAGTAAGCTCAAGAAGGCTTGTGTTATGGGTGCTCAGACGCTGATAAATATAATATGTAAATACATAGAAAACTCAAGCCCAGGACCATCGGTTTCATAGGCAGGGTCACCCACTAGGCCAGACCGGTCATCAAAAAATCCAATATCCAACTATGTGTTACATGTATAATGTGGTAAGTGCTATACAATGTCCATTCAATAAGTATCATATTTTTAGAATCTGTTTATTTTTGGTTGTAAATTAATAAAATAAAATGCTTTGATAATAATAAGACGTATTCATCTATAAATGCATCGGAAGTGAGCTTACACAGTTGCCAGATGTGCGGCGTCCGTGTTTCGCCTAACATTGTTATGCTGTGGCCACACTCCTGATAAAATACTTCACGACAATTATTACTGGATTTTGTAATGAATATAATATTTCGACTAGACTTTATTTATTTAAACTTTATTGCACAAAAGAAAACTTATCGTACAAAAGGCGAACTTAATGCCAAAAGGCATTCTCTACCAGTCAACCTTAAGGTAAAGCAGATAGATTGTGGGCGGTGCTATTAGACTTTGTATCTCACAAAATAATTGATTCTTTTGCTACTGATATTTTGAATTAAGGCCCATGTCTTGGCATTTATAATGTATTATCTGTTTCTTAATCTCTTGTCTTTGTACCTAATATGTTTGGATATTTGGATATATGTATGTATTTAGATGTATGTTACTCTTACAATGCAAAAATACATGCATTTATTGGGTCTGGGAGTTCTAAACATTTATTCATTTATTTAATCTTCATTACACACGAAATAAATAACAAAAGGCGGACTTAATGCCAGAAGATATTCTATAACTTTCTATTAAATAAAAAAACATTGAAAAGCTAATATTTATTCTTGCTTACTGTATACAAAAATAATTATTAAATCATTATTAAAATCACTTTTTCGATAATTTTGAGGGCGGGTAAAGTTACCTTGAGTTTAAATAGACCAATTTATTTAAAATGTGAATTTGGGCAAAGAGAAATGGAGGCAATGTTGGCTTATGTGACGATCTGTTAATCTGATTTCCAAAACTATATATTTGCCCTGATGATGATGTAATCCTATTACATCATTAACAGGGCAAATAGATAGTTTTTTTCCATTTGGTGCGATCTTGAGTGGCTACTTCCAGCTCTTTCCAGCCGAGTCCAGTTGATCCAGCCTCCTTCTCGATTGATCGTATTCATGTGGCACGCGGCCGCACTGACCATCTACTGCCAGACCATTGCCAGCGGAAACCCTGCTTGGACAGGTGGTTGTCCGGTCTACGAAGCGTGTCTCCGATCCATCGCTATTTCCTTTCAAGTATTTATAAAGAATCTATTTGCCCTATTATAAGTGAATTATCTCTATTAAATATTTGAGAATTTCCCTTTAAGTTTTAAAACCTAATTTTAAAGCCGTAACGTTTATCTCCGCCGGTGTAGACGCAGCATGCCCTAACGCCACATCAAAGGATTTCATCACCTAATGAGCGAATACATCTCTTTTTACTTCATTACGGCGTAGCCAATATTTTTAGCTTTTAGTTGAACCTGTGTATTAATTAGTTTATTTAGACTTTAAATTATTTAGGATTATTAATGAACTTGCAGAGATATTGGTAATTGTTAACGTAAAAAGTCTTTAATGGGATGGGCATATTTATATTTTATTCGATAAAATAAGATTACGCTTTACGATGAAATTGTATTTATTTGTGAAATAATTTCCTAAAATATTTATTATTTATTTAATTATGGTCGATTTGTATTGTGTATCTTTTTCATATAATGCGACTAGATGAGGAGAGCTCTTGTAATTAGCGTTGTTTCAAAAGGAACTCAAATAGACGCAATAACCCTATAGTTGAATTTACCTCGTTTGACCTTAAACGTTTTTATTCGCAAGCGTCAATTGTCGAACTATTTGGCCCTGTCTATTTAATACGCACGGATAGAGACGTCAACGGCGATAACTTATGGTAATACGCGCATATGTTAGTTTAATAGAACTCTTCGATTAAACGGGAACTTGTTTGGTGTGTTTTCATTGCTGTACGACACGGGATTTGACTTTTGCCCAGATTAGAAATATAAGATACGTCAAAAATTCCTAAAGATACGATATGGATTGGATTTGTCAGTGTCAAAGATGACGTTTTTGTTTAATGAAACGTCGTGCTGTTGAATTTGAAATCTAACAAACATTGTTTTTTACGCGAACCGTTTCGCAAATGTTGTCATTTTCGGAACGAAACATTTACATACTCGTATACAGCCAGCGGTCAGGAAGTGTCTACAGCTGATGTTTGATTTTCAGCCATAATACAATTTGTAGTATTTAGTTTTAAAATATTTATTTAAAAGTAATGTGTGTCAAGGAATTAGTAAAAAAAAAACAGCAGACGCCACCGGTGATCGTAGAGCTGGCAGCTTCCTCGCACAAAGAGTAAGTATTGCGTTACAACGAGGAAATGCTTCCAGCATCTATTACGGCACCTTGCCGCAGGGGGATAATTTTTTATTAATTCCTTTTAAGATTAGTTTTATTTATTGATAGATTTACATTTAAAGTTCTATTGGTTACAGTTATATAATTCTGTTATTTGCTTTTTTCTTCTTACGTTAAACTTTTTTTTCATTTTCTTTCTCGACTAGTATGTGTGCTAGTTTTAAAGTGTTTATCTATGGGTCACAAGTTCCCTGAAAAAAAAACCATTAATTCATTAATTTCATACATTCATTCAATGCAGCAAAATTACTACTCACATTACTTTTTTTTTACCTTGTCACCACTACCCTAAGGTTGTCTGGAAGAGATCGCTCTTTAGCGATAAGACCGCCCGTTGTCTACCATAGTCTAATTTGTATGTTTAAATTTGTATGTCATTATGTTCTTTCATATTGGTGACCAATAAAGAATATTTGTATTGTATCTTTCAATTATGAATCTACGACTGCCATTATGACGTTCATTCCGTCAGTTATTGACAGACACAGCGCGCGCGCACGTCAAGATTGCAGCGGAATGCCCCAATAGTTTACAGCTGCAGTCATCCGAATGTCTCCTTTACTAGAAAAAACAATGGAAACGCACCGTTTAACCGTGTCATTTCTCCTCTGTCTGCAGTACATACGGTATTATTCAACTCAACAGTTTAAGTATTGTGAGTTGCACGATAAAGTCTATAAACGATAATTATGGGTCTTCATCATTTATGTTCTTACTGCGCCATACTTAATTATGATCTTTTGATTATTTAGAATCTAATTAACATACTTAAAATACTATTTATATACTTATGCTTACTTATTAATATACTTCAAATACTTACTGTTACTCTATTATAGTTAAAGTACCTGGGCGACCGAGCTTTGCTCGGTTATAACTATAACTATTTATTGTAATATGGTGGTGTATAGGTGATAATCTTAACTACATTTTTTTTACTAAATTAAACTTGTCTAAAAACAATAAAATTTAAAAAATTATATATAAACTTGAACATATAAAAAAAAACATAAGTTAGTCACTGGGCGAGATTCGAACCCGTAACACTCGTTTCTCGCCGCCCGCGTCTTAACCCGCTGGACCAGACGGAACGTGGCCGGCAACACGAAATTAGCGACCATAGCGTCGAAAGAAAAACGCATGAAAACTCGAAAACACGCGTTTTCCCAAACATAAGACTAATCTAGATCGATTGTTTACCCCCAAAAACCCCCATATACCAAATTTCAGAGAAATCGTTAGAGCCGTTTCCGAGATCCCTGAAATATATATACAAGAATTGCTCGTTTAAAGGTATAAGATAAATACCTACGTATATAATGAAAGGCGTTATAATACGAGTGTGGGTTTATGAAACGAGCCGAACGCGAGTTTCATAGAAATATCATAGAAGTGTTTTAATGCCTAATTATATACAGTTGCATACACTGCTTTATCTACACACATATAAGCTCTCTCTCTCTAACCTTCTTTTCTCTTAACTAAACCATAGTTATTGTGAGATGTACTCTTCTTCCTCCTCGCATTTGTCCCGGCATTTTGCCACGGCTCATGGGAGATGTACGATAATAGTTATTAACGATACAAGTGCGGAAAGTAGGAAATTAGCAACGAGTGGCGATAAATTAAAACACGATCAAAGGGAGTCGACACGAGTTGCGAATTACCTACTTGTACGTGTATCGTAAAACTTTTTACAGTACATATGTACCTTTAAACTTTCGACATAGGCACTAATAGGGCGGGAATAAGCACTTTTAGCAAAACACTCATGACCTCATGACTCAGGAACTCTGTGCTCATCACACAAATAAATGCCCTTACCGGGATTCGAATCCATGGGCTTCATAGGCAGGGTCACCGACTAGCCCAGATCGGTCGGTCAAAATATTCACCATACTATTATAGTATTCTACCATTTTACTCAAACTGGGAGTTAATTGTAGTGCCTATTACTCCTCAGGTACACTTAGAGCAACAAAAATGGGTCAATTTGCAAAGGAATTTCCTTTCAAAGTTATGTTTTCAAAGGATATTCTTTGACAGAAACGGATGCTTTTTTACCCAATTACGAGAATACGCTTAAAGAAATTTCACAAACAACCACTTCTAGTGAGAATTTCGTGTTTTGAGTTTTTAATGAACAGTTTGAGATACAAACTTCAAATCTAAACAGTTTTAGAATAAGTTTAGGCAGAAATTTCATTTTTAGTACAAGGTTTTATCGCTGACTGTACTTTTTTACCACAGATAATACAATTTTAAGAACCACAAACACAATTTGCGTTATTTTATCACAGAATTCCCATGGCCACCTCCTGTCTCCATCATCAGATCAGCTCCATGTCATCATAATGTTGCATTGTCATCCAATATCAATATGTATGCAAAATTTCAGCTCAATTGTAAATCGGGAATTGGATCAAATTTACCTACACACATACTAACAGGGCAAGGGCAACTTGTAAACACGATACCTACTTTGCTAAAATTAGCAAAATATTAAATACATTAGACCCCCTATACCTTAAATATTCGAATCATTTTACTTGGTTCTAATTCTAAAACAAGTCCCAATTAATCGATACCTGCAATGAAATTATAATTGGGTTTGGGTTTAAAGATTTTTTATTACTCATAAAGAACAAAAGTTCACTTACAATGAGCTTAAACTATAAACAATTTCATACGTGGTTTACAATCACATCCAGCTAGTCGATGATACTTAATATACATTATCACTGATATATTTCTTCAACTTGGTTTTAAACATTTTTAATGACTTACAATTTTTCACTTCACTAGGTAAGTTATTGTACATCTGTGCTCCCTCGGACATGATGTTTCTTTTGCCGTATCCTGTTCTGTGCTTAAATAATTTAATTTTGTCTGTATTTCTCAGGCAATGTCTAAAATTTCGTTTTGTTAATGTAATGTTTGTATGTATTTTATTTGTTAGGATTTTTTGAATTAAGATACAAGTAGTATAAGTGTATAGTTGTTTTATATTGAATAGTTTGGTTTTTTTGTAAAGTGTTTTGGTATTCATAAGGTAGTTATACTTGAATAAGGATTTTATTAACTTGTTTTGTGACCTTTGTAAACTTATTAAGTTGGTTTTGGCAGCACAACCCCATATTTCGACTAGATATTCTAAATTACATTTTACTAAAGAGTTGTATACAGTCATACGTACTTTAAGAGGGACACATCCAGCAATTTTACGAAGTGCACCAGTTAAGGAAGTTAATTTAGATCTTACGTGTTCAATGTGTTCCTTCCAGTTTAATTTATCATCTAGGTGGAGGCCAAGGTATTTTTCATGATGGGAACGATGAACTATTTCGTTATTGATGGTTAAGAGCGGAAGTTGGGGGATTGTTTTATTTTTTGCGGCAAATATCATAAAGGAAGTTTTTTTGATGTTAATAGTTAATTGATTGTGCTGACACCAAGTATGAAATTTGTCCAAGTCGAGTTGAGCCTTCCGTGTGAGTTGCAGGAGGTCAGTGCCAAAGTAAAAAATACAGGTATCGTCTGCGTATAATGTAGTATCTCCAGTGAGTCCTATATTACACACGTTATTTACATAAATTAGAAACAGGAGTGGGCCTAATATGGAACCTTGAGGAATGCCGCATTTGATTTCCAAGGGGTTACTAGCGTGTTTGCCAATTTTTACAGTTTGGAATCGTCCATTCAAATAGGATTTTAATAAATCATAGGCCGATCCTGTGATACCTAGGTTCTCAAGTTTTTGTAGGAGCAGTGCGTGATTAACCGTGTCGAACGCTTTTTTTAAATCTATGAAAATTCCCAAACAAAACTGTTTTTGATCAATGCTGGTTTTGATTTTAGTAATAAGATCAATTGTCGCTGATAATGTATTGGCTTGCTTTCTAAAACCGTATTGATTTTGGGTTATAAAGTTATTTTGTTTTAAGTGTTCATCTAGTCGATTGTAAATAATTCTTTCGTAAATTTTTGACATCACAGGCAGGACCGAGATGGGTCGGTAGTTCCCGGGATCGGATCGTGGGCCTGCCTTATAGATAGGTGTTACTTTAGCCATCTTGAGACTGCCTGGAAAGATACCTGATTTAAGAGATAAGTTTATACAGTTTACAAGTTTCTTAGATATAAGGTCTTTTAAACAATTTATGGACTTCGCGCTTATTTCATCTAGTCCTGTGCTAGTGTCCTGTTTCAAATTACTAATTATAGAAATGACTTCACCTTCCGTGCAAGGGCGTAGTTCATTTAGGCTTGTATGAGGAGTTGTGTTGATATACGTTAATATATAGTTTTTATTAATTTGTGAAATTTTTGGGATTTTTTCAGATAGCAGAGAGCCAACTGTCGTAAAAAATTCATTGAATATTTTACAGACTTGATCACCATCCTCTACAAGAATAGAATTCATCATAAGTTTCGGGGGAACACAGATGTGTTTGACCTTATTTGCTACAAGTGTATTTATCAAGTTCCACATTTTCTTCGGATTATTTTGACATTTAGTAAATGCTTCGGAATAATAGGTTTCTTTTGTGTTCTTTATTAGTTGTTGTACCTTATTTCTTTCAATTTTAAACTCATTCTTTAAAATGCTGTTGTTTTTTTGCTTAGTCCAAAGCATATTTCTTTTGTTAATTTTGTCTATTATAGTTTTATTAATCCAATCCTCTTTAGGCGCATTTTGTATTTTTATCTTTGCTACTGTGTTTTTAATTATATTAGTTTTAATCAGATTTTCAAGGCATGTGTAGTTGTGATCATCGGAATCTAAGTTTGTATCTTCAAAGCTTTTGTATAATTGGGAGTAGTTGATAGTCGTGTAGTGTATCTTCCGTTTCTGATCGATCCTTTGATTTATTAATTCAACTGCAACCTGTTTATGGTCTGAGAGAGAGTTGTCAATTAGTGTCAGATTATACGGATTTTTATTAATAGAAGTGCAGACGTGATCTAAGATAGTTTTGTTCGTGGTTGATTCGCGGGTGCAGTGATCAGCGTCAGTTATGTTCATAACGTTATATCCTGATTCTTCCAGCGTGCTCAGGTACATTCTAGTATCGTTGTCATTAGTAAGTAGGTCTATGTTAAAGTCGCCAAAGACAATGCCTCGTTTCCTCTGTTCCAATTGGAGCGAGTATGTATCCAAAAACGTAGATGTGTTCCGTTTGTCAGGCTTATAAATGGCTCCAACATGTAATGCGAATTTTGGTAAATATATCCAGACGTAATGCATTCCAAGGTTATATAGTTCTTCTGTGACGTCATACCTTAGGCTGTTATGCACGTATATTGACACACCCCCTCCACGCTTATCCGGTCTTATATTATATATAATTAACAACACTAGCATTAATTCATCATATCGAACGGTTAAATGAAG
This sequence comes from Cydia pomonella, assembly GCF_033807575.1. Lineage (NCBI taxonomy): Eukaryota > Metazoa > Arthropoda > Insecta > Lepidoptera > Tortricidae > Cydia > Cydia pomonella. Next base: position 9,242,601 of record NC_084728.1, read on the forward strand.
CTCCACCTCAATTATAAAAATAACGCGAGCTAGAGATGCGCGCATCCATGTCGATAATTGAGTTAAAATCTGAAAATGTCGGTGCTGTAATTGAATTGGATGTCGGAGATAATTTTATTGTGGGCTGGTTGAAATGGTTTAGTAGATTTTTCGGAAAAGTAAAATGTTTAACACGTTTTATGATGGAATAGACACTAAGTTGTCTATAATATAAAAGTAAAGGACGAATGACTCATTTTAAAACGCCTTATATTAAATGAAACTTGGTATGAACATTTACATATCATATATCTATTATCTTGTACTAGTTGTCATTGCTTAAATGTTAGACAAATTAAGTAAGAAAGTAAATATTCTTTATTGCACCAACAAGTATACATTTTATATACTACATGTAAACTACAAATAAATTTTAAAGGAAAATAGAATTAGGTAACAACAGGCGGTCTTATCGCTAAAAAGCAATCTCTTCCAGATAACCTTTAGGAAGCAGGAAATGTAGAACTCATACAAAAGTCAACAGGTAGTGCAAGGAGCTAAAAATGGAGACTTAAACACAAACACACATACTACATACTACTTATATAAGTAATACCTAATACACTAATAAATAAACACTATAATATAATATAATATATTATATATTTATACTTACATATATAGAATATATAAAATGGCAACTTAAGGCAGAGATATAAAGTATAGTTTCAGCTGATTTTTGAAAATGGGGAGAGATTTAGCTAATTCTACTCTTCTAATTCTACTGCGAGCATTCCACAACCGAACAACCTGAAAGGTAAAAGAGCTATTATAACATTTTGAAGTAGGAGCAAGAATATGAGTCTAAGAACATCTGATAGAAGAGATATACTTGAAACGCTCTTTATGATAAGGTGGTGTAGCGGGGTTAAAGAGAATGCCATAAAGGAGGGCAAGAACATGAGAGTCACGGCGAAGACGAATATGAAGCCACTTGAGCTCAGAATGAAACTGAGACACATGGTCATATTATTTATAATTAAATAGAGCGAGTAGAACTTTTGTACCTATGCAAAACTTATGCTCGCTCTAATTTCTTTGTATTATCATATGTATCATTTCTAAAACTGGAAACTTATGTTACATCAACGTTCATGTCAAATTTCATGTTATTTCAGATAGCCGCTTAAATGAGAGCGCAACTTCAATTGTATGGCGGCGTCTAGGTTCGGTTGTAACTCCTAAGGAACGATAGAATAAAAAAATCGTTTGAATTATTTTTGAATGCTGTATCAGTTGACGTATCACGCAGTTTGAAAAACAACACAAACGGAAAAAAAAAAACACCTTTTTAGTTAACTAAAGAAGTAAAAAAAATAGTTTCCTTCCTTACATCAGTCAGATTATGCAATTTTGGTATTAAGAAAAGGTAATAGGTTAAATATTTCCTCAAATGGAGTTATCTGAGTTTAAAATTAAGCGACACTATTGTTCTATGGATTTTGCAGTGGTCAGACATATTATCGATAACTGACTGATGACAACACTAGTGTCGGGATCGATATCCAAAGCCGGCCGTCTGTTACTACGGCTACAGACTGCACCTATGCGGCGGTAGGGCTGTCGTACACTAAGAGGATAAATTATTTAGTTTTGAAATATGAAATATATCTATATATATCTCTCTCTCTTCTTCCTTGCCACTTCCCATTATTTGGGGTCGGCTCTACTCGTTCTAAGGCGCTAGGACGTTCTGTCCTGGGTTGTCGCATCTGTAAGTTGGGCTCGCTCCAAGTCGCGGCTGATATAGTAGCCAAATACTTATATATATATATATATATATGTTTTTTATTACGAGGAGTGAGTGCTGAGGTGACGAAAGATAGAGGAGAATGGAAGAGAAGAACATGTTATGCCGACCCCACATAACGTGGGATAAGGGCAGGAGGAAGAAGATATGATTTTATTACATTTTTATTGAGAAACAAACAGCTTACAATAATACAGGATGTAAATTATATGACTAATACATGAGCAAAAATCATGTTCAAATAAAGTTTATTAATATTTTTCTTTTGCGTTCATCAGACGGGAGGACTTACATTAAATGAATAAATATTATAGGGACATTCTTACACGAATTAACTAAGTCCCACAGAAAGCTCAAGAAGGCTTGTGTTGTGGGTACTCAGATAACGATATATATAATATATACATTCTTAAATACATAGAAAACACCCACAACTCAGAAACAAATATCTGTGCTTAGCACACAAATAAATACCTCTACCGGGATTCGAACCTAGGACCATCGGTTTCATAGACAGGGTCACCCACTGGCCAGATCGGTCATCAAGGAACCCTAATTTTAGCTTTTATTAAGAATTATTAAATCATATCAAAACGTTAAAACTGCCTGACCTGAATTCGTACCTAATAGGTTTCAGCAACCTTTGGTATTAAGACGTACATGTTAAAATATGAAACTCGACCGCTTACGTAAATATTGAATAGGTTCAATCAATCAAAAATAATAAAATTGCAAATTAAACCTACCTGTAAACATTCCTAGTGTATCTTTAACTTAATAGCGGCACAGACAGCGCGAAATCAGTTAGAGTTCAGACACAAAGAGAAATTAACAGCATTCGTCTTTTACCTTGAATTGTACCGGAACACGCAATGCGAAAACGTTATTAAATATTATTTTATGCAATCATTACATAACAAGAGTTTTTAAAATTCAATAGTAAAAATTACAAAACAAGACGTAGCCGAGTTTTGTTATTATTATATGTTTTAATACATTATTTGTCTATTTCATGAAGGTCCTATATTCCTTTAAACTCCTTGTCATTGTTATGGCTTCCTTTGTCATTTATATATATATGTATATATTTTTTGTACATAGTAATGAATGTAGTCTATCTTAATTATATTTGTGTAGTATATGTATTATATTGTATTTTTACTACTTTTTTCTTTATTTTGCACCACCCGTTAACTTCGCTTCGTTCGCCAACTCACTATCTGAAGGTTGTCTGGAAGAGATCGCTGTTTAGCGAAAAGTCCGCCTGTTGTTACCTACCAATGTATATATTTTATCAATTTCTGTATCTGTTTTTTATGTAGCGTGCAATAAAGAATTTTATTATTATTATTATTATATACAACTGTAATCTTTAGGTATTTCAATAAAAGTAAACAAAATCTACCCTCAAATGGCTCCTTAAGCCAGGGTAGATGAAAACATTACATGACCGAATAATGTAGGTTAAAGTCAGCTCGTTCAGCGACAAATACAGGCGGTACTTGGTTGGTTAACCAATAAATGTTATAACTACCCGAAAATGTAAAAATTATTTGTTTACTTTTATTTAAATACCTACAGAGTATAGCTTTTACCCGCAACTTTACCTGCGCTGGATAATGATAATGATGATGGATAAAACTATCCTATGTACTTCCTCGGGTTGAAACTGTCTCCATACCAAATTCTAAATCGGTTCAGCGTGAGGAGGTAAAAGCAGACAGACAGACAAGAGCTACTTTTGAATTTATAACATAAAAAATGATCGACAGTATATTATTTAATATATATAACCATACGTCGGGGTTTTCGGTGCGGGAATGTTTTCTTGTATTTATAACTTTGTCTATTATAAATAATTACCAAACTATGAATTAAAAATAGAAGGTAAGCTTCAAATGCGCTTAGAAATATTAAAATAGGATTGGTTTTTATAGTTTTAACCTGTTTTTTGGCTAGTGTAAAACATTCCCGCACCGAAAACCCCGGGGTATGTATATAACAGTTTCATAATTTTTGAATTGTTCAGCTTTTATAAGATAAACGTACATTTAAATAACAGTAAGCACAGAGAATTCAGACTCGAAGAGAAATTAATAGCATTCACTTTTACCTTGAATTGTACGGGAACATGTACTGCGAAAATATCATAAAATAGACCAGCGGTTGAACAAAAATGGGTTTCGATAATTTTAAAGTTTTTTCTTTTTTGATATGTCATTGGGAGTATGTTAAATAATACTTTGGTAAAAAGTTAGAAATTTTAAGGTTGAGCTTTCGGTTATATTTAAATATTTTAATTTTTGCTAATAACTAAGTAAATATAGAATTAAAGTTACAGAAAACTTTATCATATCGAATAACACTTCAATTTATGTACAATTTTCAGTTTTTAGAAATCTGGAACAGCTGCTTTCTGGTGAACGCAAAAACACGAGTTATTTTGTAAATATAGAATTAGAGTAGCTGATATTGAAAAATTACGATAATATCGATCAACTTAGTATTCTAGTAAAAAGTTAGACATGTAGACAATGTGCTTGTCTAGATATTGATTTCAGGTTAAGCAGTATAGCCAATATTGAATTAAAGTTTGTAGAGTTAATAATAATCGATCATCAACAATGATCTCAGTTACTAAACAAAAATGTAGAAATATAAAATCACGGCGACACTCATTACTGATATGTATGCATTCCTTGCTTATATAAATACGTTACGTTTCAAACGCGCGGCAAGTTTGCGCGCACCGCGCGCTGTGGCAAGATGCAGCGAACAACGGTAGTGGGGAGCGGGGTGCCCTTGACTGCGTCTACGGTCCATCAAAAAATTCCTAAAGCGTGTTTTAAATTAATAGCAATAGAAAATTGTTATTTTGTTGTTAGTATACTAATGGAAACTTACCTACCCGTATTTATGACTATACTAGGGATTGCCCGCGGTTTCGTTCACGTAGAATTCGTTATCGCGTTATATGAATATTATTTATTTATTTAAACTTTATTGCACAAACAAAAAAAAACACAAATGGCGGACTTAATGCCAAAAGGCATTCTCTACCAGTCAATTGGGTCAAATAGAGACATAAAACAACATTCTCATACAGATGAGGGTGGTCATTCCTTGTACCATTTTAAAAGCCAGTTGCAGCTTTTCTTTCCCGATTTTTTTCTGATGTTTGGACTTGGTATTTTCCTCGCGATAGTTATTTGTTTTAAGGGGAATGTTGTTGTTAACCGCTAATGCTAGTATTGATAACCGATAGTTATAAGGTATATGCACCCTCATGTTATTTATTTCTGATAAGAAATAAATGTAAGACAAAATTCACAGTGATACATTTCAAGTACGTTGCCTTGTAAGATTGCGTACGGATAGTTTTTTTGTTTGTTATTTCATCGTATGATATATCAAATGAAAGCTTATTTGAAAGTTGCCGTATTAAAAAAGTTGGTCCAGTTAATGGTCGCCTAGATTAACCGATTTTTATATTAAATGTAGGCAACCATGGACTGGACCAACTTTTTAAAAAGGCAACCTAGTACAGTTAGTAATATAGTACCTGGGCGACCGAGCTTTGCTCGGTTGTAACTATTTATTGTAATATGGTGGTGATAATCTACATAAACTTAAAAAGTAAAATGTGAACTGACAATTATTATTATTTACAATCGATTTTAACCTTACAGCACTTGTCACAGAGTAACGGCATCTATTGTCAATTTCTCTTATTACATAGGTCACTTTTTTTACTAAATTAAACTTGTGTAAAAGAATAAAAATTAAAAAATTATATATAAACTTGAACATATAAAAAAAAAAAACAAAAGTTAGTCACCGGGCGAGATTCGAACCCGTAACACTCGTTTGGCAGTCCGCGTCTTAACCCGCTGGACCAGACGGACAGTGGCCGGCAACACGAAATTAGCGACCATATTCTGCGTCGAAAGAAAAACGCATGAAAACTCGAAAACACGCGTTTTCCCAAACATAAGACTAATCTAGATAGATTGTATACCCCAAAAACCCCCATATACCAAATTTCAGCGAAATCGTTATAGCCGTTTCCGAGATCACAGAAATATATATATACAAGAATTGCTCGTTTAAAGGTATAAGATAATAACTTTTCTTTTGATATATCATGTGACGTTTTCGTTTACACACTAAAAGCACAGTGTAAAAAGTAACAGTGGGCCGACGCCTTTGATGTTTGCGTAAATGCCGACACCGCTCAAGGTCTCCGTACCTACCTAGGGTTATCACAGACTTACACAACTGCCCAAAAGAGGATGGAAATGTTTTTAGTTTTCATGTTGTATGATGTATGTGTACTAATTTTCCATTTTGGAAATAAAGATGGCGGACGTCACTTTTTTGAAAAAGTCGTCATGGGTGTTGTTTTCTGGGTTTTTAGGGGTGTGGATTTCAAAAATGGCATCTATTTTGAAAATAAATATGGCGGACGCTACTTTTTGAAATGGGTGTCGATGTGTGTAGCCGTGATATCAACCACCTTTAATTCTAAAATGGTCTCTATTTTTGAAATCTGCACCAACAAGAACCGCCAAAATTGCCGTCATTTTTGTAATTGGAACCCCGAGGAACCTCGGAGATGACACCCATATAGATTTTTAAGAAAAATTAATGTCCGCCATCTTGGATTTCAAAATAGACGTCATTTTCGTAATCGGAATCCCGAGGAACCTCGGATATGACACCCATATCGACTTTTAAGAAAAAATAATTTCCGCCATCTTGGATTTAAAAATGAACGTCATTTTCGTAATCGGAACCCCGAGGAACCTCGGAGATGACACCCATATCGATTTTTAAGAAAAAATAATGTCCGCCATCTTGGATTTCAAGATGAACGTCATTTTCGTAATCGAAACCCCGAGGAACCTCGGAGATGACACCCATATCGATTTTTAACAAAAATTAATGTCCGCCATCTTGGATTTCAAAATGGATGTCATTTTCGTCATCGGAACCCCGAGGAACCTCGGATATGACACCCATATCGACTTTTAAGAAATAATAATTTCCGCCATCTTGGATTTCAAAATGAACGTCATTTTCGTAATCGGAACCCCGAGGAACCTCGGAGATGACACCCATATCGATTTTTAAGAAAAAATAATGTCCGCCATCTTGGATTTCAAGATGAACGTCATTTTCGTAATCGGAACCCCGAGGAACCTCGGAGATGACACCCATATCGATTTTTAACAAAAAATAATGTCCGCCATCTTGGATTTCAAAAAGGAAGTCATTTTCGTCATCGGAACCCCGAGGAACCTTGGAGATGACACCCATATCGATTTTTAAGAAAAAATAATGTCCGCCATCTTGGATTTCAAGATGAACGTCATTTTCGTAATCGGAACCCCGAGGAACCTCGGAGATGACACCCATACCGATTTTTAAGAAAAATGAATGTCCGCCATCTTGGGTTCCATAATGGATGTCATTTTCGTAATCGGCACCCTGAGGACTTTCAAAAATAATGAAAACATCAAATACTACATGATACATATACACATACAAACAGAAGCAAGAAACAATTTCTTGCTTTTTAAAGTCTTAAACTACTCATAATTTCTTAAAATAAGTTATGAAACATGTCCGCCATTTTGAATTTAAAAATTGATATCATAATTATGATATATTTTTGTTTACACTGAGACAAATAATTAGCACATGTCGTATGCAATATTTTAATTGTGTGTTTTTTTTATATATTTTAATACTACGTCGGTGGCAAACAAGCATACGGCTTGCCTGATGGTAAGCAGTATCCGTAGCCTATGTACGCCTGCAACTCCAGAGGAGTTACATGCGCGTTGCCGACCCTAACACCCTCCCACCCCTCGTTGAGCTCTGGCAACCTTACTCACCGGCAGGAACACAACACTATGAGTAGGGTCTAGTGTTATTTGGCTGCGATTTTCTGTAAGGTGGAGGTACTTCCCCAGTTGGGCTCTGCTCTAGATCTGGAATGACATCCGCTGTGCTGTGCCCTACCACACAGAGCGAGATGACATTCACAATGCCCATACCTCTCTTATCCTCTTAAGGCCCAGCCATAGAAATGAAAAATCCAAAATTTGCCACTGGAATTTGAACCTATAGTGCACGGAATACAGTAGATTTTATTTTGTTTGAAAATTGCACGAAACAAAACAAATGCAACTCTGTCCTAATTGAATATGATTTAAATTTCATCGAACTGAATAAGTCCTATAGGTAGGACATTGGGCCTTAAAAGGGTTAAAATGCCTGTGCTCAAAGTGTGATTGCGAACTACCTGCAATAACTATACATAATTAGGCATTAAAACACTCGTGTGATCTTTTTAAGAAACTCACTTCGTTCGTTTCCTAAGCCCACACTCGTGTATTTTAATGCCTTTTATTATGTAGCAGTAACATAAACTACTAATATATGTTGAAAGTAAGTATAGGCGGCTAACACAATGGTAACAAAAGACAAAAGTTTTGAAAATGTAATTTTCATCATCGTCACTTGGCTGTACATTTGAGGGCCTATCGCGAACCACGTTCGACGTGTTACCTCTCTGTCGCACTTGTAAATTCGTACGTAAGTATGACAGGGAGGCAACACGTCGAACGTGGTTCGCGGTAAGCCCTCTGATGCCACCTCCATTAGTCTTTTGTACGCCGGTATAGCCTTCGACTCAATGTATAATCTACACTTTTTATGGAAACGTAGTTCCTCCTTCCCGTAGAAATATTTAACTTTCCCATCACCAAGAAAGATTATTTGCTCGCAGTTATTAGCTGCTCAATTCCTCGTTTTTTCTCTGTTACTAAGTCAGTACAGTACACATATCAAACATTTTTCACTCATTTTGAAGTCATAATAACTTTTATTCTATAATTAAATTCATGTAATGTCCGCATCTAATTTATGTGCACGATAAACAAACAAATGAATGATTTGAAAGAAAAGACAAACAGCGCTTGCGAAGCTGAGCGGGGGGCGCGGGCGGGGCGAGGTATCTATCGCTCACTAGGTCGGCTACGATAGGCTCCCGCGCGCCGAGCCGACATGTTGACGGACCAGCACGGCGTGGTTATGAATTTCGCGCCTTTATAAGTTGATTTTACTATTACAATGCAAGCTACACACAGATATTTCTTACTTTCCATAAAATGGCTGCATATATTATTTTATAGTAATAGACTTATCTCTACGGACTTTAATTCAATATTAGATCTTACAGGACAAAAAACGCATATTAATTGTAAAGCACATATCCTATTCTTCTAATTTTTTGCCTTGCCTATTAACTTAAGAATTTAGATATGATATTGTGGATTTTTCAAACTTTAATTCAATATTGACAAAATAATAAGCTAATTTGAGTTTGACAAAGTAGCACGTTAATTTTTTTTCTAAAAATTTGATAGCATAAAGCCTCATACATATTATAAAAGACGATGCTTAAATTTTGTACTTTAATTCAATATTCAAAATTCATCAATAAAAATACATAAATACCTTATTTATATCTAACGCTCGTTCTAAATTTTCTTCATATATTACAAATATGCTTAAAAATATGTCCCATACCAGATAAACATCACTTTTCACTCTTTAGAATTATCGAAACTTATAGGGCAAAAATCCGGTCCCACTATTGGTCTAAAAATAGTACTTTATACAACCGTAACAAAACAAAAGTGTTTAAAATAGGATAGCAATAAATACAAAACCAGACATAATTGAGGTATTTAACCGTTATTTTTACACAGTTTTTTTGTGATCTAACAATTTCATAAAACAAAATTGTGCAACAGTTTTTTTCATATAAAAAGACATGCATTAAAAATAGCGGTAGGTACACACAAAGTTAAGTAAAACCAGTTTGTGTTCAGACACAAAGATAAATTAATAGCATTAATTTAACCTTAAATTGTGGCGAGACATGCACCGTGCAATGGTTGTCATTCACGTAAACATTATAATAAGTAAAACCTAACTTACAAAATAGCATAAACAGAATGTTAGATAATTCCAAAAATCCCTCATAAGCCTGAAAGTGTATCTAAAAACCTTATTTGTAATCGTAGCTCAGTTTATTTTAGTATTGTACCCTTTATGTTGTTACCTAGCGCTATATACCGTAGATTTATAAAATAAAATCTAGGTAATCTAGTAATCTATGGACGATGTTGTTGGTCTCACATTTTATTATTTCTGGTACTCTAATTCTTTGTTAAACCCATGTGTGTTACTGTTTTTGTCCCAAAACGACATGGAATAATTTAGTGTCTGACCGAAGTTTCGGTTTTGGCTTAAAAATCATGTTTCAGCCGAAAGTTACCGCCAAAAAAGCTGCCGAATCTTCGGCCGCGCCGAAAATATATTTTCGGTAGTGTCCGATCGAAGTTTCAGCAGGTTTCGGCATAAAATCCTGTTTCGATCGGACAAAAAATTATAACTTATCAAAGTTTTGTAATAAGATTTAACTAATTAAATCGTATTACAAAACTGTTGCATAAAACACTATTATAATATCCTACAATTCCCACATAAACGCAAGTAGTTTTTATGGCGGCAAATAGCTTCAACGCGCCGAAATCTATAAATACCCCATTCGATAATTCAGTGCCGGTTCGAATCCAGACTCATCTGATATTCCAACAGTCTCTGAACTTTGGACTAGGATGTAGAGTGGTGGAAATGACTTGATGACTAATTTAATTATTTACTTATATATCAATTTCAATTATTTATTTATATCGAATCTAGGGAGATCCATATAGTGTTAGTACAGTACAACGAATCTTAAAATTAATTTAGGTTAGTGACATAGAATTTACAAATAATTTGATATATACATGGCACATTAAACAACACAAAAAGTAGTTTAATAAATGATATAATAAAATAAAATCTAGGCAATCTAGATGCACCATTTCTCAGCATCTGTTGCTGCCACATGCAGACTAATGCTTGAGTAATTGTGCATCTATCTTACCTGCCAACGTTTTCAAAATGCTTTTTTACTGCCACCCACTCTCCGCATAAGTGACGCCGATCTGCGTATAATCGCAAAATAGTCGTCCGTATGCGCCTTTACGAACATTCCGCTGCGTATCGCTGGAGCGTCATTGTGGAGGCCTGCGCGAACATCGAGTCAAAAATTGGCGAGAAAATTAGCGCATGACCGAGAAAAGTGGCGCTGTCTTGTGTCGGAGGCCAAGTCTCAGTTTGGGTCGCTGAGCCAACGGAGTATGTAAGTACTTAAGAGTTTTTTTTATACTACGTCGGTGGCAAACAAGCATACGGCCCGCCTGATGGTAAGCAGCCTCCGTAGCCTATGTACGGCTGCAACTCCAGAGGAATTACATGCGCGTTGCCGACCCTAAACCCGCCCTCCCTCATTGAGCTCTGGCAACCTTACTCACCGGCAGGAACACAACACTATGAGTAGGGTCTAGTGTTATTTGGCTGCTGTTTTCTGTAAGGTGGAGGTACTTCTCCAGTTGGGCTCTGCTCTAGATCTGGAATGACATCCACTGGCTGTGCCCTACCACACAAAGCGAGATGTCATTCACAATGCCCATACCTCTCTTTTGGACGTAGTTTAAGGACGTACCCGGGTCCAAGAGTTTTTTTTACATTTTAAAACTAAATGAAATAACATGAAAATTGATGCTCACGCCAAGTTTTATGCAATTTACGCATGGCGTTTTCAAAAGAGACTTAAATGCATAGAAAACACCCAAGACTCGGGCACAGATATCCGTGCTCATCACACAAATAAATGCCCTTACCATTTTTTTTATGATACAGCAGGCAAACGAGCAGACGGATCACCTGATGGTAAGCGATTACCGCCGCCCATGGACACCTGCAACACCAGAGGGGTTGTAAGTGTGTCGCCGGGTATCCTGCTTTTTCGCCGAAAATTGTATTGCCGAATTTCACTTGCCAATCAACTTTTCGCAGACATTTCATTTGGCAGAATAACTTTTCCCAAATAATAATTTCGCAACCATTTCATTTCTCAACCCCATAGTTGGGAAATGAAAATTGCGTACTAGGTTCGGTTAGGTTAGGTTGGATTATGTAAAGATGGGAAATGAAATTCGCCCAAATGAAATTTCTGCGAAAAGTTGGTTGGCAAGTGAAATTCGGCAATGCAATTTTCGGCGAAAAGGCAGAGAACCGTGTTGCCGGCCTTTAAGATGGGATTACGTTCTTTACCATGAATGATTGCTTTTACATGATGGGAGGTCCATAATTTGACTCGGGTCCATCGGCTTCACAGGCAGGGTCACAACCCACTAGGCCAAACAGGTCCTCAAAAAGTCGTCAGGTTCTTTGAAAGTCTGTTCCATCACCGAAAATCTTAAAAATAATTCATTAACCCTAAAATGCTATTCACTAATTAATCACATCCAGGGATTATTAATCTTAGTTCTGACCACCCCTTTTAATTACTTACCCTAATGCCTGGCTCATGGAAGAATCCAACTTAGCCGTTAAAATAATTGCTTTTCAGGTTTTAAACGGGGCGTAGACGTATGTAAAATTAAGACGACGCATTGTAAATTTTGGCGTCGGGTATCTTGATTTATCTGAGCAATTACAAAACTCGTGAAGGTATTGTTTGGTGAACTGGTTATTCATGGCATCGACTTCATTTCGGTAGTTGCCGTTACACGATTGGTAAACATTTATAACAGAGGAAATCGTATCAAAGATGTCTCTTTAAACAAACATTTTAAATGTACAGGCAAATGGGACCGATTCAAGTCTCTAAATTTTGCATGTAAATTAGTCTAAACAAACACTTCAATATTTGCATAGTTGTGATTTTGCGATTAATTCTTGTTTTTTTTTTACTTTAACGTTAAAATCATAAGCTAGCACAAAAATTCACTACGCGCGAAGTATCGGGATGAGCGCAGGTTCCGGAAAGCAAGCAAGCAAGTAAGCCGCATTTCAGATTTTATTGTTTAAAGATGCGACCTTATTAGCGAAAAAATCTTTGGCGATAAACCACATGAATATAACGATATTATAAAAATAATAATAATAAAGAGCTTTATTTCATCGACACATATTTTAAAAACGAGATAATTACTTATAGAAATTAACTTAAAATTAAACTTCAAAAATATAAGGGCCCCTTTCGGGTAAAAGCCTCCCCCAAGGTATTCCACTTCTCTCTATTATTCTCTCCGTTATTTTTTTTTTTAATTTTTTTTTATTGTTATTTTTATTTGAATTGTTCTCGTATTTTCGTAAGTTTTGACATTGTAAATTTATATTTTGGATTTTGTAAGTATTTACCTACTTACTGTTATTCTAATTGTATTGACAATCCTTATTGGAGCTATAATTTTATTTTATTAGTACTGTTATTATTTTCATTTTTATTTTATTTTGACGATCATGATAGAAATTCTTATATTTTTGACATCAATGCAAATTTATTATGTAATTGTCTTTCATGAAATAAATCATCTAATCTAATCTAATCTATCTTGGGCTGTCTCTAGCCATTTTGGACCCGCCGTTGCTACTAATTCGTCTGACCATCTGCCAGGTGCCTCTTGAGTTCTTGAGCCCTATGGCTCAGACCACTTTACTGTTCGTATGGTCCATCTGTCGTATCAATATCTGGCAACTTGCCCTGCCCATTTCCACTTTCTCTCGAGTGAGAGTGTTAAGACGTCTGTAATTTTAGTTTTTCTTCGGAAACACGGCTACAGCCTTTTCATGAGATAAGTTTGCCACGCTTGTGGATACATTTTCAATCAGGTTTTAAAAAGCAATACAGCCTTTATAGACCAATAGTGGGACCGGATTTTTGCCCTATAAGTTTCGATAATTCTAAAGAGTGAAAAGTGATGTTTATCTGGTATGGGACATATTTTTAAGCATATTTGTAATATATGAAGAAAATTTAGAACGAGCGTTAGATATAAATAAGGTATTTATGTATTTTTATTGATGAATTTTGAATATTGAATTAAAGTACAAAATTTAAGCATCGTCTTTTATAATATGTATGAGGCTTTATGCTATCAAATTTTTAGAAAAAAAATCAACGTGCTACTTTGTCAAACTCAAATTAGCTTATTATTTTGTCAATATTGAATTAAAGTTTGAAAAATCCACAATATCATATCTAAATTCTTAAGTTAATAGGCAAGGCAAAAAATTAGAAGAATAGGATATGTGCTTTACAATTAATATGCGTTTTTTGTCCTGTAAGATCTAATATTGAATTAAAGTCCGTAGAGATAAGTCTATTACTATAAAATAATATATGCAGCCATTTTATGGAAAGGTAGAAATATCTGTGTGTAGCTTGCATTGTAATAGTAAAATCAACTTAAAAAGGCGCGAAATTCATAACCACGCCGCGCTGGTCCGTCAACATGTCGGCTCGGCGCGCGGGAGCCTATCGTAGCCGACCTAGTGAGCGATAGATACCTCGCCCCGCCCGCGCCCCCCGCTCAGCTTCGCAAGCGCTGTTTGTCTTTTCTTTCAAATCATTCATTTGTTTGTTTATCGTGCACATAAATTAGATGCGGACATTACATGAATTTAATTATAGAATAAAAGTTATTATGACTTCAAAATGAGTGAAAAATGTTTGATATGTGTACTGTACTGTACTGACTTAGTAACAGAGAAAAAACGAGGAATTGAGCAGTTAATGCGAGCAAATAATCTTTCTTGGTGATGGGAAAGTTAAATATTTCTACGGGAAGGAGCAACTACGTTTCCATAAAAAGTGTAGATTATACATTGAGTCGAAGGCTATACCGGCGTACAAAAGACTAATGGAGGTGGCATCAGAGGGCTTACCGCGAACCACGTTCAACGTGTTGCCTCCCTGTCATACTTACGTACGAATTTACAAGTGCGACAGAGAGGTAACACGTCGAACGTGGTTCGCGATAGGCCCTCAAATGTAGAGCCAAGTGACGATGATGAAAATTACATTTTCAAAACTTTTGTCTTTTGTTACCATTGTGTTAGCCGCCTGTACTTACTTTCAACATATATTAGTACATTACGATACAAGTGCGAAAAATAGGAAATTCGAAACGAGTGGCGATAAATTAAAACACGACCGAAGGGAGTGTTTTAAATCGACACGAGTTGCGAATTACCTATTCGCACATGTATCGTACAACGTTTTACAGTACATATGGCCCTTTAAATGTTCGACACAGTAACGTAATATGCTACTTCTCGCACTAGTGCTATAAAGTAGCCCCATATGTACTGTAATAGTAGTTTATGTTACTGCTACATAATAAAAGGCATTAAAATACACGAGTGTGGGCTTAGGAAACGAACGAAGTGAGTTTCTTAAAAAGATCACACGAGTGTTTTAATGCCTAATTATCTTATACCTTTAAACGAGCAATTCTTGTATATATATATTTCCGGGATCTCGGAAACGGCTCTAACGATTTTGCTGAAATTTGGTATATGGGGGTTTTTGGGGGTAAACAATCGATCTAGATTAGTCTTATGTTTGGGAAAACGCGTGTTTTCGAGTTTTCATGCGTTTTTCTTTCGACGCAGAATATGGTCGCTAATTTCGTGTTGCCGGCCACTGTCCGTCTGGTCCAGCGGGTTAAGACACGAACTGCTAAACGAGTGTTACGGGTTCGAATCTCGCCTGGTGACTAACTTTTGTTTTTTTTTATATGTTCAATTTTATATATAATTTTTTAATTTTTATTGTTTTAGACAAGTTTAATTTAGTAAAAGAATGTAGTTAAGATTATCACCTATACACCACCATATTACAATAAATAGTTAGTTATAACCGAGCAAAGCTCGGTCGCCCAGGTACTGTATAGTTATTGCAGGTAGTTCGCAATCACATTTTTAGCACAGGCATTATAAGAGAGGTATGGGCATTGTAAATGTCATCTGGCTCTGTGTGGTAGGGCACAGCACAGCGGATGTCATTCCAGATCTAGAGCAGAACCCAACTGGGGAAGTACCTCCACCTTACAGAAAATCGCAGCCAAATAACACTAGACCCTACTCATAGTGTTGTGTTCCTGCCGGTGAGTAAGGTTGCCAGAGCTCAACGAGGGGTGGGAGGGTGTTAGGGTCGGCAACGCGCATGTAACTCCTCTGGAGTTGCAGGCGTACATAGGCTACGGATACTGCTTACCATCAGGCAGGCCGTATGCTTGTTTGCCACCGACGTAGTATAAAAAAAATTTAAAAAAACACACAATTAAAATATTTCATACGACATGTGCTAATTATTTGTCTCAGTGTAAACAAAAATATATCATAATTATGATATCAATTTTCAAATTCAAAATGGCGGACATGTTTTATAACTTATTTTAAGAAATTATGAGTAGTTTAAGACTTTAAAAAGCAAGAAATTGTTTCTTGCTTCTGTTTGTATATGTATCATGTAGTATTTGATGTTTTCATTATTTTTGAAAGTCCTCAGGGTGCCGATTACGAAAATGACATCCATTATGGAACCCAAGAAGGCGGACATTCATTTTTCTTAAAAATCGGTATGGGTGTCATCTCCGAGGTTCTTCGAGGTTCCGATTACGAAAATGACGTCCATTTTGCAATCCAAGATGGCGAACATTATTTTTTCTTAAAAATCGATATGGGTGTCATCTCCGAGGTTCCTCCTCGGGGATCCGATTACGAAAATGACGTTCATTTTGAAATCCAAGATGGCGGAAATTATTTTTTTTTAAGTCGATATGGGTGTCATATCCGAGGTTCCTCGGGATTCCGATTACGAAAATGACGTCTATTTTGAAATCCAAGATGGCGGACATTAATTTTTCTTAAAAATCGATATGGGTGTCATCTCCGAGGTTCCTCGGGGTTCCGATTACGAAAATGACGTTCATTTTGAAATCCAAGATGGCGGACATTAATTTTTTTTAAAAATCGATATGGGTGTCATCTCCGAGGTTCCTCGGGGATCCGATTACGAAAATGACGTTCATTTTGAAATCCAAGATGGCGGAAATTATTTTTTCTTAAAAGTCGATATGGGTGTCATATCCGAGGTTTCTCAGGATTCCGATTACGAAAATGACGTCTATTTTGAAATCCAAGATGGCGGACATTAATTTTTCTTAAAAATCGATATGGGTTCCTCGGGGTTCCAATTACAAAAATGACGTCAATTTTGGCGGTTCTTGTTGGTGCAGATTTCAAAAATAGAGACCATTTTAGAATTAAAGGTGGTTGATATCACGGCTACATACATCGACACCCATTTCAAAAAGTAGCGTCCGCCATATTTATTTTCAAAAAAGATGCCATTTTTGAAATCCACACCCCTAAAAACCCAGAAAACAAGACCCATGACGACTTTTTCAAAAAAGTGACGTCCGCCATCTTTATTTCCAAAATGGACGTCATTTGTAAAATTAGTACACATACATCATACAACATGAAAACTAAAAACATTTCCATCCTCTTTTGGGCAGTTGTGTAAGTCTGTGATAACCCTAGGTAGGTACGGAGACCTTGAGCGGTGTCGGCATTTACGCAAACATCAAAGGCGTCGGCCCACTGTTACTTTTTACACTGTGCTTTTAGTGTGTAAACGAAAACGTCACATGATATATCAAAAGAAAAGTTATTTTATCTTATACCTTTAAACGAGCAATTCTTGTATATATATATAATTATATTTCTGTGATCTCGGAAACGGTTCTAACGATTTCGCTGAAATTTGGTATATAGGGGTTTTTGGGGGTATACAATCTATCTAGATTAGTCTTATGTTTGGGAAAACGCGTGTTTTCGAGTTTTCATGCGTTTTTCTTTCGACGCAGAATATGGTCACTAATTTCGTGTTGCCGGCCACTGTCTGTCTGGTCCAGCGGGTTAAGACGCGGACTGCTAAACGAGTGTTACGGGTTCGAATCTCGCCCGGTGACTAACTTTTGTTTTTTTTTATATGTTCAAGTTTATATATAATTTTTTAATTTTTATTGTTTTACACAAGTTTAATTTAGTAAAAAAAATGACCTATGTAATAAGAGAAATCGACAATAGATGGCGTTACTCTGTGACAAGTGCTGTAAGGTTAAAATCGATTGTAAATAATAATAATTGTCAGTTGACATTTTACTTTTTAAGTTTATGTACATTATCACCACCATATTACAATAAATAGTTATAACCGAGCAAAGCTCGGTCGCCCAGGTACTATATTACTAACTGTACTAGGTTGCCTTTTTAACAAGTTGGTCCAGTCCATGGTTGCCTACATTTTATATAAAAATCGGTTAATCTAGGCGAACATTAACTGGACCAACTTTTTTAATACGGCAACTTTCAAATAAGCTTTCATTTGATATATCATACGATGAAATAACAAACAAAAAAACTATCCGTACGCAATCTTACAAGGCAACCTACTTGAAATTAGGGAATGCAATCTTGATCTTGCAAGATCAAGATTCCACCAAGATCTTGAGTGATTTTCCAAGATTCAATCTTGAAGGCCATCAATCTTGAATTTTGAAATCCCTTTCGCGATCTTGGCAAAATAGACCAAGATTGTAACAAGATTTTCAGACAGATCGCGCGTGAAACGTCATACGTGTTCATACCTGCGCGGCAACGCGCGAACTGTCTCGCGGCTCGCCTGAGCCGTCTCACGCGCCGCGCCGCGCTCGGCCGACCGTCTGACTGGCGACTAGCAACGGAGCGGGGTGTGTGTGTGTGAGGCGTGGGGTCGCGGGACGAGGAATGAATCGACCAATCACGTTCTACAATCGCGCGGTGCGCCGAATTTGTTTATTATTTAGTCGCAATTTGACAACTTTGCGACTAAATAATAAATTATGATCTCATTGCATTGTTGGCAAGAAACAATCAACATTTTAATGATTAAAATAAAATAAATGCAATAATGTATTGCATTTATTATTATAGTCACTAAAATCTTGATTGTTTCTTGTTAATTTTTGAAATAAACGTTGATTATTGTGTTCATGGAAAGTTGTTTACTTTGAAAAGTATACTCAATTATATAAAATAATCCAAAAATACTGGTTACTCTCAATTTACAGAATTTGACTCAAAAATAACGCCTTTTTTAATTATTCTGCTCAATCTGGAATAATCCCGATAATCTTGATTCGAGACCAAGATCTTGACCCGAATCTTGACAAGATCTTGAACTGACCAATCTTGATTCCGAAAAGAGACTCCAAGATCTTGAATGGTCAATCTTGGCCCAAGATTGCATTCCCTACTTGAAATGTATCACTGTGAATCTTGTCTTACATTTATTTCTTATCAGAAATAAATAACATGAGGGTGCACATACCTTATAACGTATCTCTATATAACTATCGGTTATCAATATTAGCATTAGCGGTTAAAAACAACATTCCCCTTAAAACAAATAACTATCGCGAGGAAAATACCAAGTCCAAACATCTGAAAAAAATCGGGAAAGAAAAGCTGCAACTGGCAAAAGCTGTACAAGGAAGGGTGGTCATCTGTATGGGAATGTGTTTTTTTTTGTCTCTATTTGACCCAATGGTTAACTGGTAGAGAATGCCTTTTGGCATTAAGTCCGCCATTTGTGTTTTTTTTTGTTTGTGCAATAAAGTTTAAATAAATAAATAATATTCATGTAACGCGATAACGAATTCTACGTGATCGAAACCGCGGGCAATACCAACAAAATAACAATTTTCTATTGCTATCAATTTAAAACACGCTTTAGGACTCCTGCCACAGCGCGCGGCACGCGCAAACTTGCCGCGCGTTTGAAACGTAACGTATTTATATAAGCAAGGAATGCATACATATCAGTAATGAGTGTCGCCGTGATTTTATATTTCTAAATTTTTGTTTAGTAACTGAGATCATTGTTGATGATCGATTATTATTAACTCTACAAACTTTAATTCAATATTAGCTATACTGCTTAACCTGAAATCAATATCTAGACAAGCACATTGTCTACATGTCTAACTTTTTACTAGAATACTAAGTTGATCGATAATATCGTAATTTTGCAATATCAGCAACTCTAATTCTATATTTACAAAATAACTCGTGTTTTTACGTTTACCAGAAAGCAGCTGTTCCAGATTTCTAAAAACTGAAAATTGTACATAAATTGAAGTGTTATTCGATATGCTAAAGTTTTCTGTAACTTTAATTCTATATTTACTTAGTTATTAGCAAAAATTAAAATATTTAAATATAACCGAAAGCTCAACCTTAAAACTTCTAACTTTTTACCAAAGTATTATTTAACATACTCCCAATGACATATCAAAAAAGAAAAAACTTTAATATTATCGAAACCCATTTTTGTTCAACCGCTGGTCTATTACGAGCTGGTATGGTAAAAATATGTCCATAGTTTATACATAGTGTGTATGAAATGAAAGCTGTTTGTTTCATATACAGTCCGAAAAAAACATATCAAGCGACAAATCAAATTTCAACGGAGTTGTGCTAGCAATATTTTTACCATGAACAGTCCAATTCATTGTAAAAATTCCCAATCACAGCTCCAGTCCCAAAGAATTAAGGTTCAAAAAGTTTATTGAGTACGTTTTTGTATCCAGTAAAGTCTGACCTCCCATTTCATACAGTTACTTCTACTTAAGGGCTCAAATTAATTAAATTTCTTAGCGTTGATTTTTGAGAATAGTTTCAGGGTTTGATTACTACCTAGGTTTTAAATAGTGCCTAGACGTCTGGGAAGTTAGATAAACAAAAACAGTTAGATTTAGATTGGATTTAAGCCGTCTTGGGGTTGGTGTGGTAGCTATGGATATTTTACAAACTTATTAGACTAAAGGGCTTGTTTCACAATGTCCAAGTAAAGTCTAAAGAGCTACCCGCGTAGCCAACGTGCATATCGTTCACGCTCCGTGGCGAACGAAACGCAACTGTCACAGTCGCACTAATATGGAAGAGTGATAGAGAGAGATGACTACGCTACGCTACGGAGCGTGAACGATTGTAACGTTGGCTACACGGCCTACTTGCCACTTTCTGACGAATAAAATCATCGTTAGCGTTTCACAAACTTCAAATAAGCTTGGTAGATAAAGTGCTAAGTTATGCAGGAAATTTTAACTGGCAGTTAATTTATTTGTTAATTAGCTATCCAATACTTGGACATTGAGAAACAAGCCCTAAGTATAGATATAGCTTGTATTGGGTAATGGGAAAAGCTATTACATGTCAGTTTTTGAGCAAGAATACGTGAAGCGGGAGCGAAGAATCTATGTTTCAGCTTGGCCAAAAATGTTTTTGTACCTTTCAGTCCGATTCGAAGAGTGAGATACGATAACGACAAGTTCTGTTTTAGATAAGTTCTCATTTAGATATCGTTTGTATGTCGTATAATTGACAGAAGCAGCTCGATTCGGGCAACCAATGACACTTTGACGTTAGAAATATCGTAGATAGATCTTATTGGGATCACAACGAAATCGAAATAAATGTCAATTTGGACACGTCGTTTAGTTATCGATCTTCTAAAGATCTTTCCAAGATCTTAAGCGCGTCTTAAACATTGTTCGAATCGGGCCGTTAGTTTGGCTGTTTTCCACAGGTCACATATTTCAACCGTTGCTCGTGCAATTTTGCGAGCTGGTTTGACGATTAGGTAAAAATTTGGTCTTTTAGTTGTCTTGTTTTTTTGTTCCCAAAAATGTGATGGAGTGCAGCTTTTTGTATGAGATTATATTTTGTTTTTAATTTTTATTTGGTTTTGGTTTTTGGGTTTGGTTTTTTTTTGGTTTTGACGACCGGTTTGGCCTAGTGGGTATAGTGACCCTGCCTACGAAGCTGATGGTCCCGGGTTCAAATCCTGGTAAGGGCATGTATTTGTACGATGAGCATGGATATTTGTTCCTGAGTCATGGGTGTTTTCTATGTATCTAAGTATTAATAAATATTTATATATTATATATATCGTTGTCTAAGTACCCTCAACACAAGCCTTATTGAGCTTACTGTGGGACTTAGTCAATTTGTGTAATAATGTCCTATAATACAATACAATTCAATACAAATATACTTTATTGCACACCTCAATACAGAAACAGTACAAATAATACAACACATAAAGAAGAGGTAAACAACAGGTGGTCTTATCGCTAAAAAGCGATCTCTTCCAGACAACCTTTAGGTAGCGGAATTAAAAAAAAAATGTTATGTCAGTAGGTGTTCCAGATGCAATAGAAGAATATTTATTTATTTATTTTATTTATTTCTCATGTAAAATTTAATCACCAGCTAGAAAGACATACAATAACACTCGACTTTATTTATTTGAATGACGATATAGATGCAAGCGTGACAGAGTGGTCAGATACAAGACAACGAAAATAATGAAGACACAAACATTAACAGTTTTTTGTCTATTCAGATTTTTTTTTCCATAATGGCGGAATTTTTGTGATTTTTCGTGTACTATCAGTTTTGACACTGCAGTTGACCTATGGGCTGCGGTGACCGCTTACCATCAGACTAGCTAGACATTGTTTGGCATAATCATCGAGGACAACTTCAGAATCAATTAAGGTACAGTCAGCGTCAGAAGTATCGGATCAGATTACGCGTCAAAAATTAGCACCAGTCTGTGAAGAATTAAAAATAAATATGTCTCTATATGTAGAGACAACAATTAAACTGTTAACATATCTGAGGACATGGTAGAGCCCTCGCTAAGACGAGACAAGCGAAGCGCAAGGACACTACCTACCTTTTCTCGAAGCGCTTCGTCGTTTTTTTGAACCCTCAGTACTTGGGTTTGAATTATACCAGATAAACACAATTCTCGGGATATGATGTCGATAGTAGACTTATAAAACATATAAAGTTTCAATTGCATGACTCTTATACATTAGATTTCATTGATAACTACCCCAATTTTGTCACTACCTCACTCACTCACTGATGATCATAAAAATTTTAGGGTATTCCTGAAGTCATAGGAAGCTGAAATTTTGTGTATAAGATAGTATTAGTAGACAAACAACAAAAAAAATCAAAAACTTGTAATGTTTAGCCCTTTTTTAGAAAGTAGGTGAAACGTATCTAGGGTGGAATTTTGTATGTAACAAGTAAAAATTACTTCAATACATTAAAAGTCTTCTTCTTCTTCCTCGCGCTGTCCGGCATTTTGCCACGGCTCATAGGAGCCTGGGGTCCGCTTGATAACTTATCCCAAGATTTGGCGTAGGCACTACTTTTTACGAAAACGACTGCCATCTGACCTTCCAACTCAGAGGGTAAACTAGGCCTTGTTGGGATAAGTCCGGTTTCCTCACGATGTTTTCCTTCACCGAAAAGCGAATGGTAAATATCAAATGATATTTCGTACATATGTTCCGAAAAACTCATTAGTACGAGCCGGGGTTTGAACCCGCGGCCTCCGTATTGCAATGCAAGTCGCACGCTCTTACCGCTAGGCCACCAGCTCTGCAAAAACACATTATAAGTAACATAGAATAAGGAAAAGCGAAGTACAAAGGCGAATTAATCCCTTTGAGGGATCTTTTCCAGTTAACCAACGACTTACATAATAGCTTCGTTTCAACAGGAAGGTAATGAAGAGTGAATAAATTTTTCACTTTACGCTCATGTGACGTATTTTATCATATTTTAACTAAGGTGTAGAGTTTGTAAAGTTAGGGCTTGTAGAGTTAGAAGCTTGGCTCTACATGAGATCTGTACCCCTAGTGTAACTTTGATCGACATCATAACGTGACGAACGCGTTTGCGTTAAGTCTCATTTTGTATAGGATTTTGAGTTTCCAAAACGTCCCGCTTGGCGCGCTCTTTCGAAATCCAATACAAAATGAGACTAAACGCAAACGCGTACGTCACGTTTCTAAATCGAATTTATTTACACTAGGGGTACTGATAACTTTTTGACAGTGTCTCGTCTCGTCTTGACAGCATTTTACATAAAAATGTTTGTGGTGGGATACTTTTGTACGCAAACTATCGAAAATTATATCTATTTGGAAAAATATTCCAGGGTGTACACTGTACAGTGGTACATACTTTTGGTGCGTTTTTTCATACGCTGCTAGTGATGCTGACTGTACTTAATCAATAATAAAGTAATTAAAGTGGTTGTTTAGACTACGCTTAAGAAATTGCGCGACAATATTTATTGTTTACCCAATCGGCTTCGGCCTGAGAGCAAATTAAAGTTAAAGATATTTAAACTTTGATTTAAGTATAAAGTGACTGTTATGTCTTAGAATGGTTATATTATTAAATAAGTTTTTGGTAAAATTTTCATTTGTGGCACAAGCTTTTATCGCTGACTGTACTTTTCTTTCCACATGCAACTAATACTCATCGGGACAATTCTAAAAACCCCGAACACAATTAGGTTGCGTTGTTTTATCACAGAGTTACTATGTCCACCTCTTGTCTCCATCATCAGATCAGCTCGATGGTACCATAATATTGCATTGTCACCCGACTTACATATGTATGCAAATTTTCAGCTCAATCGGTAACCAGGAAGTGGATCAAATTTAACTTGAACTTAACTTAAAGATTTGATTACTTAAACAGACAACGGTCAGGTGAAAGTAAATAAAAGCTTGTAATGAGATGACAATGAGGTCAATTAATATAAGTAGTAGATGTTTAAAAGACTTTATTTACAATAACAATATACATAATGGATATATACAGAGGATTACTATAACTGGCTTAAATCTAAAATAGGCCCTTGACACATTGTAGGTACCAAGGATGCTGCCAGCATATCCTCGTATCGCATTACTGATATGTTGTGCGGGGAAGCGGCCAGCTCTTCGGTCACCAGTTGCGTCAACCATATAGTAGATCGTTAACCAAGAGATGAAATGGTGCCTTGCGAACACTCTAATTAACTTATCGTTATCGTATCTCATTCTTCGAATCGGGCCGTAAGTCCACTATTGACATTATATCTAGTATTAAGGCAAATCAATTTCAATTTACTTTGTCAATGTGCCATTATTGTTTTATAATTGTTAATGCTTATAATTATTATTGCTGTTAGTATAAGTTTCGTGACGCATTGGTTCAACTGTAATGACATGTAAACATTTTTTATCAATAAAAAAAATTAAGACATATTTTTAGGTACCTATAACAATATTTTTAATAACAAAACTAGAATGACATACAACTGATGTTATCTTACCCATATCATTCGGTTATCGTGCATATGCATGTCCGTACATGTATTTGCGCAAGGGAGACGCACGATAACAATAACATAATGATTTAAATACGATCGATTTCGCCTGTCAGACTTTGTTCGGTCATTTAATTTTTTTATCTACACCTTCGTCAGTTGAATCACTGACCAATGCTTTAGCTTTTGTACCTGTCTATTCAAATTGTATTGTAATGTCCGTTTGTTAATATACGTTGCGCCTGCGCAACAGAGTCTAATTCTCACTAACCAGTGTATCATGACCTACGTATGTACTCGTACCACGGGTAAAGGGGCATTATGGCGGTTGGGCAAGCGCTGACTAGGTACCTTCACACATGGTACGTGTCAGGGCGCTGCCAGCCAGTGAACTGGGGGGGGGGGGGGGGGGCTTGATATCGCCGGAAGCCTGGGGGGGAGGGGGCAGGCACCGCAGGGGGACATACATTGTATGCAAGATTGGAGCTCCGGGGGGGCAGCTGCCCCCTCTGGCTGTCCCTGGCTACACCCATGATTATTACAACTTGTAAGACTACTGTACTGTACTTAATCTTTTTTTCATTGTAGAAGGCCCTCTGATTCTGTGCCTTGTAAGTAGTAGGTACTTATCACGTTGTAACAGTAGATTGTTAACCAAGGGATTAAAACGACAGGCAATCCGAGACTGAAATGGTGCCTTTTAACCGAGTTAAATACTCTACTTTTCATTTCGAATACGAGTAACGTAAAATACATGTGTATTTCAAAAACATGGCTAAGTATAAACGTCAGTAGTATTTTCAAAATAAAGTACTTAGAAAGTATAATGCTTTCGAGCAGAAACGTATCATTTTCTGCACACTTTTTAGAACAACAGCGACCCACTTTAGACCAGCGGTTGAACAAAAATGGGTTTCGATAATATTAAAGTTTTTTCTTTTTTGATATGTCATTGGGAGTATGTTAAATAATACTTTGGTAAAAAGTTAGAAATTTTAAGGTTGAGCTTTCGGTTATATTTAAATATTTTAATTTTTGCTAATAACTAAGTAAATATAGAATTAAAGTTACAGAAAACTTTAGCATATCGAATAACACTTCAATTTATGTACAATTTTCAGTTTTTAGAAATCTGGAACAGCTGCTTTCTAGTAAACGTAAAAACACGAGTTATTTTGTAAATATAGAATTAGAGTTGCTGATATTGCAAAATTACGATATTATCGATCAACTTAGTATTCTAGTAAAAAGTTAGACATGTAGACAATGTGCTTGTCTAGATATTGATTTCAGGTTAAGCAGTATAGCTAATATTTAATTAAAGTTTGTAGAGTTAATAATAATCGATCATCAACAATGATCTCAGTTACTAAACAAAAATTTAGAAATATAAAATCACGGCGACACTCATTACTGATATGTATGCATTCCTTGCTTATATAAATACGTTACGTTTCAAACGCGCGGCAAGTTTGCGCGCGCCGCGCGCTGTGGCAGGAGGCAGCGAACAACGGTAGTGGGGAGCGGGGTGCCCTTGACTGCGTCTACGGTCCATCAAAAAAATTCCTAAAGCGTGTTTTAAATTAATAGCAATAGAAAATTGTTATTTTGTTGTTACTATAATAGGTATTGCCCGCGGTTTCGTTCACGTAGAATTCGTTATCGCGTTACATGAATATTATTTATTTATTTAAACTTTATTGAACAAACAAAAAAAAAAACACAAATGGCGGACTTAATGCCAAAAGGCATTCTCTACCAGTCAACCATTGGGTCAAATAGAGACAAAAAAAACACATTCTCATACAGATGACCGGGTGGTCATCTGTATGAGAATGTGTTTTTTAAAAATGGTACAAGGAAGGGTTTCCTTGTACCATTTTAAAAGCCAGTTGCAGCTTTTCTTTCCCGATTTTTTTCAGATGTTTGGACTTGGTATTTTCCTCGCGATAGTTATTTGTTTTAAGGGGAATGTTGTTGTTAACCGCTAATGCTAATATTGATAACCGATAGTTATATAGAGATACGTTATAAGGTATATGCACCCTCATGTTATTTATTTCTGATAAGAAATAAATGTAAGACAAAATTCACAGTGATACATTTCAAGTAGGTTGCCTTGTAAGATTGCGTACGGATAGTATTTTTGTTTATTATTTCATCGTATGATATATCAAATGAAAGCTTATTTGAAAGTTGCCGTATTAAAAAAGTTGGTCCAGTTAATGGTCGCCTAGATTAACCGATTTTTATATAAAATGTAGGCAACCATGGACTGGACCAACTTGTTAAAAAGGCAACCTAGTACAGTTAGTAATATAGTACCTGGGCGACCGAGCTTTGCTCGGTTATAACTATTTATTGTAATATGGTGGTGATAATGTACATAAACTTAAAAAGTAAAATGTGAACTGACAATTATTATTATTTACAATCGATTTTAACATTACAGCACTTGTCACAGAGTAACGCCATCTATTGTCGATTTCTCTTATTACATAGGTCATTTTTTTTTACTAAATTAAACTTGTGTAAAACAATAAAAATTAAAAAATTATATAATAACTTGAACATATAAAAAAAACAAAAGTTAGTCACCGGGCGAGATTCGAACCCGTAACACTCGTTTAGCAGTTCGCGTCTTAACCCGCTGGACCAGACGGACAGTGGCCGGCAACACGAAATTAGTGACCATATTCTGCGTCGAAAGAAAAACGCATGAAAACTCGAAAACATGCGTTTTCCCAAACATAAGACTAATCTAGATAGATTGTATACCCCCAAAAACCCTTATATACCAAATTTCAGCGAAATCGTTAGAGCCGTTTCCGATATCACAGAAATATAATTATATATATATATATACAAGAATTGCTCGTTTAAAGGTATGAGATAAAATAACTTTTCTTTTGATATATCATGTGACGTTTTCGTTTACACACTAAAAGCACAGTGTAAAAAGTAACAGTGGGCCGACGCCTTTGATGTTTGCGTAAATGCCGACACCGCTCAAGGTCTCCGTTAGTGTTGAGTTGCTCACTCGTGAGGCACCTCATTTGTACCACTCACTTTGTTAAATTGTCGCAGAACTTCACACCGCATAAATGTCATACATCACTCCTCAATTAATTTTACTCATTTACTCGCGCGCATCACACACAGCTCTTACCACTCAAACACTTCAAATTTAAAAAAAAACTCTCAGCCTTTCAAACTCACTCGCGTTCCTCACAACTCGCAAGAGAGTCGCGAGGCGCTCGGTGCTCGCCGACATTCAAATGAAGAAATGAGTCATTGACGTCATCGTATTCATCGCTCATACTATCAACTGTCCAACTACAAACCTTATTGCAAGGACAAAAGGTCCACCGAGAAATGCGTTGTGTTTATACCATTCACTCGCCTCACTGTGACATCCCCTCAAAAATCCTTTCAAAATGAAACAATGAATTGGATTTACCGAAAGAGGGAGTGAGACAGACACGCGCCGTGCTTCAATAACACCTCATCGAAAATACGTTAAAAATGAAACACGAAAGAAAACAAGCGTAAGCGTCCGCAAGCTTACATACATATTACGCCATTTTGATCCTAGCATTGCTAAGTTACTTGTCAAAAGCGAAAAATCTAAGTCATCAAAGAACCTACCGAAGAAAGTTTTTTTTCTCTGTCGCACTTGTAATTTCATACGTAAGTGCGACAGCAAAGCAAAACTTCGTGGTTCGCGGTAGGCCTCCATATTTGTTAGCTATTATTGTACTAACGCGCATACCAGTATAACCTGACCTCAAGACTCATATTGCTGGTGTCATGTATAATCTGAATCAATTAGACTGGACAGTGAAATGGTTACTTGATAAGCGATTGAAATGCCAACCAAGTCTCACTGGGCATTTACGAAGCTTGCTTAAAAACAGTTATCGTTTAAGAGACCAAAATATTATTTAAATTATTGAAATATAATATAGTGGCGTACACAAAATATGATAATTTACATTAGTTTATTAATAAAAAAAGTAAATATAATTTGTATAGGTGAAATAAACATGTACATTTTAACGATTTGAATTTGTAATACTTTTTGTTAACGTGCTTCGTAACGTGATTCGCTATTTCGATCATTTATGATTTTGACATATTTATAATACGAGAAACTCGAAAAAGTTGTTCGTAATCTTTAGTTGTGTTTTATAAATAGTGATCAGTGACCATTCTTATAATTATGCCAAAAAAACAATATATTAACATTGTTTTCGCGATAAAATATACCTGTGGGTCTTTCGTTGTGTCTTTTGCATACAAAAATCAAGTGTATATTACACGCCGGTGGCATTACCGCGCGAACGTTATTGAGGCTTTCGTTTGTTATCATATTACAATGATATTATTACTGATAAATTATGAGGTGGTAAGTTAGTAATTTCTATATAATAATGGTACAAACAATATTGGATTTGTTCTCCTTAGTTTGTTAATTGTTTGTTTGGTAGTTTATGGTTAGTATTTATTTCAATATATGAATGTTAAACTTAAAATGATATCAAGTAGCAAAAATTGATACTGAACAATCTAACAATAAAAATAATAAACTGCTAAATTAGAACAAGTTTCATAAAAGCATCAAATTAAGTTGCAATAGGATGTATGTACTTTAACTCCTTAGTTTGATTCTTAAATGTATGTCTTCTGTTGTTAAAGTTCTGTTTTAAACCTCCAGAATTGCACTCCAATTAAATATTTAAAAGGAAGTTTAGCAATGCCTAAATATGTATTTACATTAAATATGGTTTGCTGCCGTTGGAGTTGATGGAATAGTCGATGCTGCAAAACTGCTAGTACCTCTCCTCATTTGAAGTAAGACATTGTAACACCTCATTTTAGAGAATGAGGTACTCATACAAACTCATTTTAAATTGATGTCCTACCCATCACTAGTCTCCGTACCTACCTAGGGTTATCACAGACTTACACAACTGCCCAAAAGAGGATGGAAATGTTTTTAGTTTTCATGTTGTATGATGTATGTGTACTAATTTTACAAATGACGTCCATTTTGGAAATAAAGATGGCGGACGTCACTTTTTTGAAAAAGTCGTCATGGGTGTTGTTTTCTGGGTTTTTAGGGGTGTGGATTTCAAAAATGGCATCTATTTTGAAAATAAATATGGCGGACGCTACTTTTTGAAATGGGTGTCGATGTGTGTAGCCGTGATATCAACCACCTTTAATTCTAAAATGGTCTCTATTTTTGAAATCTGCACCAACAAGAACCGCCAAAATTGACGTCATTTTTGTAATTGGAACCCCGAGGAACCTCGGAGATGACACCCATATCGATTTTCAAGAAA
The DNA here is from genome assembly GCF_033807575.1 of Cydia pomonella. Classification (NCBI taxonomy): domain Eukaryota; kingdom Metazoa; phylum Arthropoda; class Insecta; order Lepidoptera; family Tortricidae; genus Cydia; species Cydia pomonella. Next base: position 9,272,953 of record NC_084728.1, read on the forward strand.
ATTAATGTCCGCCATCTTGGATTTCAAAATAGACGTCATTTTCGTAATCGGAATCCTGAGGAACCTCGGATATGACACCCATATCGACTTTTAAGAAAAAATATGTTCCGCCATCTTGGATTTCAAAATGAACCTCATTTTCGTAATCGGATCCCCGAGGAACCTCGGAGATGACACCCATATCGATTTTTAAGAAAAATTAATGTCCGCCATCTTGGATTTCAAAATGAACGTCATTTTCGTAATCGGAACCCCGAGGAACCTCGGAGATGACACCCATATCGATTTTTAAGAAAAATTAATGTCCGCCATCTTGGATTTCAAAATAGACGTCATTTTCGTAATCGGAATCCCGAGGAACCTCGGATATGACACCCATATCGACTTAAGAAAAAATAATTTCCGCCATCTTGGATTTCAAAATGAACGTCATTTTCGTAATCGGATCCCCGAGGAACCTCGGAGATGACACCCATATCGATTTTTAAGAAAAAATAATGTTCGCCATCTTGGATTGCAAAATGGACGTCATTTTAGTAATCGAAACCTCGAAGAACCTCGGAGATGACACCCATACCGATTTTTAAGAAAAATTAATGTCCGCCATCTTGGGTTCCATAATGGATGTCATTTTCGTAATCGGCACCCTGAGGACTTTCAAAAATAATGAAAACATCAAATACTACATGATACATATACAAACAGAAGCAAGAAACAATTTCTTGCTTTTTAAAGTCTAAAACTACTCATAATTTCTTAAAATAAGTTATAAAACATGTCCGCCATTTTGAATTTGAAAATTGATATCATAATTATGATATATTTTTGTTTACACTGAGACAAATAATTAGCACATGTCGTATGAAATATTTTAATTGTGTGTTTTTTTTTATTTTTTTTTATACTACGTCGGTGGCAAACAAGCATACGGCCTGCCTGATGGTAAGCAGTATCCGTAGCCTATGTACGCCTGCAACTCCAGAGGAGTTACATGCGCGTTGCCGACCCTAACACCCTCCCACCCCTCGTTGAGCTCTGGCAACCTTACTCACCGGCAGGAACACAACACTATGAGTAGGGTCTAGTGTTATTTGGCTGCGATTTTCTGTAAGGTGGAGGTACTTCCCCAGTTGGGTTCTGCTCTAGATCTGGAATGACATCCGCTGTGCTGTGCCCTACCACACAGAGCCAGATGACATTTACAATGCCCATACCTCTCTTATAATGCCTGTGCTAAAAATGTGATTGCGTAATGTGTAAAACAATAAAAATTAAAAAATTATATAATAACTTGAACATATAAAAAAAACAAAAGTTAGTCACCAGGCGAGATTCGAACCCGTAACACTCGTTTAGCAGTCCGCGTCTTAACCCGCTGGACCAGACGGACAGTGGCCGGCAACACGAAATTAGCGACCATATTCTGCATCGAAAGAAAAACGCATGAAAACTCGAAAACACGCGTTTTCCCAAACATAAGACTAATCTAGATCGATTGTTTACCCCCAAAAACCCCCATATACCAAATTTCAGCAAAATCGTTAGAGCCGTTTCCGAGATCCCGGAAATATATATATACAAGAATTGCTCGTTTAAAGGTATAAGATAATTAGGCATTAAAACACTCGTGTGATCTTTTTAAGAAACTCACTTCGTTCGTTTCCTAAGCCCACACTCGTGTATTTTAATGCCTTTTATTATGTAGCAGTAACATAAACTACTAATATATGTTGAAAGTAAGTACAGGCGGCTAACACAATGGTACCAAAAGACAAAAGTTTTGAAAATGTAATTTTCATCATCGTCTTTTGGCTGTACATTTGAGGGCCTATCGCGAACCACGTTCGACGTGTTACCTCTCTGTCGCACTTGTAAATTCGTACGTAAGTATGACAGGGAGGCAACACGTCGAACGTGGTTCGCGGTAAGCCCTCTGATGCCACCTCCATTAGTCTTTTGTACGCCGGTATAGCCTTCGACTCAATGTATAATCTACACTTTTTATGGAAACGTAGTTCCTCCTTCCTGTAGAAATATTTAACTTTCCCATCACCAAGAAAGATTATTTGCTCGCAGTTATTAACTGCTCAATTCCTCGTTTTTTCTCTGTTACTAAGTCAGTACAGTACACATATCAAACATTTTTCACTCATTTTGAAGTCATAATAACTTTTATTCTATAATTAAATTCATGTAATGTCCGCATCTAATTTATGTGCACGATAAACAAACAAATGAATGATTTGAAAGAAAAGACAAACAGCGCTTGCGAAGCTGAGCGGGGGGCGCGGGCGGGGCGAGGTATCTATCGCTCACTAGGTCGGCTACGATAGGCTCCCGCGCGCCGAGCCGACATGTTGACGGACCAGCGCGGCGTGGTTATGAATTTCGCGCCTTTTTAAGTTGATTTTACTATTACAATGCAAGCTACACACAGATATTTCTACCTTTCCATAAAATGGCTGCATATATTATTTTATAGTAATAGACTTATCTCTACGGACTTTAATTCAATATTAGATCTTACAGGACAAAAAAACGCTTATTAATTGTAAAGCACATATCCTATTCTTCTAATTTTTTGCCTTGCCTATTAACTTAAGAATTTAGATATTATATTGTGGATTTTTCAAACTTTAATTCAATATTGACAAAATAATAAGCTAATTTGAGTTTGACAAAGTAGCACGTTGATTTTTTTTCTAAAAAATTGATAGCATAAAGCCTCATACATATTATAAAAGACGATGCTTAAATTTTGTACTTTAATTCAATATTCAAAATTCATCAATAAAAATACATAAATACCTTATTTATATCTAACGCTCGTTCTAAATTTTCTTCATATATTACAAATATGCTTAAAAATATGTCCCATACCAGATAAACATCACTTTTCACTCTTTAGAATTATCGAAACTTATAGGGCAAAAATCCGGTCCCACTATTGGTCTACTTTCAGAGCAAAAGAAATGAAAAATTATATTTGTTCCTTTATTAAGCTGGTTGCTCCGAGCCCGACTCTCCCGTACTTCAAGCTATTGAAATAATACAACTGACCCCACGCCGAGATTGGATCTCGATCGGATCAGATCTCGGATCGGTGTCGACAATAATTGCTATTGTTCGCTGAGACCGCTCTCAACATGAATTTGGAATGTCATTATTACAGAGTTGTAGAATTGCCGCCAAAAAAAAAAATTGTTTGTTAAATAATACCCATGATAATGTGTGCTTTGTAACCAACTAACCAAATCGTTTCTTATTAGAAAGTCAAGTTGACTCGGCTTTCTAATTAGGGGTCATCCATTAATTACATCACACGTTTAGGAGGGGCGAGGGGGTCAAGAAAATGTTGTGACAATGGGGAGGGGGAGTCACAACCTTTGTGACATCATCACGTCACTTTAACTTCATCAATGACCGATTTTTTTTATTCGCTGTAAGTTAAATAATACGGTTTTGGAACGATAATCGTTTTTATTCGTTTAAATTTTCTTTCCTAATCAGTTTTGGGTTATAAAATTACTAATATTTGTTTTATCAAAAATGTTTTTATAATAATATTATTATATACTTAATCCGATTTGCCGATTTTTACCAAAAATGTGACGTCACACCAGGGCCAAATGTGACCATGTGTAGTGTCACAAGGGGTCAAAAAATCTAGAAATTCGTATGACGTAATTAATAGATATACCCTTAGGCACGATTTGAATGGTGACGAGCATCGCTTATGCCCAACACACATACCCACGATACGATATCGTCTGATCGTCTCACGTGTCGGCGTCGTGTAACGTTACGATGTCGTATCGTGGATATGTGTGTTGGCCCTAGGCCGGCGGACAGCGATTTGACTGCATTCTTAACGTGAACGAATCATATGATAAATTGTACGTGCACACGAAAATAATTTAAAAATAAATACTGTAAAAACACCAAATATATCCGAATGCTACATTAGAATTAGATTATACGGTCGTATCAAAACTACACGATGAATACTAATGCACGGGCTAATGTGGCTGTTAATGAATACACAAGTAAGAACAGTGTTGAAATGGGTTTCTATATGATGGACTGTATATTAAAGTGCTGGCTCACTTTTACTCATTTTATTGTACTTCGACAAAAAAGAGCAAGCACACAGATAACAAAAAACTAGCCAAGAGCATGTCGGGCCATGCGCAGAGTAAGGTTCCGTAGTTACTCTTCCGTCACAATAAGCTAAACTGGAGCTTAAAGTATGGTAGATTGTTAACCACGGGATGAACTGTGGGTGTACGTCTTTTTACTATGAAGGGGAAACTTTTTGCGATAACTCAAAAACAGCTAAGCGAATCATATCCGCTATATTTTAAGTTTAATGTCTTTCTTAAGCTCTACTTTCAAGATTTTTTCATATTTTTTAACCTATGGTTCAAAAGTTAGAGGGGGGGCGGACACATTATTTTTTCTATCGGAGCAATTATCTCCGAATATATTTACTTTATCAAGAAATGTTTGTTGAAGACCCCTATTAGTTTTGAAAGACCTTTCCAACGTTATCCCACACTGTAGGGTTGAAGCAAAAAAAAAAATGTTAACCCCCACTTTACGTGTAGGGGACGTACCCTAAAAAAAATTAAATTTTTAGATTTTATTGTACGACTTTGTCGGCTTTATTGATTTATATATCCATGCCAAATTTCAGCTTTCTAGCACTAACGACCACGGAGCAAAGCCTCGGACAGACAGACAGACAGACAGACAGACAGACAGACAGACAGACAGACAGACGGACATGGCGACACTATAAGGGTTCCTAGTTGACTACGGAACCCTAAAATGGTTAAAAAAATGCGGTGTCTTTATGCGTACCACAGATAATACAAATAATTCCTTATGTTGGCAATGCTGGCAACACATAGTTGCGGGAACCTACTAAGAGATTAGTAAGTCTGTGGTATGGTAATGATGACGAAGCATTTGTCCAGCATTCGCGACCGGTCACTCACGCAGGGAGCCAAGAAATTATTTGGATAAGTGATAAGTGACGGGAATTCAATTTATTTATAAAAAAAATATTGCACAATAAAAATTAGTACACATGGCGGACTTAATGCCTATAATGCATTAGCTACCACTCAACCATAGGGCAAAACAGAAATTCTGGAATGTGGGTGCAGTGATATAAATATAAATATTATAGGACATTATTACACAAATTGACTAAGTCCCACAGTAAGCTCAATAAGGCTTGTGTTGAGGGTACTTAGACAACGATATATATAATTATTTATAAATACTTAAATACATAGAAAACACCCATGACTCCGGAACAAATATCCATGCTCAACACACGAATAAATGCCCTTACCAGGATTTGAACCCGGGACCATCGGCTTCATAGGCAGGGTCAGGGTCACTACCCACTAGGTCAGACCGGTCGTCAAAAACATAATGCCGCCTCCACTCTGTCATAGTTCCTCGTCTATCATTTTTTATCTTCAAGCACAGACACAGAATTGCTTGTAACGATGCCGTATATAACAAACACACTTAATTGACTTATAATAGACCTTACCTCTTTACATTAAAGTCCACGATTGAACAAACTGTCAAATGTGATACTTCGTATAAAATATTTCAAAAGTAATTGACCAATAATAGTTCTTATCACTTTGTATTAAGAGTTATGGAAAGTAAAACTGTTTGAACGTCTGTTGTACAAAAAGTTTTTAAATTGTTTGATTAAAAATATATCTTATTTTAATGCAATATGAGTTACAAATAGACTAGTATTTTAATAGTGATATGGCGTATAAAAGCGACAATGTCGGACCAATATTAATGCTTATTACTTTAGTTTAATGAGTACAAGTTATATCCAAGTTATATATAATAATATATAAGTAGTTATATCCAATCTCTCTGCATAGATAGAAATAGTTAGGGTCTTTTGCTTTGCATGTATACCAATTTTAAGTTTCACATGCCAAATGACAGAATATAGTATATAATTAGGTGCATGCGCGGTATCTGTGTCTTATATGTATGTTCATGTGAATAAATCATTCATTCATTTGTTCATTCATTCATTCATAGACTTTGCAATGAAATGTCAAGTTTCTACAGTTATGTCTCCCACCATTCACTTGCCCCTTTCCCATCATTTGGGGTCGGCGCAGCATATTTTAGTACCGTATATCTCTATGTCGTTCGTCATCTCATCATTCACCTGCTTTTTTTCATATCACCTCTCATACAATCTCCTACCTTTTATTTTACCCATTCACCATCATTTCTAATACCTTTCGCGTCACACGACTCATCCCTCCGCATCACATACCTGTACCACGCTAGGCGATTTGATCTTAGCTTTTCAGTTGTCTGTATGTCTCCGACCATGGGGCTTTAAATGTTCGCTAAATCGAGCTAATTTTATCATGGGACAAATTCAAAAATCACGCAAAACAAAATTTTTCATCAGATGTCGATGTTTTCTACGGAAAAGCAAAAAAAAAACACGATTTCGGGTTCGTAACATAGTAAAAGTAGCTCTGTGTAGCGAGTATAATCGAGCCCTGCATTTCTAGACCCATAATGGGACACATACACACAACTGAAAAGCTAAGATCAAATCAATAAACAAAAAAATTTGATGACCTATCTGGCCTAGTGGGTAGTAATAGTAACCCTGCCTATGAAGCCGATGGTCCCGGGTTCAAATCCTGGTAAGGGCATTTATTCGTGTGATGAGCATGGACATTTGTTCTTGAGTCGTGGATGTTTTCTATGTATTTAAGTATTTATGAATATGTATATATTATATATATCTGTCTAAGTACCCGCAACACAAGCCTTATTAATCTTACCGAGGGGCTTTGTCAATTTGTGTAAAAATGTCCGATATTAAAAAAAAAAACCTAGCGTGGTACGGTCATGTGATGCTTACAGATGAAAGTCATGTGACGCGAAAGGTATTAAAACGAAAGTGAAGAGATGTAACAAAAAAAAAACTAAGGAAAAAAAGGTGGATGGATTGAGAAACCAGGTGAATGATGTGATGAGATGACGAACGAAGTCGCACTAATCCGGAAGTGTGATAGAGAGAGATGACTACGCTACGCTACGGAGCGTGTACGATTGGCATCTTGTCTACGCACCCAGGACACTAGATCCGAAGGGATCGACCAAGGTGGAGACAACTTCATCAAGCTGCCCCGACAAGAGAATATCTCGCTCATGGCTCGGGAACAACCTTTGCTCATCAGACAAATAAATGCCCTAGGGAGCGTGCATGAACTGTAGGAGGTAGCACAGGAGCCGTCAGATTTCTGGCGCGAGGCGTAAATGTGATGTTTATTGTTCCGATGTAGCCCAGAAGATGGCAGAACCTACTATGCACAAGAAAACACGTGACGTGTAAATGTACATATATGGTTCCGATTCAGGCCTCAAGATGGCAGACCCTCCAACGAGTACGGTCCCTATACCGGGATTTGAGCCCAGGACCATCGCCTTCACAGGCAGGATCACTATTGAATAGGCAAAACCGGTCGTCAAAAATCATTATTATCTAAGTATTATTAACTTTGTGTTGCACAACACACGCACAACAAATAATAACCTACACCTACCTACTTACTTATATTATCTTTACAAACCATCGATTAACTGGCCAAAACACAACAGCTTTTTGTGAAATGATTCACAATAACTATAAAATGCCGTTTCATTTCCTTATTATAACTATTAATTGTTCTTAGAAATACTTTTATGTGAGTTGACTATTGTACTCAATGAAAAGAACCGTGACATTAGAAGTACAGTCAGAAATAATAGTACATTAAATCCACTTTTATATTTTTTTACTGGACTACGAAAAAAACGCATTTTATACATAGGGGAAAATGTCAAAAGTCAAAAGTCAAAAAGTCAAAATATTCTTTATTCAAATAGGCCTAGCAACAAGCACTTTTAAATCGTCAATTTTTACAAATATCATCTTAATCTAAATATCAGAGCAATTTATTGATGCAGTTATTATTGTTCTAAAAAAAACATTGAACTATTAGAGATATGGTAAACTTAATAATAAGAATTTCACAAAAGGATCGTCAAACATCAAAATTGTATAAAAATACTAGTCTAGAACCTTTCTAGAATAAAATCTAAATGTCAAAAAATACGGTATATATATACATTGAATTATCAATTTCATCATTAATAACATAACAATAAATAATTCATTCTTTACAATCACACTTAATCCCACGGTGTTTCATCATTCATGTAGTCTTGTGTGCTATAATAGGCTTTAGAGATAAGCTTACGTTTTACATAATTTTTAAATTTACTAACAGACAATTCAGTTTGTGTTAACCGTGAAAAAATTAACTAGTTGCAAGATAAAGATACAGATAGTTGATTATTCAAGTGGGCATATTACAATGCGCTTATGAACTTCAAATAAAGCTACGCCGGGTCTAACCCTACACCTCTGACCCGAGAAGATTTAAGCAAGATTAATAGAGTTATATAACGAATTTTGATGTTCATGTTTCGCGGTAGGCCCTGTTTGTGCTAGTAGCGCCCTCTGCGCAGTTTTGCGTAATATTCCCAATAGGGTTGTTTCCATCTACAAATCTTAGGGTAGAATTGTATCCCAATAAATTCTTTTGGATTATAAGAACATGTTAAACTACTTTTAGGGGACCTGTAATGACCATATTTTTGAAAATATTGAATTTAAAATATCTTTTGGCACACGTCACGTGACCAAACTCGAAAAGTCTTTGAAGATTCTGATGACGTTACAACTCTCGGATTGACACTGTTGACAGTTAGGCGATAAACAACAAATGACAAATGTCAGATGACAGCTCGTATCTGTTACGTGTGTATGTAGTTATGTGTCAAACCGTAAACTGTGACGTCACACAAATTTCAAAGAGCATTTTGGGCGCGAAAGCATCCGTCAAAATATATTTTGTTAATTTAACATATTTAAAGCCGTTTTTAGTATAAAAATTGAATGTTAGGGCAACTTTTAGTTAATATAGAACGTAATACAAGCGTTTCAAAAAAATTTTTTTAATTATTTTATTGTCTATATTATATCCACGCTGACTGTACCTTTGGTTATGTGAAAGGTGTTTTGTGAATCATTATTGCGACACTAAATGAAATAATGTGGTGATGACGTACTACATTTTATATTGACTAAGCCTAATGAATAAAGATATTGTATATTGTTATTGTCAATAAATAGAATTACACCATGAATAAAGATAAAGATCCAAACTTCAAATTTCATTATAATATATCTAATAGTTTCCGAGGAAAAAGTGTGTGACATACGAACAGACAGACGGTCGGACGGACGGACAGACGGACTGACAGACAGACGAACGGACGGACGGACAGACAGAATAAACTAAGGTGACTGTGGGCAAGACCGGCATACTTTATTTATTTTTTACATTGGAGTATTCTAGCTCCGTTAATTATTCACTTACGTGACCGCTTGTAATCACATACGATGAAGAATTTCATATATAATAATTAAGCTATAGTGATAGATCATTTTAATCATTAATTAAGCAAAAACAATAGTATTTTTAAAAATTCGGCGAGTAGACGGACTTCCCGTGTAGTTTAAGGTAAGTCCGTCTAGTAACGTTATCAGCCATACTATGGGTGCTTATGTGTTCGTATTAGAATCCTTACAAAGAATGAAACCAGACAATGAAAAGTGTACTCTAAACTTGTTAATATAGGGTTTAGATTCGAAATAAACACAATTTTTCTTATTAAAAGGTAAGTCCGGCATATACTACGTAAATGGGGTGGTAAACCTTTTTTGGAAAATAATTATACGTACTTATTTTTTTTCTTCTCAAATAAAATACCAATAGTCATTTTAAATTTACTCGTTGTTTTAAATTTACGGAGATCAAAGAGGGTTACATAAATAAGCTCATAGGAGTAGCAAGTTTAAATCAAATAGTGATTGGCAAATCAAATTCCATAACACAAGTAGGTACCCTACATACGTAAATTTTCAGGATAAGTAAGGCGAAGAACCCACGTCACATAGCGGCGTGGCACACGCGGTACAGCGTTGGCGTGGCGCGTAACCTTGTATCACGGTGTAGGCAAATCGCCTAAATCACGATAAGTACAATAAATGTTCCGAAATAAAAAATACGTATGGACTCGTATGGCTGCAGTGATTTTAATCTTCAAAACTATCAAGAAAATATGACTGTACAACCGTATTCTAAAATTCAAGAGGAGTAAAAAGGGTAATAATATGTGTCATAGGTATAATAATATAACATATGAAGGCCCGAATCCCGGTAGGGGCATTTGCTTGTATAATCTACACAGATATTTGTTCCTTCAGTCATGTTTGTTTTTTATATATTTCTCTATATGAGTTTCTATATGTCGTCGCCTAGCATCAATAGTAAAAGCTAAGCTATGCTTAGCTTGCGGCCAATATTTATTCATTTATTTACTTAATAGGTATTTTCTTATTTGTATTTTCGGTTACATAGTGCTGAGGATAAAGAACACATTTATTTACTAGTTTCGAGATTAAAATTGTTAATAAATACAAAACACAAACATCATACGCAATGTCGTAAAAATGCGTATCTGTAGTAACCTTATAAAATCGCAATAAATAATATTGAAGCCATTTAACAGTTGGTAACCTCTGATTCAAGGAAAGTCCGGCATATGACGGACTTGCCTTGTGCATAGTAGACGGACTTTCCAACTTAGCAAAATTTTAATGTGATGAATGATGGAACGTATAATTACAAAACTAAGCCAATATCTTATAATTTAAACACATAATAAAGATTGCCGGGTCTTATATTACTTACGTAGTCGAGTTCTGGTGCAAAATCTGATCACAAACTATTTTTAACAATTTTATTTGCAAAGACTGTCGCACTATCACTTCGAGTTCCATACACGTAATGACTTGTTTACGTGGATTGCTCTGAAGTTCGTTGTCACAGCGCCATCTGTTTTAGAGTGAGGGAACTAGCGCGAAAAACTGACTTATAAACTCGACGCCAAAGCGGCAAACGCTTTCTAATTCAAGAGTTATAATGTGTTGACGGACTTGCCTTGTAGACGGTCTTGCCCACAGTGACCTTATAAGGGTTCCGTTTTTTTATTATTTTGGCAATGGAACCCTAAGAATGATCTGAATACGATAAATTACCTATACTCATGCCCAAAAACCTTTTTTATACTACGTACCTTACACATACCTTATACATCTTAATAAAATAGCTTGTATACCGGTTCAATCTTGAAAACCTAAATAATAATTCAGCCTATATACGTCCCACTGCTGAGCACAGGCCTCCTTTCATGCGCAAGAGGACTTGGGCTATAGTCCCCACACTAGGTCGGGATTGGGGACTTCACATAAACCTTTAAATTTCTTCGCAGAAGGTTTCCTCACGATGTTTTCCTTTACCGAAAAGCTAGTGTTAAATAACAAATTATATTTCGTACATAAAGTTCTCAGTAAAATTCATTGGTACGAGTCAGAATTTGAACTCGCGACCTCCGGATTGAAAGTCTGATGTCACCTCGCGTCCACCACCGCTTAAATAAAAAAAACCTACTTAAATAATAATGTAGTTTATAAATGACATTGTCAGATTATCTAATTAACACGTATGTTGGCTACCATAGACGTTGATGCCGTGTAAAGTACTGTCACGGATTAATGGGAGGTATTTATTTTTGTCATAATTAACACATTATGGTTGGGTTAGAGTTAAGCTTTTTTAAAGGCAGTATACACTGTTACTTTCGTAAATCGTTAAGAAATTGGGCTTAGGGTGGAAACCCTTGGGCCGTGGGGACCTGGCGCTCACAGCATTTTCAAAGAGCTAGCGAAGCGCATGTAACTCCTCTGGAGTTGCAGGCGTACATAGGCTACGGAGACTGCTTACCATCAGGCGGGCCGTATGCTTGTTTGCCACAGACGTAGTATAAAAAATAAAAAGGAGAGCCTCGTGGAGGCGACGGGTGATAGGAGGGCTGGCTCTTGCCTCGCTCAACGCATTGGCATTGCCGTCCAGCGCGGCAATGAAGCCAGCCTTCTAGGCACCTTGCCACAAGGCACCGTGCTGGAGCCAGTTTTTTATTTATTATTATTATCTCCGTTACAAACTCTCGGGTTTTTAAGCCCGGTCATTTATAAGGCGTGCGTGGGGATTGTTTAAGCGTTATAAGTAATTGCGATTTATTGTCAACATAGTTTTTTTTTGGTATCTCAAACGGCGCCACACGCCCATAGATAGTGTCAATTGTTTCATCGCTCTCGCTCTCTCTATCAAAAAATGGCTGCACGCGTAAGTCCATAACTCTGTGTTAAAAATAATAAAATTAGTTTTAGTGCACAAATATTGTGCTTCAAAAAATGTAAAAGTCGAAATAAAAGACTATTGTGTTAAATCCAACGTTTTATTGAAGAGTTATCCACCAGTGAACCAGCTTATCCAATTATCCAAATTGTGCCGGCCACATGATTGGACAATGGTCCAATCGAACCGAATAAGAACTAAATTACAAGATTATCACCATGGAATATATAAAATTACAGCAAAATATAGAAGAGATAATTGACAAGGCCGCTTCTAACCTCAAAAAATCACCGAAATCGCGTATGACCAACACGTACTTACAAGCAAGGTTAGATCTTCTCGAAGGAAATTGGAAATCTTTCGAGAGCAACCATCAAACGATTTTGTTAGAATCTAAGGATCCAAGCAATACGTACTTCACAAATGAAACCTATGACAGAGTCGAAGAAAAATATATTGATTATAAGTGTCAGTTAAAAGAGGCCTTGGAAAAAATCAAATCAACAATGTCAACATCCTCAACTCACACACATAATAATCTACAGAGTGAATCAAATCCATCAAGTGCAGTGAAGCTACCCAGAATTATAATCCCCGTATTTTCTGGCAAGTATGCGGAGTGGCCTACTTTTCACGACCTATTCGAATCTGTGATCAATAACAACCAGACTTTAGCACCTGTACAAAAGCTCCACTACTTAAAGGGTCATCTGACGGGTGAAGCAGAGCAGTTAATACGACACACACCTATAACGGATGCAAATTATGAACAATGTTGGACATTATTGAAGAAACGTTACAGCAACACTCGCTACATCTCATCGTGCATACTTAACCGCTTAATAAGCCAAAAGACTTTAACCGCAGCATCTTCTTATGGTGTCAAACAAATATTAGACACAACAAATGAATGTTTAAGTGCTCTGACCAACATGAATATTGATGTTTCAACATGGGATCTTATCATCATCCACCTGATCATACAGAAGCTTGACCAGGAATCCCGGAAAGAATGGGAACACAAGATAAGTGATTACTCAGATAAACTACCAACGTTTAGTGAATTTTCAACATTCCTAGAATCCAGATTTAGAGCATTGGAGTTCTTAGAGCCAAGTACTAAGAAAGAAACAAGATTAAAAGAAACAGAGCGACCTAAAGTGTTCAGCATTACCTCATCAGCATCATCAGTATCCTGCCCATTTTGTGCAGAGGCTCACTTGTTGTACCAATGTAAGCGGTTTAGCCAGGACTCTGTACAACAACGGAGGGACTTTGTCAAAAGTAAGGCGTTGTGCTTCAATTGCTTTGGAGCAAAGCATTCTGCAACACACTGCAAGCGAGACACAACATGTAGGCGCTGCGGCCGCCGTCACCACTCCCTATTGCATCTGGACAGCGAGCAACCACCTTCAGCGCAACCAAGCCGAGCCGTTGAAGGGGTGAAGATCCACAACCAACAGCCGAGTACCCATGAGAAGTCGGAACAGAAGGAACCTGGGCCTGGTAACATAGTGGCTCACGCTGCCGAAAGTTCAGGTTCATCAAATAGTGAGATAATATTAACAACGGCATTAGTTAAGGTAGAAAATAAAGGAAACTGTCATATACTTAGGGCATTTCTTGACCAGGGTGCACAATTATCATTTGTGACTGAGCGTGCTGTACAATTGCTTCAGTTACACAAGATACCTGTTAATGTTAGTGTTGATCCCTCAGGGCTGGGCGGAGAGAAAATCCCCTTGTCAGTCCCAATTAAACACAAAGTTCAATTCAAAATACAATCCATTTGTAGCTCTTTTAGTTGCGTTGTTCAAGCATATGTGGTAAGTCAGGTAACTAATCCCATTCCTTCACAGAAAGTTGAGATTCATGATTGGCAGGAGTTGAAGAAATTAAAGATGGCAGATCCAGGATATGACACTCCAGGCCATGTGGACATGTTGCTGGGTGCTGAGGTGTATGGACTGACCCTGACAGAGGGTATTGTACGTAATCCGACGTCCACGCTGACAGCACAGAACACTGCTTTGGGCTGGATCCTGTCAGGAAGAACACAAGTGAGTAACCATTCTAATAGCTTTATAACTGCTCATATTCTGGATAACTCCATTAATGACACTCTCCGTAAATTCTGGGAAATAGAAACTGATCAGCCTCGCACCTTGTTGTCTAAGGAGGACCAAGTGTGTGAGGAGCATTATGCATCCACTACAACTAGAGACTGTACAGGTCGCTATGTTGTTAGTCTCCCATTTCGTGATGAAGATCCATCATGTCAGTATGGCGAATCACGGAAAGTGGCTTTAAGGAGATTTCTCTCATTGGAGAAAAAGATGGATAGCAATCCACTCCTAAAGCAGGAATATACCAAAGTGATAAATGAATATTTATCACTAAATCACATGGAACTTATCCAAGACCAGCGGGACGCTGCGAGACCTGGCTGTGTGTACATGCCTTACCATGCCGTGATTCGCAGCGACAAATCCACAACCAAGTTTCGCATGGTTTTTGACTGCTCTTCTAAAGGTGTTAATGGCAGGTCCTTGAATGATGATCTCTTGGTTGGTCCACGACTACAACCAGAACTGCGTCATATCATCATGAAATGGCGTATTCATCCAATTTGCTTTATAGCAGATATTATAAAAATGTACAGGCAGGTTAAAGTCGTGGACAAACACACTGATTTCCAACGCTTGCTGTGGCGTGAGAGTTCTGATGACATTGTAAAGGATTACAGGATGTTACGTGTAACTTTCGGGGTCTCGTCAGCTCCTTATCTTGCAGTCAAAAGTTTACAGCAAGTGGCTAAAGATGATGGTAAAGATTATCCATTGGCTGCAGAAAGGGTGCTGACAGATTTCTATATGGATGATTTCATGAGTGGGTGTGAGACAGATGATCAAGCCATCCAAATCTATTCGGAAATAGTTAGTTTGCTAAGTAAAGCTGGGTTTGAATTACAAAAATGGGCAAGCAATAGTCAAAGATTAATGGAAACAATTTATCCACACCCGGTTACCAGCTCTGACAAAGACATAAAACTGGATGACATGATCAAAATCCTAGGCTTGTCTTGGAATCATCAGACTGACTCATTTCACTATAAGGTTAACTTACCTCCACAGCCAACCCCCGTCACCAAGCGGAACATCTTGTCTGACATATCACGTCTCTTTGATCCACTGGGATGGATTTCCCCAGTCATTATCCGAGCCAAGATATACATGCAAAGACTGTGGGTTTCAGGTCACTCGTGGGACGAGGAAGTGACTTCCAACTTGCTGACAGAGTGGAATGAGTTCCGTGAGCAGCTCCCGGTTCTCAACGACTTCATCATGCCAAGATGGGTTGGCGTCAGGCAAGACGCGAGTGATATCCAGCTGCATGGGTACTGCGACGCCTCCAACGACGCTTACGCAGCAGTCGTATACCTGAGGGTAGTGGATCATGAAGGTAATGTTACTGTCCATTTAGTCGCAGCCAGAACGAAGGTCTGTCCAATCCGCCAAATTTCCACACCCCGACTTGAACTTTCCGGAGCAGTACTCTTATCCAAACTGCTGGCAGAAGTATCCACTGTCTTATCCATGCCAGTCAGTCATTGCAGGGCTTGGACAGACTCAACCATAGTCCTCGCATGGCTTCAAGGTGAGCCGAACCGTTGGACAACGTTTGTTGCCAATCGCGTCACTGAGATCCTATCCATACTAAACCATGATCAGTGGGCGCATGTAGAATCCACCAGCAACCCGGCAGACTGTGCAAGTCGAGGAATGTCACCATCTGATTTCATCCAATTCGAGTTGTGGGTCCATGGCCCAGCTTGGCTACATGACCCTAACTACCAGCATCCAACATCCGAGCCCGTATCCACTGAGCTAGAAGCAAAGCCCATGAAAGTCCAGGTATGTACAGTTTTATCCCCTGCTCAGCCATCCGAAGAGTTGAGTGCTTGGACTAAATACTCATCTTTAACAAAGGCAGTAAGAGTAGTAGCTTACTGTCTCAGATTTTGTAAAAAACTGAAAGGAGAATCTTTTCCATCCTATCTGACCGCAAGAGAGCTTGATAATGCCTTGAAGGTAGGTATTAAAGCAAGTCAATTGTCAGCCTTTCCCCGGGAGTTAACTAACCTGAATAACTCTAATCCACTTCCCCGGAGAAGCATTATCTTATCATTGTGTCCCTTCTTGGACGAGGATGGCATTATGAGAACGCGAGGTAGGATTGAGCATAGCGATCATTCTTATAATGTAAAGCATCCTATCATAATGCCTCATGACCATCACTTGTCAAAGCTGATTGTGAGCGACGCTCACTCAAGGACTCTCCACGGAGGCCCCCAACTCACCCTAAATTATGTAAGATCCAAGTTTCTAATTATTAATGCCAAAAGCTTGATTAGACATATTTTAAGTAAATGTGTGAGATGTATAAAGTACAAAGTCACCAAAACTCAACCCTTCATGGCTGATTTACCCAGTAGCAGGGTGACTGTTGCTCGACCGTTCCACCGCACCGGGTGCGACTATGCAGGCCCTATAAATATCAGAATATCCAAAGGTAGAGGATGCAAGAGCTATAAGGGCTATATAGCACTGTTTGTATGTATGGTAACCCGTTGTATCCACCTGGAGGCAGTAAGTTCACTTACCACTGAAGGGTTTCTAGCTGCTTATAGACGGTTCGTGGCACGTCGAGGACCCTGTAAGGAGATTTGGAGCGACAATGGGTCCAACTTTGTCGGTGCATCCAAGGAACTGCGCATCCTCTTCCAGCAGGGCGAGGCTTCTGTCATGAAAGAGGTTGCTGAGGCCTTAGCTAATGAAGGTACTGAATGGCATTTTATTCCACCCCGGGCTCCCAATTTCGGTGGACTCTGGGAGGCGGGTGTCGCCTCTACTAAATATCATTTGAAACGGGTCCTAGATGGCACCACTCTCACGTTTGAGGAGTTATCAACGGTTTTAGCACAGGCTGAGGCTTGTCTAAACAGTAGGCCCATGTACCAGCTGCCATCAAATGAAGTGGACACGAGTCCACTCACCCCGGGACACTTTCTAGTTGGCGAAGCTCTGGTAACCGCGCCAGATCGCAACTATGAAGATTCTCAAATCAGCCCTTTACATAGATGGCAGCTCACCCAGAAGATTATGCAGCAGTTCTGGCGAAAGTGGTCTCAGGAGTACCTAACAACGCTCTATCAGAGGTACAAATGGACTAAGGTGACCCCAGAGCCACAGGTAGGTGACGTAGTGTTAGTCAAGGAGGATGATCTCCCGCCCTCGATGTGGTTATATGGGTTAGTACAAGAAAAGCACCCTGGTCCAGACAATGTCACTAGAGTCGTTACCTTAAAATGTAAACATTCCAAACTTATGAGACCTGTTTCCAAATTAATAGTGTTGCCTGTTGCCAACTAGTATTATTTGTCATGTAGTTAAAGTTATAGTTTCCTGTATTCTTATTTTGCTACCAGTCAGAGCAAGACTAAGAGTATGTTATTAATATGTGTTAAATTTAGTTGTAGGTACCCAAATGGTACTGTAAAATTCATATGGTTGATACTGTTACTGTATAACTTTAGGTTCTTACTCGTAATGAAGTTCCTACAAGGTTGTTACTGAAGTCTCTATTAATACTTCTAAATTCTACTAGTATGTAAAACTATACAAGTGTACTTATTCAAAATGACTGATAGGAAAGAGTACTAATTGTATAAATATTGTAATAGGTATACTTATAAGTTTTATTTTTTCTAAATTACATTTATGTGGTATGTAGTAATTAAAGGGTTTTTAACCTTCAGGTGATTTCTGGATACTCACTTTTACGGGTATGTTAGTAAATGTTAGTTAACGTGCTAAAGTTAGCATACAATGTTACTTGTCTTAGTCAGCCTGTTTTCTCTATCTCTATAGATTGTAACCAAAGTTGTTCATGATCTCTGCCTTATAGACTGGTGAACAGTGTATTTGTATTGTTTATGTTTAAAAAATTTAGATGGAGTGCAAAGTTATCTATTGATGTCATGTTAACTCGTTTTCATGTTAGTTTAGTACGTTAGTAATGTTCAGTTCATAAACCTTGTTATGTATGTACTGTTGTATGATGTCATGGCGGGCGGTAGGAAGAACATACTGTTCTTGGCGGGCGGAATGTTTAAGCGTTATAAGTAATTGCGATTTATTGTCAACATAGTTTTTTTTTGGTATCTCAAACGGCGCCACACGCCCATAGATAGTGTCAATTGTTTCATCGCTCTCGCTCTCTCTATCAAAAAATGGCTGCACGCGTAAGTCCATAACTCTGTGTTAAAAATAATAAAATAGTACGGTCGCCAAGCCGCTCCGAGGCCAGATTTAATTGACTCAGCTCGGCCTTACCCACAACCGGTATCAATGTGTTCGGACAGTTCTCCTAATCACCGTACATGCGGTAGTAAAGCGGAAAAATGGTGGAGGGGATAGTAATGACGTCACAAAGATGGCGGCCGGACCTATTCTTTTTGGCGGTGTATCTCGAAAACCACTTAACCGATTTTAATCATCGAGGTGTCAAATAATAGCTTATATTATGGAGATTATTTCCTTTTCTACAAACATTTATGTGAAACCTATAGGAAAAAAAATAATCACAAAAAACAGTTTTTTTATAAAATTATTATTTTTTATTTTGTAAAACTCTCCGTAAATATTAGCATTTTGCAAATTTTGTTTAATATAAAACATATTGCTTCATTATCAAGGAATATAATGAGCCTTAAAACATACAGATCGAGTAATAAACAATGAAGCTACACTCATTTATTTGCGCATGGGTAACGATAGCTGGCTTTTACCGGTCGAAACTGTGGTGACTGTTACGATACGTATTGAATGGAATTTATAGAGTATCGGTTTTAATTACTGAAATTATAATTAAAATTATAAAAACCAGACACAATAATGTTACCTTACTTCGACGTTTAGTCTCTTTTTTCGTCTTAATCATAGGTAGGTACATATTTCTTTTTACTTAAAAATTTTATACAGGGTGAACTTTTAACCACCAGTCATACTCTGCGCAGCGACTTTATAGGTCATACTTAACAACTTTTACTATGGGACCAATTCCGAAATCGCGAAAAAAATTTTGACTGTCCCATATAAAGGTGCGACCAACTTTACCAGACCAACACTTTTCCAAACTGAGCTACAGCTGTCCGATGAAGTTAAGTACTTAGGACTAACTCTCGACAATAAACTCAATTGGAACAACCACATCAACAAACGGATAGACAAGGCGGGAGTTGTCTTCTGGCAGTGCAGAAGGATGATTGGTAAGAGATGGGGACTCAACCCGAAAATTACCCTCTGGCTCTATAAGACGATAATCCGCCCCTTACTCTGTTACGGTGCTCTGGTTTGGTGGCCGAGAACAAACCTAGGCAACGTACGAGACAAACTACAAAGACTTCAAAGGCTCGCATGCGCGGCCACCACTGGCTGCACGAGGTCTACCCCGACTGCAGCCATGGAGGTCATGCTAAACCTTCCACCGCTGCACCTACACATACAGCAAGAGGCCAGTCTCTCAGCGGTAAGGTTGCGAACCCTCAAGATATGGTCTAACATCACAGGAGCTCTTCACACAAAATGCCTGGAAAAGGTGTATGACGAATTTCCAGTGCTTAGGTCAGGCACGGACCGGATTCACAAACAAGCTATCTTCGATAAAAGGTACAAAATACAGTTATATGAGGACGACAATCATGAAGGACTATATCCCCGGGAGCTGAGAATCTTCACTGATGGGTCCAAAACAGACAGCGGATCGGGCTCTGGAACCTTCTCAGAAGACCTGAACATGTCGATCACCACTCCGCTAGGAGCCCATAACTCGGTATTCCAAGCTGAGTGCATGGGCATCATAAACGCGGCGGCTGCCATCACTGCAAGGAAGGTAGTAGTATCCTCCATCCGCATACTCTCCGACAGTAGAGCAGTCTTAATGGCTCTAAATAGCCATATAGTTACATCCAAACTTATACACGAATGCCACGAACGACTAATGGAGGTATGTCATAATAACAAGATCACCCTACAATGGATCAAGGGACACAGTGGATCCCGAGGTAACGATGCTGCGGACGAGCTTGCCAGGCAAGGATCGAATGCGGGGGCGATTGGTCCGGAACCGATTCTTCCGATACCATTTAGCAAGGTACGCTCAATGCTGCTGGCACGTACAGGGAAACTACACACAGAACACTGGCTGAACCAGACTGGATGCAGACAGGCAAAAGAAGCCATGCCTGGCATCAACGGAAAACTCACAAGGGCGCTCCTGCAACTAGGGAAGGTCCGACTGAGTATGGTAACCAGTGTCATAACAGGTCATGGACTATTTAACAAACATCTTTTCACAACAGGTGTCACAGACAGTCCCCTGTGCCGAGGTTGCATGGAGACAGAAGAAACAGCCTCTCATGTGGTGCTGGAATGCAGCGGAGTGACTCCATACAGGGCTAAACATCTCGGATCTCCGAGAGACCTCCCCGAGGTCCTACTCAACATCAAAGGTTTGATAGGATTCCTCGAGGAGCTGGGCTGGCAGGACTAGCCCACCCCCAACATATCACGCAAAATAGGCGCAAGTCGTCGAGTTGCGGAAAAATCGCCCGAATACAATACAATACAATACAATACAAGGTGCGACCAGACCGCAGCTTAAAAAACGGTCACGATACGGAATCGCAGTGACGCGTCGTATGCGTACCGTTTTTGACGCATGCTCCCCACACCGCTGTTTAAAAAACGGTGACGGTACGGAATCGCAGTGACGTGCTTCACGCGAATCTTTTTTTGTTCGCAAAACAGTTGCGTCTTTTACGTCACCGGTACAGTGTCTGCCATAAGATCTCCGTGTAATATTTTTTGCGATTTTTGCGCAGTTCAATTTACGGTGCGTCAGCTTATTTTAAGCAGCGGTGTGGCGAGCATGCGTCATGGACCCGGGTACGTCCTTAAACTACGTCCAAAAGAGAGGTATGGGCATTGTGAATGTCATCTCGCTTTGTGTGGTAGGGCACAGCCAGTGGGTGTCATTCCAGATCCAAATTTTCTTGCGTGATTCGGCATTGGTCCCATAATAAAAGTTGTTCAGTATGACCTGTAAAGTCACTGCGCAGAGTATGGCTGGTGGTTAAAATTTCATCTTATACCTATATTCGACACAAGTAGTAAGTACTTACAGACCAACTATGATACACATTTTGCCTGTATAGTGATACATAGTGAATAAATTAATACCTGATTTAAAAAATAAAACAAAAATAACAAATAGCATGTTATTTAATTCAGTAATCACTAATCAGTCTTAAACAATGAACATCATACTTTTAGATTAGACAACAAAATGTATATTTATACTGTGTTTCGACTTGAAAGATTTTACTGCTTTAAAACATAAGACAAACCTACCAACCAAATGTATAAAAAAAATGTTTTTTGTGATTATTATTTTCCTATAGGTTTCACGTAAATGTTTGTAAAAAGGAAATAATCTCCATAATATAAGCTATTAGTTGACACCTCGATGAATACAATCGGTTAAGTGGTTTTCGAGATACACCGCCAAAAAGAATAGGTCCGGACGCCATCTTTGTGACGTCATTACTATCCCCTCCCACCATTTTTCCGCTTTACTTACTACCGCATGTACGGTGATCAGGAGAAACGCCCGAACACATTGATACCGGTTGTGGGTAAGGCCGAGCTGAGTCAATTAAATCTGGCCTCGGAGCGGCTTGGGGACTACTAATAGTAAAAGTTGTTCAGTATGACCTATAAAGTCGCTGCGCAGAGTATGACTGGTGGTTAAAAGTTCACCCTGTATAAAATTTTTAAGTAAAAAGAAATATGTACCTACCTATGATTAAGACGAAAAAAGAGACTAAACGTCGAAGTAAGGTAACATTATTGTGTCTGGTTTTTATAATTGTCATTATAATTTCAGTAATTAAAACCGATACTCTATAAATTCCATTCAATACGTATCGTAACAGTCACCACAGTTTCGACCGGTAAAAGCCAGTTATCGTTACCCATGCGCAAATAAATGAGTGTAGCTTCATTGTTTATTACTCGATCTGTATGTTTTAAGGCTCATTATATTCCTTGATAATGAAGCAATATGTTTTATATTAAACAAAATTTGCGAAATGCTAATATTTACGGAGATTTTTACAAAATAAAAAAAATTTTTTTTATAAAAAAACTGTTTTTTGTGATTATTTTTTTTCCTATAGGTTTCACGTAAATGTTTGTAGGAAAGGAAATAATCTCCATAATATAAGCTATTATTTGACACCTCGATGATTAAAATCGGTTAAGTGGTTTTCGAGATACACCGCCAAAAAGAATAGGTCCGGCCGCCATCTTTGTGACGTCATTACTATCCCCTCCACCATTTTTCCGCTTTACTACCGCATGTACGGTGATCAGGAGAACTGTCAGAACACATTGATACCGGTTGTGGGTAAGGCCGAGCCGAGTCAATTAAATCGTGTTTCTAGAGGGCTTTTGAGATTTGGCGACCGTACTAAAATTAGTTTTAGTGCACAAATATTGTGCTTCAAAAAATGTAAAAGTCGAAATAAAAGACTATTGTGTTAAATCCAACGTTTTATTGAAGAGTTATCCACCAGTGAACCAGCTTATCCAATTATCCAAATTGTGCCGGCCACATGGTCGGACAGGGATATAGATCCAACACGTAGAGGCCGTTTGGAGAGCTTTGATGTCATGTAAAACGCCTGCTGGAACCCATTCATGTGTACATAAATAGATACCCATAAACCGGTTTCAGCAGGCATTGGAGGCTATTGCAGAAAAATGGAAAGAGTCCTGGTCTATGGTTTGAATTTGGGTGAAAAATAAGACTGGGCTATTGCTAAGAGTTCCGGACACCTGCCATAACATTGTGATATACTGTGTTACCGAGGCAAGCGGTGACTCGCCACTCGCTAGATGGGCACCTGATGCGCCATCGTTAAGACGGCCAGGCGCAACACCGGCGTGAGCGGCTCAGGGGTGTCGAGAGGTGTGCTGCGCTTTCTCCGAAGTTACTCGCGGCGTTATGCCCTTTAACACTTCCACCCCTGGAGCGTATAGCTCTAACGTCTCCCCTCTGGACGGCCAATTAAGGCAAGCCAGAGCTGAGAATCCTACGGGTCCCCTTGGGGTTCCACTCCGACCGACGAAGACACGCCGGAGACGGAGACCCTGACCGACTCTCTGGAGCACTCAGGTCCGTGGGGTCGTTACTCCCCAACAGCTCGCCACAAGCTGCCCTTATTATTATTATTATTATTTTATTTATTATAGACAACATAATGGTCCACATAGTTGTTAGTTTTGAACTTAATCTACATGTTAGTTTACTAACGCTAATAATAAATTAATAAAAGTGATTTAGTCCTCTGGCTCATTTTGCACATAAGAGGACAATCAAACTTATTGGCTATCATGCTTAAAATGCTGTTGCCACTCCCGCGCACCCTGTCAAGCAGTGAGGCAGTTTTCTTGCGCCAGACGGCATCGAAGCCATCTGTGCGCGCCTCCGCAAACATGGAAGACGCGCTGCAGAACCGCGGGAGTCTCAACAGCATCCTAAACGCATTATTGTATTGGATGCGCAGGGCATCGTAAGCACGTTGAGTATATCTAACCCACAGACTTGACGTGTACAGCGATGTACAGTAAGCCTTGAAAAGTGTAGTTTTAACTTCAACTGTACATCGAGCAAATCTGCGGGCTAGCATGTTCGCTCGAACTGACAATGCCCTGCGCTCCCTCTCCATATCTACATCGTCCTTCAGGTCGTCAGTCAACAAATGCCCCAAGTACCTAAACTGTGTCACTCTTTCTAAGGGTACACCATTAAGTGTCACTGGTGGAAAAAAGAAAGGACATTTATTTCCCGCCCTGAACACCATGTAGCTAGTTTTATTCACATTGTAAGACAAACCATGCGATGTCGCGTACTTCTCACAGACACCAATAAGCTGACGCAATGCACTGACTGACGGAGCCAGCAGCACCATGTCATCTGCGTGACTCAAGTTATTGACACAGACTCCGTCAACAAAGCAGCCGACATGAGTGCTACTGAGCTCCTCAATCAGTGCATTCATGTACAAACTGAAGAGCAAGGGCGAGCTTAACCCTCCCTGCCTTACGCCGCACTCCAGCCGACATGGCGTCGAAAGCTCGTTTGCCCACTTCACTCGATTTTCCTGATTCAAGTACCAGTACTTAAACAGCGAGATCAACTCTGGTGGCAGCCCCACACCTTCCAGTTTACGCCAAAGTATGTCATACGAAATTGTATCAAAAGCCTTCGAGATATCCATAAAGCAAGCATAAATTGGCGTATCCCGGTCAGTGTAATACCTGACAGTGTGCTTTAAACTAAGAATAGCAGCTTCTGTAGACAGGCCAGGTACAAAGCCGAACTGCGCATCGTGGAGCTTAATGTGTTTTTTTAAATGCGAGTTGAGCACACTGTCAAGTACTTTTGCTACTATCGTGGCCAAGGAGATAGGTCTATAATTAGCTTTCTCCGACGCATCTCCCGTCTTGCACTTGATAATAGGTACCACCAGAGTTTTGATCATGTCTTGGGGCAGGTATGAGTGACTTAGGCAGACGTTGTAGAACATCGCAAGCACGCGCGGCAAGTGAAAGCCAGCATTACGCAGGTGCTCGATAGAGAGACCATCATGGCCTGGTGATTTGCCCTTCTTCATTCTACTTATCGCAAACTTGACATCTTTAGCGAGAATCAAAGTTGTTGGCTTACCGATGTCCTCCATATCGAGCTGCCTGCACGGCGGTCCCAATTGCGACTGAACTTTAAAAATGATTCTGAAACATTTCCGCGATATCTTTCGGGTTTGAAATACCGGCGACACTCACGGGAGTGCCAGGCTTAGCAGACAGCTTATTTGTACACTTCCAAAAGTTTTTAAAATCCGATCTAGCGTAGTGTGTTGCAATCAAGTCCATTTTTATTTGCTCTTCGTGGTTTTGACACCACTTAAGTTTGCCCTTAAAAATTTTACGCGCCTCGACCATGCTATTATAAACTGGGCCACTACTTGGTTTACCGTGGCACACCCATGTATTAAAGAGCAACCTGGCATTGGCGTGAGCCTCGCTTACATGTCTGTTCCAACCGATAACCGGCTTTTTACGTTTTTTACACTTCGCCACCTCGTACGACCGACTTGCAGCCCGACATAGTACATTTAATATATTAAAATATAACTTATCTATGACAGCCCTATGCCTATAATCGTTACAGTGGTGACCGCAACATTGCACAAAATCTGAAGGAAAATCAATATACCTTAAACCATCATCACATAATTTTTGGTAAGTACTGATCTGGTCGGCACTTCTTTCGCCCCACCTAATTTTATTAGGGGTAACGGATGCCAGTACTGCTTTATTCTGTGTTATATTAAAATTACATTTAACAACTAATGGGAAGTGGTCAGACCAGTAGATATCATATTTGACATATATATCAATAATACATTGTTGCGCCGCACTCGTCACTACACAATGGTCCAACCACCGTTTACACCCATGAGCCTCGCTAATGAATGTAAACGTGTCCGAAGATAAGCCTAATTTCTCTACATCAATACATACCCAATCCTGGTCAACAGAAAAATTACATAGCTCGTTAAAAAATCTAGTACGTGGATGCGCATTAAAGTCTCCAAGTATAAAGACTGAGTCGACATCATTTTCCTCAATTATAGCGTTGACTAAGCTAAGACAATCAGTTAATTCCGTTATGTTCTCCGCGCAATCTGTAGGCATATATACGCTGAACACTAACACTGCCCGGTCACTTACAGTCATACGCACTGCCGCTATACGCGGATTAGCACACGGAATCACAGAAACGCACTGAAACACTGATTTACGCCAGAGGATCGCAACTCCACCGAACGGTCTGCCTCTTAACATTCCCGCACTAGTGTCCATCGCCGACGTTCCTGTGCTGCCGAAGTCCTCATGAATACTCCCCAGGAACGGCAAATCTACTTCCATCAGCCAAGTCTCCTGAAGAGCAATTACGTCAGCAAACATACATAATTGCGTTATGCCTTCTGCCGAACGCTTTATATTTTTGCAATTATACGTAACGAAATTAGCACTATACATTTACACCGAAACGTTTGCTTTTCTTATAACTTTAGTTGTAGTTTTAGTTTTTAATATTTTCCCTTTTTTTAGCTTTATGTAGTTTTGTTTAAAATATATTTTAAGGTTGTATTATTTTTATATTCTTAATACAATTGTAACATGCTTTCAGTGGCGGGACAAGACCAAAATTTTATGTGGGCAAGGTAGTACAATTAGCGAGGCCCTCTGGCAGCGTAAGAAATAACGAACATTTTTACGTTGTGTCCGAGATATACTTGTTTGAGGCGCGAGGCCGTCGGACCGCGAGGCCGAAGGCGGTGGCCCACGTGGCCCACGCCTAACGCCGCCTCTGCATGCTTTACACTTTGTTGGGGGCGTAACGTGTATGGCAGTTACCTTAATAGGGAAGAATATCACGTGATCGTCAATACAAAAAGAGAACGTTTTTCCACTTCTAAATATTTTCCAGTCTCCCTGATTTTTTAGTATGTTATTGACACAATGAAAAACTAGGGTTATAGCTTTCATTTTCAAAATTTGCAAAACAAAAAAAAAAGTCGGAAACTACGAGTATCTCTTCTTCCTCGCGTTGTCCCGGCATTTTGCTAAGGCTCATGGGAGTCTGGGGTCCGCTTGACAACTAATCCCAAAATTTGGCGTAGGAACCTACGAGTATACTTGGTTATCAATTAGAGCCTCAAAGAAACAAACAAAACCAAAGTTTTTGGTAAAAAAATCAACAACCAAGTCCAAATGATGGACCACTTGTACACTCTGCGACGAAGATCGTCTTATAGAACATTTTATTTTTTTCTGTATGATATGGGTTTAGATGTAAAGCTTTGATTGGAAATAATAGGCAAGATACAATTGTATTTTTTTTGTAGGGTTTTACGTTTTTATAAGAATTTCCGCAAGTTAAAAAAAAAGATTTTCATGATATTTTTTACTTCCAATATTATTTAAGTAAAGGTTACATTTCATTTAGAAATAATGTCAAGTAATGCAGAATAATTATATAAAAAGATCTAATATAATTGAATTAAAGTTATACTTTTACCATAATTTTCATTTTCTTATTGACTGCTATTATACCTATTGCACACAACTGTATATATATATATATATTTTTAACAATTATGTCCTGGATGCGAGTCCTTTAAGCCAAACTGTATATTTGTTAACATAATGAATTATGAAATAAAGACCAACGCACTGGTAAGCTTTGTGGAGTTGTGAACGTCCATAAGCTATGGTGTCCGCTTATTCGCTACATATGTATATGTGGACTGAAAACTACTATAAAAATATAATATGCTGCATTAGGTAAGTATAGATCGTGTCATTCACGAAGACGCGTACCTTGACACGTATTTCTCAAACCTTTAGGCGGGCCAGGGCAGATTCGTTTTGAGACAGTTTCGTTTTTGGGCCCGAATCTGAGTAAGCCCGACTCTGTAGAGGCCAGATTCGCCATAGGTATCTTTCTGAACAAAACAATATCGACATACGACTTATGATATAGAAGTCACTTTCTTTTTAAAACAATTTCTGAGTAGGTCAGATTCGTATATGGTCCCGTGACATGACAGTAATACGTCTGATTGGTAATAAGTTGGGATCGGATTTATGCAGTTTCTTATCATAATTACTTTATCATATTTAATCTTAAAGTGGCCAGTATCTCAGAAATCTGCTGATTGTACCTGGCCTTTTCGAAATTAAATATACATAAAATCTGTCCTAATAAGAAAGCGTTATGCTAATATTAAAGCGTGATGAATTCTGGAAACAGAATTCATCATTAAAAGAATCTGCTTAATATTTTAATCGAATCGTTGCTAATCGGATGAGATAAGAAACTGCATAAATCCGATCCCAACTTATTACCAATCAGACGTATTACTGTCATGTCACGGGACCATATACGAATCTGACCTACTCAGAAATTGTTTTAAAAAGAAAGTGACTTCTATATCATAAGTCGTATGTCGATATTGTTTTGTTCAGAAAGATACCTATGGCGAATCTGGCCTCTACAGAGTCGGGCTTACTCAGATTCGGGCCCAAAAACGAAACTGTCTCAATACGAATCTGCCCTGGCCCGCCTAAAGGTTCTCAAATTATTAAAGGTTAGAATTGACAATTCTCCGCGCCATCGTGGATGACACGAACTATATCTTATATCTTATACCTTTAAACGAGCAATTCTTGTATATATATATATATATATATATATATATATATATATATATATTTCTGTGATCTCGGAAACGGCTCTAACGATTTCGCTGAAATTTGGTATATGGGGGTTTTTGGGGGTATACAATCGATCTAGATTAGTCTTATGTTTGGGAAAACGTGTGTTTTTGAGTTTTCATGCGTTTTTCTTTCGATGCAGAATATGGTCGCTAATTTCGTGCTGCCGGCCACTGTCCGTCTGGTCCAGCGGATTATGACGCGGACGGCTAGAAACGAGTGTTACGGGTTCGAATCTCGCCCGGTGACTAACTTTTGTTTTTTTTTTATATGTTCAAGTTTATATAAAAAAATTTAATTTTTATTGTTTTAGACAAGTTTAATTTAGTGAAAAAATGTAGTCAAGATTATCACCTATACACCACCATATTACAATAAATAGTTATAACCGAGCAAAGCTCGGTCGCCCAGGTACTTCATTAGTAAAGTGTACACTCAGCTTTAAGAAATATTATGCAAATTATTTAGTGTCAAAATTTATCAATTTTAATATTGCTCCATTAAGTTCTCTCATATCTTAATAGTGGTGTGATATCATGGTCTAAGTATGACTTGTTCTTTTGAAGACTCAATTCGACATTGTTTCTTTTATATTGTTTGATCGGAGTTTGAGTGTCGGTATGGACATTTTTTGTGTGTTTATGGATCATACTATTAGTTTTTCTTTTGTTTACGTATTTTAGTCAACTTTGTTTTATGGTTTTCATGATCGAAAACGGATTGAGATTATGAGATTCATCTTATGTTTGTCAAATCTGTCATTGGATTTAATTCGTGTAGCTACCGCTGACCTGGCGCTAGTTATGCACGCTTAATGCCGCGCCACGATACGATCCGACCGGACCGGTACAGACTGGTACGTTCGTTTTGTCCGTGCAATTTTATTTAAACTTAGTGTTAAGTATGTTCGTCATGTTTATTTTATGTTTCTTTCCTTTTGTCTGTTACTTTCCGTGATTATTTCGCACTGGATGGTCTCATCGGAAGATCAGCGTTGGAAGTCGCCAGCAACATGCTGAGATGAGGCCATTTCGTGACACTTTACTCTCACTATGTTCTCTTTTATGTCTGTCTATTACTGTTTGTGTGTTTATGAATAAAACAAATTCTATTCTATTCTATACACATTGTATTGTATGTTTAACTCCTTCGCGTCTTTCCTGTAGACATCGCAAATTTAAAGGAATCTAAAGCTGAATTTTACTTTGTAACCTTGCAGGTGGTCCCGGGTATGTCCTGAAACTACGTCCAAAAGAGAGGTATGGGCACTATGAATGTCATCTCATTTTGTGTGGTAGGGCACCGGACAGCGGATGTCATTCCAGATCAAGAGCAGAGCCCAACTGGGGAAGTACCTCCATCTTACAGAAAACCGCAGCCAAATAACACGACCCTACTCATAGTGTTGTGTTTCTGCCGGTGAGTAAGGTTGCCAGACTAGAGCTCAACGAAGGTGCGGGGTGTTAGGGTCGGCAACGCGCATGTAACACCTCTGGAGTTGCAGATAGGTATAGGCTATGGTAACCGTTTACCATCAGGCGGGCCGTATGCTTGTTTGCCACCGACGTAGTATTAAAAAGAAGTCGAAATCATGTCACGAACAGATACAAAACACGTCGAATTAGTCCCGTGTCGTATGGTATGAGAATTATGCTAATAATTCATATGCCTATAATGTTCAGAATCACGCTGGGTTCATAATTATATTTATATTTGGCATGTTAGTTTCGGTAATATGATATTTTGAGGTAAAATAGATATCTTAATAAAAGTGTGAATCATCAGCGATATGTGACATTAAGAAAGTGGACGACCGCTTCCATACAAACACAGTCCCCATTTTCCTCTATGGATATTGACAATATGGAAAACATTTTTACATAATTTGATTTATTATATAAACATAGCTATTCTGACTTTTTCGTTTTTAAATAATTATAAGAATAAAGGGCATAAAAGAAATTGCCAACATTTATTTTGGAGCTACTAGATTTTAAGCTGCTTATCATTATTTATTTCTAATAAAAAGCATGCTACAATTTACATTTATATCCGTTTCGGCAAATGATACGTTTATCGGCGAATATTACACTCAGTTCCAGTTTTTGAACCAAATTAAGTATTTTATATTATTTAATCTTATGACCTAAAGCTACACACACTGAGTATCACACACACTACACTTCAGTATCTAAATTTTAGTAGGTAAGTTACAAGTGTTACAACTGACCCCAGGTGGGTATACTATACTACATTACTATAGGGGCCGGGAAATGAAGGGTTGCAGGCCAAGTAGATATAGATTGCCGATTGCCGAGCGAGCGAGGTCGGTTAATAGGGATAGGCGGCAACCCCATTTCTGGCCGAGATATGTATAGCGCTTTTCACAACCTTGCAATGAATAAAAAAAATGCAGTCAATTTGTTTTATTCGTAGGTTTACAAAGCTAAAAACAAATTACGATTCTACTACTACTATTTGATGGTTGAATGCATGAAGACGCTGTGTCACAATTTGACGTTTAAAAACAAAAGAAGGTTGCTTTACAGGCCTAGGTGTGTAAGGCTGTATGAAATTCCTTTACATATATCTGCACTCATCGCACCCGATACCTACTATTTCCGGACATAATTTGAAGTAAATCATGTCAACATTTCATTGCAAGTTAGAGAAAAAACTTTTTCTCAAACTTGCTATGAAATTATGACATGACTTACGTCAAATTAGGTCCGGAAATACTATACATATCAGGTGCAATGACTGAAGATGATAATGTAAAGGAATTTCATACTGCCTTACACACCTAGGACTGTAAAGCAACCTCTTTTTGTTTTTTAACGTCAAATTGTGACACAACGTCTTGGCATCCAACCATTACCATTGGTACTATGCTCTAGTGGATTCACTATTGTCGTATGGGCTGTCAAGCTACGGTCGTACATTTAAAACGTATCTAGACAAGATAAAGGCATTGCAGATTAGATTCATGAAATTAATGGTTGACAAAAAAACTAAATTTAAATGTAAAAGTACTACCTATGAACAACTCTTCT
This sequence comes from Cydia pomonella, assembly GCF_033807575.1. Lineage (NCBI taxonomy): Eukaryota > Metazoa > Arthropoda > Insecta > Lepidoptera > Tortricidae > Cydia > Cydia pomonella. The sequence continues at coordinate 9,304,870 of NC_084728.1, forward strand.
TAGAATGTAAAATTTTAACAGTTCATGAAAAAGTCACGTTATTCTTAGCTATGGAACAAATGTATAATGATGAGTTTAAAATACCTATTGTCAATCAAAGGTTAGTAAGAAACAGAGATAATAATAAATTGCTAGTACCTAGTTTTACTAATTATTTTGGCCAGAGATGTAGAAAATATTTAGTCCCTATGATCTATAACGAGTTACCATCGGATTTGAAGACCAAAAGGATAACAAAACGAACATTTAAAAAGAAACTTAGCAGTAATCTATTAAATAAAATAAAAGGTAAAATACAACCGCTATAAATTGTATACATGCACTGCATTTTTTTATACTGTATGATCAGATTGTAGCGTTAACCCCTTACTTCATGTCGTAAACAAAAGTATTATATCTGTTTAAAAATAAACTTTAATAGCTATCAATAGAATTGAATATTATAACTGCCAGATAGGGCTGCGCATGCGGTAAGAGGTTAAATAGATAAAAATATAAGTAACATATAGACTACTTAGCTTGCATATTATAGGAGCTTCGTCTGCCAACAAACCACTCTGTGGTTTGGCAGAAGTATATTGTAAATATTTATAAGGCATGAAATGTGAATAAACGTTTATTTATTTTTTATTTATTTATTATTAACTAGCTTCAGTTAGCTTGGTACGGTGATTTGTTGTGCATATTCGTTGCTAAGTAACGGCGGTGGCGCATCGCGGACTTACGCGCGTAAGGTTGTACACCGCTGGTAGAGTGGCGAGCCGAGTAGGGCGCCACAAAACAAATTGACTACAATTTTTTGTTTTAATTGCAAGTTTGAGAAAAGCACTATACATATCTTGGCGAGAAACGGGGTTGCCGGCCGCGTATCTCTATCCGCGTATATATCTACTTGGCCTGCAACCCTACGTTTCCCGGCCTCTATAGTAATGTACTATTACATTTATTCAAGCATCACTTAATGAGTTGAAATGGAGGATATACATGTTTGTATAGAAGTTTTGAAGAGTTTCAAATAGGCAAAGTTGCGGGCATGGTTAGGAATTAATCGACATTCATGCCAATATCATTTCTTCCTATTCGCAATTCTACACAGTCTAAATTCCTCACAGTAAGTATTTAACCACATTCGCTATTGTGCACAGTCATTATTTGTGTACAGTAGCGATTCAGCCTTTTCGCAATTCTGCACAATCTGAATTCTACACAACGGCATTTCACCACAGTCGCTACTGTGCACAGTCATTATTTGTGCACATTAGCGATTCAGCCTTTTCGCAATTCTGCACAATCTGAATTCTACACAACGGCATTTCACCACAGTCGCTACTGTGCACAGTCATTATTTGTGCACATTAGCGATTCTCCCTGTTCGCAATCTCGCACAATCTTAATTCTACGCAATATCATGTGATAATAATATCATTATTTATTTATTAGGATAATGAAAAGACGACTAAAAGCTAAAAAATATAGTATAAATTCTATTAATAGAACATTATTACAGAGGCCGGGATGAAAGGGGTTGCCGGCCGAATGCATATAGTTATGAGGCAGGCAACCTTTTTTCACGCCTAGGTATGTATAGTGCTTCTCTCAAACTAGCAATGAAATTAAAAACAACTATTAAATAAGAAATATTGTTTTCAATTATTTTTTTCATTTCTGAATGTCATGATGCTGTGTTCCTATATCTGTGAAATGAAAATTAAAAAATAGTACTTAGTCGGCCTAGGCCTTTAATTTAATTGCCGGCTTCTTGGATGTGCTCCGCCCGAAACGAAATGTTTGAAGCCTAAAATACCGAACAGAATGACAATATTTCATTGCATGCTTGAGAAAATGATATTGCGTAGAATTAAGATTGTGCGAGATTGCGAACAGGGAGAATCGCTAATGTGCACAAATAATGACTGTGCACAGTAGCGACTGTGGTGAAATGCCGTTGTGTAGAATTCAGATTGTGCAGAATTGCGAAAAGGCTGAATCGCTAATGTGCACAAATAATGACTGTGCACAGTAGCGACTGTGGTGAAATGCCGTTGTGTAGAATTCAGATTGTGCAGAATTGCGAAAAGGCTGAATCGCTACTGTACACAAATAATGACTGTGCACAATAGCGAATGTGGTTAAATACTTACTGTGAGGAATTTAGACTGTGTAGAATTGCGAATAGGAAGAAATGATATTGGCATGAATGTCGATTAATTCTCTGAAAGCACTAAGTTTAGATATCCCAGGCTCTCATTTAAATTAATTTTACATTCATTATCAGCCTTCTTCAAAGTTTATAATGATCTTAAATTCTAGTTAAGTAAAATAAATTGAGAAAATTAACGATTATTTAGTAAGTCTTCTTCTTCCTCACATTGTCCCGACTTTTTACCACGGCTCATGGGAGCCTGGGGTCCGCTTGACAACTAATCCCAAGGTTTAGCGTAGGCACTAGTTTTTACGAAAGCGACCGCTATCGGACCTTCCAACCCAGAGGGTAAACTAGGCCTGGTTGGGATTAGTCCGGTTTCCTCACGATGTTTTCCTTCACCATAAAGCGACTGGTAAATATCAAATGATATTTTGTACATATTAAGTCCTGAAAAACTCATTGGTACGAGCCGGGGTTTCAACCCGCGACCGCCAGATTGCAAGTTGTACGCTCTTACCGCTAGGCCACCAGCGTTTATTTAGTCTGTCACGTTCTAACAAATATGTAAGTGCGAAAGTGACAGGTTTAGTAAGTAGGTACCTAATCTATATCGGGATCAAATATTGGGATCAAACTATTTGTAAGAATCGTTTTGAACCTATTTATTTTAGATACAGATTATTTTTTAATACGGAAATACACAAACATTCAATAGACATGTATACATACTGTTGTAGGTAGTTCTATAACAAGGTATATCTACCCGTTATTATTTTAATAGTATAAAAAAGATTTTAACAAAATCAATAAATTGTGGTACGGATTTCTATCTAGATTTGTTAAGTTACAGAAATACGCCACGTGGAAACATAGGTTCCCCCGCGCAATTGTTAATGGGTCGAAGGTTGAATTGCAGGTTGCCTGTTCATCATAGTTTGTTAGAACCGGTTAATATGAATTTGCGTTGTCATAAGGCACTAACTAAGCAACAAAATAAAACAAAAACAAACTACGACAAACGTTGTAGGCATCTTGCAAAATTAAATGTTGGCGATGACGTAATAATAATGGACCACACTAGTATGACTAATAAAATGAGAGGGAAAATTGTAAAAACGTGTAGTACTCCCCGGTCATACATAATAAAAAATCGGAGAGGTATGGAATACCGTCGTAATCGCAGACATTTAATTAAGTGCGAGCCGGTTGCGCCACCGACCACGCAACCGCCGGGACAGGGTTCGAGTCCGCTCGATGTAAAGTGTGCGCCTGTTGTCGAGCAGGCTCCGAACCCGTGTACGAGCGTTACTACCCAAACTACGCAGCCCAACGAGCCCACACTGACTCGTAACAGAGCTCGCAAAATGGGTATTGATATCAATGCTTTGTTTTAAGTACCTATACCAATTTACTTGTACTCATTAAAAAAAAACCTTATTATTATTCTCTAATCTCTTTTGTTTGTTTTTCTTTTCTTTTCTCTTTTGAAACAAAGAGGAGAGGAATGATTAGGTATAAATGAGTTATTCTTCTCAAGTTTACTTTAGTTTTATATACGTAAGTTTAGTATGCATGCTTATTATTTTTAAGGGAAAGATGTTGTAGGTAGTTCTATAACAAGGTATATCTACCCGTTATTATTTTAATAAACCAGTTGTCATGTGAGCTCGGTGTTTGATTTACTACACATACCATGGAAAATAGCGAGAATACAGTGTCACGAAATGGCCTCACCTCAGCATGTTGCTGGCGACTTCCAGCGCTGATCTTCCGATGAGACCATCAAGTGAGAAAAAAAAATACTTAATCAATATTATAAAAATAATTTTGTAGATAGGTACATTGTATATTTTCATGTGATCTGCAAACGAGCAGACGAGCTGCCTGATGGGAAGCGATCATCGTCGCCCATGGACAGGAGCCACTGAAGCGTTTGAAGTATCAAGTTTATGTAAGATATTTGAAAAATATTGGTTACTCGAACCATTTATACATACTGCGACGGCTGTTGCGGATCGCTCCCCAAGATTAACCTCCCCTCCAGGTGATACCGTTCAAGCAGGGCCAGGTTTCGGGGCCGCGGTGAAGGCAACCAGTAGCTTAGCTGGGGTGTGCTTCTGAAGCTAGAGCTGGCAGTCGTCGAGTTGCGGAAAATCGCCCGAATTACCGCTGAAGTTCATGAAGAAGCCAGATAGTATTTATGTATTTATTCCCCAGCAGGAAAACAGTTCTACATTACTCGACGTTTATAAAAATAATTTACTTATTTAATTTTCTTCTAAAGGGGAGAAATAAGTGATATTATTGCGAACGCAATAAAAACATGGGAACTGTAAAAGCACTTACGTCCATGGAGTGCATGGAGTGCAAATAGTCGTAACCTGGAGGGAGTTTTCAAGTGTTGGTTTACTATTATTCCTTTATATATCAACTATATTGACGACCCGTCTGGCCTAGTGGGTAGTGACCCTGCCTATGAAGCCGATGGTCCCGGGTTCAAATCCTGGTAAGGGCATTTATTCTTTAGTCATGGGTGTTTTCTATTTATTAATATTTATATATTATATATATCGTTGTCTAAGTACCCTTAACACAAGCCTTATTGAGCTTACTGTGGGATTTAGTCAATTGGTGTAATAAATGTCCTGTAATATTTATTTATTAATAAATATTAAAGTAATCTAATCGTTTTTATTAGAATCACGCGACACTATTGCTGTTCATACATGCTTTAAAACTCGCTGAACAAAAAAATATAGTTTATTATTCAAGTAGGCATATTACATTGCGCTTATGAACGTCAAATAAAGCTACACCGGCTCTAACCCTACACCTCTGACCCGAGATTTAAATCCCTCCTATGTAGGAGGGTATCCCAATATGTGATCGGCAAGGAACTCGGCACGGCACTTCAAAACATCTTATAATTAACATGCATTAAATAAGAAAAAAATACAATTTAAATTATGTTGGTCCGCAGAGTTGGCCGAACGTTAATTGCAATTGACCAATAACTAATACAAATTGAACCGTAAACCGTAACGGACGGTTACAGTTTACGGTTCAATTTGTAATGGTTAGTCGTCAATCGAATTAACGATTCGGCCAACAATGTGAGGAAGTATGTAGTAGAGCCTACAGTTTAATTTTTTGTTCGTATTACAGGTCACACCCAATATAAAAACACACTCCGTTTATTTAGACTTATAGAATTCCTGGAATATAAAAGGTACAGAGATCTAAAATAACTATGTATGTTCGTATGTTAACTGACGGAGTGATTTAAGAGAGTCTGGGACATGTATAAAAGATGCGCCAGGCGTGGGAACAGGTTCATACATTTACTAGGCTTACAATTTTTTTCAGTTTATATTAAATAGAGGAGATAAGAAATCGACCTACAGGCCAATTCGAGTTTTAGTTATTCGATCTCATTCCAATATGATGCTGATCTGATACTGATCTGTCAGTGTCAAAAGTGACATACTACTTGTATAACTTGCCTTTGTTATGTTGGCTGGTAATTCACTTTAAAATGATGATTTTGAATGATAAATATTTAATAACGTTCATTTGGTTTGATTTTGTTTGATATTTTGCAGTTGGTATTTTCCTTGTGTTGGTGTGGTGAAATTTTTTATGTTTGTTTAACGCATGAGCCTTGAAACCCTAGCAATGCTCAAGATTCCACTGTTCGAACCACTCGCTACGCTAGTGGTACAATTTAAGAACCTTTCGCTTGCTCGAGTATCAATATTAGCACGAGCGGTTAAACAACAATTTTGCGCCCATGTAAAACGAATGACTATTTATGAGGCAAACGAGAAATAAATTGCTTGATAGTAAGCAATCACCGTTGCCCATGGACACCTGCAACACCCGATAGATCGCAAGGGCGTTCCCGGCCTTAACTATACAGTACGCTCTTTTCTTGAAGAATTGAAAGTATATATGTATGATAAAAAATGATCTAAAAACACAAAAAACTTTTATTTAAATCCAAGTAATAAACATACGCCATTAAGACCTTCGCAAATTGACAGAATGACAGACTTTAGGGTCAATGAACTCGCTAAAAATGGCAAAGCGGAGTCGTTAGGCTGGGAAACTTTAACATAAATAAAAGTAAAGTTTTATGGAGTAGACATGTAAATGGTAGACTGTCAATCTTAATTGTCACTGTCACTTATTTGTCACTGTCATCTTATTAAAAGCTTTAAATGATTCACGGTTAGTTTCACTATACTTAAATCCCGGGATATGAACCGTGATTACCTTTTGTATTGTTTTTGAGCTCCTGATATTTCGACGCAGTTACTCTTAGACCAGGATCTCTAGAACTGTGTCGTATGCATAATTATTAGACCGCTGTTTAAGGTACGATCCTTTTAGTGGAGTTCGTAGGCTCCTAGAAACCTGATGTTGCCAGGTTGAAAAGTGTGAATTTCCCCCTTACAATTCTCACATATTCACTAACGAAAAAATCCCACCTTTTTCACAAATCGGACTTTTTTATTCTAGCTCATATGGTAATTGCAATATCAAACTAAGCTTAGTTTAGTTTAGTATATTTGGGCCTGGCAAAGCACAGCTAAGGGTTCTGCTGCCTACGTATTCAGGCGTTCTTTTTTGAATTGCATTTATTTCAAGCAACATGGCTCATCAAAGCTTTGAAACATAAAAATTAAAATACAAACTTAAAATTAAAATATTACTAAAATATCAACTAACTTACGGGAAACCTGTCAAATATAAAGGAATAAAAACTAAGAAATAAATAAAATACGATCACTATATAATTTTAAATTAACTATACTCAACATGACACGTTTTGACGTGTCTAAACCACTATAAGGCTTAGAACGCACTGCGATTATTTTCTCGCGTTTTCAGAACCGCAAGATCGTACTGCATGCTTTATAATCGCACACACTTGCAAGACTGAAACAGCAAGACATTAGACTGAAAACGCAGGAAATTTATCGCAGTGCGTTAATAAGCCTAAAACTTCAATCACTCGCGTTTTTTACACATATCTAATAATAATAACGGGTCTGAGGAGAAGGAGGGGAAAACCGGTCGGTTTAAGATAAAATAATGAAATTTAATCACGGCAGACCCATTCATGGGCATTTTCAGAAAAAATATTAAGTTGTACTTTTTTTATAAACCTAACAAATTTTAGGTTATTTCTACTCAGAATGACGAGCACAATCGATTTAAGCAATAAATAGGCTCCTAGTTGACTACAGAACCCTAAAAAGAGTTCCACTTTTAGTTGTCAGTTTGTAACGCAGTTAACCATACATGTTGTATAGACCGTTACAAAACTGACTAATAAATTTTGTATGGAAATTTCAGGATAATTAAGGCAAAACGGGTATTTTTTTCTGAAAATCCCTAAAAGTGCTAATTACAATTGCAAGTTCCCCGAATGTTAATTGCAATTGACCATTACCTATTAAAAATTGAACCGTAAACCGTGGCACGGTGACAGGACGGACGGTGGCAGTTTACGGTTCAATTTGTAATGGTTAATTGTCAATTGCATTAACATTTTGGCCAACACTGCCCTCTAATATCATTAAATATGTCCAAACCACAGACTTTAGAATTGTACGTTAAAAAAACGTCAATAGAAAAGAAAATATATCGGGATGAAACGAAATAGTACATTACGATACAAGTGCGAAAAATAGGAAATTCGAAACGAGTGGCGATAAATTAAAACACGACCGAAGGGAGTATTTAAATCGACACGAGTTGCGAATTACCTATTCGCACATGTATCGTACAACGTTTTACAGTACATATGGCCCTTTAAATGTTCGACACAGTAACGTAATATGCTACTTCTCGCACTAGTGCTATAAAGTAGCCCCATATGTACTGTAAAGTCTTATTTTATGTCAACGATTGTCACTTGTTCGTTCGTGGACAATCGTTCGCAGATAAACGAAACGAAATACTATCTGTCACTATCCCGTTAATATGAAAGTGATATAGAGACAACCGTTTCGTTTTGTCTGCTCTAAACGATTGTCATCTTGGCTAGACCCGCACGTCACATTTCTGTGATGTTGAATGCCCTTGTACCAGTCTGTATTTCACTGGTCTCTAGCATAAACGTAGAGTTTTACATTCAAAACAAGTATCTTACACCCGTCACTCAAAAGGGCGTATATGTTTACGACAGCAGAGGGAACTTATGTCCTTTTAGTGTAAGTTTTGTATGTAAATCCAGGATGCGCGTGCTTCGGAGACTGATTTGAATTTTGAGGTTTGCGCGAGCGCATTCAATGCTGAGTTGGTATGGTAGCATAGCTTTGTAGCTTCGCTGGATAAATCCCGGTTTCTAAAACCACTCACTCAGATAGTACAGAAATAAATACTTGAAAATTTGGACCCCTTTCACTGAGCCCAGGTGACCGAGTGGCTCAGGAATCAATCGCGTAAACGGAAGACCCTGGTTCGATTCCAGTCCAGGGCACTGGAGGTCTTGGTAATTTTTCCTTTGTATATGACATTAATTTCGTTTCTAGAACCACATATTTCGCATCATCAGCAAGATCGCATTCCGATTGCAATCGTAGAAGCAATGCTGCTACAACAAAATGTTCACACGGTAAATTTTCATTGGAGTAAAAATGAATTAGGTACCACAGTTTCACATAGGTGTTACAGTAAGTAGGCAAAGAGAATATGAAATAGAGGTGGATTGTCAAAGAAAATTTTGTAGCCACGGTAAGTTTACTGCCATCTTTCGACACATGATTAAAACTTATAGAACGCCATTTGACTTTGATCCTTATTCTTTTACTGATATGTGTTAAATTTGTTAAATATCAAAAAGTGGCGCCATCTTACCGGGCGTCGGGTAATGATTGCGGCCTATATCTTTGGCCTTTGATGGCGCCACTATTTGATAAATACAGAACATGGTATTAAAAAGGAGTGTACAGTTTTTTAAAGGATCGGCAACACGCATGTAACACAAATGGAGTTGCAGTCATCCATAAGCTACGGTGACTGCTTATCATCACGTGGGCTGTATGCTTGTTTGCCGCCGCCTTAGTATAAAAAAAGGTTCAGAACACTATCAAAAACAAATGATAGTGTTCTGAACCTTTTTATGAAAAAAAAACTGTAAAAGTCCATACCTCTGACTTCGAGTGTGCATTATGAATGTCCCTGATTGTCCGATATAATGGCTACCCTACACACACATAGCCACAGCATCTCAGATGTAACATCGGGCATCATGTCGTATTAGTTCTCGTCCACAACTGAACGCTGAACATATACTGGGTGATTCGAGAAATAGAGCCAGATAGGGTTGATTTATATAGATAATTAAAATTATACAGCTGTCATGTAACAAAATCTACAGAAATAAACTGACAAAAATGCGCTCCTTCAGCATAACTTAGCTTGAAAAAAATCTTATAAAAGTATGTGGATTTTTTAAATTTCATAGTCACTAATTAGTATTATCTTCCTAGCGTTGTTCTGGCTTTTTGCCACGGCTTATGAGAGCCTGGGGTCCGCTAGGCAAATAATTCTAAGAATTGGCGTGGGCACTAGATTTTACGAAACTTACTGCCATCTATCTGACGTTACAATCTTTTATTGGAATCAACTCGGTTTCCTCGCGATGTTTTCCTTCACTGAAAAGCAACTGATAGCTAATGATATTTCGTACATATGTAAATACTAAAAAGATGCTTTGGTACGAGCCGGGGTTTGAACCCGCAACGTTCTTGGTTAGGTTAGTCAAGTCGCACAACTTATCACTACGCAACGATTATAAAAATAATCATCAACTGTTATTTGTTGTTTACTAAGACCGGATGGAAGCTTGACAGTCCTGTAGGAACCATTGATTTAGATTGAAGACCAAGTGACTGAACCTAACGTCATGGGAGAAAGTAAAGCTCACAGACTCCGTTGGTTGGGACACTTTGAGACAATGGATGAAGATCGGAACGTGAAAAGAGCGTACCTGGGTCGTCTAGCAGGGGGACGTTGGACGCCCCAGGTATCGCTGGAGCGACATGGTGGAGGCGGATCTGCGCGAACTTCGAATCAACAATTAGCGCGAAGTCGCACAGGACCGAGAAAAATGGCGCTGTCTTGTGTCGGAGGCCAAGTCTCATTTTGGGTCACTGAGCCAACGGAGTAAGTAATTAACAGCCATCATCCTGTATATTTCCATCACGATTCGAACACTACTGAGAAATTCCTCTAGACAGCTGATTTAAATCACTTACTGGGGATATTTACAAATAATAAGATTTAAGAGTAAAGGGGACGGTCGTTTCTCCATACAAATGTAGTCCCCATTTTCCTCTCTGGATATGGAAAATATTTTACATGATGCGATGTATATTAACCACAGCTATGCCTCTTTGACTTTTTAGATTTTTTGATTATTGTAAAAATTAGGAGCGAAAAACTGATATCATGATTTTTTTTAATGCTCCTAACTAATGTTGGCCGAACGTTAATTTTAATTGACCATTAACCATTACAAATTGAACCGTAAACTGTAACCGTTCGTTATGTGGTTTACGGTTCAATTTGTAATGGTTAATTTCTATTCTAATTAACATTCGGCCAACATTGCCAGTCGGACTCTAAACTACCTACCTATTGGCTACCGGGCCGTCCCCGATGCAAAGGTGCCCATCACGCTCGCTGCATTGCCGCGTTGGATTGCGATGGATAGCCTTTGCATCAGGAAATAAACGTTACGAATAGTTGAATAAACGTTATCTACTTATTTGTGTTCATCGCAGATTTTTGTTACTAAGTTATGGATGATTTCTATATTTAAATATGCATCTAAATCTATCTATGATCGTTGTCTAGTTCTAATTCTAACAACACAAGCCTTATTGAGCTTACTGTGGGACTATTGGTCGATTTCTGTAAAATTGGCTCATAATACTTATTTCTTCTTCCTCCCCAGCGAGTATGCGCCCACTGTTGGGAATACGCCTCTCCAAACCTCCAAGCAGCCCGATTTGCTGCATCTCTCCTCCAGAATGGGCCTGCACCTGCAGTCTTTTTGATTACATCCGCCCATCTAGTTGGAGCACTCGTTCAACAAGACCAGATCACAGACCTCCAACTATGAATGAATGAATGAATGAAATACTTTATTGCGATAAACATGGTATACATAAGATGGTAAGTATATTATTGTTGATTAGCAATACATGTTTAGCCACAAAATGGCATGCAAAATTAATTGTTTACACCTAAAATAAATATTAATGTAAAATGGCATGCTATGAGAATAGTACATGCCTAGCGACAAGTGGCATGCAAATAATTTATTTATATTTACTAGATGGGAGGATGATATCAAAAAATACTTATTTGTTTTTTATAAAGTCCGCCATTTTATCCTGTATAGGTAGTAATATTCAAATTAATAAATACCGTAAAACCACCCAACTATAGTCCAAAGCTCCCAGCTATGGTCCACAAATAAACTCAATTTTTCTCGTTCAGGTGTGTATTTTACTATATTTTTGTAGTTCTAAGGCAAAGTATGTTTATAAATGGAAGGTAAAACTAGGAGTAAACCACGAGGAACATTGGTATAGATACTTAATTTCCTTTTGAACTTGTGGACCATAGTTGCAGTATTGGACTATAGTTGGGTGGTTTTACGGTAGCACAAAAATCTGCAAACAGAATCAAATTTTAACACATCCACATTCAAACGTTTACCTTTTAAGATAAATGAAAGCAAGCTACTCTTAATATTACAAATTAGTGTTCTGACATCTCTATACGTTTCAAAATGTTTGTCCGATGTGTGTTATTATTGATACAGGTATTAGAGCCTCTGTGAGTGGTTTTGTGCCGCGTAATAGGTTTCAAAACTAGACAGTTGTGGGAGGAGAGAACCAGGCGGAGATGACTTTGAAATTGTTATTACGAAGAGATTATGTATTCTGAAGCATTAGTTTATGAGACTGCTATCTTAACAGTCTAACAAATAGGCCTAGCAACAAGCACTTTTAAATCGTCAAATTTTACAAATATCATCTTAATCTAAATATCAGAGCAATTTATTGATGCAGTTATTATTGTTCTAAAAAAAACATTGAACTATTATAGATATGGTAAACTTAATAATAAGAATTTCACAAAAAGATCGTCAAACATCAAAATTGTATAAAAATACTAGTCTAGAACCTTTCTAGAATAAAATCTAAATGTCAAAAAATACGGTATATATATACATTGAATTATCAATTTCATCATAAATAACATAACAATAAATAATTCATTCTTTACAATCACACTTAATCCCACGGTGTTTCATCATTCATGTAGTCTTGTGTGCTATAATAGGCTTTAGAGATAAGCTTACGTTTTACATAATTTTTAAATTTACTAACAGACAATTCAGTTATAATATTAGGAAGTTTATTGTAAAATCTTACACAATTACCCATGAATGATTTCTTAATTTTATGGAGCCTAGTGAAGGGCACTGCGAGCTTATGCTTATTTCTAGTATTAATATTATGTATTTCACAGTTTTTCTTAAAACTGGCAATGTTTTTATGTACATACAGAATATTCTCATAAATATATTGACAGTGCACTGTCATTATGTTAATGTCCTTAAACTTATCTCTAAGTGTGTCTCTATGGTACATTTTATATATTGCACGAATAGCCCTCTTCTGCAGAACAAAAATGGTATTTATCTCTGAAGCACTACCCCATAGTAAAATACCATATGACATAATGCTATGAAAGTAACTAAAGTAAACTAATCGAGCTGTTTTCACGTCTGTTAACTGACGGATCTTGCTCACTGCAAAAGCTGCAGAACTCAGTCTATTCGAGAGATTAGCAATTTAATACCTAGGTATTTGCTGTTTTTATAAATGTTGGTGGGTATTTTTCATGTCACTATACGTTGAGACCTTGAGTCGAGTTCTTATTCTGCGAGTAGCCCTCGCAGAATAAATTTTTGAATTTTTAATTTGTATTTAGATTATTTTTTTGAGATTATACATAAAGTCAATTGGGGCAAGGGATTTTTTTTTTTATAAACAGTATGACGATTCCCTTCAAGTGTTTCTCATGTCCTAGTGTTTCTTCTTGTCCCATCTAACCTTAGTAACCTTACGTATTTGTTTACAATTGTATTCGACATATCTATTTGGCAGTGTTTGGTGACCTGAACTGTCAATTTATGGCAGGAATTATTTATTCTTTTAACGACCGGTCAGGCTTAGTGGGTATGTGACCTTGCCTATGAAGCCGATGGTCGTGGATTCAAGTCCCGGTAAGGCCATTTATTTGTGTGATGAGCACAGATATTTGTTCCTGAGTCATGGATGATTTCTATGTATTTAAGTATTTGTATTACATTTATCGTTGTCTGAGTACCCACAACACAAGCCTTCTTGAGCTTACTGTGGGGCTTAGTCAATTTGTGTAAGATTTTTTTATTATACTTACGTCTGTGGCAAATAAGCATACGGTCTGCCTGATGGTAAGCAGTATTCATAGCCTATGTATGCCTGCAACTCCAGGGGAGTTACATGCGCGTTGCCGACCCTATCACTCTGCACCCTCGTTGAGCTCTGGCAACCTTACTCACCGGCAGGAACACAACTTTATGGTAGGGTCTAGTGTTATTTGGCTGCGGTTTTCTGTAAGGTGGAGATACTTCCTGAGTTGGGCTCTGCTCTAGATCTGGAATGACATCCGCTGTGCTGTGCCCTACCACATAAAGCGAGATGACATGTCGAATTTGCGAATGTCCAATATAAAAAAGTGCGAACATGATCGACATCTCCTACCTTTTCTTTCCCCCGTCCACGGCAACCATTAGCGTCGCTAACGAGCTGCGCGCACGCATCGCTGTCCGCGCCTCTTTAGCGCATGCGCCGCTATTTTAAAGCACATTTCCGATATATTCCCAAGGCGATAATTAACATTAAGACGACGCATTGTACATTTTGGTGTCAGACGTCTTGAACTTACTTACTTACTGCCGTGGCGCAGCGACCCGAAGCGGATCTTGGCCTCCGACACCAAAGACCGCCATGCTTCTATGTCCGAAACCGTAAAACTCTTGAAAGTATTTTTTTATTATTATTTGGGTCAAAAAACAATAACTGGGTTTAGACACAGAAAAAGAATACAAAGAATAATAAAGTGTGAGACCAACAAAATTGTCCATAGATTACTAAATTACCAGGGGTTGATTTCTCGATTATGAAATGAAATGAAAATCTTTATTCAGGCAACTAGTGGCCCATAAATAAAAACCTTAAAACTCACATACATATTATAACAATATTAAAACTAAACACTACAAATCACATTTAGGGCCCCATTTCTCGAGTGGTTTTAGACTAATATTATTAATCCACGAACTATCAAATCGTATGGGTTACCATAGCAACACACTAATAATATTAGACTAATCAATCAATCAATCAATTTATTTATTTATAGACAACAATGGTCTACACAATACAAATTATATTAACATAGGATTAAAATAGACATTACAATAAAAATTAAATTAAAGTTTGTTATAAATTAAATATTGAAATACATTAAATTACATAAAATCCGTCAGTACTAATCAATTACTGGCACCCGTACCTACGTGAATACTTATACAGTGATTCAAATAGGGGCAGTCCAGCCGGTCTGCGATCATTGCTAGGACGCTGTTGCGGCTGGCGCGCACTCTGCTGAGCATCGCCGCGCACCGCTTGCGCAGAGTGGCGTAGAAGCAATCTATGCAATAATCAAGCAATAATACTGTTCGAGAAATGGGTTCCTAAATGTGATTTGTAGTGTTGTGTGATTTGTACTGTCAAGTCGTATGGGTTACCGTGGTAAAACACTAATAATATTAGACTAATACTGTTCGAGAAATGGGTTCCTAAATGTGATTTGTAGTGTTGTGTGATTTTTACTGTCAAGTCGTATGGGTTACCGTGGCAACACACTAATAATATTAGACTAATACCGTTCGTATTAGTAAATAAATGGACCCCTAGTGTGCCATTGGTAACAATAATAACGGGTCCCCTAAAAGGGCGCAGAGCACACAAGGTTTAGGTGTTAAAACGCCAGGCGCTAACCGACAGACAAACATAACATAAGGGCACTTATGGCGGACTTGTGTCGTGTGAGTCTTGATGTTTTAGCCGACTACGGAAAAAACAGGGAAGGGTTATGATTCTACCAGTATATAATAATATGAACTTCACGAATGTCACGTCAAAAAACGTGGATTAATTAATGATTAAGGCATACTTACATGTATTAATCTTTACCACACCAGCGGGTAAAGGCCGGTAAAGGATTGTTTTTTTATTGCATACAATACGCGTATATACATGCAGATCATATATATCTTCTTCTTCTTCTTTAAGTGCCTTCTCCATCCCGGAGATTGGGGATGTCTATATGCCATTCTATCTGAAGTCATGCGAATTAGTTTCTCTGTACTGCTCACGTCCAACCAGTCTCTTAAGTTCCTTGTCCATGATATTCTCCTTCTCCCACGTCCTCGTTTCCCTTCAATCTTCCCTTCAGTAATTAGTTTTAATAAGTCATATTTTGAGTTTCTATACAGGGTGATTCATGAGACTTGAGCAGGACTAAGCCTACACAATCAGTAAATGTTAATGAATCGTTCGCCATCTATTTAAGTAAAACAATCACGCTTTTTTTCTGTTATTTAACTTTTTGGTAAGGACAAATTTGATAATCTACAATCATGGACACCCTACAACACTTAATTAACAAAGATAAAACCTCTTTAACCGTTATGACAGCACTTTGATTATGAAGAAAATAAAATGTCACACTTGAGTGAGAGACGATTTTATAAAAGTAACCACACTCCGATGACATTCAATTTGTCACTTATTATGGATAAAAAAAAGAGGGTGACCATAAATATCGTAAATAAAATAAAACTCTTTTTTTAACAGATAAAATCAAATTAACGTTAATCTCACAAATACTGGTACGAAACAGTTGCTGATAATTTCCTGAATATGCAGGCTTGATCCTGCTCACGTCTCCTGAATCATCCTGTATATATGTCCGAAATATGTATATATACCTATATGATGCAAACCAAAAACAAAATTCCAGTGTATTCAGACATGCAAAGATTACATAGGAGCACATTTGACTTTTAAATGATAAATTAATATTTAATAACATTAATTTGGATTTGATTTAATTTGATTTTGTGTCATACATTCAGTTAGTATTTTTTTCGCGTTGGTGTGGTGAACATTTTTGGGTTTCACTCGGTGGCATACATATAACACCGGTACATTTCCGGTGACATATACCTATGAATATCGTCGCCTAGAACAGTACCCATAGTACAAGCATTGCTTAGTTTGGGGCTAGGTCGATCTGGGTAAGATTAAATAAATATTATATGACATTATTACACAAATTGACTAAGTCCCACAGTAAGCTCAATAAGGCTTGTGTTGAGGGTACTTAGACAACGATATATATAATATATAAATATTTATAAATACTTAAATACATAGAAAACACCTATGACTCAGGAACAAATATCCATGCTCATCACACGAATAAATGCCCTTAGCAGGATTTGAACCCGGGACCTTCGGCTTCGTAGGCAGGGTCACTACCCACTAGGCCAGACCGGTCGTCAAAAGATTGTCCCCAAACATTAAAAAAAAACCCGGCCAAGTGCGAGTCGGAATCGCGCGCCGAGGGTTCCGTACAAACCTGTAGGTATATAAGTAAAAGTTCACCCATCACGATAATCGAGTCATATCAATTCCTAAAAATATTTTTATTATATGATGTAACTAAAAATTTACAGTTTTCGCAATTTTTCCCATATCTGTGCTATAAGACGTAGCTTCGTACCAAATTTCAAGATTCTGAGTTCCCGGGAAGTACCCTGTAGGTTTTGATTCCCTTGCGAGTGTCGAAAATTTGCGGAAATATGCGGCATAAACGGCTGTATCTTTTGATTGCGTTGGCTTAGAAGTTTGATTTTTTCACAGCTCCAAGCAACAGTAGACTTGAGTATTTGATATAAATTCCAGATTGATATCTCCACGCGTTCCTGAGAAAAAGCGTCTTGATAGACAGACAGACGGACGGACGGACAACAAAGTGATCCTATAAGGGTTCCGTTTTTTCCTTTCGAGGTACGGAACCCTAAAAGATATACTCTTAAATCTTACTTTAATAAAAACAGTGCTTAACTACTTTCCCTTGTATAAGATTAATAAATATATTCAGTAATATAAAAAAAAAAAAAAAAATCTTATTAAACTCCTCTTTCTCAAATTCAATTTATTATAATGTTAATATGCATCTTATGGAACGAAATTGGCATTACGCGTTCCGCGTATGCTTTTACGAATACTTTGATCGCGTAAGTCAATTAGTATTAATACATTATGTCTTATATAGCTTTTATAATGACATAAAATGTATAATAAAAATATCTAGTGGGTAGGTTCATTGTCTCATAGTGGAGGTCGATTTATCCATACAACCTTAGTCCCCATGTTCCCCTCTGTTCCATACATTCTTCTTTTTAGCATATCTTATAGCTATGGTATAATATACATTAGATTATGTAAAAATATTTTCCGAAATGGCATTAATTATTTAGAGAGGAAAATGGGGACTACATTTGTATGAAGATTCCGTACTGTACTGTAAAATGTAGGTAAATTAACTACTTAGCTGAAATTCTTCATTATTTTTCATCACACTTGCTCGAAAAAGATCTTATTTCATGCAGGTGTACTGAAGGACAAAATTGTTCCAGCGGAAGTTATGGATTGTGAAAAAACTTAGCTTTTTTTGTTACCTCGCTAATTCATACGAATCAAGTAGGTATAAATTAGTTTTACTTTTAAAGTACTGACTTATGTATTTTCATATTTTTGTTTATGTATAAAATTATTTAATTTGATTAATTTAATACCTTCATTCTCGATAGATCCAGTCTATAGATCCAAAATAGCCGCTCAAAATATTTTTGCACAATTTTGAACCGTGGCTGTATTCCGGATGGATTTCTGCATTCGATGCCTAACCTGTCAAAACATTACAATATGGCGAACAAATGTTTTAAATATCACCGTATTTATGAATTATTTCGGTTTTTTTGTTCTCAAGTGTGATGAAAAACATTGTATATAAATCCGGGGGTAAGAATATTGTAAACTCGAGTCTTTAATTTACTCCAGCCTGCGGCTGTCGTGCATCTAAAGTCCTCGTTTGCGAAATTTCACTTACCACCCTTGTTGCACAATGTACTGTTTAAAATCACGGATAAATTTCATACAATTTAATTAAACTTTCGATTGCTTTTAAGAATGCAGTACCTAAGCATTACTTGTATGTAATAAAAATTGCACATTGTGATACAAGTGTGCTAATTTGGTCACTACACACGAGGCGATATTGTGCGCACGAGCTGCAAGCGAGCGCACAATAAGAAAGCCTATGTGTGTAATGACAATAGCACACGCGTTTCATACGACGTTTTTCAACACACTTGCGAGGAAAAAAGAAACTTTCATATTAATCAAATTTTAATTGTTAAATCGGTTAGTATGCAGTGTTGCATCTATCATACGGCCTGCCGCCCCTTGCCCCGGCGGGCGGGGCGCCGGCTCCCGCCAGTCCGCGTTGTCAAATCTACTCGACCAATTTAAGAAGGTTCCGTTTCTATACATATTATTAGCAATCAGTTACCTTCTTAACTCAGTCTGATAATATAATGAAAAAGCATGAGTGTTATAATATACTGAAAAAGCACGCGTGTTTAATATCTAGGAT
The DNA here is from genome assembly GCF_033807575.1 of Cydia pomonella. Classification (NCBI taxonomy): domain Eukaryota; kingdom Metazoa; phylum Arthropoda; class Insecta; order Lepidoptera; family Tortricidae; genus Cydia; species Cydia pomonella. The sequence continues at coordinate 9,323,885 of NC_084728.1, forward strand.
TATGAGCCAAAAATAGGTGGAATAAAAACGACGTTTTGAGTAAGTGTGTTGAAAAATAGTGTAAGTAATTCGATGGAAACAAGAACATTCTATTACCTCGCACCGATTGGTGTAAACAATCTCTCGATAATCCGGAATGTAGGAGGAAAATAAAAACGTTCCGGATAACGGCCCGGAATTCGTCGAGAGGGCTTCAGAGTGATCCGGATAGGCGGGGGGTGCAACGGGAGGAATTATTGTAATAAATAAATATTATATGATATTATTACACAAATTGACTAAGTCCCACAATAAGCTCAATAAGGCTTCTGTTGTAGGTACTTAGACAACGATACATATAATATATAAATATTTCAACATCCCCGAGCAGTCGGTGGAACGCCGAGAAGGTAGCCACCCGCGGTCTTTGCGCCATCGCTCAGGCTGAGTCTCTCATATACAAACTTATCGGAGGTCTGGCCGTCCGTCGCGCGTGCTACGGTGTGCTCCGCTTCATCATGGAGTCCAGCGCCCGCGGCTGCGAGGTCGTAGTGTCGGGCAAGCTGCGAGGCCAGCGAGCCAAGAGCATGAAGTTCATGGATGGCCTCATGATCCACTCCGGAGACCCGTGCAACGACTACGTCAACACTGCCACCAGACACGTGCTGCTGCGACAGGTTGTGCTGGGTATCAAGGTCAATGCCTTCAGCGAAGTAGGCTGCTCGAGCAGCCCGAAAAGATGGTCCCGCAAGGGCAACGCCGGCAGGGTATCGGTGGCCTGCAACCGTGTTCCCGAAACCCCGTCAACAAAGCGAGCGCCAGAACACCCCAGGGGGTTTAGTCCGTGGGAGTCGGACATACCCACTCGGCTTCTCCCGGGCCAGTGGGATCCATAACGGATTCCCCCTGGGTCATCAAAAAAAAACAAAAGGGTATCAAGGTCAAAATCATGTTGCCTTGGGACCAACAGGGCAAGAACGGCCCCAAGAAGTCGCAGCCCGACCACATCCTGTTGACGGAGCCGAAGGACGAGCCGTCGCCGCTGGAGCCCTCCAGCGACGTGCGCAGCCTCGCCCCCGCGCCGCTGCCCATCCCAGTGCCCGCCACGGCTTAGCTTAGTATCATATTAGAATTTTATTAACCTGCATACTACGTTAGTGAGAAACAAGGGTACTTGATTAGCGGCTTCTTTCTCATTCTGTTCCCAAAATTTCATTAGGAAAATCGCGAGAACGAAACCATGATTTCTGAGCTTTTTCGCCTAAGCTGCACAAAATCCTTATCGCACTAGTTAACTTGTACATTTTCAGGTAGCTACAACATTTATTGGTTTACCAGCCAAACACAAAACCGCCCTGATCTGTTACTGATTATAGTTCTGAGTTTACTTAAAATTCTAAAATCTGAGATAGAGCTCAGCTGGTATTTCCTCTTAACATGTTCACTGCGGTATTGGGTCGAAAAACGCAGCAAAAGTTTAAAAATGTTTAAAGTAATTAAAATAAGCTCCCAGTGTATCCTCCAGTCATCTTCGAAAAATGTGTCAAGTGTGATTTGTCCCTTTGTTAAGATGCAATCGACCCGCGGATAATTGTACTCGTACAGTCGACGAGGATAAATGTCTTGGTTTTTAATGTGAACATTCCTTGAAATTCTAATTAGTATACGGTGTGTTCTTTCATACATATAATCATGCCTATTTCCCGGAGGGGTAGGCAGAGTAGGAGTGGAGCTAGGCGTGGGCGACGTGGGCGATCGCCTACGGCCTCGCAGTCCGAGGGGCCTCATGCCTCAAATACGTAAACTCGGACGCAACGTACCTTGCCCACACCAAATTTTGGTCTTGCCTCGCCACTGAGGCAGAGACCACGGATTTCCACTTGCTACGATCCTGACATACCTCTTTGGATTCGTTCACTTTCATAACATTCCTCATACTTGCTTGCCGGTTTAGGGTGCTCTTGACCTGGCCTGTCTTCGGGATTTCCCCGATCTGATCAGAGAAAGTCCGGTGACGTCTACCCCTTCCAGCTCCCTCTTCTACTTCTCCCTTATACACTCTCTTTGTTAGTCTTCTTTCACTCATTCTTTCTACGTGTCCAAACCATCTCAACATACCTACCTTTCTCAATTTCTGTTCAAGTTTCTGTCACGTAAGCGCGCGCGTAACTACGTTTTTATGGATAACCAAGCATGCTGAGGACACTTGAACATAGATTGTAAAACGATGACACTTTTCTTCAATAACCAACTTTAAAAAAATATGAAAGCTTTAAAGTTCCTATTTTTAATAAAAATATTTTTTTTTGCAATGTATGCTACAACGTAACAAAATTTGCAATACATTGCGTCTTAGAATAAAAATTTTAAATGTGCTAAAAATCAAAACACAAATTATTTTAAAAGTCGCTGATCGAATGTTGGTCAGTTTGAAGAGTATAGCTTACAGTTTAATTTTTTGCCTGTTACAGTCTACACCCGTATATACTACCGATATGTACAAAATATATAATACTTTCATACAGAGAGAATCATTAACCTTTCTTTTTGTGAGACATGTAAAATATATCTCTTCGCAAACAGGAAGAAAATTTCAAATGTAAACATAATATCTTATCAACGAGCTACGTTAAGTATTATATATATATAAGTATACATAAGCAGGCTTAATGAGGACAGGTAAATGACACCGGGCGACATCCCGGCTGAGAGGGTGGGCTCCGCTTGTGCCCGGATAAACACCGAATTAATTATTTTTTCTCAAACTTGCAATGAAATGTTGACATGACTTACTTCAAATTAGGTCCGGAAATACTACATAATTATCAGGTGCGATGAGTGAAGATGATATGTGAAGGAATTTCATACAGCCTTACACACCTAGGTCTGTAAAACAACCTTCTTTTGTTTTTAAACATCGAATTGTGACGTGACACAACGTCTTGGTATTCAACCACCAAATAGTAGTAGATTCGTAATTTGTTTTTAGCTGTACCTACGAATAAAACAATTTGACTACATTATATTTTTTATTGCAAGTTTGAGAAAAGCACTATACAAATCTCGGTGAGAAACGGAGTTGCCGGCCGCGTATCCCTGTATTTATAATATTTATATCTACTTGGCCTGTAATCCTTCCTTTCCCGGCCTCTATAGTAATGAACTATTACTAATGCTAATATAATTACAAATATTACACTAAACACTGCAAACAAACTGTAAAAAACAAATTCCGAATTTACTATTATTTGATGGTTGAATCTCAAGATGTTGTGTCACAATTTGCCGTTAAAAAACAAAAGAAGGTTGCTTTACAAGCCTAGATGTGTAAGGGTATATGAAATACGTTTACTCATCGCACCGGATACGTAGTATTTCCGGACCTAATTTGAAGTAAGTCATGTCAACATTTTATTGCATGTTTGAGAAAAATACTTTATTGCACATCACAAATAAATACCAAACCAATTTGTATCTGAGAACATTATAGTACCTCCGCCAAATGGAGTAAAAAACACAAAATAGGGACAGCTTTCACCCTCTCGAAAATTTTCAGGGCATTTTGGACCCCCTCTAACAGTCATGGATTAGGCTATAAGCAAGAATTTCCAGTAACCAAGATGGAATAAAGAAACGTAGGTAACCTATATTGTCACTTCCATTTTTTATCGTTTTTTTCCTACCATATATAAATTTACAGTTTACGTCAACATACTTGTTATATGTAAGTTAAATTATTACACACAATATTTTATAATATTTGTTCCCTAACTTTTTTGCACTGTTTATATTTGCATTTAATTAATACTTTAAAAGAATACCGTTATCAATAGAATAGCTAGATCCAGTAACACTTTTAGCTTTATCACTAGCTAAAAACAATATCACATCTCCTATCTCTTCATTCGTGGAAAGATAACCAAGAGCAGTAAATTCTTGCATAATTTTTTTAATATCACTTTTACGACTATTTTCCCCACCGTTGTTAGTAAAAAAATCGTTGTCTACTGGTCCAGGATTTACTGTATTCACTCTGATTCCTTGCGAAGCTAATTCTAAAGCTGCGCATCTTGAAAAATGATCTAAAGCTGCTTTTGATATGTAATATGGTGAGCTCGTTGGTTCTTTGCTTGGTCTAAATGCTGCTGCGCTTGAAATATTTATTATATTTCCTTTAGTCTTAGCTAAATACGGAGTAGCTACGCTTGTAAGATGGATCACAGCTCGGACATTAGTCTTCATTACTTCATCGTACGCTTCTAAAATTTTGCCGTTCATAATAGATCCTGGTGAACTAATGCCAGCATTGTTGACAAGTATATCCAGCTTTCCAAAATTGTCGATGGTTTTTGAGATGACAGTTGCAGCTTCAGAATCGTTGGAGATATCAGCTTGGATGATGACTGGTTTCATGCCTGTTGCTTCGATTTTCTTCCCAATGTCGGTAAGTTTAGCATGATTTCTGGCAACAATTGCTACATTGGCACCTTCTTTGGCAAAAAGTAGCGCCACTGCTGCTCCAATACCTGAGCTTGCACCCGTTACTATCACTACTTTGTTGTTGAACATTGTTATATTTTTATTTAATTATTAATAGTCAGTGCGTACGGTGCGAACCGTTAAATGAATATGAGCTACATATTATCTTGGGAATTTGCGATTGTTAGTTATCTAATTTATCTTATAAATAAAAATGATAAGCGTCATTACAACAAGGATGGTATCTATTATGTTTATTTTGATATACAAATGTAATTATACTTAGAGTTATGTATGTCTTATCAGGACGTATTGAGAACGTAATGTCATAAAATATATTACCTCTTTTATTACCTATTTGCTAAGCCTCTTTCATGTATACTTATCGTAACTGTAAATGTCCGACATCTCACATTCACTCAGGTCATTCTGACAATAATTAAAATGATATCAAATAAGTCTATTTTATTATAAACGCGTATTTTATTGTAATTTATAAGTTTTAATTACTTTTTTATTGTAATGTGTATTATAATCTTATGTTAATATATTTGTATTGTGTGTACCTAATATAATGTACATTTGGAAGGACCATTGTTGTCTGTAAACAAATAAATGATTCTGATTATGATTATAATATTTGTATTATGTATATATGCATTTTTTTTGCTTATTTATGTTGAATCTGAGGTAAGCTTTTGTGTTGTTTTGTTAATAGTACCTAGTAATAGCAATAGCAGCGCCCACAATTTCTCTGCTTTACCTTAAGGTTGATTGGTAGAGAATGCCTTTTTGATTAAGTCCGCCTTTTGTACGATAAGTTTTCTTTTGTGCAATAAAGTTTAAATAAATTATATTAAAAAAAAACACGTAACCTTACTATCATACATCAGGTTTTTTTAGTCGACTTACAGTAAGTTTTACTTTTTCTAGCACTTTTCAAACATAAAACCAAACTCAACAATTTACTCCCAAGGCCAAAAGTATGGAAACAAGCTTATATTTTAATAGAAAAGTGTGATTTTTTAAGCGATGTAATATATACTACTCATTAGAAACAAAATGGTAAATATAATAGAAGAACATGATGCTGGCTATGATATTTGCCAGTTCAACATTTTTCAAAGCAATTAAAATGGTATAATTACGAGTATGTTACGCTTTCCTAATTTATTTTTTATGTTTTTGACAATATTTTAGGATGTTTTGATATTTAGCGAGTATTTTTAACCTTTTGTGGTTGCTTAATGTAAATTTTAGGTAACAGTTATAAAACAAAGACAGAAACATGAGATATTAAAGAAAACAATCTTGTTTCCATACTTTTGGCCTTGGGTGTATTTATTTGTATGGAAAATAATTAGTCAATCGAGTTTCAAGTGGAACAAACCACCCCATCCCCCTCCGGATATTGATTTTGGTTGTTAGGGATTTATTTATGACTATTAGCTCGTGAGGGCGCGTAATGAGTTCCCATCCTTGACGTCACTATCGGGGACATTCTATGGGGGTAGACATATAACCTTTCAGATAAAACCTTATAGATAGGAGATAAAAGGTTGTCGACCCCTTAAGAACAATTCCGTAGCTGAGCAACTTTTCAAATCTCGAATTTTTGAAGCTATGTTTCTGTCGCGCTTTGATAGGCGGGAGTGCGTGTGTGCGATTAGGACAACTGCAGGTCGGACTACAATTCCGACGAAAAAAACTTCGCTCCCGACTGTTTACTCCTCCAAAACGCAACCGATCATTATGAAATTTTAGAAACTGCAAGAGATTTTTTGGATATTTGTTGTCATATTTGTATACAGCGCCTTTTTTGCAGCCAACTCAATTGAGCCGTTTATGCAATTTTCGAGGAGCTGTAAGTTTCTTCAAAGTAAAATAATCCAAAAAGCAAAACATAGCGGCACAGATATTGATGATATTGATCTTATTTGAATAATATAATACACACATTTTACATACATACATACATACATATAATCACGCCTATTTCCCGAAGGGGTAGGCAGAGACCACGGATTTCCACTTGCTACGATCCTGACATACCTCTTTCGCTTCCTTCACTTTCATGACATTCCTCATACACGCTCGTCGGTTTAGGGTGCTCTTGACCTGGCCTTTTTTCAGGATTTCCCCGATTTGATCAGAGAAAGTCCGCCGAGGTCTACCCCTTCCAGCTCCCTCTTCTACTTCTCCCTTATACACTCTCTTTGTTAACCTTCCTTCACTCATTCTTTCCACGTGTCCAAACCATCTCAACATACATTTTAGGTGATGATATCCGAGATATAGACTCGGGTATGTCCTAAACTACGTCCAAAAGAGAGGTATGGGCACTATGAATGTCATCTCGCTTTGTGTGGTAGGGCACAGCACAGCGGATGTCATTCCAGATCTAGAGCAGAGCCCAACTGGGGAAGTACCTCCGCCTTACAGAAAACCGCAGCCAAATAACACTAGACCCTACTCATAGTGTTGTGTTCCTGCCGGTGAGTAAAGCCAGAGCTTAGCGAGGGTTAGGAGTGTCAGGGGCTCTGGAGTTGCAAGCGTCCATAGGGTTTTGAATTGAATTGAAAACTTTATTTCAGACACATTAGGTATCCATATCTTGGTTAGTAACAGTGTAACAAAAACAATAAAAAAATGATAGTATTACTTAAGGCTAAAACAAAAACAAAAAATAATTTACAATCCTAAATGCGCAGTCTAGATTGCCCGCTGTCACCGGACATGTTATTTCATCCAGTGGTGCTGGAACGGTGACCGTTTACCATTAGGCGGGCTGTAAGCTTGTTTCCTACCGACGTAGTAAAAACAACTTCGATTTTATGGCTGATTTTATTTATTTAACCTTTATTACAAAAGAAGCGCTGGTGGCCTAGCGGTAAGAGCGTGCGACTTGCAATACGGAGGTCGCAGGTTCAAACCCCGGCTCATACCAATGAGTCTTTCGGAACTTATGTACGAAATATCATTTGATATTCACCAGTCGCTTTTCGGTGAAGGAAAACATCACGAGGAAACCGGACTAATCCCAATAAGGCCTAGTTCACCCTCTGGGTTGAAAGGTCAGATGGCAGTCGCTTTCATAAAAACTAGTGCCTACGCCAATTCTTGGGATTAGTTGCCAAGCAGACCCCAGGCTCCCATGAGCCGTGGTAAAATGCCGGGACAACGCGAGGAAGAAAGAACCTTTATTACCAAAAAAGAAAATCTTACAGTACAAAAGGCGGACTAAATGCCATGAGGCATTCTCTGTCAGTCAGCAGAAAGGTTGTGGGAGGTGCTACTTTTATCGTGTGATGTGATTCCTGAAACCACCGAAAACATATATATTTCTTACATTTCCTTTATGTCCTCACTGCCTCATTAATCACCTAATAATTCCACAAATTAATAGCTTCAATGTTTTCCAACTAATCAGTCCCAGACAAAGTCTAGGTCTCATTTAAAACCTATAAAACTGTCTAGTCTAGTCAAAAATCCCATTACTTATTCCTATGTTAAAAGGGTAAGGTAATTTTGCGGGTTCTTCACTTAGACACTTAGTATTTCATATTAATGGTTGTTCGCTGTTTAATTGATCATTTAAAAGCTGTTGGATTTTAGATTTATTATTTTAGTACCTAAGTACAAAAATGTCTAAGTATTACATTTTGTAAGTAGGCAGACCAATTAGAGGGGCCCAACCATCCCCCAGACCCACATAAAGTTTATATGTGAGTCTGTGTGAAACTTGGCTTGTAGTGTGGAGAGCAGGGTCGCCATGTGGCGCGGAAAGTTGAAGGAGTTTAAACAAGTGAATATCGATAAAAGACTAAAGTTTTTTTTAAATAATAACGTAATTTATAGCTACAAAAACAGCAAGGTTGCATATATTATTACTTACTTATGAACTAACTCCTTACATACTGTGTGATGATGATATTGACCATGACGTGAAAAACCGGGGGTGAAATGGCGACAGATCATGGGAACCATTTGTCACGCGTGGATGCCCCTTCGACATATCATCTTCCTCTCGTTGTCCCGGCTTTTAGCCACGGCTCACGGGAGCCTGGGGTCCGCTTGGCAACTAATCCCGAGAATTGGTGGAGCACTAGTTTTTAGAACAGCGATTGCCATCTGACCTTCCAACCCAGAGGGTAAAGTAGGCCTTATTGTGATTAGTCCGGTTTTCTCTCGATGTTTTATTTCACCGAAAAGCGGCTGAAATGATATTTCTCACATAAGCGCGGTATAAGCCGGGTTATGAACCCGTGACCTCCGGATTGAACATCGCACACTCTTACCGCCACCACCGCTTTTTTGTGACTCAATGCGACTCGACTGAAGAGTAAAATTTATAAAACCATCATAAGTCCTGTCGTCATGTATGAATCAGAGTGTTGGGCCCTAAAGGTGACGGACTGACGTATGAAAAGAGATTGCATATGGTGGAGATGAGAATATTGTGATATGTGGCGTGACTAGCATGGATAAAATAAGGAATGAATATGTAAGAGGAAGGAGAAGGACTGAGTAGCTAAGATCATATTGCCTAACGTGGTACAGGCATGTGACGCGGAGGGAAAAAAGTCATGTGACGTGAAATGTAAGTAAGTAAATATTCTTTATTGCACCAACAATTATAAATTTTACATACATGTAAAACCACAACTAAATAAATAAGGTATTAGAAATGAAGGTGGACGAATGAACAAAAGGAAAAAACGGAAGCGGTGGTGGCCTAGTGGATATCTGACTTTCAATCTGGAGGTAGCGGGTTCAAATCCTGGCTCGTACCAATGAGTTTTTCGGAACTTACGTACGGAATATCCTTTGATATTCACCACTAGCTTTCCGGCGAAGGAAAACATCGTGAGATAACCTGCATACATCCGCGAAGAAATTTAAAGGTATAATTATGTGATGTCGGGGACAATAGCCCAAGCTCACTTGTGCATGAGAAGAGGCCTGTACCTAGCAGTGGGACGTATATAGGCTGAATTATTATATATCTCTAAGTTAGGCTGCTCATTACGTACTTACTTACTCTATTTATTTACCTAAAGATTATTGTTTCTATATACCTACCTACTTCAAAATCTTTTCTTGAAAATATAAATCACCAATCAAACTCAAGGGCTTAATTATATTCCCCCAAATAAGTATAATCCTTACGTCAATTCTTGTGAATACCGTCGACGAATCTTTTCATAATATTTTCTGAGGGGGACTCCCCTTGAATCGGCTTTCAAAATACCTTTACATATGAACCAGGGATTTATATGAAACCTGGATAGAACAGCTAACATCAATAGTAGCGGATGAAACCGCGCTGCTTAAGTATGTGCCACCCGGGAATTATTTTCTAAATATGTAGTAATATATCTCTCTAAAAATGAGCTGGTGGCCTAGCGGTAAGAGCGTGCGACTTTCAATCCGGAGGTTCAAAACCCGGCTCGTAAAAATGAGATTTTCGGAACTTATGTACGAAATATCATTTGATATTTACCAGTCGCTTTTCAGTGAAGGAAAACATCGTGAGGAAACCGGACTAATCCCAACAAGGCCTAGTTTACCCTCTGGGTTGAAAGGTCAGATGGCAGTCGCTTTCGTAAAAACTAGTACGTATGCCCAATCTTGGGATTAGTTGTCAAGCAGACCCCAGGCCATCAGCCGTGGCAATATGCCGGGACAACGTGAGGAAGAAGAGTAGTAATATATCTCTATAATTTGCGCTCAAAATGATCTGTCACAAGGCATGTCTGCCGCATGCACTCACAAAAGGTGGGCCAAAATGATTACTGAGTGGGACCCACGGAACACCATAGACAGTGCAGGACGAGGTGCAGGCAGACTGAAAAGGAGATGGCGAGACTTGAACGCATTCTATCCAAAATGGTGGGAAAATGTCAATGACAGAGTCGAGTGGAGAAAACGAGAGGAGGTCTTTGCCTAGCAGTAGGATACTCAAGAAGGCTAACAAAAAAAATTCAAAAATTTGCTCTAAATACGAAATCGATCGGATATGTCAGTATCAAACGTGACGTTTTTTTCAAACAAAAATATCATATCCAGAGCAAATTACTACTTCAAACATTTGCCAGAGATACGACAGGGATTAGATATGTCAGTGTCAAAAGTGACGTTTCTTTAACCAAAAACGTCGCTTTTTATTCATCACGTCAGTATATGAAAGTTCGAATCTGGCTGTTAATCGTTAAATAGCCCATTGAAATCTGAGTACGACGTGCTATTATAATTTATAAACGAAATTGTGAGCTTTCAGATTTTAATCCGAAAAATCGATGTACCTTTTCAGGTAATTTTGGGCTAATTATACGTCAGAGGTGAAGTGGGTATTACAGAAGAGTTACTATTTGTTCTCGATGGAATTTTATTTGTGTTTGTTCATAAGGCCGCCTAGGACCATATACGAAGATGGCAATTAATTGAAACAGGTATAGGTTCCAGTCAAAACTGGTTAGCTGGAAGAGATCCCTTAAGGGGTTCGTCTTTGTACACTTTTATTGTATTCTCTATTTGTTATGTACTTTGGTGTATTAACGTTTTTTACTACAACTAGTTAAACTGTTAGTTATAAGCTATTTAGTTATGTTAATGTACGCTTATCCTAGTTGCAAATTTTCAATTTGAGTTGAAGCACTAACTAGAAGCGCTGGTGGTAAGAGCATGTGGCTTGCAATCCGAAGGTCGCGGGTTCAAACATCGGCTCGTACCAATGAGTTTTTCGGAACTTATGTACGAAATATTTATAATTTGATATTTACCAGTCGCTTTTCGGTGAAGGAAAACATCGTGAGGAAACCGGACTAATCCCAACAAGGCCTAGTTTACCCTCTGGGTTGGAAGGACAGATGGCAGTTGCTTTCGTAAAAATTAGTTGTCAAGCGGACCCCAGGCTCCCATGAGCCGTGGCAAAATGTCTGGACAACGCGAGGAAGATGAAGAAAAAGTTGAAGCACTAACTGAAACTGGATTAGCTACGGAAAAAACTTAACAAAATACTGATCTGTTTCAGTTCATAAATTGACTAAAATGGCGTAGACTTCCTTAACTATAACTGTGTACCTATCTTTAGGTATTAAAATAAAAGTAAACAAAATCTACCCTCAAATGGCTCCTTAAGCCAGTTCAGGGTAGATGAAAACATTATATGATCAAAAAATGTAGGTTAGAGTCAGGTCGTTCAGTGACAGATCTAGGCGGTTTTGTATTTGGTTGGTGAACCAATAAAAGTTATAACTACCCGAAAATGTACAAATTGTTTGTTTACTTGTATTTAAATACCTAAAGATACAGAGTTATAGACCCTTACTGTCATTAGAAATGCTACGTTCTTACGGTTTATTACTTTGAGAGTATTGGGTGAGCTAAAAAAGCTAGTATTAAAAAGCCCTCCAAAAACATAAGTTTAAACATAAGTTAATCACGTTTCTGCGTGGAAATATAATAAAATAAAAATATTTCTTAAAAGTAAATTTAAAATCATTCAACGTGATTCAAAGTGTGAAGCGGATCGGTATTTGGGTCCGCATTCTAATTCAATGAGAAGACCGCCTAATATCGAGTGAGTTCCCATAGAGAGCCGCTATAATGGTAGGGCCGGGATAATCAGAGTACAGTATTCAAGGTGCATTCAGGGAGAAAGGCTCCGATACCGGCCCAGACAGCTAGGGGTGTAAATATTATTTATTGGTACGAAGCGCAGCGTAGCAGAACAGAGCGGTAGTTTGAAGCGGAGTGGAGCAGAGCGAAATGGAGCATTCTGCTCCGCTCCGCTCTGCTACGCTCCGCTTTAGTAATCACGTTTCTGCGTGGAAATATAATAAAATTAAAATATTTCTTCAGATTCAAATTCAACGAGAAAACCGTCTAATATCAAGTGAGTTCCCATCGAGATCCACCAGTAGGGCCGGGGGTAATCAGCACAGAGTATTCAGGGTGCACTCAGGGAGAAAGGCGCCGATACCGGCCCAGACAGCTAGGGGTGTAAAATATTACTTATAATATAAATGTAGATAGAATTCTAAGTCTCATCCAATGACATTATAGAACTATAGATAGGTTATACTCATACATAAGGAGCACAATAAATATATCCATATTTATTTGTATACCTACGAAGAAATCTGTTATTTTTGATTAATTTTCGCATTCAATTCATCTTTGTCATACTCGTTGTTATACACTTTTCTCTTTCTCTTTCGGTCATCACGTGTACATCTCTCGCTTGCCCAGATGCGACTAAAAGCAACATGTTCGTCACAAGGTAAGCGCATAAAGTATATAAAGTATAAAGAAAAAAATTTTTATCTATTGAACTTGATCACAAAATTGCGACCTTTAAAGGAGAACATACGAAAGCAGTTTGCCCGAGTCAAAATGGAGACCTTCGCTAACACTTCGGTCAAATATCAGCACGGTGAGAGATTCGTTCATAAAGTTAGCTTTTAGTTATATTTTTTTTTTTTATACTACGTCGGTGGCAAACAAGCATACGGCCTGCCTGATGGTAAGCAGTCTCCGTAGCCTATGTACACCTGCAACTCCAGACGAGTTACATGCGCGTTGCCGACCCTAACCCCACCCCCCTCGTTGAGCTCTGGCAACCTTACTCACCGGCAGGAACACAACACTATGAGTAGGGTCAAGTGTTATTTGGCTGCGGTTTTCTGTAAGGTGGAGGTACTTCCCCAGTTGGGCTCTGCTCTAGATCTGGAATGACATCCGCTGTGCTGTGCCCTACCACACAAAGCGAGATGACATTCACAATGCCCATACCTCTCTTGAAAGTTAAAAACTAACTTCATGAAACACATGTTATTTATTATTTTGTTCCAGTATTAACTACCCCGTAAAAAATCTTGTTACCTACTAAATGTTCTCATTTTTTATGTCAATTGTATAATTCGCTAAATAATACCGGTACCTCTTCAATTACCTGACCAAGGGCGGGTTTAAATCCAGCAAGCTGTACCCGCACCTTTTTCATTACTTACACAATCAAATTGTTGCACATTGTCGAGATAAATACTTACCTACACTTCGTACCTAAGATGGACTACTTACCTACCTAATATTTGTACCTATAATTGCTGTAAAAAGTAATGATATAAACGTACGTGTATTTGAAATATACCTAAATCTAAAAAGAACCCCAATAACACCAAAATCTATTTTTTTTTAATACTACGTCGGTGGCAAACAAGCATACGGCCTGCCTGATGGTAAGCAGTCTCCGTAGCCTATGTACACCTGCAACTCCAGAGGAGTTACATGCGCGTTGCCGACCCTAACCCCACCCCCCTCGTTGAGCTCTGGCAACCTTACTCACCGGCAGGAACACAACACTATGAGAACAAGCCGAATAGCATTGTATTTTGAGATAAAAGTATATTAGTAAAAAAAATAACCCCCCCCCCCCCAATCAACCTTTTCTGTCGTATTACGATCACGATACATTGTCGATGTTTACAATAACGTTTTTGAATGTTCTTGTTTTGGACCCGGGTACGTCCTTAAACTACGTCCAAAAGAGAGGTATGGGCATTGTGAATGTCATCTCGCTTTGTGTGGTAGGGCACAGCCAGTGGATGTCATTCCAGATCTAGAACAGAGCCCAACTGGGGAAGTACCTTATAGAAAACAGCAGCCAAATAACACTAGACCCTACTCATAGTGTTGTGTTCCTGCCGGTGAGTAAGGTTGCCAGAGCTCAATGAGGGGAGGCGGGTTTAGGGTCGGCAACGCGCATGTAATTCCTCTGGAGTTGCAGGCGTACATAGGCTACGGAGGCTGCTTACCATCAGGCGGGCCGTATGTTTGTTTGCCACCGACGTAGTATATAAAAAAAAAACGCGTGTTTTGACTACTGCGTTACTCCAAACCCTGTTAGAGCAAATAGTAACCCTTATTCACCGGCAGTTTAACTTACATGGTATTTGAAATTTAACCCGTTCAAAGTTCAACCTCGCAAAAAACTTTCCCAAGCGTGTTTTTAGTGTTAGGGCAATAAATGTAAAACAGTGTAAAAGGTTTTTTAAGGTGCTTGACGTGAAGTGCGGCTACAAAAGTGCTACCAGATACACGCATTTAGATAAAGTCTGTCTGTGTTAAGTTTGCATCGATTTTAAGTATTACATCATGACCTATGAAATTGGCGTTTTGTATGGAGAACTTTAACGAAATTCGATTTTTCATACAACGAATTTTGCGGATTATTTTGTGATGGCATTTTCAAACCAAACAAATTTTTGCCAGTAATCTGAGACATTTTTAAGGCACATTTGCTATCTCAAATTTTTTAAAAATCTGTCCCGTCAGAAAAATATAAGTCATTTAAATACTCGAGCCGGCAGCACATGAAAAGAGCTGTTTACTTACGGAGTACTTCGAAGTTACTATTAAAATAAATAAACTATGATATGACTAATACTTATGAACAAAAACGCCAATTTCATAGGTAATGACCCAATATTTGTATTTAATATTCAGTAAATTTATTTAAGCTTTTGTGGGAACACACTTGCCATAATGCACAAATAAAGAAAAATATATAAATGGCGGAATAAATCCCAAATAATTTACTTAAGTAAATTTATTTTTTCCTGTTTTTGATTTTTATTATGATATCGAATTTATTTTTTGTACTTCTTTATTGGCATTTGTTTAAATTATGTAAAAAAAACTTTATTGGATGGATTGATTATAAGAAATTAAATATATAGAATAACATTATGATTACTCCTTTTTTTATATCTATATCTTTTAGTTTTAGTTTTATTTAATATTAGTTTTATTTTTAAGTATTTGTATTTTATCGCTAGTTTAGTTTTCATTTTAATGTGGGTATTTAATATTATTCTCATTATAAATAAAAAAATAAATATTATAGGACATTATTACACAAATTGACTAAGTCCCACAGTAAGCTCAATAAGGCTTGTGTTCAGGGTACTTAGACAACGATACATATAATATATAAATATATTTATAAATACTTAAATACATAGAAAACACCCATGACTCAGGAACAAATATTCATGCTCATCACACGAATAAATGCCCTTACCAGGATTTGAACCTGGGACCATCAGCTTCGTAGGCAGGGTCACTACCCACTAGGCCAAACCGGTCGTCAAATTATAATATTTATGTTTCAAATGTCATCATATAGAAATCGCTTTATAGCGATTAATCCGCCTGTTGTGAACAACTCATTCAGTCCTGTCTTTGTTTGTATTATGAACTTTTCTTTAGTAATGCACAATAAAGAATTTTATTATTATCTTTATCCATTTCGGGTCTTAGTTTAGGTTTTTTAGAATATGAATATAAAAACACTTAAAAAGCAATACTTATAAAATTTATACAGTGTGTCCCTAGCCATTGGACAAAGCCGAAATATACATATGCATTAGGGTATTTAGAACCAGTGTACAAAGTATCATAATAACCGGTGTAGCGGTTTCGAAGAAATTAACAAATTACCATTTTTTACTTTGGAGCAGCCTGTATATGTTAGTAGCTCCTAAGGTAATATCCTCAAAGAATAGTATGGAACCTTCTTCAACCTTTTTTATTATCTTTTTTATTTATGACACTAATAAGCTTCTGACTTTTGAAAAATGTCATCATTATCAAATATTTAGAACAAATTGTCAAAAACACTGCCAAAGATTAACACAGTATGTCTTTTTGTTGTCGATTATTGCAAATAACTTTTGTTCGAAAACTTTATTTTTTTTATCTTTTGTTCTAATTAAAAGAATATTAACGTAAAAGCATTCCTGAGGAGTAACCCTACGTGGGATTTCAGGGTTCTGTCCAATGGCTAAGGTCACCCTGTATAAACACAATATAAAACCTAACCTAGGGTGCCGCCAGCAGCGGGGCAGGGCCCGAGCTGCCGGTGGTCAGGGCCGCAGAGAGAGGAACCGGCGGACTATCCGCGCCGTGTCCAAGATCACCGCCTTCTGCATCTGACCGTTATTATAACAAATTATAACAAATAAATATAATTGACGCACACCTAGACTTAACGCATTCACTGTCAAAGTTTTCGTAGCGCTATACTCGTAGCCGTTTTCCCGCTTTGTAGAGGAAAGCGACCACGAACAGATCGCCTGCCAAACGGGTTCCCGGCACTCAATGTGTTAAGTGTGTATTGTCGTATTTTTCATTTCATGTAATTTATGTATTTTACCGGAAATATCCTTATGTATAATACTATATATTAAATACCCCTAAAATTAAATTTAAGAAGATTGCAATAAACAATATCCTTATTACATTTAATACAAAACCTTAACACGTTATACATAAGGTTTATTTTAGCTTCTGATAAAAAGTACTCAAATATGTCATGTCAAAAACATAAACATTATAAGGGTCCTTAAGATCAATTAAGGAGCCATTAGTTTTATTTTTATTAAGGGAGCTATGGTGGTTTAACTCAATTTGTTGTTATTAAAAATACTCGTGCATTAAGTGGAGATGATCTAAAAGATAAATCGTTTAAAGCAAGGCGTAGACTAGCAAGAACTTGCTTGCAAGTTACGTTACATTGCCGACTACTAAGGTAAACTGCATTCGTAACTTTGATCGGATACCGCAATGTAATGAAAATTGCATGCAAGTTCTTGCTAGTCTAAACCTTGCTTAAGAATAGTACATTACGATACAAGTGCGAAAAATAGGAAATTCGAAACGAGTGGCGATAAATTAAAACACGACCGAAGGGAGTGTTTTAAATCGAAACGAGTTGCGAATTACCTATTCCCATATGTATCGTACAATGTTTTACAGTACATATGGCCCTTTAACTGTTCGACACAGTAACGTAATATGAAAATTTTCGCACTAGTGCGGTAAAGTAGCACCATATGTAATGTAAAACAAATTAGTTCAACCAACTTTACTATAATTTGACATACAATAAATATAACATAATATCCGTGAGACACAGATATAATTTATGCCTTTAAACGAGCAATTTATGTATACTTATATATTTCGGGGATCTCACAAACTCTCAGTACTTACTCAGAAAATGGGGGTTTTCGGCGGTGGGGCGAACAATCGATCTAGCTAGGTCTTACCTCTGGAAAAACGCGTATTTCTGAGTTAAGAATCAAAATTTAAGTATTTATTGTAATAAATGTTAAGGTGACGCATCGTTAAAAATTAAAATCTAAAAATGCGGCGCTTGCTTGCTTCCCGAAACCCGCGCTCATCCCGAGACTTCGCGCGTAGTGAATTTGCTTTTGCGCTAGCTAATTCTATAAGGTCGTATGCGGCAAAACGGGTAATAGCGAGTAAAAATACATGAATTAATCGAATAATTTTTAAGAAAAAAAAAACCGACTTCAATGAGGGAGACCGGTGAAAGCAAGATTATTATATTATATAAAAAAATGTCTTGAAAATCTAATTTACTTAACAAACACAGCGAAGAGGACAAATTGCCAATCATGAACTATGCGTCGTTGAAGAGTTCTATTCTGATCATCATCAGCAGTCCCACTTCATCAAATGTCCCTTTTTTAAATGTAAATGCTTGATTTGTAAAAGAAAATACAAAAATCACTATATGTATGCCTTTAGCATTTGAGGAGTTCCCTCGATTCCTCATGGATCCCATCATCAGAACTGAGTTTTGACAAAACGGGACCAATCTGTATATATATAGATTCAATCAAAAAAATAATTTTCGAATTCGGTCCAGAAATGACGGAGTTATGAAGTAACAAACTCCTCCTCCCCCTCCTTTTGAAATCTTGAAGTCGGTTAAAAATCACAACTACAGTATTGAAGTGTGCATTTAGACTAATCCACGAGGAAAATTTAGAGGCTCGAATCAGTCTCATTTGCCTGTACAATGAAACTGTTTAAAAAGAGGTATCTTTGATACGATTTTCTCTGTTATAAAAGTTAATCAATCGTGTAACGGCTACTACAGAAATGAAGTCGATGCCATATAACCAGTTCACCAAACAACCCGGACCCGGGTATGTCCTTAAACTACGTCCAAAAGAGAGGTATGGGCAATGTGAATGTCATCTCGCCTTGTGTGGTAGGGCACAGCACAGCAGATGTCATTCCAGATCTAGAGCAGAACCCAACTGGGGAAGTACCTTCACCTTACAGAAAACCGCAGCCAAATAACACTTGACCCTACTCATAGTGTTGTGTTCCTGCCGGTGAGTAAGGTTGCCAGAGCTCAACGAGGGGGGTGGGGTTAGGGTCGGCAACGCGCATGTAACTCCTCTGGAGTTGCAGGCGTACATAGGCTACGGAGACTGCTTACCATCAGGCAGGCCGTATGCTTGTTTGCCACCGACGTAGTATAAAAAAAAAAATCTTTTATGAGATTTGTAATTGCTGACATAAATCAAGATACCTAACGCCAAAATTTACAATACGTTGTCGTGATTCAAGAAATCATTTAATGGCTCCTCTTCACGATGGTCCAGCGCTGGCCCAGCGAGATGGCCATGCGATGGCTGACACGCCACTACACGATGGCAACATTCAGTTGCGATCTATTCGTTTTCCAAGATGGACGTGGGAGCATTAGCCGCTGCAGCAATTTATTTATACGCCACGTACCAACCTTTTCTTAATCTGCACAATAATAAAGTAATTAAAAAGAAATGACGTAGAAGATTATGGTGGATGTTATCTATCCATCGCAATAAATAAATCAATAAACTACTTATTATGGGACAGTATTACACAAATTGACTAATAAGTCCCACGGAAAGCTCAATAAGGCTTGTGTTGTGGGTACTTAGACAACGATATATATATTATATACATATGTATAAATACTTAAATACATAGAAGACATCCATGACTCCGGAACGAATATCCATGCTCATCACACGAATAAATATCGT
This sequence comes from Cydia pomonella, assembly GCF_033807575.1. Lineage (NCBI taxonomy): Eukaryota > Metazoa > Arthropoda > Insecta > Lepidoptera > Tortricidae > Cydia > Cydia pomonella. The sequence goes on from NC_084728.1 coordinate 9,343,258, forward strand.
TACCAGGATTTGAACCCGGGACCATCGGCTTCATAGGCAGGGTCACTACCCACTAGGCCACACAGGTTGTCACCTAAGTCAATTTAAATTTGTGCAATAAACTCTTCAAAGCTTTGAAACCCTACTAAAAATAATTACTTGTCTCTTCCTTAATGTGCCGCTGTGTAGGTATATATTATTTATGTATATTTAGATATGTAGGTATCTAATATTAATTTCTTTTATTATTGGTATATTTATTTATTTAAATTGTGAATGTACTGTATAAACAGATGTCTGCTTAATGTATAAGTAATTTTCCTAATCCTCTAATTAATTCGTGCACTATTTGTTATAAAAACTTTTTTTTTAAATATCCTGCTACCTTATTTCTATAGTTATGGTCTTTGTGTTTGGGGTTCCATGTTACGCTTTCTCCCCGATATAACTCTAAAAACTTTATTCTTTCGTGATGCGGCCACATACTCGTCATTTTTTATCAAAATAATACACAGCACGAACGTCCTCACTTGACCGCGTTCGAGCACGCACTGAGGGATGGGCCACGTGTAGATGCGGACAGCCATCGCTGGTCCACTGCCTTTGATGTGCGGACGAAAAACCGACACCGCGGCCATCCCATCGCCATCCCGCGCGCCATAATAGCCATCCGACACCACTACCCTCTCTACACGCTGGCCCAGCTTAGTGGGCCACTATGATGGTCCTTCGTGTAGAGGAGCCATAATATACAACTATTATAATAGCTAGTTAACTAAATTAAGCAATAACATAAAAGGCGAATTCCATACTCATTAATTATTATGTCGGAAAATCACATTATAGCACAAGAGATGGACCGAATTCTCCACTTATTTTAGTCAACTTCTTTTAAAAACACATAAGTTTAGTCGACACTATTGATTCTGAGATGTCAAAAAACTTACTTTACTTATAATCAAAGAGAATTTTAAATACAGGTATATTGTCAAGGAAAACTTTGTAGCCTCGTAAATCCCTTAAAGGGATAAGTTCGCCTTTGTACTGCTTATCCTGTGCTATATTTATATTTTGTACAATAAAGAGTTTATTCATACATACATACAAAAATTTCAAAGTCAAATGGCGTTTTTTTTTTATACTACGTCGGTGGCAAACAAGCATACGGCCCGCCTGATGGTAAGCAGTTTCCGTAGCCTATGTACGCCTGCAACTCCAGGGGAGTTACATGCGCATTGCCGACCCTAAACCCCCCTCCCCCTCGTTGAGCTCTGGCAACCTTACTCACCGGCAGGAACACAACACTATGAGTACGGTCTAGTGTTATTTGGCTGCGGTTTTCTGTAAGGCGTTCTAAAAGTTTTAATCATATGTCGAAAGATGGCAGTAAATTTTCTGTGGCTACAAAGTTTTCTTTGACAATCCACCTCTATTTCGATTCATCTTTGCTTATACTGTACCTATTACATATTTATTTCTGACATGGATGTTTAGAATACCTATTTTTAAAGGACCATCGAGTAATTTGAGTCTGGATCAACACGTTATTTTAGTATAAGTAGTTTATGTGACTGCTACATAATGAAAAGCATTAAAACATGAGTGTTGGTTTATGAAACGAGCTGAAAGCAAGTCGCTTTAAAAAAAATTGTTTTGCGAATTTTGAAACAAAAAATCTATGAACCTAATTCTTCATTGTGTCAATTACACACTAAAAAATCATGGAGAATAGAAAATTGCAGAAACGTTTTCTCTTTTTGTATGGTGGTCACGTGGTGTACTTCCTTCTCAAACCAAAAAAAGAATCACGTTTATGTTCAATAATATTCAGATATTGGTGTTCAGTTTACCCTCTGGGTTGGATGGGCAGATGGCAGTCGCTTTCGTAAAAATTAGTGCCTACGCCAAATCTTGGGATTAGTTGTCCAGCGGATCCCAGGCTCCCATGAGCCGTGGTAAAATGCCGGGACAACGCGAGGAAGAAGAAGAAGGAGTTCAATAATATTCAGAACGTTGTCGAAAAAAATGTTGAACAATCTTCCAAAGCTCTTGGCCTATAATAACAAAGCAGGCAATTTAGCAGTCTGGGCACGCCTGGAATTCAGCCGTTTACTCATTCTAGCCAAATTGCACGCTTATCAATAGGTTGTTTAGACTGGGCGCAAAAAGTGCAGAGTTTTCTTTATACTACGTCGGTGGCAAACAAGCGTACTGCCCGCCTGATAGTAACGTAAAAGAATTTTAGTATTTGTTGGTTTTCTTTTTTTATCATAGTTTTTTTGTGTAATTTGACATTTAGAGACAGTATACATCTCTAATAAAGTATATATTATTTCATCGATTCCATATTTGTAACTGTTTTTTATAATTTTTATTGTTTGTAAAAATGGACATGTAAAAGTGCCCACGTGGCCTATTTGCTGAATAAATGTTTGATATTTGAGTATATTTGTATTTTTTTACGCCTTTTTACCTCTAGGTACCTCATTACCAATGTTGAAGTTCATAAATTATAATTAGGGTTTACAAAAATACGTACCCACCCTAAATTCGCCTTAATGCTAGTGCATTAAATCATAAATTTACTACCAAGTAATACCACCTAAGCTTAGCAAACCTCATTGGCTTAATTTCAGTGAAAATTCACCGAAGATATGAGACGCGGGTTTTTACCGGGCGAGGTGTATATCCGGCTTAGATTTAGATTTTAATGCAAAAAGCATATTGACCTACTTTTTTTAGAAATTGTGGGGATAGCATTTTTATTTTGTTTTTCTTTTAACGTTACAAGGTGCCCACAAGGAACCCGAGAGATTTTAACCACGCATTTCTGATTCTGAGGCCAAAAGAAGAAAAAATGTTATATGAGCTTAGGTCATATCACAAATAATTTTTTCGATTTTTTTTGTATGTATTTGTACATAAAATTTAAACGCTATTTGTAAAACTGTAACTCAAAAAGAATTTGAATAACTTGTACGTACGACCAATTGCTGGCCTGACCTTTGATGTGCTGACGAAAAACCGATACCGTGACCATCCTATTGCCATCCCGCCGCGCCATAAGCCATCCGACACCACTACCCTCTCCAGGCGCGGATACAAGGGGGGGGCCATAGGGGCAATGGCCCCCCCCCCTAAAACCCTGGCTCTCACATTACTAAATTGAGTAACATTTTTTTTTACCTTATTTTCTGTGCAAAAATATATGATTTTCTCAAAATGGCCCCCCCCTAAGCCAAATCTTGTATCCGCGTGACCCTCTCTACACGCTGGCCCATCTTAGTGGGCCAGTATGATGGCCCATCGTGTAGACGAACAATAATATCCACTGACACACAAGAATTATGTATCTCATCTCACCAGTAGGAAACTTTTTGAATTATAACTTTTTGTATCATTAAATTGCTTTCAACGTGGTTTGAATATATATCGACACGTAATTTTGTATCGAAATCGTATTAGACTAATAAAGTCCTAAGGCCGCGGACTGGAAGCACGCGGCGCGCGGCGCGGCGAGCGGGGCGACAAACTTTATCGTGCCGTGTGAACCACCTAGACTATATTTCGTCAGTCATCACCTCCTGGTTGATACTTTGTGATAGATGCTATCATGCCTCCTCCTCCCGGCTGATAGATGCTATCATGAATTTAAAAAATATGTCAGCCGGTTGTATCACAGTGTAAAGACCGTCAGTTGATGTCATGAACAAGTAAAATATTCACACTTTACCACTTTATGTCCGCAAAGTATGCGTAATGTGTAAATTGCATATGTAATCCGTTTATGGCGTTTCACCTGATGAAATGCTACATGCAAAGTTTCATTATTTGTTATTGCTATCTTAAAAAGGTAATGCGCTTATTTTTTACATGTTCATGCGACCAGCTGACGTTCTTACCATCGCGATATAACAAGCTGACGTATTTTTTTAATTATTAATAGCATCTGCACTACACTCGCGTGCAAAAGTATTGCATCACTTTGCATTTTTTCAACTACACCCAATAATTTTGTAAACCGGTTATTTTCGATTAATTATTTTAATGGGATCATGTCTCTTGAAGTTTTAGCTTTACGAAAAGTTAAAAAACATGGAAAACGGCCCAGTATTTTTCAAATTATCGGCATTTTCCCGATTTGTGAGCGGTTTCGCGTTATCACGCGCACGAGTTGCGCTACCCTTGACCCCTATAAAATGGGGGGTAGGGGAGGGGTTGTTATCAGTCACTTATCAAAAGTTGACCGGTACACATCTCCGCATATTTTCCCGTGAAGAAGACCTGTGAAAAATGGAAACCACTGAAGCTGAAGTCCGCCAAGTCGTCCAGCTCCTGCAAGAGGGGCGTAGCCAACGTTCAGTAGAAGACGCTGAATTTAAGTCAATCTACAGTTTGCCGAGTTTACCAGAGGTTCCAACGGACTGGATCCTTTACTTCAAGACCAAGAAGCGGCCGCAAAAAGTGTACATCAGAGAGGGACGACCGCTTCATTGTCACAACATCTCTCCGAGATCGACACCTGACAAGCGTTGCCATCCAGCAGCGTCTGCGTGAGATACGAGGAGTGGCTGCCAGTGAGTGGACAATAAGAAGAAGACTCAAGAAAGCGAACGTGACACCCAGGAGGCCTGCAACGGGGCCCAGATTGCTGGCGCGACACCGTACAGCCCGAAGAGAGTTTGCAGAAAATCATATGGACTGGACCATTGAGCAATGGGCCCCAGTTCTCTTCTCGGACGAGTGCAGAATATGTTTGAATGGATGTGACCGAAGAGGAAGAGTCTACAGAAGGCCAGAAGAACGGTTCGCCCAATGTTGCTTCTCCAAAAGGGTCGCCTATTGCAGTGGATCCGTGATGTTCTGGGGCGGCGTTTCCTACGCCACGCGAACAGAGCTGGTTTTCGTGCCTGGCGGGGGCCGTGGCGGTGGATTGACCGCTGCAAAATACATTACTGACATCCTGGAGGAACATGTTGTTCCTTATGCCGGTATTTTTGATGAGGGGTTCATCCTAATGCAGGATAATGCCCCGTGTCATACCGCTAGGGCCACCGCAGCCTACCTTCTCGAAGTGGGCATCGACACCATGGACTGGCCAGCGATGAGCCCGGACCTTAACCCCATTGAACACGTGTGGGACTACCTGAAAAGGAGGATTCGGAAGCGGAATCCTCCCCCGGCCAATGTTGAGGAGCTGAAGGGAGCCTTGCTGGAGGAGTGGGACGCTATTCCACAAGATTTCATTAGAAAATTAATTAGGTCTATGAAAAACCGCTTGATTTGTGTGAGGAGGGCTAGGGGTGGCAACACCAGGTATTAATTTAATAATAATAATTTATTTTGTATTAAATAAATGACTTTTATTCTTAACTTTCCTAAATTTATTTCTCGACCAATATGTCGCTACTTTCAGTTTCTGATTTTTTTCAGTCTTCAGATTTGAAATTTCATTAAATTTCCCAATTTTCTAATGCGTTACATTATAAGCTTTCAGTTGATACCAAAATTTTCAGAATCGGCTCTAGAATTACAAAGATATTGGGTGCAGTTGAAAAAATGCAAAGTGATGCAATACTTTTGCACGCGAGTGTATCATGTGACAAAGTATCAAACGGAAGGCGATGACAATATCTTTTTACATGTTTCGGTGGCTGCCATTCCTCAACCCACCAATAGAGCGGCAGCTATTGTCCACGAGGGTTCATCATACATAGCCGTTAACCACTATACGAGTTTTTGCCCGGAGGCGATTTGTCATGGAAATCTGTTCCTGGCTCGCGGTCTAACCGCTCACGCCGCCCAGCTTTGAGCGGCACGATCAAAATATATAGACTTGAATAAATCAGTTTTGGACGACTGCAGTGGACGCTTGCCGCGCCGCCCGCCGCCTCGTCGCCCACCGCCTCGCTCGCCGCGCCGCGCGCCGCGTGCGTCCAGCCCGCGGTCTTATTAGACTACAAGTAAACTCTTATTAGTATTAGGCTGCGCTTGACCAAATGTATGAACGACCTTGATTTGCCGCTCGCCGCGCCGCTTGTGTCCAGTCCGCGGCCTTAGATATAAGATATAAAAGTGAGGTTAGTTGTTTGTGCTTCATGCCTTTTTTAATAAGTTCATATTTGAATTCGTACGAAACATTTTTATCTTGTAACCCACTTATTTATAAAACTTTGTAAGCCTCAAATTATCTTCGGCCTCAATTAGTTACTTTATGTTTTATCCCTTACTTACAAATGCATAACTCGGATTTACAGATAAAGACAAATAATGAATGAATACCCAATTGAGACTTGTAGCGCGTTTATGAATAACAGACTAATTCGAACGTGTGACATCAAACCGGAACATATTGGAATCATATCAGTGATCTGTCAATCGCGGGGGCATCCTGCTCGCACCAATACCTGTGCGGGTAAGTCTGAGCGAAATAAAACATTCCAATTTGATTCTAATATAGGATTGATCTCAGTGCATATTTGAATTAGCATGTAACGACTTAGAATCTTATTCAAGGCTCGTAATTCGCCCAATGGATCTTGGTAACAGCGAACGTGAAACATGTATTTGAATTAAGAATATTTCGCTAGATGGCGCGATAAGTACTGTAAGAAAGCTTTGAGAGTCCGCAGCAAGCTCAGAGGGCCTACCGCAAACCACGTTCGACGTGTTACCTCTCTGTCGCACTTGTAAATTCGTACGTAAGTGTGACAGGGAGGCAACACGTCGAACGTGGTTCGCGGTAAGCCCTCAGTTCTCCATACAAACGTAGTTACGCTCTCATTTTTAAACGACTAGCTGGATTGCTGTGAAACTTTGTACTTACGATAGGATTAGATATATCTATGCCTGTAATTAGTTTATGTATAAATTGCAGTCGGGTTGCAGTCTATCTGTAGTCGCCCTAAAACGGAACTCAATTGCAATAGAGTTTGATTCTACTTATCGATTCCGCTTGTCTCAAATCGTTTGTCGTATCCAATTGGCTACTTGACAGTTTTTTTAATAATGTCAATCGATCTTGATTTTCCTGAGGATCAAATGTCTATATAGGACTCATGGCATTTAAGCCAGGGATCGGAAACCGGTATTTTTTGTATGGGAACGAAAACGGTAATTTTTCGTTCTTTGTTAATTACTTCATTTCTAATTAGGCAATCTAATAATACGAACTCGTTATCTGAAAACACAACTGAGTCCTACATTTAGAGTATAAAATAAACCGAAATATAGGGTTATTTCGATGTTTTTGCAAAAAACCGGTCCCGATCCCTGATTTAAGCAACACAAAGGTCAGAAATGAGAGTTAAAGTCTGACGCGCGCACTCGACGATTGAAACGCCTCTAACAACATGATAATAAAAATGATAATGTAACGTCACATTACATTAGTCTGTCCTAAATGTATGGAAGATCAAGAAAACTGCAATTTTGACCCTGAAATATTGCGTTTATGTATATAATTGTTATACAATTATTTTTTTAATAAAATGTAAGGAATTTAATGGTACCATTATCTTTTTGAAAGTAAAAAAAAAACGGTTGTCTGTAAAGTCGGTTTACTGACGATAGTTGAACGTGACAACGTCATAAGAAAATACTGATGGAATGGTTTCATTTTTCAAAAGAAAATTTCAATTTTATTTGTTTGATAGATATTTTGTATGGATATAGAGAAGGAGGTAAATGGAAATCACAATTGAATTGATCAAGTTACATTTATTTGTACGCATAAATACAATTGCTGCCGAACGCGGAGGCCGATTGTGCCTCTTTGTCGCTCGTTGCGCGCTCTCGCTTGCACTTCAAGCCTTAAATGGAACGCCTCAGAGTCTCAGAGCGAGGTAACGCCGCATGAGTCATGTTTTTCCGTGCGTGCAGCCGGCTCCATCGAATTATAAGACGTTGTCACGTCAAAAAAAAAAATTTGAGTAGTCTTAGTTGGAGCATACAATTTAATTCAGGCAACAAGGCCCATATTACACATACCATACATATATATACCATACACATACATATACATTTTATAAAATTACAACTAAACATTATTTAGGCGATAAAACGGCGTGGCTCCGTTGAATCGACTGCTCTTGTGTCGGATTCAGCAATTTTCCCTTGAACCTCCGAAACACGATACCCTTAGGCCAGATTTAATGGATAATCGTAAAAAATCGTTTCCAATTTGCATTGTCACAACCTGATATGCTTTTTGACACATGTCAGCTTAACTTCAGTACCCCTAGTGTACATTTATTCGAAACGTGACGTACGCGTTTGCGTTAACTCTCATTTTGTATGGGATTTTGAGTTTCCAAAACGTCCCGCTTGGTGCGCTGATCTAAATCCCATACAAAATGAGACTTGACGCAAACGCGGAAGTCACGTTTCTCTATCGAATAAATGTACTGGTACAGAGTTTGAAATAGTACATTACGATATAAGTGCGAAAAGTAGGAAGTTTTCAAAAAGTAGCGATAAATTAAAACACAACCGAAAGGAGTGTTTGATTCGACACGAGTTGCGAATTACCTTTTCGCACGTGTATTATACAACGTTTTACAGTACACACGGCCCTTTTAATTTTCGACATACGCTCGTATAATTCTAATTACCGCACTAGGGCGGTAAAGTAGCACCATATGAACTGTGAAAGACTAGAAGTTGTAATGAGCAATTAAATAACTTTGACCACCTCTAAGTTTAAAACAAATATATAAGTATTTTGAAAACTTCAAAGACTTTAATTTAAGAAAGTGTGACCAGATAGCTGTTAACACCACAAAAACAATCGAGGAAAAGTCTCAGCGATAAGGAGCCCACACTTTATTACAGATTAGTTGGGATAAAGATAAGTCGTTGGGAAAAAACGTTGATATGATGGGCGTTTGAACCGCTCAGAATCATTCCACAGAAGCTTTGCCAAACTGCGTGACAGTTCGTAGGCGAAAAGAAACTCTTTATAGGAATAACTTTTTTACATAACATAGTAATAGTATTTTATGCAACAGTTGTATAAGAAGGGTCAAAAAAGGCGAGTGGCGTGAGTTACATTGTAAAGGAATACACCACGATCATTTTTTGACCTACTTATACAACGTTGCATACAATACTTTTCCTACGAGTCAACAAAAATAAATCTTAATTTAGGTAAATAAAGCAAAAGTATATAGCTAAGATACGCGAGCATCCCTTGTTACGCGCCCGGCCCGCCCCGGGCCGCGGCCGGCCGGTCGGCGACACCTTCTCGTAACTCATGAGGCCCTGGTACTTGCTCGTTGCTAAATTCAATTTTTGGACAGTTTTCTCTCAATTTTGGCCAGAGTAGCCTACGGAGACTAACAAGCAATGCTAAGCGGTCTTCGTAGTCTATGGGTGTTGTTATATTACGGGTGACACATGCGTGTTTCTGACTTATGAAGTAATTGTTTTTACTATGCAACCAAATGAATATTTTGTAAGTTGGCAGCAATGCACTTAGTTTTGATTTTGTTAGGTTGGTAGCCATTAATCGCAGTAACGTTATAGCGATTTAAAACACAAGTGCTGTTATGAGGAATAGACAATATAGACTTTTCTTGAAACCTTTTATGTATGTTCTTATATTCGTGTTAATGAACGCATAAATGACAGATAACAGTAGAGGAGTAGGAAAACTTAATTATGTTATGATAGTAAATGTAACTATATTAAATGGAATGAAATGTTTTTTATTCCAGAAATAATATTCCATGGGTATGTACAATAAAATTAGGCTATTTAAACTAAAAGTCTACAATTAATAATACAACTAAAATAACTAAATACGACAATTATTATAGGCCTAGGAGCAGTTCACCCCGACTTCATGGTGACAGGTTTGTTGTATGTCCTCCAGCGTTGCAGCGCTCATGAAGTTAAAAAAATCTTTTTCCATGGAATATTGCACGAAACTAAAGATATGATTAAATTTATATAGAATGTGTCTGAACTCGTACTTTTTGAGCATTGTGACGAATGAGTTTTACTCACTAAGTGACTTTCAACACAATGTTTCTTTAGCTGATGTAAATGAACGTCACATTTAGAGCAATATATTGTGGAAGAATCTTCTTTGAAACTAAGAGAAGAATCTTTCTGTATCCTTTTTTTTATTGTTTTTCTTTTAGGATTAACCATTTTAGTAACACGGCACGGAAATCACTCATGAAAACTCAAGTGACATAAATGACATATGTGACACTGACATGATTTACTTTAATACGGAGATGCAAGTTGCTTATCAAAGAGGTCAAATGTTACAGAATAATCTTTTAAGTTGATTATGGATACCTAATGCGATATTATTCCGTAACATCGATAAGTCGATAAAACAGTTTGATTTTTGCTATGAAGAATTCCGCTCATTGTTCATGAGATACAGCCTGGTGACAGACGGACGGACGGACAGCGGAGTCTTAGTAATAGGGTCCCGTTTTAGCCTTTGGGTACGGAACCCTAAAAAAATAGTAGGTATTCCGTATAATAAACGTTTTCAAAACAATAATGCTCTCTCTGACCCATATTTAAGTTATGTCACCTTCCATCAAACCTTTATCTACATTGAAGAGAATTCCAACATTTTAGTGTTAATTTATTATTTTTTTGTGTGTGGTCGGTGCTGTTTGACTAAATAAATCTGTCAAATTGTGTGTCAATTAGAAAGTGTCACTAATTGCATTGTTTACTTAAAAAGACAGTTAAATAATACATCTCATGGGATAATTGCCCACCTATTACATCCTTATCTGTTCTGCCTCACATCCTTATCTGTTCTGTACTATTCAACTTCCACTGTTTCTTTTTAGGGTTCCGTAGTCAACTAGGAACCCTTATAGTTTCGCCATGTCCGTCTGTCTGTCTGTCTGTCTGTCTGTCTGTCTGTCTGTCTGTCCGAGGCTTTTCTCCGTGGTCGTTAGTGCTAGAAAGCTGAAATTTGGCATGGATATATAAATCAATAAAGCCGACAAAGTCGTACAATAAAATCTAAAAATTTAATTTTTTTTAGGGTACCTCCCCTACACGTAAAGTGGGGGTGAAATTTTTTTTTCGCTTCAACCCTAGAGTGTGGGGTATCGTTGGAAAGGTCTTTCAAAACTAATACTGGGGTTTTTAAAAAACATTTGTTGATAAAGATAATATATTAGGAGATAATCGCTCCGAATGAAAAAAAAATGTGTCCTCCCCCTCTAACTTTTGAACCATAGGTCCAAAAAATATGAAAAAAAATCGTGGATGTAGAGCTTAAGAAAGACATTAAATGAAAACTATAGCGGACATGATCAGTATAGCTGTTTTTGAGTTATCGCAAAAAGTTTTCCCTTCATAGTAAAAAGACTTACTTTAATTAGGTACTGATTATGCAAATTTGCCTATTTGTTTAACTCGGGTGAAAGGTATCGTTTCGTCCCTTGGTTAACAATTTACTATACTTTAAGCTCCAGTTTAGTTTATTGTGACGGAAGAGTAACTACGGAACCCTACACTGAGCGTGGCCCGACGAGCTCTTGGCCGGTTTTATTTTAATTCTTGTTGTTGTTAATGTATTATCTTCTTTGTAATAATTGATGTGTTGTCTGAATAAATATAATTCTATTCTATTCTATTCTATTACATCCGAACGAGTTCAGAAATCATTTGGGAGATGCTTGATGAAGACCCATGGTACATACGTGCTAGAGACCTCCATGAAGACATGCTCCGTAAGTTAAGGGATCAGCAAATTCCGGGTCCTACGCAACCCGGGGACAGATATAATAAACCGAACCACCATAATCCTATGTTACCTGGTCTGCGTACTGGTGAAATTGACTATGTGTGTAAACAAGAAAGAGGAAAACCACTCTCCAAGCGAATGGACCCATTCCCATCCCTGTCATTTAAATGTATACATAGCTTTAGCGTGAGCCAGTTCATGCCTGAACTGAGCCCCATTTACTTTACATTAGATCTTTGATACCTAAGACATATATGAAAAAATTATACTGATTGGTAGGCCATAACTCTGTAACTTTAATTATAAAAAATAAAGTTTTATTCTATTCTTCATCTTCTTCAGGTACCATATCCTCTACGGATGTCGGCTACCACCTACCACAGTCCGGAACTCTTCTCTATTTGCAGTCTTTCTGCCCAGCATGGCAGCGTCCATTCCCGTCCAACTCCTAAGGTTACCCATCCATGTAGTTTTTCTTTTCCCTCTGCCTCTTTTCCCTTCGATTTTTCCCTCTATTATCCCTTTAATAATATTATATTTGCTATGTCTGTATACATGCCCAAAGTAAGCGGTTTTTCTTTTCATTATTGTAAGTACCAATTCTTGTTTCTTTTTCATTCTTTTAAGTACTGCTTGATTAGTGACTTTGTCTCGCCAAGATATCTTATTCTATTCTATTCTATTCTATTTACATCCGAAGCATATTTAATGAACCGCATGAGTTAAACCAGATCTGTACGGGTCGTACATCTGAGCTGATATGATTCTGGATGGTTAATTGTAGTCTTGATGGAAACACTGAATTTTGGTATATGTATTTATTAATAACCAAGGTATATGAGTACTAGCTAGGAGCACGTATAAACGTAAACTAATTCATAAATCGATGTATGGCATAATCGCAAATACAGCAATTATTATAAAGTCATTATATTTAATTGTAATGCTGACGCGAGTTATGTGCGATGCTTGCATTGTACAAGACCCTTTTTAAGTCGAGGATGGTCAGATTATCTTTATCTAATATGTGTTTCTAATATTCAATAATAAATATATTAATTAGATACTTGGGGACAATCTTGTACACACCAATCTAGCCCCTGCTTGTAGGTACTATGGGTACTAGGCAACAATATACATACTTATATAAATATTTAGATACCTAGATAATAATTATCCATAACTCAGGAACAAATATTCGCGTAGCACACCAATAAATTCCCTTAGCATGATTCGTACCGATTAGGCTAGGTGGCCGATAAATCATATGATGGACTAATTCATATGGAAATATGACGTTCATAATGAGGATTCCACACTTTGTTCCGTCTATTTCGGTGCGGATTTAGCTTAGACGGACGGAAGGACGGGCAGAGTCGGGCCGCGTCGGAGCGTATTTCAAAGTACGGCCGCAAGCCGGTCGGCTCCTCGCGGACGCGGACGGCTCCGGACGGAGTCCGTCGCGTCTGCCATACATATATAATATGTATAGGCACATTTAAAATGACCGCCCGACTCCACCCGATTAGTGAGAAACATATACTTAAGCATTTCACTTCATTATTAAGTATTTAAATTAAATCCCTTTCCAGCGTGAATCCCACACACCTAATTACTAACCAGGTTTAAATATCAATCTCACAATCAAAAACACTCCGAGACTCAGCACAGTTTAATTAAATATACATGTAGGTAAAATTTAGTTGCAAAAGTATCAAATTACCTTGTGCGTAATAATTAAACCAATACAAGTATCAAATTTCAGAGCAATTAGCAAAACCATACTTATTTTACTCTTTGGAAAAGCCTTAGTACCGCAACGAAACGCAATACTTGAGAACTTAGCAACGAACAAAACGCTCGGCTTACAGGCTCCAATTTAAAAAGTTTAAATTTAGAAAAAAAAGTCATTCATAGACAAACTTAGCGTAAAACCGACTTGCCAACTTAAAGATGCAGCTATAAAATCAAAAACTAATTGAAAATAAGCTTAAAATTTAATACAATAAGGTACGATATAGTTTTGGAAAGGATGGTTATTAAAATTGTTTAAATTTGGAAAACAAACTTATCGTTTTAGTCGTCTGAACTAAATGTCAATCGAAAGTCACCTTTATTGCTATGAAATAAAGCCGTTGCTTGAGTAAACGACATGAAAGTTTACTTCTGTTTTCTAAACAATACCGACATGTCTTTGTAGCGTTCGAAGATCAAAATTTAACGCCTCAATGATTTCTAACAAATTCTTTTGTACTTTTTCTCTTTCTCAATGATATTTTTTTGGGGCAGATGTTCGCAAATATGTATTGTTATTGGAGAGGCAAAGTCGAGTAGATAATAATTGATATTAAATGAAGTGTCCTTGTGATTTCGGAGAATTTAGGGGTCCGTAGAAGAGGGTTCCAATGGTCACCATGAGGGTATTTTGTAAGATTTAGAGACGAGTTAATATTAAAGAATGACGATCTTCAAGGTGCCACCGCTCGCCAATTGGCCTCATGCATGAAGTTTCAATTTGAACCAAATAATTTTTATTCGGATGCTTGTTATCGTTATAGGATGTTACAAATGCATTTCCGTTATAAAATTGTCATTTAAATAATAAATAAAAAGTACAAAAATACTTCGATTTAATTTTTGTGTGAAAAAATATTGAGTGATATTGTACATTGTGAGCTGCACTTGTATTTCTTTGTATGCTATGGCAATAGATAATGCCTATAGAATGGTTTTCAGGTTCATCCATGGTATTTAAAAATAATAAAACGAATTATTAGTGTCCTGTAGCTGAAATACACGAACAACATTAGTAACAAACGTCAGTTGTGTCCGAACTGTGACGTCATCGACTATGTAAAATTCGCGCCAAAAATAATGAGCGTTTCAACCGCTCAACGTTGTTCAACATTTTAAATATTTTTTAATAAAATAACGTGAAGATTTATAAAAGTATTTTTATTTTTTCCGGTGTTCAACCGATATAAATAATAGATTAAAAATTAAAAAAAAATCATGCATTAAACGCAGTCCTCAGGCGAACTTATGGCTTCGAGGGATCTCTTCCAGTTAAATTTTGATTTGAATATTAAACTGAGACTGTATTCTTTATATGCACTCGCAGCCATGTGGTTAAATTAGCAGCGGCCTAGGCATCCAATTTGATGCCTAGGCCGATAAGTAATGGAACTAGTATAACTAAACGTTTAACAACATGGCGTATCAAGCCAAAGAAAAGTAGTGAAAGTCAGCCCTTTGATTTTAATATAATCTAAAGAACTTGAAGAAAAAAATAACATAAAATAGTGAAATATAGTGAACATCATAAATTCATCAATGTCCAATTTAATTAAGTGACTACTCGAGTTACACTACGTTCGGCCATCGGGTTAAATGTGTCGTTCAATGACTTGGCTGGTTTAAGAAACCAAATGGCTGTGACATATGTATTATTGTCTGATAGTAAACGGTTACAATAAATTTTAATAATTCAGCCTATATACGTTCCACTGCTGGACCCAGGCCTCTCATGCGTGAGAGGGCTTGGGCTATAGTCCCGACGCTAGCCCACTATGGATTGGGGACTTCACATACACCTTTGAATTTCTTCGCAGATATAATGCAGGTTTCCTCACGATGTTTTCCTTCACCGAAAAGCTAGTGGTAAATATCAAATGATATTACGAACATAATTTCCAAAAAACTCATTGGTACGAGCCAGGACTTGAACCCGCGACCTCCGCATTGAAAGTCGAATGTCATATCCACTCGATCACCACTTCGTCACAATAAATTATAGAAGTTAAAACTCTCATATAACGCAATCGACAACAATGATACACAACATTATTTTTATGTATATTTTGATACTGAGTCCAATTTCTGATCTTAATTTAAAATGCCTATTTAAGGCTTTGTTTTAATTTTTATTGTAATTTTAATTTTAAGTTAGTTTTAACTTTAATCTAGTTTTATTTTGACATGTAAATTAACTTTATGAATAAATGAGTATGAGTATATGGCGACTGCCAGTCTCTATTTGGTATTTTCTCTGTTAAGAATTAAAATCATGAATAAAAACGTCCCCTTACTTACAAGGGGAGATTGACAAATAGGTGAGATAAAATGATAGATTTACTATTGCTTTTATTCCGGTTCTCATGTCAGTACAGCAAATTAAGCATAAAACGCATAGGTATGGCGTCCGTTGGCTCTTTGGGTGGATGACATTCGAAAAATCGTGAGACACTTCTAGATGAGACTAGCCCGGGACCGGGGTAAGTGGCGTACACGAAGAGGTATGCTCAAAAGAGAGGTATGGGCATTGTAAATGTCATCTCGCTTTGTGTGGTAGGGCACAGCCAGCGGATGTCATTCCAGATCTAGAGCAAAGCCCAACTGGGGAAGTACCTCCACCTTACAGAAAACCGCAGCCAAATAACACTAGACCCTACTCATGGTGTGTTCCTGCCGGTGAGTAAGGTTGCCAGAGCTCTTCGAGGGGGAGGGGTTAGGGTCGGCAATGCACATGTAACTCCTCTGGAGTTGCAGGCGTACATAGACTATGGAGACTGCTTACCGTCAGGCAGACCGTAAGCTTGTTTGCCACCGACGTAGTATTCAAAAGTCCATAACAAAAGGGACCTTATAGCGGTTGGCGCTTACGTCACGTAGTGGCGCATTCGTATTGGCGCGCCGCTAATAAAGGCGTTAGCGCCGACCGCCATAAGGTCCATTTTGATGTGGACCGACACATTTACTGACAATTGGGTTTGCCAGACTATAGGTACCTGCCATATTTGCTGAAAAGCAGCATTCATAATTCGTATTCCCACGAATGTATACTTAAGTATGAGAGAGATTTATATTTTGATTTTAATTTTATTTATATTTCTACTCTTAATTTTAATTTATTATAACTGTAATTCTAATTTTGTTTTATTTTTATTTTAACATATAAGATAGCCTTGTTTTTAATTTTAATTGTGATATTAATTCTGATATTGATTTCATTTTTTTTAATTTTTGATCGCAATTACTATTTTTATTTTAATGTATAGTTTGATCTTTATTTTAATTTCTGATCTCAATTTAAATTTATTATAACTTTGATTTTATTTTTCATTTTAGACAAGTAAACTAGCTTTGTTTTTAATTTTTATTGTAATTTTAATTTAAGGTTAGGTTTTAACTTTAATTTAGTAGTAATTTTATTTTGACATGTAACTTGACTTTATGAATAAATGAGTATGAGTATGAGATTTACAGGTGACATATCAAAATTAAATCAAAAACATTTTGAATTTTAGTCTGTAATTACGACGAAAGAACCTTTCCTACAGAAACGGAACGCGCTTCGCCATTTTTTTAACCCGAAAAGGTGTCTTCCCTCTTGTCAAATTAAAAAAAAGCGGCTTGTCGTTGGATTGTTATTTAAACGTTATTGACAATATTATTTATGGTACGCAGGTGATGAAGTTAGTTTATTTAAAATCGTTTATGCTGTGAACTTCAAAAATTGGTACGGAGTCTATTCAATGTTAAGTAGGTATATTTTTACAAGCTTTTATTTATTATTTATACTTTTACCTTAGACCTCATTATGTTACTAAGTTAATTAGTATTTTGAACTCCCACATTATCCTTATTTAGTATCATTTGTATTCGCTTTGTTTACATATGTGGTTGCAATAGTGCGTAATCTTAGTTTAGTATTATGTCCCTACCTGTGAGTTCATATAATTGGCTTCCTGTATCTACTATATTTTTCTATGTTAATGTCACAGCTGTTGGATCTCCAAATAAAAAAAATAATAAAAAAACTTGTGGCGGTATCATGGTTGCATTTTTATCACTTGCACATACTTGTTAAAACGTTACAGATATATTTTTTTATTTATTTCTTTCTTTTTATTTATTTCAAGAGAAAACTTAAGTGGTAGGTATACATATTATTTTTTCGCCAAACTGAGGACAGTTTGTTGGCGAATAGACGTGTCATACCTACTCATACATTATACAAACTTATTTTAGTAGGTGAGTACTGAGATAAATGATTGATGATCAGTGATCGGAACTATGGGAGTAAAACCCTAAAAATATTCATGTCCATAGGGATAGGAATAGTATAGTACTTACAGCCATAAAAATATTTACATTCATAGATATTCGAATATTTTTAAGGCTATAAGCACTCTTTTTACGTCCGCTTGATAAGTTATGTTAAAGTTTTACTCCCATAGTTCCGATCACTGTTGATGATGAATGATTTACAATGCTTACTTGTAGTTATCAAAACTTACACAACTATTTAGACAAATAAAAGACCGATCATCTTAGCCCTGCTAGTGTTTTTAAATTTGTTCTTCAAAGCTAAATTTGACCCACTTCCCTATTTCCGATTGAGCTGAAATTCTATACATATGTAAATCAGATCAGATCAAATTTAAAGTCACCTTTTTATAAGCCAGCTCCCCAATTTTATACGTTAGAATGTCTTATGTATCTGTGGTGTAGTATACACCGTGTTTTTTTTGATTTGCGTTATTTTCGAGGGTGCATTCCTGAGCTTAAATTAAGTAACTCTCTCAAAGACACCGATATTCTAATTAACTCCGTTTCGGAGATAATCAATCATTAATTTTTATCTTATAAGGCCCTTACGAGCGTGTACAGTTGCCTTAGGGCCTGTTTACTTATTGATTAGTGTTTAGTGCGAGTTCATACATTTGCTACTAAACGTAAGTACTATCTCGGACGATCGACGTTCGAAATGACATTGATATGTCACAGTTTTCAATTGTTTGGTTGAGTTAAATGTAATGCCCGTGTTACAACAACGCTATATGCAACATTTAGTTACTTTTATAAAAATAAAAATAGTAAAAAAAAAACAAAAAAAATATTTTTTTTTTTGTAAATTAACTATGCCATTTAGTTTCCTTAAACGTACTTACCGATACCCCGAAGTTAACGAAATTCAATAAAAACACGGTGTATAATTAGTACGTAAGCATTGCATATATAATCGTGTAACCTGCCTAATTAGATCAGAATAAATCATAATCTTCATCGGAGCTGTTGTTTCATTAACGCCGTCCGTACATATCTTTCAGTAGGAGTAACAGAGAAAGCATTATTATTGTTTGTCTTAGTCACGGTCTCGCATTTCTTTTATTTTACACCGTAAATTTAGTATGGTTTATGGTGGGCAACAAATAACCCGACCAAATTACGTAGGTTGTTTTTGGTATGTTGTCAGGAATTTTAAAACGTGTTTTTAATTTTGTCGCATTGCGTATTTTCTGTCCCTCACGGGCGCACGCGTATAGCACATCTATACGATCCTGCCATATATTAATACGAAGCTATATTTATATATTTTCATTGGCTTAGAGGCCTAAATGCAAAACCAATGAAATTTGACCTTTTTTACACAAAAAACTTCGAATCTAGAAACATCTTAATCTTACTTTATGAATATTATGCGGAAGATTAAGATAAATAAAATATGCTGTAAGACGAGAGGAGTTTAAACATTGATTTTTATTATTATTTTTATTGGTCCGATAACACTTTTGCGGAACGAAAAATTTCACAAGTGTAAATAATTCAAATTATTAGGGTGACCATGCTGGGATAATATAAAGAGAAATTTTAGGATTTTTATCATATAGGAGGCAAACGCGAGCAGACTAATTGGCTGATGGTGAGCAATTACCTACCGTCACCCATGGACAACTGCAAAACCAGAGGGGCTGCAAGTGCATTGCCGGCCTTTAAGATGGAAATATGATATTTTTAGGGTTCCGTACCTTGAAAGGAAAAAACGGAACCTTTAAGGTCTTCGCACACTATACCAATTCCACACCAACTCAACTCACTTTTGGTTCACCTTAGTGGACGACGAGTGGACGACGCGTAGACCACCCGACAGTTACCTAAATTTTAAAATTGTACTATAGGACATACAAGATAAGGCTTTAATTTCAATATTTAATTTTGAGTCGAGTGGCTGTCGAGTTGTAACAATGTGCTAAGACCTTTATAGGGTTTCTTTGTTGTCCGTCCGTCTGTCTGTCTGTTAAGACCCTTTTTATCAGGAACGCGTGGAGGCATCAAGCTGGAATTTATATCAAGTACTCAAGTCTACTGTCCCTTCGAGCTGTAAAAAAAATCAAACTTCTTAGCCAACGCAATCAAAAGATACAGCCGTTTATGCCGCAAATTTTTGACACTCGCAAGGGAATCAAAACCTACAGGATACTTCCCGTGAACTCAGAATCTTGAAATTTGGTACGAAGCTACTTCTTATAGCACAGATAAAGGAAAAAATTCGAAAACTGTATAATGTTTTATATACATCATATAATATGATGACTACCAACTATCTAAGTAGTGAAGATGGAAATATTGTCGTGTAGAGCGGTGCCGGAAAGAAGCAGCTGGGATTAATCCGAGCAATTTCTCGGATCGGACAGAAAGAAAAAAACAACAGTAATAGATACAAAATTATGTACACCCAAGGCAAAAAGTATGGAAACAAGCTTATATTTTAATAGAAAAGTGTGATTTTTTAAGCGATGCGAATATATACTAGGTACTTATTAGAAATAAAATGTTGAATATAATAGTAGAACATTTTAAAAGTAAATTACTCAAATTGTGGCTATGATATTTGCCAGTTTAACATTTTTCAAAGCAATTAAAAGGGTATAATTATGTTACTTTTCCTATTTTTTTTTAAATGTTTTTGACAATATTTAAGGATGTTTTGATATCTAGCAAGTATTGTTAACCTTTTGTGGTTGCTTAATATAAATTGTAGGTTACAATTATAAAAAAAAGACAGAAACATGAGATATTAAAGAGCCCTTGTTTCCATACTTTTGGCCTTGGGTGTATACTCGTACATAGGCGAACTTATCCCTAAAGTCTCTAGTCTCATTGTCGCCCCAGCGCTCGAATGTTAAGATCATGATAAGCGCCCGCGCATATTTCAAGCGGCCAGAAAACCCGTCATTACCGACCGATGCTATCTCATTACTGTTTATTTAGCGAAACTGCATTTTTTGAGTTTTTTCTCAATTTGGTAGGAGGTGGGTTTAATTATTTTTATAATTAAAAGATGGTTGGAATAGTTTGGTGATTCAAGGAAAACATTGGACTTGGAAAGTTCACTGTTGTAAAATAAACTGTCGCTTCTTGTACGTATTAAAGTGAAAAGTCTGTTACTACATACGGTATCATGTCTGCGGCCGATCGTAACATCAGGCAGATTATGAATTTCCTAGGCATATCGTACTATTCAAAGATGCAGGCGAAGTATATTTATAAAGAAATGGTTAGGTAAGTGTCAGTCATATGGTCCGTTTTTAGGGTTCCGTACCCAAGGGTAAAACGGGACCCTATGACTAAGACTCCGCTGTCCGTCCGTCCGTCCGTCTGTCACCAGGCTGTATCTCATTAACCGTGATAGCTAGACAGTTGAAATTTTCACAGATGATGTATTTCTGTTGCCGCTATAACAACAAATACTAAAAAGTACGGAACCCTCGGTGGGCGAGTCCGACTCACACTTGTCCGGTTTTTTGAAGTCAACAATGTATCGAAAGCTTCGTATATACATATAGATTCCTTCGCTGAGCTATCAACATAATTCTATCTCTTGTTGGACTTTCTATTCTGTCTAACTCCAACATTACTAGTTTTATTAACAAAAGCTAAGAGTACTCAATTCTCAAAAATTTCAAGCAATTTGCAAGCCATCAAACTCATTAAAGTCATAAGGAAGAAATCCAGAACAAAACATTTGTTTCCTTCTTCTAAATTACATTCACTGCTTTTTGCTGAACATTAGTGGAAAATCGTTACTAACTCCGTACTAAGTTCCGCTATTCGATGCTAGATGTCGACTGCGTATATAATAATCATTTTGGTACGAAAACTGATGTATGGAGTGAGCACTCTATTACTTCTTATTTCTCTATGGTCATAGCTATGCTCGACCGTCTGATTTTTTTAGATTTTTTGATTATTATAATAGTTATAAGGTAGAAGTACTAGTGCTCGACGCTGCACTAGTCACCGACATGGGCACTCTATTTCATGGAAATATAGGTTAAATTTGAACAACGAAGATTTTTCTGTATTCAAACTTAATCCTTGTCACTTTTACATAAAGTGCCCATGTCGAGTACTAGTGCAGCGTCGAGCACTAGTACTTTTACCTTATTTAAATCGAAGCAGTTAAGCTGTGGGCAGATTCCAAGAGCAGTCTTGGCATAGTACTTTCTGGAAAGTTTGATCTTCGGGCATCAGAAGCAACCCAAGGAACCTATCCTATCTATCCATTGGTCTAATTGGTACCGTCAAAATATTACACAGGAACTTTGCGATCAGCCTGATTTTGGGATCGGCCGCTGATACATACATGACAAAACGGTTTGGATTTATGAATGTACTGAAAGAGTTTTCTTAGCGTCACTTGAGTTACACCAAAGTGAATTTGAAATAGAGGTGTAAGGTCGACGACCGGTTTCGACTACTTTCGACGACCGGTTTGGCCTAGTGGGTAGCGACCCTGCCTACGAAGCTGATGGTCCCGGGTTCAAATCCTGGTAAGGGCATTTATTCGTGTGATGAGCATGGATATTTGTTCCTGAGTCATGGGTGTTTTCTATGTATTTAAGTATTTATAAATATTTATATAATATTATATATATCGTTGTCTAAGTACCCTCAACACAAGCCTTATTGAGCTTACTGTGGGACTTAGTCAATTTGTGTAATAATGTCGTATAATATTTAAAAAAAAAAAATTAAAGGTCAAGGTAATTTATTGGCATCTTTCGATACATACTTAATTAAAACTTTCAGAACGCCATTTGACTTTGATTCTTATTTTCCACTGATATGTAAAATATCAAAAAGTGGCGCCATCTAATAGATCAAAGGCCACAGGTATAGCAGCATCGTTTCGAGCGATGGCGCCATAACCTTTAGGTGGTGCCCGGTAAGATGGCGCCACTTTTTGATATTTAACAAATTTAACACATATCTTCTTCTTTGCCTTGTCCCGTTATCTGGGGTCGGCCCTCCTCGTTCGAAGACGCCAGGTTTTTCTGTCCTGGATTGTCTGGGTGTTGATCTGCGCCCGCTCCATATCCCTGGTAACGGTAAATTTAACACATATCAGTGAAAGAATAAGGATAAAAGTCAAATGGTGTTCGAAAAGTTTTAATTATGTGTTGAAAGATGCCAGTAAATTTACGTCGCTCCTCCTCCTTGCATCGGTTTCCTCATCACTGAGGGTCGCGGGTTGGTTTACGTCGCTACAAAGTTTTCTTTGACAATACACCTCTATTTCAAATTATCTTTGCTTACATTAACCTAGCTTCTTATGAAGTTGATTTCGATATCACTGGCAGTCATTTAATCGACGAATAAAAGTTGAGTAGAAAAAAAAATTACTCGTTCTCTAAATTCTTATCTTTATATCTTAAGCAAATATTTCACTATTAAGACGAAAGGGGACGACCGCCCAAAACCGCCTTTCCATACAAACGTAGTCCCCATTTTCCTCTCTGAATATTAACATCATTGAAAATATTTTATCACAATTTCATGTGTTTTTTTTTACCATACCCGTTTGATTTTTTTAGATTTTTCATATATTATAAGAGCTAGGAGCATTAAATTTTTTTATGAAACTTGTTTTTCGCTCCTATACTTGACGCGGCCAGTCACTGACAATGTCAAATGTTTCTGGATTTTTTGGTACTTTAACACATTTTTTATTAGAAGTGTAAAAATGTTGTAATCAAAATACAGTAAAAATCCATTACTTCAATTATTTCTTAAATTAAGTCTGTCCAATAGTGAAATCGAGAAACTGTCATACGGATCATCATTGGCCGCGTCAAGTAAGATAGGTACTAGTGCTCGACGCTGCACTAGTACTCGACATGGGCACTTTATGTCAAAGTGACAAGGATTAAGTTCGAATACAGAAAGATCTTCATTGTTCAAATTTAACCTATATTTCCATGAAATAGAGTGGCCATGTCGGTAACTAGTGCAGCGTCGAGCACTAGTACTTCTACCTTATAACTATTATAATAATCAAAAAATCTAAAAAAATCAAACGGTCGAGCATAGCTATGACCATAGAGAAATAAGAAGTAATAGAGTGCTCACTTCATACATCAGTTTTCGTACCAAAATGATTATTATGTACGCAGTCGACATCTAGCATCGAGTAGCGGAACTTAGTACGGAGTAGTAACGATTTTCCATTAATATTATAACCAAAGTAACCGGAACTCTATTTTTAACTGCTACACTTACTCTGGTTATAATATTAGCTGGAAATCGTTGAGCATTAGACTTTTTGTTTGCCGCGATATCTATTGTCGAGTAACAGTACTGAGAGTTCCGCTACTCGATGCTAGATGTCAACTGCGTATATAATAATCATTTTGGTACCAAAACTGATGTATGGAGAGAGCACTCTATTACTTCTTATTTCTCTATGCTATGACCAGTGATCGGAACTATGGGAGTAAAACTTTAACAAAACTTGTTAAGCGGACATAAAATAGTGCATACAGCCCTAAAAATATTCATGTCCATAGGGATAGCAATAGTATAGTACTTACAGCCATAAAAATATTTACATTCATAGATATTCGAATATTTTTAAGGCTATAAGCACTCTTTTTACGTCCGCTTGATAAGTTTTGTTAAAGTTTTACTCCCATAGTTCCGATCACTGGCTATGACTTAAATATATTTCTGTAAAAACATTTTCCATAATGTCAATAACGAATGAGGAAAATGAGGACTACGTTTGTATGGAGAATCGATCGTCCCTTTTCCTTTTAACATAATAGGAAACAGTAGGAATCCGAAATCAATTCGAAGCCAATGAAAAGAACGAAACAGAAGGAAGATAATGACAATTAATTGGCTTTCGCGCTACATTGCACGGGGCATTCGATTTGGAAAGTTATTTTGTATTTTCGTTCCGGTATTTTTGATCAATAAACAACAAAAATGTTATTTACATTTACAATATACATAATGGATATAATATATACAGAGGATTACTATAACTAGCTTAAATCTAAAACAGGTCCTTGAGGCATTGTACCAAAGATGCTGGCGGCATTTCCTCGTTGTATCGCAATACTGATACGCTGTGCAAGGAAGATCTTCGCTCACCAGTTATAGTAAACACCCCTATAATGGAACAGGCACTAGTAATGGGATGGTATAGACAAATCCTGTAAAATAAATAATTATCATCAGTTTTTAAATTCTGGCAACATTTTACCGATACTTTTAAAATTAATGGCGCCATACATCCCATGACTGGAGCAAAAAAAAAATTGTTTTAATTTGTTTAGTTATTTCCTAATTTCCTATTCAATGTTAATTGTATCTCTTCTAAATTTAGTGTTCTTTCTTTCTTTATTTTGTATTAAACTGTTTTTGTAAATTCCTTCTGTAAGTGTAAAAAATAACTGTACAATTTGTGTCGCGCATTTTTTCATAAAGATCGCATTCGCTCCCTATTAGCTAACGCTAACCGACAACCCGACTTTGGACATCATGACCGGCGGTAATGGAGCTGGATCTGGAAAGCCGGATCTGGAAAGCTCCCTATTAGCTAACGCTAGCTATAGACAACCCGGACACGGGTACCTCCTTAAACTACGTCCAAAAGAGAGGTATGGGCATTGTGAATGTTATCTCGCTTTGTGTGGTAGGGCACAGCCAGTGGATGTCATTCTAGATCTAGAGCAGAGCCCAACTGGGGAAGAACCTCCACCTTACAGAAAACAGCAGCCAAATAACACTAGACCCTACTCGTAGTGTTGTGTTCCTGCCGGTGAGTAAGGTTGCCAGAGCTCAACGAGGGGGGTTGCGGGTTTAGGGTCGGCAACGCGTATGTAACTCCTCTGGAGTTGAAGGCGTACATAGGCTACGGAGACTGATAAGCGAAGAGCCTTATAAGATAAAAATTAATTATTTATCTCCGAAATGGAGTTAATCAGGATACCGGTATCTTTGAGAAAATTACTTAATTTAAGCTCAGAGAAGCACCCTTGAAATTAACTGAAAAAAAAACAATAGGGATATGTTGCTAAAAATAGTGATGGCAGGTGGACTAAAATGTTAACGGAGTGGAACTGGAAATGTTCGGATGAAAGAAGCTCCTGGTGTCCGCTAGCTCGTTGGGTGGACATTCGGAAGATTGCGGGTCGCTTCTGGATGAGATTAGCTCAGGACCGGGACAAGTGGCGTTCTAGAAAAGAAGCCTATGCTCAGCAGTGGGTGATAAATGGCCGATATGATGATGAATAGAAATATATCATCTATTTTAGGAATATATCACATGATAACGTGACCTGTACAGATCCCTGGGCACCTATAGCTACTGGGATCGCCCGGTATCGCGTGTATCAAATTCCTTCATGCCACCGAAACGCTACGGACCTGTTCTGGCTTTTTTTAATGTAAGGGTTGTCAGCGATCACAAAATTAAAATAGATACTAATTAAAAAAGAAAAGAAAAAATGGGTATTTTCTAATAAAAAATTGATTCACGTTGGATTCACACAGTGTAATACATAAATAAATATTAATTTACTCATTCAACTAATTAACCGCTTTGGGTAAAACTCGAACTTATGGATCGGTGATCCGAAAGTTCGCAAGTTCGATTTTTGCTTAAAGCTGTGAATTTTACATTTTTTTATTACATATACAATTTTTTTATGGCCCGCAGATCACATAGCCACTATACCTCACTCGTTATGATCTTATGATGGTTCCCATGACAGTTAATTTCTATATGGAGTAGCTATACTATCACGTTAAAAGTTTGTCGACATTTTTTAGTAGGTAAGCACACTTTTATATTTAGAAATATAACCTTAAAGTAGTAAAAACATATTTCATCAATTACTTACCTATTTTTTAAATGGATCATTGTACAAAAATCTCATTACCCTTCCTTTCCTTCCTTTTTTCCTTTTTTTTCTTTCCTTTTTTTCTTTTTTCTTTTTTCCTTCTTTTTTTTCCTTATTTTTCTTTTCCTTTTTTTTCCTTTTTGTTTTCTTTGTGGTGCAATAAAGAATATTTGCTTACTTACTTACTTACCCTGGCCATACCTACTCGCAAATTCCCAGGTGATGCCGCTTTATAAGCATGTTATTTTTGGTAACGTGCCAAGTTCCATCTTCAACTTTAACTGCTGAGCGGAATCCCTTGGAAAAAAATTACCTTGGTACCTTCTCTATGTAACCCGTAAAGCCTTGCAATATTATTATTAAAAAAAATACCATTTACAGTACATATGGGGCTACTTTATAGCACTAGTGCGAGAAGTAGCATATTATGTTACTGTGTCGAACATTTAAAGGGCCATATGTACTGTAAAACGTTGTACGATACATGTGCGAATAGGTAATTCGCAACTCGTGTCGATTTAAAACACTCCCTTCGGTCGTGTTTTAATTTATCGCCACTCGTTTCGAATTTCCTATTTTTCGCACTTGTATCGTAATGTACTATTTTACATAATGACATGTAGGTGAGTAGTACGGTCAAGGAATTTAATTTCCTACCCATTTCGTACCTTGTCACAGTGACAAACAACATGAAACTCGCTACAGACCTCATACTATTGTATTGTTTATGTCAGTTTTACCTAATACACTTTTTTTGGTATTTTTTTTTTATTTTTTTAAAGAGGAGATTGTAGGTACTTTGGTAAATGTATATTCATGCATGTTGTGGGTAAGCATATAATAAATGAAGATTAGTCTTGATCTGAAACTGGTGTTTGATTGTCGCTTCCCAAGTACTTTAACAACAAGGTACCAAATGGGTAGGAAATTAAATTCTTTGACTATACCTACTAAAGCTTACTTTTTTTCGCAGTGTTCCACCTTTACGAGGTTGCCGAAACTTGAATATTATGTAAGTAGATGAAATGTTGGTTCACTTTAAAAAAAAAAAATTGTTTGTACCACCCGAACTTGTTTTCCAGGGTGCTACAATTTTTTTATTTATTTTTTTCTTTTCAAGAAAGGTTGAAGTAATATTTCTACAAAATATGAAATCCGTCAGTTGCATAGTTTAGGAGAAAATAAATAAAAACTTTTTAGGGCTAAATGGACGCCGTGAGGTTCCAATAGGCAGTAGAAGGTTAAAAATGTGTATGAAATAATGTCTCCTCAAGGGGCATCATCTGGTAATAGTTTTGAACAAAAATCTCTGGGGCAATTTTTAAGGCTATCCTGCTAACTATTATATTAACTGAGGCACAAAAATCACGGCTCAAGGATTGCCAAAGGGCAATGGAGCGGAGTATCCTGGGTATCCGAAGATCTGACAGGGTGAGGAACACACAGCTTCGCTCCAAAACCCGTGTCGTCGATGTTAGGATGAAGATCGCCAGGCTAAAGTGGGACTGGGCTGGACATGTCTGCCGGATGAATGATGACAGATGGGCCAAAATATCCACTAGCTGGTATCCCCAGAGTAGTCGTGGCGACCGAGGAAGAGACGGTGGGACGACTTGGAAAGCGAGAAGGGAGGCCTTTGCCCAGCAGTGGGACACACAAATAGGCCGGCAACGCACTTACAACCCCTCTGGTGTTGCAGGTGTCCATGGGCGGCGGTAATCGCTTACCATCAGGTGATCCGTCTGCTCGTTTGCTTCCTCTACCATAAAAAAAAATTTACAAAAATCCTGCTACATACAGCCAGGCGAATGAGAAGAGGTAGTTTTATTTTCTTTCATGTCAAAGTTTTTGTGGCAACCCTGGCCTCACGTTATACAGCCACTGAAGCGAGAATGTTTAGTTTAAATAACAACATGGCGGACCTGTCAGATCGGATTAACTTTTTTATAAGCTATAACACATTGTTTCAACGCTTCAGTTCTTCTTGTAAAGTTTTTTAAAACTAATATGTAATTTTTTTTTAAGGTCTATAATTTACTTTTTGGTTTGTGATTTGAATGTGCTTGTTATGTTGAATGAAGTTTTGGTTAATTGTTTTGGACTTCCGAGTGTACCTACCTAAAAGTTTTTTGATACATTTTTAATCTGCATTGTTAAGAATTCGCAGCAAGCTCGGTTCTTCATACAAACGTAGTTACGCTCTCATTTTGAAACGACTCGACTAGCTGGGTTGCTCTGAAACTTTGTACTTACAATTGGGACCGTGCGAAGTGCATGGTGGGGGTAAGTACCTAAAGCGATCCCAGCGCATAAGGTGGTAAAAATTTGAACTAACTGCGGATAGTGTCTTTAACATTTCGTACAATTATATGGCTCGAAATGAAACTTTGATTTACGATTACTCCTGAAATATTCATTTAAATTGTATGGTGTAAGGGACCATTGTAAGCTGTATGAAATGCTTAATATAACTAACGTATTTATTTTGATAATTGTTAATAATGTCTCCATGTAAATAGCTTTGCAAATGCCACATATTACGTGATCTTTTTCTAGAAGTTACGAATATGTATAGTAAGTTATCCTTAAAAGATAGACATTTAACATCGCGGACTTTTTTGTAGACCTATGAATGAGTAACAACCCCACCATACATTCTGTTGTTATAGCTCAAACGGATTAGGCAGCGTTTTCAATGAAAGCGTGATTTTTTCCGACAACATCGTTATATTTCAAACAATTTACACAAAACCTTAACAAGTTATATACTTAAGCCTTCCTCAAGAATCACTCTATTGATAGATGAAAGTCGTATGAAAATCCGTTCAGTAGTTTTTAGTTTTGGAGTAGTTTTATAAGATGTAGTGAAGTGACGTTTTCCTCTAGACTTGGGGACACTAGGTTGCGTGACAGTCGTGCACGCTCCCAATAGGATAAGGTATATCTATGTCCATAGTTAGTTTAGCTTCAAATACCATAGTAAAAAAAATATAAAGAATTTGAATTTTTCATTTAAATCTTGTTTTTGCTTTATTTTGTTTGTTTTATTCGCTGGAGCTATATAAACTAATTACAGACCTCACCTCACATTATACCCGTCATTGTATGTGAAAAGTTTCATTACAATTCAACACGTAGTTTTAAAATGAGAACGAAACTCCGTTTGTGTCGGAAGGTGAAATTCGGCCGAGCTTGCTACGGGGTGTGAACTTTATACAATAGTCTCTCTAAACTAACTTTGCATTGACTTAAATAGAACAAAGTGAGTAAGTGTCATTGTAAACGTGATAATTATTTTCTAAGTTTTAACCCTAATGATGACATTACTACTTTGTCATTGCAAATGCGTTACAGAGTTAGAGTTAGACCAAGATAAGTCTGCAACGATTTTGAAAGCACACGCGGCGCAAGTGTTATTTCAAACGTCAAACTTCTGTAAAATTATGACGTATAACTGCAATAATTTGTTACACAACGAAGGCCGCAAAAATATCTGACACAATTTTATCTGTAGCGCCATTAAGAGCGTATCACATATTTTTGCGTCCTTCGAACATACATGTACAGTCATGGTATTATATATTGATACGGACAAAGTAACAAAAACATGTACACACTACCTTAATATATAGGCAATAAGGTCGTGTATACATATTTTTGGCACTTTGCCCGTATCGATATTTAATAACTTGACTGTGCATCAGGTTTACATTTCTTTTATTGCATTTTAATTAGCTAATTACTTGTTTCTACATTTCATATTTTTTACTAAATGATGATTAGAAGTATGCGAACACATTGTCGTCATGCACCTTAAGAGCCCGGTAACGATTTTAGAGGAAAATTTTTAAATTGATAGATTTAGTCGTTGAAATCGTACACCTTTTGTTACGTAATATCTAAATAATAAGTATTGATTTCTATTAGCACGTTTTTTCATCTTGCCTTTTAATAATGAGGTCGCAAGCGTGCGTCGTCGGTAATAATAGGTGACGGGAAGTGGCAGTTTTTAAAAATTCATCAAAAAATTATGGTAGTAAATTATACAAAATGATGTATAAGAACAGTTTTAGCAAATGTTGTAGATTGTTCAAGTATCAAAATTACGTTGAAATTAAGTCGATTTTCAGAGAAATTGTCACTTGTTTTGAAGTAATTTCTGGAGAAAATTGATTTCGTCTAACTTTCATTTACACTACTTCAAATTTATAATAACAAAAATGTAGCTTATTAAAGTTGAAGTATAGGATATGTGTAATACAAAATTACCATTTTTAGCAGTCCAAACTTTACGAAATTTTCAAATAAGATCGACAAAATTACTGCTTTACGCGCGTTTACCTAAACGTCCATCAGGAAAAAAATCATTACTAATTAATTGAGTCTGTTTTCAAAAAAATGATTTATTATAATGAAAGATAACAAGGCGTTCTAATAGAAACTAGTACTTGTTATTTTTAATAGTTAACAAAAGGTGTACAATTTCATGCGCTAAATCTATCAATTTGACATTTTTGCAACTAAAATCGATAACGGCCTCTTAAATCATATACAACATCGTTCTAATACTCTATTCGCCCACGAATCAAAACTTGCCAAGGCAAATGCAATCTTAATTTGTCCAATTAAAGGTTCAAAATTCAATGGAACTGCAGACCTTTTTATAGGACTCTCGGCGTCTAGAGGATAGCTTTTTGCATTCGTAGGTATACACCGTGTGTCGTGCGATGCTGTGGTAATTACCATTAATGCTTCGTCGCCCTATAAGTCAACTTGCTTAGGTACTGTTAGGGCTGTGACGCAGTGCCATGCTATATGGAGCTTGCGTTGAATTGAAGGTCAATAGTAATTTATTTAAAAGGGGACAAAGTTGTTGTTTAACCGCTCGTGCAAATATTGATACCCGAGCAAGCGAAAGATTTCAAAATTTATTTAATATTTATTGCAATTATAATCTACAACTAACTGCCATCAGTTTGTTAAGGGGCTCCCCGCGGTTTTCATCGAATTTTGGCGAGTTTTGAGTCGTTACTCCTTTATTTACACTATAGATAGAATTATAAGACAAACGGCTATCGGTTCTTTAATCTTTTATCTCCTTTTTTGTCTGCCGGATTTTGAAAGAAATTAATGCTTATTATTTTATCATTTTTATAAACATTGCCTAAACAAACACTATTTTCGTAACTAGATTGCTATCAAGGATCTTACATATATGAGATCCATATATTTGGATTCGTCTTTGACGTCTCTAAAATTTGTCAGAGAGTTTAATTTTAAATTAATGAACAAAAAAGTTATGGCCAGAAAACCAGTTGTTTGGCCTAAAATTCTTCAAATTTGATGCCAAATATCTCGAAGATAATGAACTTTGAAGTAAATATGGGATACTATATTGCTTACAGCCGTTGTTGTTAATATGATTAGCTACTAAAAACATTAGAAAACTAAGGGATTCAGATCGAAGGTCATTGGCGTTGGGACGTTAATTCGTATATTCCTTTCTTGTAAAAAGTGGCTGTGACAGAATCGGACAGACAGACGGACATGACGAATCTATAAGGGTTCCGTTTTTTGCCATTTGGCCAAATGTCCCGGTTTGGAGTCGAAATACTTCGACATATACGCAAGAACTTATGGACTGACCCGATAAATAAATATTACAGGACATTATTACAAATTGACTAACGGCCCGATTCGAATGTTTAAAACACGTTTAAGATCTTGAAAAGATCTTTATAAGATCGATAGCTAAACGACATGTCAACATTGACGTTTATTTCGATTCCGCTGTGATCCTAATAAGATCTATTTACGATATTTCTAACGTCAAAGTGACATCGGTTGCCCGAATCGAGCTGCTTCTGTCAATTACGACATACAAACGATATCTAAATCATTCTTCGAATCGGGCCTGGAGTCCCACAGTAAGCTCAAAAAGGCTTGAGTTGTAGGTACTTAGACAATGATACATATGATGCTGTTTTCTCTCTGTATTGTTTTTTATTGAGGCTGTGCAATGAAGAGTATTTGTATTGTATTGTAATATATAAATAAATAGAACACACCCATGAGTCCATAACACAGAAACAAATATTCATGCTTATCACACAAATAAATGCCCTTACCAGCGTTTGAACCCGGGACCATCGGCTCCATAGGCAGGACCACTACCGACTATAGCCTGTATCTTTAGGTATTTAAGAAAAGGTAAACAAAATCTACCCTCAAATGGCTCCTTAAGGCAGCTGAGGGTAGATGAAAACATTACATGATCAAATAATTTGGGTTAAAGTCAGCTCGTTCAGTGACAGATCCAGGCGGTTTTGTATTTGGTTGGTTAACCAATAAATATTAAAACTACCCGAAAATGTACAAATTGTTTGTTTACCTTTTTTTAAATACCTAAAGATACAGACTATAGGCCAGACAGGTGGTCAAGTGTGGGTTGGCACATAGTGTGCTACAAGCCTAAGGCACAATAATTAGTAGCAAAAACATCCAATTAGTTGTCCAAGTGCTCGTTTGTGTTATGGTTAATCGCTTGTAGTTTACACAAGTTGTTGTACAACAACTATTTATTTGTTTTTATTGCATTGACACTTGTTTTGTGTCGGTTATTTTGTTCGTTAAGGGGAAAGGTAGCGACTGCTTCCTCATACAAAAGTAGACCCCATTTTTCTCCCTAGATATTGGCATTATGACAAATCTTAGCTTACAAAAGGAGAAGCAAATACATGGTGCCCGTGAGCATTGCGAGAGATTTGAACAGTATATTCCTGATAATATTTAAAGACTATAATGTCCTATAAAGTTTTTTGGAATTCGCCTAGTTTCAGAGTTAAAACCACTTACAAAAAAAAAAACTTTTTTTTATTGTTACTTAGTGCAAAACGCCTTTTTGATGGCGATGTTGCCACTATGGGACCTAGTCCAAATATTAATATTTATAGATGTCAAAAAGTGACAAGTAACACTTTGCAAAAAATAGGTTTTGCAAGAAAAATGTCCACATTTCTTTTTGAGTTACAGCTTAACTAATAGCGTTTACAAAAAATCTAAAAATTTTTTTTTTTTGTGAAATTGACCTATACTCATATAACGTTTTTTCCCTCTTTTGTCCTCAGAGCCGTGGATTATAATCTCGGGTTCCTCGTGGACACCTTGTATATTTAATTTATGCTAAACAATTATAATTACGATTTAAACTTTTGGCTTTTATCTGCCACTATAACTTAGGTACATACACTTGGAGAAAAATAATAATGTACAGATTTTGCAACAAAAAAGTGTGGAAGTGACACCATTCACGTGAACTTTCTATGATTTTTCGTTTTGTCACTTCCATACTTAGTGCAGAGACTGCAGACTTAGCTTGGATGAACTATAGTGATGCCAACTATACTATGTGATTTTGGGGATCCCAAATGTCAAAAATGTATTGAGATGGTCATACTGAACAAAGTTTCCCATGAGGCTAGCCAAAAAATCACTACAAAAAATGGACATCTTCAGACCCAATGTAGAGGAAACGTATGGGAACAGGGGTAAAAATGTTCACGATTTTTATATCGGTCCCATTGGAAACCTATGACCATCTCAATCAGTGTTGACCAAACTGCAGACCTCAGAAAAACAATTTAATAAACAGTTGAAGAACTTTTTAATTAACAAATGCTATTATAAACTTAATGATTTCTTGGATGAAAAAAATAATGACGAATGCTATTAGATATCTACTCATAGCTAGGATATAAGGTTTTTTTGACATTACTATTAAAATTAATATTATATATTACACTACAATTTTATTGCATATAAAATGTTAACTACCTATCAATAATATTATCTCTTAGTTGTGAATGAATTTGTTGACATAAAATTTAAAATTGGAGTTAGTATAGAATAGTATAGTATAAAATTAACTAACCATTGTTATGAAACCTCGTTTACATAACTACTATGTAACACCTGTACTAATCATGGATGGAATAAATAAATAAAGAAACGTTAATTAGAATTGATAATATTGAAAAATAACCATTATAAATTGAACCGTAAACCGTAACGGACGGTTACAGTTTTCGGTTCAATTTGTAATGGTTATTTTTCAATATTATCAATTCTAATTAACGTTAACCTTTCGTATGCTTAGGAGCAGATCTACTTCATATACACGGTGGCCAAAAAATATGTGCATTCCGTTGCCATGAGGTTTTGGGCTTATACTGAGCAACTTTTACTATGGTACTAACCCCGAAATCGCGAAAAAAAAACCCACCCAAAATCACCCAATGCATAAGTACCCACGATTACATACTTAGTTAGATATATACATAAGTACATGTATGTCACATGCACTATTCCAATCCTATCTCCTATTTAAATAATATACGAACCCTTGAAAATAGATCCGACCACACGTCTAGCCTCCGCCACTATGCGTCACTCTGTCTGTCTGTCTGTCGGCGGATTTGTACCTATTTAAGTGACCGACCTTTTCGCAAAACGGTAATGTGTTGAGTTTAGTCTGATTTTATCTTTGTTGAAGGGACTGAATTTTGTTATAAGCTTTTATTTAACTTGCAATGTAACTTACAATGTATGTCTGTACGGGTCAAATCTTGCAAGTTAAATTTTTCACTCGATATTGGCGGAAATTATCTAAAACTGCGTAATTCGTGTACAGTTTTTTTATAAATAACTAGTAACACACCGTTTTCTGGACCTGTTTTGTTTGTTTTCTTTTCAAAACCTGCAATTCTTTAAATATAACTGTTCACGATCACGACTCCTTCCTCCTCTAAAACTTAACAAAAAATATTTCTAACGCCTTCTTTGAAATACGATTGTTACAAATACATATATGCAATAAAAACCTATTATCTCTAAATGTTATTAAAACTGTTTCATGAGTATAAAAAGTATTAAAAATATATCCTTCATTGAAAACTAGTGTAGATTGTTTACATATGCACACTTAAAGTAAGGAAGCCGGATTGGTGGCTACAGTACAGACAGACAGACAGGCGTGGTGTGAACGACGCACAGTAGGCGCGGCGGGACAGATGCAAGGGGATTTTTTGTATGTACAGTCAACCGACATTATTACGACTGGGATAATTTTTCAATTAAAACAAACTATCACCTCTGTATTTTCGACATCTTAATTATAATTATTAATAATTCTAAATTTCAGATAAATTTTATCATTTTTTTTATCAATATTTTAGGGTTTTTATTAAATGTTAGCGGACTTTCAGTTCAAGCTCCATTTTGATAGTTAGCCTCGTGATTAATTCCTTTGTTTTTTGCTCATCAGTATTGTTAAAAGTGTAAAATACGACGATAAGAAAGATTTGGTAGTGTGCAGAATAGATAATTAATCTTGAAACGCGTTTAACCACCATTTTGGAGTCAACGGCCGGTAGTCCACGTGCTACTTATAGCACTGTTGTATTTATAAATATAAATTGATTAAACATGGCCGACTGTACTTCAACAAAAAGTCAATCTGTGTCACCATAACACGACACCAATAACTTAAACTTTAACTCGACACAAAACAAGTTTTTTTTCCTTTTTTTTTCTAGTTACGAGAGACAGATACTCGAAGACTCGAACCTTTTTTTTCTTTTTTAATAACTCAATATGGTGAAATTGTTTTTGTGTACTTTAGTTTTTAAAAGGACATCTGTTGCGGTAGCTCAAATAACTTGTAAGGGGTCTTGACGTGACATGACAGGGATGATAAAAAAATGTCCTTTTGTTTTACAAGATGGAATATTAAGCAGTAGGTAATATTTTAATTTCTGTAACTTTATAAGAGCAATTCCTAACTGAGCATCTTTTCAAATCTCGAATTTTTGAAGCTATGTTTCTATCGCACTGCGATGGGCGGGAGTGCCTGCGTGCGATTAGGACAACTGCAGCTCGGACTAAAATTCCCACGCAAAAAACTCAAAAATCGAGATTTTGCTTTCGACTGTTTCCTCCTCCAAAACGCAACCAATCATTATGAAATTTTGGAAACCGCAAGAGATTTTTTACAAACTTTTATTTAACTGGCCCTGTTAGTATGTATGGGACAAATCTTGCAAGTTAAATTTGACCCACTTCTCGGTTTACATACATATGTAAGTAGGGTGACAATGCAATATTATGGTACCATCAAGCTGATCTGATGATGGAGACAGGAGGTAGCCATAGGAACTCTGTGATAAAACGTTTTGCGTAATGTTAATGACGCAGCTGTTGGATCTCCAAATAAATAAATAAATAAAATAAAATAAAACATCGCAACCTAATTGTGTTTGGGGTTTTTAGAATTTTCTCAATGAGTATTAGTTGCCTGTGGAAAAAAAAGTACAGTCAGCGATAAAAGCTTGTACCAAAAATGAAATTTTTGACAAAAACTTATTGGATATTTGGTCATATTTCTAGCGCCTTTTTTCCAGCCAATGCAATTGGGCCGTTTTTGCGATTTTCGAGGCGCTGTAAGTTTATTGAAAATAAAATAATCCATAAAAGCAAAACAGACCAGCACAGATATTGATGATATTGATCTTATTTGAAAAAATCATTACTCTAGGTTAAAAATTCAGGGAGGAAACAATCGAAAGCGTTTGTATGGAAAAATCGCAAGTAGAAATTCCTCTTAACACGTTCTCGGGCACAGCACCATTCTCGAAATTGGCACGCACGAAGTGGCACATGTAAATCCCATACAAGATGTTTTTCCGCATATGGACGGAACGCCACGTTGCATTATCTACAAAAGTTGTGCCACATATTGATAGCTCAGTTTGTATACGTCTTCATATTCTTAATTCATACATTGAAATCGTGATACGCCATTACATCGTCCTCAGTCTTGTCGTGCCGCAGCATGCGTCATAGCCTTAGGTATAATGGTGTTGCATAAAGTCGGTAAGTCACTCTGAAGATTTTGCTGCGACACTAGAAAGCCTTTTGATACGCCTAAAACGGCACAAGACAGACAAGATTGTATTCAGTTTGGCCGAATGTTAACTGCAATTGACCTTACCATTACCAATTGAACCGTAAACCGTAAAAGACGGTTAAGGTTTACGGTTCAATTTATTATGTCTAATGGTCAATTGCATTACGTTCTGGCCAACACTGCTTGTCTTCATTTTAATCCTATGAAAGCTCGCCGTCTGTGGACGTGATTGCAGTTTTGTCAAAGTAAAATCATCGGCTACAGACGTTGTGCCATATCATGAGGCTTTCCAGTTACGTCTCTCGACGGACTGTCCGTGAACGTGGTAGCAAATATAGTCTAGTTTCATGTGAATTTCTTCGTGTAATTTGTCTTTGATAAAAACTGTTGTAGCGGGCCGATACGACTTACCTATACCAGGGACTGATTTCGGTTACTGTATAACGGTATGGTAGCGGTATAAATTTACGATATCGATACATTATACCGGTTACGCCGCGTTGCTCCGATATAAAGGTATCGCTACCGTTTCAAAGCCACTTTTTTCCGAAACTATAAGAACTATACTGTTCAAACTTGGTAAGTAGATGTATTCTATAAACCGCATTAAGATTTTCACACATAAATAGAAAAAAAAAATCTTGGGGGTTACCCATACTTAGAATTGAAAACAAAATGTACGTGTGGGGTATCTAAGGATAGGTCTTCAAAAATGATATTGAGGTTTCTAATATCATTTTTTTCTAAACTGAATAGTTTGCGGGAGAGACACTTCCAAAGTGATAAAATGTGTCCCCCCCCCCCCCCCCGTAACTTCTAAAATAATAGAATGATAAAAAAAAATGATATACATTACCATGCAATCTTCCAATTCCACTGAAAATTGGTTTGAACGAGATCAAGATAGTAGTTTTTTTTTAATACCTCATAAATGGTACGGAACCCTTTATGGGCGAGTCCGACTCGCACTTGGCCGCTTTTTTATCTCTGACACTTAGAGACTATTGTTTGTATTGTTATGAAATTGACATATATAGACTGTATACTGACTTAATTTCTGTAGTTGCCGTTAAAAGTAGGTATGGTTAAATTTAATAGCAGAGAAAATTGTATCAACGATACCTCTTTTTAAACAAACGTTTTCATTGTACAGGCAAATGGAACCGATTCAAGCCTCAACATTGTCCATGTAGATTATTATTAGCACACACTTCAATACTATAGTTGTTATTTTCGATTAATTCTTGCTTTTTCACTTTAAACGGTAAAACCCGTTTTGCCGCATACGGCCTTATAGAATAAGCTAGCGCAAAAGCAAATTCACTACGCGCGAATTATCGGGATGAGCGCGGGTTTCGGGAAGCAAGCAAGCGCCGCATTTTTAGATTTTATTTTTTAACGATGCGTTACCTTAGCACACCCTCTTTGATTTACAAGTCAATTGTCAAGTAACTTGACAAAAGATAACAGAATTCAAATTCTTTTATCCTTTATAACACCAAACGTGACGATTCCTGTTCAAATAAATGCTATCCTAAAAGCTTTTCAAACCAGCCAAATTATCCTGAAATTTGGTTATATTTGTGTTTATTTTTGAGATAACCACAAACTTAAACTGGACATAGGTTTTAGTGTTATAAAACGATTCTGAAAGAGTTTTTGGAGTTAGTCTTAAAGGGCTGCCATCTCAAATTTCGCCAAATCCGGACAAAGATTCAAAAAAACCCGGACATTTGGCTTAAATTGCATTTTTTCCCCGGACGAGTCCGAAAATAATATTTTTAAAAAACAGGATCTTTAATTTTACATGTAGTTTTAATGTGGTTCCTTACATGAAAAGTGTCCGGGTTTTCCCCGGACAAAATTTACAAAATTTATTTCTAAACTGAATAGTTTGAGCTTGAGACACTTCCAAAGTGGTAAAATGTGTGTCCCCCTGTAACTTCTAAAATAAGAGAATGATAAAACTAAAAAAAATATATGATATACATTACCATGCAAACTTCCACCGAAAATTGGTTTGAACGAGATCTAGTAAGTAGTTTTTTTTTTAATACGTCATAAATGGTACGGAACCCTTCATGGGTCCCATACCATTTATGACGTTAAATAGTTTTCAGTGAAAACTATATAACGTGTATTCACTAATAAAGAGATCCTAAATATATTGGACCCTAGAGTTTAGACTTACACATTCAGAATAAGACCAGTATAACTATGACCCCTGCTTTATTTATTTTTTCCTCGCGTTGTCCCGGCATTTTGTCACGGCTCATGGGAGCCTGGGGTCCACTTGACAACTAATCCCCAGAATTGGCGTAGGCACTAGTTTTTACAAAAGCGACTGCCATCCGACCTTCCAACCTAGAAAGTAAACTCGGCCTTATTGGCATTAGTCCGGTTTTACGATGTTTTCCTTCATCGAAAAGCGACTGGTAAATATCAAATGATATTTCGTACATAAGTTCCGAAAATCTCATTGGTACGAGCCGGCGGTATAAATTTGAACCCGCGTCCCCTGGATTGAAAGTCGCACGCTCTTACCGCTAAACCACCAGCGCTTCCTATACCCCTGCTTGCTATACTATTCGCAAATCAAACTTGGCGACTGAAGTATTAAAACTTTTCATTCAAACTTAAACGGTTGTAGCAAGAGTGAAAGAGATAGCATCTTCTTGACATAAAAATACTTTTTTAATAAAAATTTGTAATCGGAAATCTGCCTCTGACCCTGTATAGCGGTTCCGTTTTTGCCATTTTGGCTACGGAACCCTAAAAACACCCTGTGTTATTCTATGGGTCAAGTACATTGGATATTCAAATGACGCAACGTGATTTGAACCCGCGACCTCTACACCATTGTTCGTGACAAAGGCACTAGAAGATACTTGAGCTGATATACGGTTTGCAATGTTTGTATGTCTGAAGTCATACATTTCTATGCTAAGTATAGTTGTGAGGAACGTACAATAGATATGAGTAATGTGATACATGATATCTTTTCACTAGTTCACTACACCAGCTCGTAAAGTTTCTCTTTATTCGTCAATGATGAGAAAGTTGCATTTTATCCATAAGAGCAGACGCATTTTATCTACAAGTGAAATACCCGGGTACGTCCTTAAACTACGTCCAAAAGAGAGGTATGGGCATTGTGAATGTCATCTGGCTTTGTGTGGTAGGGCACAGCCAGTGGATGTCATTCCAGATCTAGAGCAGAGCCCAACTGGAGAAGTACCTCCACCTTACAGAAAACAGCAGCCAAATAACACTAGACCCTACTCATACCTAGTGTTGTGTTCCTGCCGGTGAGTAAGGTTGCCAGAGCTCAACGAGGGGGGGCCGGTTTAGGGTCGGCAACGCGCATGTAACTCCTCTGGAGTTGCAGGCGTACATAGGCTACGGAGGCTGCTTACCATTAGGCGGGCCGTATGCTTGTTTGCCACCGACGTAGTATAAAAAAAAAGAAGAAATAATTAGATATAAATTTTGAATTCTTTGCTTCTGCTGGTTTGTGGAATTATTTGGCTTTTTATTCACAATATATAGCGGAAAGAGCGTGCGACTTGCAATCCGAAGGTCGCGGGTTCAAACTCCGACTCGTACCAATGAGTTTTTCGGAACTTATGTACGAAATATCATTTGATATTTACCAGTCGCTTTTCGGTTAAGGAAAACATCGTGAGGAAACCGGACTAATCCCAACAAGGCCTAGTTTACCCTCTGGGTTGGAAGGTCAGATGGCAGTTGCTTTCGTAAAAACTAGCGCCTACGCCAAATCTTGGAATTAGTTGTCAAGCGGACCCCAGGCTCCCATTAGCCGTGGCAAAATGCCGGGACAACGCTAAGAAGAAGAAGAGTGTACATAATGGATATATACAGTGGTATTAACTATAGCTTAAATCTAAAATAGGCCCTTGAGGCATTGGACCAAGGAAGCTGGCGGTATTTCCTCGTTGTGTCGCAATATCAGTGATGTGGTGCCGTAAGTGATGATTTTGAATGATAAATATTTAAGAGAAAAGGGGACGAGCCGGTAAGCCGCCTTTCCATACAAACGTAGTCTCCATTTTCCCCTCTGGATTTTAACATTATTACCTACATAATTTGATGTGTTTTTATCATAGCTATGTTAGATTTTTTTCGATGTTTTCAATGTAATGATATAAGATTTAGGAGCATTAAAAAAAAAGTATGATATCTGTTTTTTCGCTCGAAATAACGAAACAATCAAACGGTTGGGCATATGACTAAAATACATAAAATTCTGTTAATATGTTTTCCATAATGTAGATATCCAGAGCCCCTAGTGTACATTTATTCAATCAGATGGCGAAACGTGACGTACGCGTTTGCGTTAAGTCTCAATTTTGTATGGGATTTAGAAACAGCGCGCCAAGCGGGACATTTTGGAAACTCAAAATCCCTTACAAAAGGAGACTTAACGCAAACGCGTACGTCACGTTTCGCTATCGAATAAATTTACACTAGGGGTACAGAGAGGAAAATGAGGT
This sequence comes from Cydia pomonella, assembly GCF_033807575.1. Classification (NCBI taxonomy): domain Eukaryota; kingdom Metazoa; phylum Arthropoda; class Insecta; order Lepidoptera; family Tortricidae; genus Cydia; species Cydia pomonella. Next base: position 9,385,420 of record NC_084728.1, read on the forward strand.
CTACGTTTGTATGGAGAATCGATCGCCCTCTTTCCTCTGAATAGTTTTTTAATAGAAAAAATGGGCCTCGATTCTGTAACGAGTTTTATTTCTCAATAACTGTAAACAATGATAAATGTCAAACTTATAAAACATGCTACTACTTTTTTTGTTTACAAATATTATAATATCCCTTAACACGATACATTTAAAGTTTAAAATGCTACATTTTGGTCACAAATTACATCACACCTAGCACAGACGTTAACCTAATATGTAAATTAAAACCATTTCGAATAGACAGAACAATATATTTCCGTGTAAAAAATGTGTCAAAAATTCACACCAAATTCGATAAATTCATCTAAAGTTCAGATAGTCATCTTAAAACTGGGTTTTAAACTAAATAATTACCAATTAAAGTAAAACGATTAAAATCAGGTGATGTTAAATAATCAATTCCATTTTTTCAATAATTTATCAAGTGTGATTACGATCTACAAGATGGCGGGGGAACTCATAAGATGGCCGCACAAGAATCTGCGCAGAGTAGGTAAAAGTAGAGAGATCAATTCTTTTTTCCACATACCAAAGGTTTTTCTTGCCCCGAGCGAAATAATCTGTTTTACTTATTCCAACAGGCCTTTTTTTACCACGACAATTCACAACCCGACTTCTGTTAGCTGTATTCAGAACGGATTCCGCGCATAGGTTATCCATAGCCATTCAACGGGGCATGCGGCTAGTGTGATGGGTACTTGCGCCGGGGACAGCTTGGGGGGGACTTAAGTTAGTCTTAAGTTATAATTATTTTGCCATAATAAATAAATAAATATTAAAAGGACATTCTTACACAAATTAACTAAGTCCCACGGTAATCCAAGAAGGCTTGTATCGTGGGTACTCAGACAACGATATAACGATGTTATTTTTTATGTTATTATTTCTTGTATTTAAATTATATAATTTGTGAAAGTTTTGATATAATAGGTAACTTATATTATTAAAACCCTAACAGATCTATCTTCTAGCTACTCTGTGTCTTTTCTTTCAATAATTAATTGGCGCCAAATTCAAGGTACCAGCAAAACAATGTCAACTTTTTGCGTTAAACATTTCGAACATTTCCAAAAAAACAATCGTCAGGGACAAATTTCTTTCGGTTTTCTGCGCACTATACTTTTTTAACGCAGAATTAAAAATACGCTTACAGCTATTAGAATTAAGGTTTCATTTCTATTGTAGGATTTTAAATAATTTCGTCGCCATCTTGGTTTTATTTTTTTTAATTTGCGAAATTGTTTCATGCGTGTTTGGAGATAGCATTTGACAAACTTATTTATGTGATTCGAAAATTGAATTTGGCTTTGAATTCTTTGATTTTGGAGTAAACTGAACTGCATAACGTAAGTTTGTGCTTTGGATTTTATTTATTTTTATTATCAAAAGTAAATTGGTGTGCTGGTGTTTTTCTTTATTTGACTAATTACGTATTTCTTTTCGGAATGTGCAATTGAAGAAATTTAAGTTTTTCGGTATTGCAACTATTTTTTTATTCCCACGGTACCTAATTATTCTGAATTCAAAAAAACATGAATAATAAGATTTTCAATTATTTGTTATCCGTTGACTGCTTATATTTTTAGTTATATCTACATGACATTAAAGCTCTCCAAGGGGCCTCTACGTGTTGGATCTCTATCCCCACGCAAGCCTATCAAAAGACCGGGATTTATAGGCCCGTGAAATCCAAGCAGATATAATAATAAATATTATAGGGACATTCTTCCACAAATTGACTAAATCCCACGGTAAGCTCAAGAAGGCTTGTGTTGTGATATATAAATAAATAAATAAATATTATGGGACATTATTACACAATTACGATATATATATATAATATTATATATATCTTTGTCTGAGTCCAAATACTTAAATGCATAGAAAACATCCATGACTCAGAAACAAATGTCTGTGTTCATCACACAAATAAATGCCCTTACCGGGATTCAAACACAGGACCATCGGGTTCATAGGCAGGGTCACTACCCACTAGGCCAGACCGGTCGTCACGGTGATATTCGGCTTGGCCTAGCCCCCTGTCCCTGGACACTTCACGTAATTAATGGACGCCCTCTTGCGCGTAAATCGACTCCTGCGCAGATGTAGCCGCGCTGTCTGTTTCCGGTAACTATTTGTAAACGATTATATTTGTACAATAAGGCGGTCTTCACACTGGATGCAAATTAAGAGGAATATTTTGACTGTAACCATTTCTTTCTGAGAGCCTTATCCTGTTATACCGGGTCGGCTTTTTTTTATTCTAAGTAATTAAAAATATCTAGGCCTTTCTTCTAAGGACTTCAGCAATTCCTGAGTTTTAGACTTTTGTTCGATAGAAAAAAATATAACAAATTTAAAAGTGGAAAAAATACTGTCTTGGGTGAGACTTGAACTCACGGCCTCTGGATAAAAATGGAAAATGGAGTTCAAGTCTCACCCAAGACAGTAATTTTTCCACTATTAAATGTATTCTAAGCTTACTAGCATCGCTTGCAGACTTTCTGCTTGTTAAAATATAATTTATAACAAATTTTACACAAAAGTTAAACATATGAAAATTATTTCTAACAATTAGTATAAGTAGGGATAGGGATAGTAATTAAAATCCAGATAAATTCAACTAATGTAAAGCCCGTACACAAAAGATGGCGCTGTTATTCTCATGTACAGGTTTACACTTCAGTTTAGTATTAAAAAAATCGTTTCAATAAAATTCCGCAATATGGCGCGTGATCATATATTACTGGTCAGGCTTTAATATATTATACGTATTTCGTGTATGTATAGAACCACTTGAGTCACCCTAATGTATGACCCCTGTCTGTCCTCGCCTTAATGAGGCGGCCAATAGAGTAGATGCGGCAGATTGTTCACAGGTAAAAATATATTAAAAACTTTAAATTAAAAATGTTACACAATCCAATCAATACAAATAATAACGTCAATCGGATGAACCGGTTATGATAAAACATGCTTAAAAACCACCGCCAGAAGATTGCTTTTAATTGAAAAAACTCTAGCAAGTAAAAGTTTTACATACCAAATTTCTACTCACTCGTATTTTCTTTGTGTTATTTATTTATTTAAACTTTATTGCATAAACATAGAAATATGGCGTGTTTAATGGCGAAGGAATGGTACCAATTAAACAGACTCCGCACCGAACATGGACGCTGTGCGGACTACTTGTTTAAGAGGAATTCCTAGTTGCGATTTTTCCATACAAACGCTCTCGACTGATTCCTCCCTGGATTTTTAACCTAGAGCAGTGATTTTTTCAAATAAGATCAATATCATCAATATCTGTGCCGCTATGTTTTGCTTTTTTGGATTATTTTATTTTGAAGAAAGATACAGCGCCTAGAAAATCGCAAAAACGGCTAAATTGAATTGGCTGTAAAAAAAGGCACAGTATACAAATATGACAAAAAATATCCAAAAAATCAAAACATAGCGGCATAGATTATTTCTTCCTCTTGCAATTTCCAAAATTTCATAATGATTAGTTGCGTTTTGGAGGAGGAAACAGTCGAGAGCGAAACCTCGATTTTTGAGTTTTTTGAGAGTGAATTTCGGTCCGAGCTGCAGTTGTCCTTATCGCACGAATTGGAGGCGGAGACAGTTTCTAAATATACGTACACAGAAGGAATAGTGATGGGCATAACATCCTTATTAGGGATTGCAGAACCGGTACTGTTTTAAAGAACCGGGATTTTCCGGTACTTTCGGAACTGGTCTAATTATTTCATTATTTTAAATAAAACGACAGCATTTTGCGATTTGACCACCTTTCGTATTATAATTTAATAATCACATTTTCTTTTATTACGTAGTAGGCAATTTTTTTTAGAAATATAGTATTTTACATTGCTCACACTTGTGCGTCACAAGTAAAAGACTTTGATGTTTGCCACTAGATAGCAAATTTAATGAAATTACATTGACGAGGGGATTTATATATAAGTATCGCAGTCGTATTGTATAATCCGCCGTATTACATTACGGCTAGCCGATATCAAAATAAGGGCCATTTTGAAATGCGGCGGTTCAACGATTAAGGTATGTTGGGTAAATACCGGATGCGGGTGAAGAACGTAGGACATTCATTTCCCCCTAATTTGGCTTTATTTTTTAATGTTGGCAACATGGCGTCTTAGCCATTTCATTGCGCCTCGACTGTCAGTGTCCCCGCGTCGCTCAGGGAGTCGGGCTTGTGCTATGTGCAATCACAGAGAGCAAGGTAAATTTCGCGAATTCTTCCTTCTATCCGATCTTCGCTCTGTAATTTATTTTGCGTATTGTGATGAAACTGTGTTTGTTTTTGTAATTGTGTTAACAGACCTAGCACTGCTGTAGACCGATATCCGATCTTGACCCTTCCAGGTAAAGATCGGACCAGAAACAATCAGATCTTTACCTATTTAAAAAACAGCAGTGATTATCAAACTTTAAATTTTCTTCAATTTACCTACTGACCTTAATTATCACATTTATTGTTTTCTTGATCACACTTTCGTACCATTATTTTTATCCAGTACCATTACCAGCGCGACGGTTACTGACAATGTAATTTTTTTAATTTCCGCAACCCAAAGGTTGCCTTTCAGCGATAAGACCGCATGTTGTTTACCTGTGCTTATGTGTATGTTTTCTTTTGTATTGTTTTCTTTTATTGAGGTGTGCAATAAAGAGTATTTATATTGTATAGGGATGATGATACATGTTGAAATTTATAACAAAATCGAGTAAAATAGATACCAAATGAGCAATTTTTCGCAATAAAGTACCTACACATACGGATGCATATGTAGATGTGCACGCATACATACATTGCTAGTTTCGGATACAAAATAGAGATAGGGCTTCGAAATTAGTTTCCTTAAAATGCTTCAAGGGCTCTCTTTTCCTATATATTTACTTTACTCTTTACATACGATCCTTACATTTTATCAAAATAAAAAAAGATTGTATATCAACTATATACATATATACATAATTGCAAAATTAAACCAACAAAATCGCAATTTTAATTATTTTCCATACTTCAAGATGGGCTCTCAGTGACCTTGACCTTTTTAAAGAACTACTTAGTCTTTTTGATTTCTAAGTTTGATTCTTATTTTTTTGGCGACCTTCATTAAAAATGACTGGGCACGATTATTTTTTATTTTGATTTTTGTCCCTCCTACTTAAGTACTTAATATCTTCCAGTACATTCCATTCAATAAACAATACATTTACACTTTCCCTAAACCTGTACAGTTCACGAAATCTTAAATTGTCAAAACTTCGTAACGTATCTATTATTTTAGCGGTTTTTTTTATTACTTCGGGTAAACCTTACAATAAGAGGTTTCTTAGCACATTGTTTACTTATCAAATTGCCTTATGACATAGGTATCAAAGTTTGAGAGCCACAATTTTACCAATTTTTGTATCAGGGTTAAGATCGGATACAAAAGGGTAGACACCGGACCTATTTCTTTGTGATACCTTATTCTCTTTCCATTAGAAGCATTTTTTTTTTCACCATCCAATGTTCTCCCTTGATGGCAAAACACTCATTACCCTAAAAAAAGTATGTCTCATCTTTACACAGGTACAAAACTAAAACCGTTCTGTATTGAAAATTACCAAAATTCAGGCCGAATCTACGGTTATTATTTAACGATTCGCTATGTACTTCAAGAATCTGTCACGTGTTGAGATCTCGAAAAAACATTTTTTCACGAGTTCTCTCAATTGGTCCCAAAATTGTCCGGCATTATCCCAACATACTTTACCCAGATTGTCATTGCGATACGTACGTTCTTCAATAAGGCGGCCAAAGTTTAGCCCCATCGTACTACAAGTTAAATAGATTGTAGTTTAACCATAGGTATATTTATACCTACTTACAAAATTTCACAATACACCATGATCACTCCCAACTTACTGATACGGATAGGTACAGTCAAGTGTAAAAATATGAGTGTACACATCTTACTCAAAAATATGTCCCATAGCATCTTATTCCAGTGTAATAAGAGCGAAGTACCATATTTATGAGACGATTCTTTCGATACATATTTTTGCACTTCACTGTACGACGACAACTGAAGCTGAGTGAGACATCATTCTTTTTTGCAGTTTTTACCTATATGGTAATTAATATCAATCAATCATTTATTATTTCGTCATCATAGGTTTAAAATACATTTAGTACAGGTGATAGGGTGTTTGGTATTAGGGTGTAATAGATACAGTATAATATAAAAATTAAAAACAATATTACGTGGTAACAACAAAAACAACTTGCGTCGGGCAGCGCAGAATAAATTCCGTCCGGCTCGCGGGCGATGTCGACGGAATGGCGCGCAATGAGCGAGCGCACGAGTCTCGCGTCTGTGTGCGCGCACTCACACTTAGATAGCTCCGGCTCCCGCCCACCGCAGCGCGACAGAAACATAGCTTCAAAAATTCGAGATTTGAAAAGTTGCTCAGCTAGGAATTGCTCTTAAGTGTGGTTGGCGAGACTCACCAGCGTGCGACTGCGGGGCCCCAGTGCAGACTATACACCACATTATACATAATTGCCCGATACGGAAATTTGTTGGAGAGGCCCTAGATCTTTACTCACCTAATGCAAACGCTGCCCAATGGGTGAAGAACTTAGATATTGTATTATAATTCATAATTAAGCGACTCTGTAAATGCCATACGAATAAATAATAAATAAATGGCGATATTACGTACTAAAATGTTATACGACTTTCAATACGCCTTCAATTGATAACATGTTTATATCTAGCTTTGAATAATATCTTATAATGAAGCACACTTTTTACTCGTATGTGTAAATAAAGCAAATATGCTTGTGGTAGGTTTTATAAATAGTATTTCTTTTATATTAATCTTACGGATCTAGAAGGAAGTCTTTTCATAATTACTCTCCAAACAAAAGTCTCAGCTGTGTGATTAATAATAATAAGTTACAAATAAGTCGCATGGCAGCAGATTCAGACAACCTTAGGTATCCAAATGAGTCCGCTAAAAAAATCCTACATGCGCGTATACGTCAGACAACATGAATCTAAATAGATACCCTAAAAACTCCATACAAAATCAATCGGGGCCCAAATTTTCATATAAAAAGTGCCTCAGGAAAAATGGGCCGTGTACTATTCAGGATGATTCTATCGTGAAAACTTGAAACGCGAAAGAATGAAAAAATGGAATTATAAAATTAAATGTTACATATTTACTACATTTATTACATACTGGCCTTAGCGTCTATTTCAGACGATCTATAGTGCAATGTTCGCAAAACATCTTTTTTGGTGACTGAAAAGACCGATGCGAGAACGGCATACTTTGCCACAGAGCTGGCAAGGGAAGTTCGCGACGGACTGTGACGTTTCGCTACATAAGCTACATTTATTAAGATTATAAGAACTTTGCGTATGACCTATGTATTGTCATAGTGGACTATCTTTGCCCGCTATACTCTATGCCCCTCACCAAAGCAGGCTAAGTCAGAAACCACTCAAATTTAAATCCAAATAATTGAAGCGGCGACAAGCGTTCGTAAAGCTAAAATAATTAATTTCTTGATTCGTGCCAAGGCCGTGCTTCAGGCGAAATTTCAGCAAAGTATGGCACTCGACAAATGAGGTTTTTGTAAAGGTTTTTATGAAAGGAAATTATTTAATCATAATATTATATTTAAGATTTTTTTTTAATATCCGTCCGTACCAAATAAGTTTACTTGTAAGGATTTTGTCAGTTATTATACTTATTATGTAGCTTCTGCACGTGACTTCCTTCGCGTAAAATAATTTACGGCCCGATTCGAAGAAATGCGATGACGATAAGTTCTGATTTAGATAAGTTCTCACTTAGATATCGTTTGTATGTCGTATAATTGACAGAAGCAGCTCGATTCGGGCAACCAATGTCATTTTGACGTTAGAAATATCGCAGATAGATCTTATTAGGATCGCAGCGGGATCGAAATAAACGTCAATTTTGACGTGACGTTTAGTTATCGATCTTATTAAGATCTTAAACGTGTCTTAATCATTCTTCGAATCGGGCCGTTTAACCACGTTTTTACTCCTTATATACTCCGTTTTTTTTAAGATAAGAATTTTTCTTCTAGACTTAAATCGACCGGGATATGAACCGTGATTACCTTTTATATTATTTTTGAGCTCCCGATATTTCGACGCAGTTATAGTTTCTATTTTTCTCCGTGAGCTTCTACGGAGTATCGTCTTATCTATTGTTTAAAAACCGCAAAGGCGCGTGCCACTATGAAAAAATGGTAAGGCCGCATAGGTAGCGTTTATTGAATTGCTACTCTATTGAGCACGGAATAAGATTCATTATGAACTAATACAGAATTCTAACAGAATAGCTGTCTGATCTCTATTGGTGCGTCTAAGGTAGGCGACTAAACGCTCTCAAACCAGCTTAACTTGTGACACTGTGATCCGAAACAAAGATACGTATTCGAAGACCTCGCTTGCACTGGTAATGCGAGTGCACGGCTAGCTAGCGCCAAGGAAGCAATGTTATGTTTCTCGAGGAGCAGGTAAAAAACAGGGCCGGATTTTCACACAAATATATTTGGGTGGTTTTACGTTATTTAATTATAACTCGTCGGTCACCGCCAGTTACCCGTGAACAAGATGCATATAACTGCCTCAAAATATCGGGAGCTCAAAAACAATATAAAAGGTAATCACGGTTTATATCCCGGTCGATTTAAGTCTAGTGAAACTAACCGTGAATCATTTACTTTAGAATTTTTCTAACCTCAAAAGTAGTGGTAATTACCTTTTTAATCCTAAATGCTAGGGTTCTTATGATATCTAATATTGCGGTACAATACGTAAACGATAATATAATTCATTAATTAGTTACTCAGATTTAATTTTGGACGAAAAAAGTTACGACTTTTGAGGTTATAAAATTTCTAATGTGAAAAACAAACGCAAAAAATTCTCTTCAATTTCAAAATACTTTTTCATCACATTTGCTTGTAACCGGTATTATTGTATGCCAGAATACTGAGCTGGAATTAGCTATATGACGCCCACGGCCATAAGTTTTACTTTTAAAATAAGTACTTGCTTTTAATTTTATGGCTTTTACTTATTAATGTTTGCATGCTGATACTTTGTAGTTTATGATGAGATTTTTTATAAATTTGGCTTCGGCTTCAATGTGATTTATATCATAAAATGAAATAATCTAGAATCTATAATTTCAGGTTCAGCGTAGATATGTTAAATTAAGGTTGAAATGAAAGTGCCTATCAAGGGGAAACATTAAGAGGCTGTCAACACCCAATGTCTTTGAAATTGATGTTACTTAAACAGTTTTTTAAGAAAGACTATTTGAATTAGTCAAGTAAGAAAAATATATGTTCATATTAATTATATTTCAAAGACCGTGGTTGTACTCGATACATGATAGAACGAAATCGGCTCGATAGAAAATAATTGCAAAGATTGGTCTTAAAATCACAATTAAACGGTTTTATGTCTTTATTGTTTTGACTTATGGGTCTGCAATTAAAATCACAATTTCAAAACATTTATATGTAAACCGTGGTCGAGTAAAATATTACACTAATAATCCACTTTTTTTATTTAAATATTTTTCTTATTATTCCCTTGCCCAGGCCCAGTAACATGCGACAGTGCTATCTCATTTAGGTACTTCGATACAAATAGACAGTGTGCGCGCTTTAGGTATTGACAGCCTCTTAATGGTCATTTTTCCATACAAATGTTATCGACATTTTCCTCTCTTTATTTTGGCTTTAATGTTTTTTAAATATGAGTTCAATATTACCAGTACCTGTGTATACGTTTTGCTTTTGTTAATATTCTTGTTTTTATAAGTTACTAAAAAAGCTCTAAAAACTGTCAAATAAATGCGCCATAAACAGACGTCTCATACAAAATCGGCAACAATAAACGCAAAAATCAAAACTAAGAGACACAGATAATTATTTTATCATTCCGTTTCCAAAATTTCGTTATGATTGGTTAAGTTTTGGGACAGGAAAATGTTGAAACCGAAACCTCGATTTCTAATATATTTCCGCAGGATTTTTCGCCTATAGGCGAAAGGCGTCTGCAGCTTATAAGCTGCAGACGCCTCAGCGCGACGGAGATATTTACCTAAAATTCTTAAATTTTAAAAAGGACTGCTGGTATTTCCTCATTATAACTGAACTCACATCACAATAAACACAGTTATCTATAACATACAACCCTTAATAAATAAAATTCAGACAAAAACGCATCATAAAAGATCACTATTATTAAAAATACATATTTACATCCCGCTCTAATTAAATATAATTGTTGAAACTAAGAATTAAAGCTATTAAAAATATTAGTATGGAAACATACCAACCCTTTATGGGTTTGAATAGGAATATAAAAGAAATGGAAATCAAATGCTGTCAAAAAGTATTTTATTAATCAGTTAGTATAGTCTAAGAGCAAGTCATTAATATTTAAGGAGTTAGATTTTAAATCGCGCGCGATACGCGTCATACTCGTGAACGGGTGCTGTTTGTGGAGACTGGTCTGTTTAAACTAACTTTATTGAGTATATAATTACAGTGAGACACCTCATTCGGTTTTCGTATGTTTCTTTTATCCTAATGAATGTTTTAATTATACGGAATTTTGACTCTTAGAGACTCTATACATCTCTAAGAATAATTTGATAAAAGTCATTTAGTTCTGACATTTAGAGATATTTACACCTCTAAATAATTTTAGATTCTTTTTGTATCTGTTTGTTTTTTTATTATTATTATTTTAGTTATTTTTTTGTAATTGTATTTTATACTCAATTTAGATGTGCTTGTTTTTATTTGTATGTAAATTCCATGTTGACGTGTAAAAGTGCCCTTGTGGCCTGTTTTCTGAATAAATGTTGAAGTTGAAGAAGTTGAAATTATGGTTAGAAATTGAATAATATGCTATCATCATGTATTTTCTTTAAACAGACGTCATGTTTTATAGATTCAAATCACTGTACTCCTTACTTAATGATATAAAAGTAAATATTTGCCTATTAGGGTAAAATTATTTTAAATTGCAGAGACAGCTATAAAGAGTGCTGAGTTCATAAGCCATAACATGCATAAGTGTATGTTTCATAATTAGTATTCCTAATAAAAAAGATAGATTTTTACACTTTAAATACTTAGTACTTCCTGTTTAATGTCGAGAAGGTATATATGCCATGAACATTTATTAATTAACATTAATGGTAATTTTTCCATACAAATGTTTTCGACATTTTCCTCTCTGAATTTTGGCAGTAGATGTTTTTTTTTTACATGAGTTCAATATCACCAGTACCTGTCTCTGTACGTTTTGCTTTTGTTGATATTCTTGTTTTTATACGAACTAGAAACAAAACGCACTAAAAACGGTCAAATAAATGTGCCGTGAGCAGACGCCTATCATACAAACTCGACAACAATAAAAATTAACATTGACATCATACCAGTAATTACTTCATATTCGGATAACTTATATTTTTCTACTCATTCAGTTATTTAAAAATTTAAAATGTTATAATAAATATTAAAAAAGTAAGGTAAAAGTCACAAAGAAAAAGGATGTAACTCTGCCTAACAGCGCGGCTTACGTGGGCGATGACTCACGAATGCGACGCGGCGCGGCGCGGCGGCCCAACGGCATTCGGAGAGATTGAATTCACCCGCGCCACGCCGCGCCGCCGCCGCTCCGCTTCGCGTTCGCGAGTTATTTGCTCAGGTAAGACACTGCCTAAGCCCTCACATGTCTCACGACGCTGGTTTTTAACGCAACCAGCACGGCTAGCACATGACGGGCGCGACAGTCGACAGGCGAGAAAATGCCGCGACATAGAGCTTTCTCGCGAACCGGTAGCATAAGACGCGCGCGACAACCCGCTGTCTCGCGGACAAATGTCAAAGCGACATAATTTTGTCGTTTGACAGTTCCACGCGGGATACTCTCGAAACTCGTAGCACAAGTGCACTATGGGAGAGAAAATATCCCGCGTTTCAACGTCAAAAGGAGAGAAACTGTCTTCGAGGCTAGAGGGTCGCGAGAAGCATATTTTGTCGAAGTTTTGTTGACTTTGGTCCTAAAAGAAAGTTAATTTTCTATATTTTGTATTTATTTCATACTACAGCAATTTTCTGTGTAATTTTAATATGAATCCTGAGTTTTATGATTTGTCCGTTAGCTAGGTAGGTAAGGTGTAGGTACGTGGTATTGCTTTATAACATACCTATTAAGATACCTATATCTATATCATGCCGGTAATAATAAAATGATTGTATTTTTTCACATTTACTTGTTTGTTCTCTTAAGGTGTCCTATCCTACTGTACTTAGGTACCTATTACTTACCCTAAGTAGGTGTCTAAGTACACTTTTGTTACTATATGCATTATTTTATTATACGCAGATAATAAAATAATGCAAAATAATGAATCTGGCAGCCCAACTCAACCTCCACCTTACAAAAGGCCACGGCCGTAATACGAGTATTCTGTAGTTACCACCCTAATGTACGATTCCCACCGACGACTGGCTGGAGTCAGGCCGCACCGGAGCGCATTTTTAATGTGCCTATATATTATATATCGCAGAAGCGATAGAATCCGTCCGGAGGCGTCTCCGCGTCCGCAAGCAGCCGACCGGCTTGCGGCCACATAAATGTGAAATGCGATCCGACTCCGCCCGTTCGGTGGGAGTCGTAGTAGTCGTACTTAAATCTAAATATCTAAAAGAGGTCAGAGTAAATAAAATAACTTAATGTTTTTGTGTATTTGCAATATGAGAAAACTTAAAAAACTAACGCTGCATCCATAGATCGCTAAAATACAAAACACGCAAAAATAACTCATTGTTTTAAACATTCGAGTGTCGTTGTATGGAGTAGGTTCCCAACTTGAGCCCTTCTATGTCCTCCGTGGCAGGATGGCTGCGCCCAGCAGCAGCATGCTTAGGTATAGGCGCTGTGTTTGATGACAGACTTGTGCATGTCATCAATCTATCTTCAAAGCCAGCGGGGCAGCAACTAGCCAGCCACAAGGAAGATATGTTGGGGATTATCATGAGATCTTCAGTCTTCTTTGTAAAGATGGTAGCTTATTTGCCAACACTTTCGGGTAATCTCAATTATCTTAAAAAAACACCAATCATTCGTAAGGAGTGGTATTTAATTATTAGGTAGGTAATTATCTTTAGATATAATAATGTTCTCCAACTTGTAACGACAAAGCGAATCAAATTATGATTGACACATTGACATTTCCGACTTCAAAATAATATTTGCTATTTCTTTAATCTTAATACTGCGAGAAGGAGACAAAGTTATCGTGACTTGTATGTCTATGTCGTGACTAGGGACGTTCCGTTTCTAAAGCTGACTATTCATTATTTTCCCGATTATGTTAGTACCGATTCAGTGTTGCCACGAAAGAAAAGTTTGTTCCAAGTATAAATGGCCACACTGGCTAAGTCGCGCGCGGGATGGCTCTCTCGCGTGGAATTCTTTTCTCGATCTGCCAACTTATGCTACCAAAATCGAGAAACTGACAGGTCGAGATAGAAATTTGTGACACGCGACTGTTGTTTCTCGCGGCGCGAGTTATCCCGCGTGTAATCATGTGCTAGCCGTGCAGTAAAATTATATTTAAGAGGAATTCCTAGTTGCGATTTTTCCATACAAACGCTCTCGACTGATTCCTCCCTGGATTTTTAACCTAGAGCAGTGATTTTTTCAAATAAGATCAATATCATCAATATCTGTGCCGCTATGTTTTGCTTTTTTGGATTATCTTTGTTTTGAAGAAAGATACAGCGCCTCGAAAATCGCAAAAACGGCTAAATTGAATTGGCTGTAAAAAAAGGCACAGTATACAAATATGACAAAAAATATCCAAAAAATCAAAACATAGCGGCATAGATTATTTCTTCCTCTTGCAATTTCCAAAATTTCATAATGATTAGTTGCGTTTTGGGGGAGGAAACAGTCGAGAGCGAAACCTCGATTTTTGAGTTTTTTGCGAGTGAATTTCGGTCCGAGCTGCAGTTGTCCTTATCGCACGAATTGGAGGCGGAGACAGTTTCTAAATATACGTACACAGAAGGAATAGTGATGGGCATAACATCCTTATTAGGGATTGCAGAACCGGTACTGTTTTAAAGAACCGGGATTTCTCGGTACTTTCGGAACTGGTCTAATTATTTCATTGTTTTAAATAAAACGACAGCATTTTGCGATTTGACCACCTTTCGTATTATAATTTAATAATCACATTTTCTTTTATTACGTAGTAGGCATTTTTTTTTAGAAATATAGTATTTTACATTGCTCACACTTGTGCGTCACAAGTAAAAGATAACTACTTTGATGTTTGCCACTAGATAGCAAATTTAATGAAATTACATTGACGAGGGGATTTATATATAAGTATCGCAGTCGTATTGTATAATCCGCCGTATTACATTACGGCTAGCCGATATCAAAATAAGGGCCATTTTGAAATGCGGCGGTTCAACGATTAAGGTATGTTGGGTAAATACCGGATGCGGGTGAAGAACGTAGGACATTCATTTCCCCCTAATTTGGCTTTATTTTTTAATGTTGGCAACATTGTGTAAGACGCCATTTCATTGCGCCTCGACTGTCAGTGTCCCCGCGTCGCTCAGGGAGTCGGGCTTGTGCAATCACAGAGAGCAAGGTAAATTTCGCGAATTCTTCCTTCTATCCGATCTTCGCTCTGTAATTTATTTTGCGTATTGTGATGAAACTGTGTTTGTTTTTGTAATTGTCGCGTGAATGTGTGTGTGTTGTTTGACGACCGGTTTGGCCTAGTGGGTAGTGACCCTGCCTACGAAGCTGATGGTCCCGGGTTCAAATCCTGGTAAGGGCATTTATTCGTGTGATGAGCATGGATATTTGTTCCTGTGTCATGGGTGTTTTCTATGTATTTAAGTATTTATATATTATATATATCGTTGTCTAAGTACCCTCAACACAAGCCTTATTGAGCTTACTGTGGGACTTAGTCAATTTGTGTAATAATGTCCTATAATATTTATTTATTTATTATTTATTTAATTGTGTTAACAGACCTAGCACTGCTGTAGACCGATATCCGATCTTGACCCTTCCAGGTAAAGATTGGACCAGAAACAATCAGATCTTTACCTATTTAAAAACAGCAGTGATTATCAAACTTTAAATTTTCTTCAATTTACCTACTGACCTTAATTATCACATTTATTGTTTTCTTGATCACACTTTTGGACCATTATTTTTATCCAGTACCACTACCAGCGCGACGGTTACTGACAATGTAATTTTTTTAATTTCCGCAACCCAAAGGTTGCCTTTTAGCGATAAGACCGCATGTTGTTTACCTGTGCTTATGTGTATGTTTTCTTTTGTATTGTTTTCTTTTATTGAGGTGTGCAATAAAGAGTATTTATATTGTATAGGGATGATGATACATGTTTTCGCAATAAAGTACCTACACATACGGATGCATTTGTAGATGTGCACGCATACATACATTGCTAGTTTCGGATACAAAATAGAGATAGGGCTTCGAAATTAGTTTCCTTAAAATGCTTCAAGAGGGCTCTCTTTTCCTATATATTTACTTTACTCTTTACATACGATCCTTACATTTTATAAAAAAAAAAGATTGTATATCAACTATATATATACATATATACATAATTGCAAAATTAAACCAACAAAATCGCAATTTTAATTATTTTCCATACTTCAAGATGGGCTCTCAGTGACCTTGACCTTTTTAAAGAACTACTTAGTCTTTTTGATTTCTAAGTTTGATTCTTATTTTTTTGGCGACCTTCATTAAAAATGACTGCGCACGATTATTTTTTATTTTGATTTTTGTCCCTCCTACTTAAGTACTTAATATCTTCCAGTACATTCCATTCAATAAACAATACATTTACACTTTCCCTAAACCTGTACAGTTCATGAAACCTTAAATTGTCAAAACTACGCAACGTATCTATTATTTGAGTGGTTTTTTTTATTACTTCGGGTAAACCTTACAATAAGAGGTTTCTTAGCACATTGTTTACTTATCAAATTGCTTTATGACATATGTATCAAAGTTTGAGAGCCACAATTTTACCAATTTTTGTATCCGGGTTAAGATCGGATACAAAAGGGTAGACACCGGACCTATTTCTTTGTGATACCTTATTCTCTTTCCATTAGAAGCAACTTTTTTTCACCATCCAATGTTCTCCCTTGATGGCAAAACACTCGTTACCCTAAAAAAAAGTATGTCTCATCTTTACACAGGTGCAAAACTAAAACCGTTCTATATTGAAGATTACCAAAATTCAGGCCGAATCTACGGTTATTATTTAACGATTCGCTACGTACTTCAAGAATCTGGTACGTGTTGAGATCTCGAAAAAACATTTTTTCACGAGTTCTCTCAATTGGTCCCAAAATTGTCCGGCATTACCCCAACATACTTTACCCAGATTGTCATTGCGATACGTTCTTCAATAAGGCGGCCCAAGTTTAGCCCCATCGTACTACAAGTTAAATAGATTGTAGTTTAACCATAGGTATATTTATACCTACTTACAAAATTTCACAACACACCATGATCACTCCCAACTTACTGATACGGATAGGTACAGTCAAGTCTAAAAATATGGGTGTACACATCTTACTCAAAAATATGTCCCATACAAAATAAAAATAAAAATAAAAAAAGAATTTAATATTATTATTTTTATTTTATTTTTTTATTTTTAATAGTAAAATATTTTGGGGAAATACTGGGATGCTGGTAATGAAACACGCTTTCCATAACAAGGTATATTCGCAACTGTCAACTACCAACATACATGACACCTCCACACTTAATATCAACGGTGTATCAAAACTATGATATAGGTAACTACATGCTATAGTAATAAAATAACTAACATCACTTAACCAGAATCAGGTAACTAATTATAGGACATTTCAAAAGGCAACATTTGAATGTTTATGAAGACATTTTGAGACTTATATCTAGGCCAATAAGGTTTAAACCGTGTACATGGTAAACAACTTGGCAGCATACAGGGGTAGGTCTGATATCTTTTTATTATAATATTTACAGTTACCACTTATGCGGGATCTGCCTTATATTGGCCGCCTACATCTAAGTGTTGATAAGTTATGTGAATGTAAGACCTTATCCGACCTGTTGACTGCCATTACAACTAATAAACTATCAAACTATTTTTCTTAATCTATCTCTAATTGACGTATTCCTCTAATGCGATGAGGCAGGGGCCTAAGCACCATTGGCTGTTGAACTGGGGGTGGCGGCGTTGAATGATGAGAAATAGTCGGCGAGGGATTAATTGCAATTTGCTCGGGAGAACTTATCGCCTGTCCGACAACTTCCTCCGATCCGACCTCGCGGGCACCATCATCCGACACCACACCTACCACTGGACTTACGTCCTCGCCGCCGCCCACCGCTGCGACCGCACCCTCGTGCATCTGATGGGATTGATCTCGGCCTTCATTTGTGTTTGGCCAAGTAATATTAGAAAATCTCGTCCGACGTCTAATTTGATCAATATGCCGGTGTATGAAACCTCCCTGACCGTTATCCACTATGTACCTATTGGAGCCCGTTTTATCGACTACTGTGCCCTTTACCCACTTGTCTTGGCCAGTATAGCTACGCGACCAGACCGGGTCGCCTCGCGCCACAGCGCGCGTGGCGCCCCCTGCCGCCCGCACCTGCCGCTCCTGCGCATTGTGAACCCGTTGTTCAACAATACCATCGCCGCGCAACAAATCTAAACGTGTCCTAAGAGTGTGCCTCATCAAAAGCATCGCTGGGCTTTCCCCGGTCGTGCTTTGTGCACTATTTCTATAGGCCATCAAATAAGTTTGTAAGGCGGCTTCTACGTCTACCTTGTCTCGATACGCCTTCTTTAGGGCGCGTTTACAAAGTTTCACGGCGGCTTCCGCTGCGCCATTAGACGATTGATGATAAATAGGTGAGAAGTACTGTCGTATTCCGTTACGTTTTAAAAAATCCCCGAATTCTACGCTCGTGAAAGGTGGCCCTTGATCAGAAACGATTTCCGCCGGTAACCCGAAACGCGCGAACGTCTCTCGAAGCACTTTAATGACGGATGACGCGTTTGTTCGTGACATTTCGAATATCTCGATCCATTTAGAGCCCGCATCAACTAAGACAAAAAAAACCTTGCTTTTAAATGGTCCCAAAAAATCACAATGTAGTCTACTCCATACCCGTGGTGGGTACGGCCAAGGAGACGGCTGCGCGCGTGCCGGCGCCGGCGCCTCGGCCGCGCACGTGTCGCAGCGCCGGCACAGCGCCTCCACGTCGGCGTCAATACCCGGCCACCACACGTAGCTGCGAGCTAGGGCCTTCGTTTTGACTATGCCCATGTGACTAGTATGCAGCTGCTGTAATATGATCTGTCTTAAATCACACGGTATTATCATTCTATATCCCCACATCAGGCAGCCCCTATCTATATACATTTCGTTACGCCTAACATAAAACGGATTTAGATTTTCTTCCAATTGCCCCGTTGGCCAACCCGATTGCACATACGACATGATTCTAGTCAACAAAATATCTTTTTCTGTAGTCTTCTTTACGTCTTCATTGGTTACTGGTAAAAAATCTTCTACGAAATTAACATAAGTTACCTCCGAACTCGCCTGGTGATCTCTGCCGGTCTGAGGCAAACGCGACAAGGCATCCGCGCAATTTTTAGCTGACGCAACGTACTCGATTTCATAGTCGTATCCTGACAGAAGAACGGCCCAGCGCTGTATTCGTGATGCCGCCATGACTGGTATCCCCACTTTATTACCAAATATATGGGTCAACGGTTTGTGATCCGTTCTTAAAATAAACTTTCTCCCATATAGGAATTGGTGAAATTTCCTAATACCAAAAATAATCCCCAACGCTTCGCGATCGATCTGTGCGTACGCGCGCTCCGCTGTGGTGAGCGCCCGCGACGCATAAGCAATGGGCCGCTCGCCCTCCGCCGTGAGGTGCGATATCACAGCGGCGACGCCGACGCTACTCGCGTCTGAAGTTAGAACTAGCGGTAGCGATACCGAGTAATGCACTAACACTTTACTAGAGCATAATGCACTCTTAACCCTGTCGAACGCAACCTGGCACTCATCATTCCACTCGAATCTTACACCTGCCCTCAGTAACATGTATAAAGGTGCTAATATTGTACTTACGTTTGCCACAAATTTCGAATAATACATAACGAGGCCTATGAATGCCCTTAACTCGGTTATGTTTGTAGGAGTCGGAGTATTTATTATTGCCGTAATCTTGTCCGGACATGTCTGTACTCCGTCCTTGCTAATGACATGGCCTAAGTAATTTACCGTTTTTTGAAAGAACGCGCACTTTTCTTTTTTTACTCGCAAACCAAAAGATTGTAATCTATCAAAGACTTTATGCAAATTCTCGATATGGCTCCTAGTATCCGTACCCGTAATAATAATATCGTCCAGGAAAACCCCTACGTGAGGCAAATCTGCAAACAGCTGTTCTAACCGGCGCTGAAAAATACCCGGGCTGGACGACAATCCGTACACGAGCCGGTTATACATGAAAAGACCCTTATGGGTATTTATTACTGTGACTTTCTTGGACTCATCTAGCTCAAACTGAGCATACGCCTGGGATAAGTCAATTTTACTAAACCGATCTCCGCCGTCGAGGCGCACTAGCAGATCTTCTACCCTAGGCAGTGGATAACGGTCAACTTCAAGAACTTTATTTATAGTCAACTTATAGTCGGCACATATTCTAATATTACCATCTTTCTTCACCACGGGGACGATCGGGGTAGCCCAGTCGGAGCGGTCGACGGGGGTGAGCACGCCGTCACGCACCAGCTGCTCCAGCGCGCGCTCTACCGGCTCGCGCAGTGCGTACGCCAGCGGCCGCGCGCGCAGGAACACCGGCTGCGCCTCAGGCCGCAGGTGTATGCTCACTTGGCCGCCCGTGAACCGGCCCAAACCGTCTTCAAACACCTTAGAGAATCTGGAACTAAATTCCGTTATATTAAAGCCTTCATCTTCGCTATTGACATACCCTAACATATACTCGTCATAGCCGGGTAAGTCAAGTATATTCAAGGCCGCTATCCATTGTCTACCTAAAAGAAGCGTTATACCGTCTTTGATAACATATAAATTTAAATATGACTTCCGATCTCGGTAATTAACTAATGGTTTGATTACTCCTAGCGGTTTAACGAGTTCACCAGTATAATATCTTAACACTACATTACTTTGAAGAATTGGAATCATTATTGGTTTACAGTCAGACACTGATAAATGATTCATGCTAACTACAATTACCTCGTCGCTGTCGTCAGTGTCCATGTCTGTCATCGCTTCCACCCTATGATGCCCCGTCACGTTAGGGCAAACACGTCGCAGGTGCCCCTCGCGATTACACACTCTGCACACATATCGCGCGAATTTGCACTGCGCCGGCGCTTCCGGGTGGGAGCCCCCACAAACTGAGCATTGTCGCTGCCCGCGCTGTCCTGCCGCTGCAGGCTGCCTCGCGGCCGCGCCCGTACGCTGCCCGTTCGTTTGCTGCCCTCGTGTCGAGAAATGCGCGCGCTGCCCAAACTGCCTGTTTACTCCTGATTGCCCGCTGCTAGCCTGCGCCCTATCGCCTGTCGCGACGCTTGCGTTACGCTGCCATGCTCCCGCCATGGCTTGACAATCGGCCACCTTGACCTCAGCCTGCTTTTTGCACGATCCCTCAACCACGGCCGCATCCTTTTCAGCCGCTGCTAAACTGACTGCCAAGCTGTACGCTTTGGCAAAATCTAAGTTTTCTTCTGCGAATAACCGCTGTCGTATCATTTCACTACTTAACCCGCATACCAGCTGATCCCTGAGGCTCTCTTCCAACCAAAGTCCAAACTCACATGTCTTCGACATCCTTTTCAAAATAGCTACATACTCCGCTATACTTTCGTTGGTAGCCTGCTTCCTATGGCGGAATTTATATCGCTCGGCTAATGCACTCGGTTTCGGTTGTAAGTGCCGTTCCATAATGGCGGTTAAGTCCTTAAATGTTTTTTCACTGGGTTTCGTTGGGGTACACAAACTCACTAATAGTTCATAACTTTCGGCTCCCATAACTGTTATTAGTGTGGGAACCTTTAAATCGTCCACAATTTTATTAACCAAAAAGTATTGTTCGAGCCGCTCAATGTATAACCTCCAATCGTCCGTATGGATTTTAAATTCACTTATCTTGCCGACCGACATCGTATTTGCACTTTCTTTTGTTTGCTATTATTACAACTATACGTAGCACGCACGGATTTTTGGTATTCGTCGTCGCCAGTAAAATATTTTGGGGAAATACTGGGATGCTGGTAATGAAACACGCTTTCCATAACAAGGTATATTCGCAACTGTCAACTACCAACATACATGACACTTATGCCAGTGTAATAAGAGCGTAGTACCATATTTATGAGACGATTCTTTCGATACATATTTTTGCACTTGACTGTACGACGACAACCGAAGCTGAGACATCATTCTTTTTTGCAGTTTTTACCTATATGGTAATTAATATCAATCAATCAATCATTTATTATTTCGTCATCATAGGTGTAAAATACATTTAGTACAGGTGATAGGGTGTAATAGATACAGTATAATATAAAAATGAAAAACAATATTACGTGGTAACAACAAAAACAACTTGCGTCGGGCAGCGCAGAATAAATTCCGTCTGGCTCGCGGACGATGTCGACGGAACGGCGCGCAATGAGCGAGCGCACGAGTCTCGCGTCTGTGTGCGCGCACTCACACTTAGATAGCTCCGGCTCCCGCCCACCGCAGCGCGACAGAAACATAGCTTCAAAAATTCGAGATTTGAAAAGTTGCTCAGCTAGGAATTGCTCTTAAGGTCGATATAGACTTCCGTGTCTCATCACTGTCCCTGTACATATCAAGACACATATATAACCTAATTATGTAGTGCAGTGGAGTTTTTTAAATACTTCTTAACGGACGTCATTCATTCCATACCTGTTCTCATACTATCTCAATACCGAATTTCATTTAAATCGGCTCAGCGGTTTAAGCGTAAAGAGGTACACACAGACAATATTTCGTTCGCATTTATAATATAAATAATACAGTAGTGATATCAAAATACGCCCCTGTAACCTTATTTTATGGTAGCAAGGATGACTTAATTCCAAAAATTCTCGATTTTCCTGTCCTGAAAACTGCACAAAAATTACAAAAACTTGATAATAGAAAAGTTCAAGTTCAATAAAAGTTTATAATAAAAACACTTGCTCCTAGTCTATGCGCTCAGCCCAGCGCGCGCGCAGCCCGTAATTTACCCGTCAAACACTTTTTAACGGACGTCATTCATTCCTTATCTGTTCCATTTTTAAATTTCTTTGTTCGATGATTGAGTTCCGTTGTTAATGATTTGGTGTAATGTGATTAGTTGTGGGTGTTATGGCAGCGTATTGTGGGGTAAATGGAGGTAGGATATTTAAGACGATAGTGAAATCGCTACTCCGTACAAACGTAGTCCCCATTTTCCTCCCTGGATATTACACAATTTATTGTATGTTGACCATAGTTATAAATAATTCGTTTGACTTTTTCGATTTGTGGATTATTATACTCATAAGTGTTTCAGAGCGAAATCAAATTACATACAATTTTTAATAGCTCCTTTCTCTTACATCATTTAAATAATTAATTAATATCAAACGAAGGGGAATATCTAAGGTTCATATAGATACCTACATCAGATTGTACTAAAATATTTTCTGTAATGTTAACATTCAGAGAGGAAATAAGGCGAGCGGCCATAAGCCCGGGGTTTGAAAAGTCAAATCAAACGTTATTTTACGTTATTCATGCGCAACTTATCTTGCGCATCTTCTAGCAACGGCTGCATGAAAACACTTTTTTTTTATTCAATGTCAACAAATAACAACTGTCACTTTGCGGATATCTTAAATTTTATAATGTATTTTATAATCGTTCGTAAGGAGCTCCAGTCGTGCGTCGGAGCTGACACACACACTTTTTGTTGTGTCGACCTCAAATTGTGACAGAGCACAAAACAAAAGGTCTCGTATAATTTTCTAAACACATTCTTCAGTCTAGCCAAAGACACCGAGACGGCGTTGAAATTTTAAATTTTAAAATTCGAAACAGACCTTGACAAAAACAAAATCGGAACAACATAGCGACGAAATTCGCCAAAAACAACAACCATAACATACATAATGCAGATTATTTGGGCAATTTTGAACTTAAAAAGTATGTAGTTAAGGTTGAATGCGAATGCAAAAGGTATATTGTTGATGTAGATTACCAAATACAGATTATGTAGACGATATTGAACTTTGAATGTATGTCAGTAAGTGTGTGTGTGAATGAAAAGGTAATGTTGTAGAGGAGATGTAAAGCGATACCACTAACACCACATATCTTGTTAGGTGTTCGGATGGTGGAGTTGAGTAAGTTGTTTTTTGGACATTTTTGGGGTTCTGTTACGAAATGAAATTCACTATAATTTTAAAATAAAGATTTTCTCAAATAATCATATAGGAATTCTAACTTTCATTTAATTTCACCGCCAATAAGCCGACGCCTGTTGATTTGTATATACTGCTTAATATGTGTAGAAAATTTCGTTTTTTTTTTTTAAGAAATAGGCTAAGCTTTATTTTTTTAGCTAACAAGATGTTGTCCCTCTTGTAGTCGAGTTCATAAATATGAATACATTTTATCACCTTATTGAAATGGATTGAAGAAAGGTATACATAAAAAAAAACTTAAGTCTAAGTTTCTAACTAAACATACTTAAGCTACTTCAGTCAAAACACAATTAAATTATTAGAATGATTATTTTATACTATTAAGTAATGTTTACAGATAGAATACTTATTAGAGCTAGATAAATCACATTTAGTTAATGACGACCGGTTTGGCTCAGTGGGTGCCCACGAAGCTGGTGGTCCCGGGTTCAAAGCCTGGTAAGGGCATTTATTCGTGTGATGAGCATGGATTGTTCCTGAGTCATGGGTGTTTTCTATCTTATATATTATATATATCGTTGTCGCAGTACCCTCAACACAAGCCTTATTGAGCTTACTGTGGGACTTAGTCAATTTGAATAATAATGTCCTATAATATTTATTATTAAAATAAAGTTTTTGGAAAAAAAAACAATAAAACATTTCTGAAGTAAAATTATTATTTTAATAACTCGACCCACGAGAGTTAAAACACGCAGACTTATAAAATACAGAACCCACTACAATAAACAAGTTGTTTAGTTCTTTTTGCCCGTTTGGCTACGACTCGGATGTCGCGGTCGTGTTAGGAAACCAAAAAAACGGAGTTAGCGTCTTCTGTGCACGGAATGTAATGTTATGGAGTTATTTAGTTTGGATAGTTCCAAAAATAAAATTACGAATTTTATTAAAAGTGAGTCGATTGTACAATCACAGACAGTGTCAAAACTGACATATACGCTATCGAGGACGTAATTTACTTTCTATACATCTCGCTCGCACTTATATGGAGGATAAAAAAGGAGAAGGACAACCACAACATTATTACACAAATTGACTAAGCCCCACAGTAAGCTCAATAAGGCTTGTGTTGAGGGTACTTAGACAACGATATATATAATATATAAATATTTATAAATACTTAAATGCATAGAAAACACTCATGACTCAGGAACAAATATCCATGCTCATCACACGAATAAATGCCCTTACCAGGATATGAACCCGGGACCATCGGCTTCGTAGGCAGGGTCACTACCCACTAGGCTAAACTGGTCGTCGTATATATGTATTTTATTTTATATATTTATTATTTGTATGATATATTGTTTTTTGTATACATCGTATCAGTAAGTACGTTTAAGGAAACTAAATGGCATAGTTAATTTGCAAAAAAAATAATTATAAAAAGTAATTAAATGTTGCATATAGCGTTGTTGTAACACGGGCATTACATTTAACTCAACCAAACAATTGAAAACTGTGACACATCATAGTCATTTCGAATATCGATCGTCCGATATAGTACTTACGTTAAGTAGCAAAATGTATCAACTCGTACTAAACACTAATCAATATGTAAACAGGCCCTAAGGCTAGTGTACACACTCGTAAGGGCTTTATAAGATAAAAAGTAATTATTGATTTTCTCCTAGATGGAGTTAATTAGAATACAGGTGTCTTTGAGAAAGTTAATTAATTTAAGCTCAGGATGAACTGTTGAAATGAACGAAAAAAAAAACACGGTGTATATTCTGGGCTACAATTCTTTTATTGCATTTGACACCTAATGACATGACATAAATTTATTAAATTCCGCTACCTAAAGTTTGTCTAATAGAGATCACTTTTTACCGATAAGACCGCATCTTGTTTACCTCTTCTTAATGTGCTGTATTCTTTGTATTTTTTTCTGTATTGAGGTGTGCAATAATGAGTATTTGTATTATATCCTCGTAAGGCCCAAGGTCCTACCTATAGGACTTATTCAGTTCGATGAAATTTAAATCATATTCAATTAGGACAGAGTTGCATTTGTTTTGTTTCGTGCAATTTTCAAACAAAATAAAATCTACTGTATTCCGTGCACTATAGGTTCAAATTCCAGTGGCAAATTCTGGATTTTTCATTTCTATGGCTGGGCCTTAAGAGGGTATTGTATATTATGAGTAGGACTTTGCCCATTAAAAATAAGTCGTATTTACACCTCACTTGAACACTCACAAAAACTGGTAACCACTAACCACAACTCTATTTTAATATCTCACACCTCAAAACAAACGTATAAGTCAGTAAAAGTAAAAACCGGGACCGGTCGCGCCCAAAGGCGTCTAAGTCACTTTTTTACTTTTTGCGTTCGTATGGTGTTATTTTTGTTATTTGCTATTTGCGGCGGTATTCGGCCTTATTTTTTAATGGCTTATAATATGCTTAATTTTTGTTCGACTTTTAAGTTTTGTTAGGTAGGTACATACCTTTTTGCGGTTTTTATGACTTGTTTTCAAGACTTTGATCCAATGCCTATTACGTAGGCATTATGTACTATAGCGGGTATATTTAATTATGCTATCTTAAAAGCTAGAATAGTATACTTTTTTTTAATTTGTAGTATTAGTAGTAGAGCCATTTATTCCAATAAATATTAATAATATTTATTAAATTTGCAATTATTTATAATTTTGTTGTAATTTTATTAAATTTAATTTAATTAATTAATATTTTTTTAAGTTGAATTGAAATTAATTAATTTATAACTTTAATGTTTTTTTTAATATGTACTCGACTAATATAATTTTTAAGTGCTGTGTATATCAACAAAATATGGGACGACACGACAGACCTAAAATAAAGACTTTCAATTTCAAAATTTCCATTTAAACTTAAATTAAACTGTATTTTGATATACTTCTGAATAAAATGTGATAACTATTTAACAAAGCAAAGCCATTACTATGGGTACTAGGCAAGGTATATAATAAATGGAAAACACCAATACCTCAGGAAAAAATATCCGTGCTCATCACAAAAATAAATGCCCTTACCGGGACTAAAACCCGGGCCCATCTTCATAGGCCCACTACCCACTAGGCCAGACCGGTCGTTACTAGATAGATATACCTAACCTCTCTTTAATTATAATTTCATATTTTTCGTTCGTAAACTTTAAAATTCTCAGATTTTTTGGATGATATTTGCATTAAAATATATCAATCTTATTCTGTAATAAAAATATAAATATATCGTATTGGTTACCATGGCAACACACTTATAATATTAGACTAATACCGTTGGAGAAATGCCTCCCCCCCCCCCAGGTCCGTCCCCTGCAAAAGGGTGCCCATAATTCTACCTACATTCCCTCGCTGGATGGCAATGAAAAAAGCATTCGAATAATAGCCAATAAACTACTGATTAGCTACGTGAAATAAAAAAATAATGATAACCTTCCAAAATTTTACAAAAAAAAGTATTCGAATTTTTGCAATTTTCCCCATTCTCTGGCCTAGGAATGAGGCACCCGAAGTCTCATATAGTCTTTTTTTGAACTTCGGAAAAGGCTTCGTTAAAATTAAAAGGCAATAATAACAATAGCGATTATAACAGGTCGAATAGCGCTAAAAGCGACAATGGTTATACTTTTTGTTAAAAGGCTGCCGAGTGGACTTTCTGATAGTTTTATTTCGTCTCACTTTTCATTTTGGGAGTTAAATTTTTGCTTTTTGACATGTTAGGAGCGTGTTAGTTGATATTAGCAGAGACTAGAAAATATAGGAGAACGACAACTTCCATATAATACGGTTTGATCATTTTTGTTTAATTTACGTTTGCAAATGCCAATTAGGGTAAAGGCACCTATTACCGTGGTAGTTAAGGAACTTTTCAAAAGAGATCCAAAAATTAAGGGTATCAATGCTGTCTAACAGCCAGGAATATTTTTTTTTCATCAGAGCATTTAATGAACTTTCCGTTTCACACGTTTTTGGATTCATTTTGGGTTATTATATGTATTAAAATATTTTTTGAAGCCAAAATGACCAAATCTTCTATTACCGTGGCAAGGGCCAGGCTGTGATTCTATTATCGCGAATTGAGCTTTCATTACCGAGGGTACAATTGGCATGATTTTTCTGCACTCGTTAATAGAAACCAAACTCAAAATTCGAAACCTAATACCGAGGGTTAAAACAATAATAACGACGTGGGTTCTGTATATTATTTTTGTGTCATTAAGTTTAATAATGACACAAAAATAAAAAATAAAACTATAGGAGTATGTTTAAAAATAAGAGATATGATATATTCGAAGAGATTATAATTACACTTTGGCACAATCAAATACTATTAAATAGTTAACTTACCAAGTACCCACGAGTACCTGTATAACAAGTTATAAGTTGAATGTTTTACATGTAAAACAACAAAAATTATTGTTAGTAAAGTTTTACTAAGGACGTATATGACAAATAGGCCTGCCTGTTATTAAATAAAGTAAATTTTAAATGCTATAAAGATTGATAAGAATGTGTCTTACTGACAATTAGCTGCACAAAAAAAAACAAGTAAGTAACATTTTCTCATAAGGCACAGCGTAAATTATAGTCAAAATTTTATAAGCTGGACGTTTACTACCTGTTGAAAGTTTACCACAGTGAAATGGTAAACGTCCACCTCATAAAATTTCGACTATATATAAAAACATGAAAATTTTTAATTCTAATATTTTTGATAAGGTAATTAAGTTAAATAAAGTCTCTCACATATTGTGTGTTATAATTTACCCGTTTATAATTAACAAATCACAGTACTTTTCTTATTGCTTATTCTTATAGCTAAAAAAATCATGTCTGAGATTTTGGACTACTGTATAAATAAAATAATTATATAAAAAAAAAATAATCGGAACTGTCCAGCAGACCCTTCCTTGTCAGAGTAATAACTGAATCAGAAAACAGAAGAATTTCTAAATTTTTCTAAGAAAGAAAGTCTAAATTTTATCAACGAAATCTGTACTTGCGGTACCCTAAATGCGATATTTCAATACAATACCAAATAGTCACTCGGTAATAGATAACTCTTTAAGAGCCTATTACCGACCCATTCGATATTTCTCTGGGTCGGTAATAGATTTCTATACATTCTATTACCGAGGGTAATCTGATCATACCATCGGTAATAGGCTTAATTTGGAGTTTAATTAAACCTAATTCCGACCCATAAAAAGAATAAAACAGATGGTTTTTCAAATCAAATCAAACACGTATATTACAAGCTTCTTGTAAAGACAAAATCACATAACTGGCAAGTAAATTTTAGGTTTTAACTCAAAATAAAAAAAAGTTGACAGATTAAGGGTTCCCATAGAAACAAGGAAATCGGTGCTGAAGTTTTTGTCAAAATTTAAGGGTTAGTTGAATACTTTCCATACCACGGAAATAGCTCTTTAATAGCGTGAATAGATCAAGATTGGAATAAATAAAAGAAATTATAAAATTGATAATTTGTACCAAAACTAAAGAGTAAATAACAAAACTACCACTTTTTTTATTACCGTGGCATACCACGGAATTACTTACCACAGAAATAATTGGCGCCTATCACCGCTGTATTTTATTTTCAATTTTAAACGTATTTTCCGGTCAAAAACTAAGTTAAAAGTAATTCAAAATCGTGTAGAAAACAATACACAACCTCTTAAAAGGCATTGCACTAGTTTATTTGCCATAACTATTACGTAAAACACTAAGTAAGATTGGAGTGCACTTACCTGTGGTGTCACGCGTCAGTATGGAACAACCGGTTCTTGCGCCGCCGTCGCACAAACTGACGAATCGCGAGTTTTTGTTACACTCACACAAATGCACACTAATGGGCACGATAGACCAATGAATGAGCTTGTTTTGTGTATGCTTTATTTCTTAGGGAATAGATCTGTTTGCTTGCAAAATGAGTATTTGTAAACACCGCGGTGTTAGACGTCGATTTTGATACCCGCGTTAATAGCCGCCGTTACCCTATGTGTTTGCAAATGCCAATCTCATTAGCTCATTGCCCATGTAAATAAACACACATAGGTACAGATATTTAGAGGAACACTATTTTGGCGAAAATAGGTGGTGGACCCGGGTATGTCCTTAAACTACGTCCAAAAGAGAGGTATGGGCAATGTGAATGTCATCTCGCCTTGTGTGGTAGGGCACAGCACAGCAAATGTCATTCCAGATCTAGAGCAGAACCCAACTGGGGAAGTACCTTCACCTTACAGAAAACCGCAGCCAAATAACACTTGACCCTACTCATAGTGTTGTGTTCCTGCCGGTGAGTAAGGTTGCCAGAGCTCAACGAGGGGGGTGGGGTTAGGGTCGGCAACGCACATGTAACTCCTCTGGAATTGCAGGTGTACATAGGCTACGGAGACTGCTTACCATCGGGCAGGCCGTATGCTTGTTTGCCACCGACATAGTATAAAAAAAAAAGGTGTGACTCGGACTAACACAAAAACATGTAATGACGGGTACTGGATGAGCGATGTTGGAGCAGGAACGCAGCGTAGCGAGTGAGAGGGACAGCGCGAACTTGTTTTTTAAATATTATATCTCTAAAATGTGTGACTTGGACGGCACGATAACGTGTACTGCTGCTCATAAATTATATTTGTTGTTGGGTTTGGATAGGAAGTATAATAAGAAGTTATTTCGTACGCCAAAAGGCACATCATAGCTGATCCTTAGAATACTGAGTTACAACCTATTTATGTACCTGTGATGAACGAATAAATAATTGAATTGAATTGAATACGTTATTCACTATTTTTGCATTTTAACTTTGTGTGTAAAAAGTGACCCTTAATAAAAAATATATGCGACGTTTTCAGCCAAAAGGCACCACATGTCGGTAAGGATTTCAAATTGAAGCTGAAATAGCGCCTCATTCACAACCGACATAAAGAAATGAATAAATATTATAGGGACATTCTTACAAAAATTGACTAAGTCCCACAGTAAGCTCAATAACTTGTGTTGTGGGTACTCAGAAAACGATGTATACAATATACAAATACTTAAATACATAGAAAACACCCTTGACTCAGAAACAAATAACTATGCACATCACACAAATAAATATATTAAATACATATATGTATATAAAGTAATGGATCAGTTTAAATGCTGTAAACCTGTCTGTTGTGTTGCACGATGAATCTATTTACCACTCAGTATCAACTCCTATGTTTCCACAATATAACTTGAAAAATGTTTCGGCACTGTTTGTCTTCTCCGTAGTCCATTTATTGTATCTTTTCATGTAATGACTGTTTGTTGCCATAATAAAATAAAATAAAAAATAAATTCATTTATTTGTTGCTGAGTCATGGGTGTTTTATATGTGGTGAAGTATTTATATAATATATTTATATATTATATCGTTGTCTACGAGTACGTACCCACAACACAACCCTTCTTGAGCTTACCGTGGGACTTAGTCAAATGTTCAATATTTAATTATTTTTTATTTTACCTAAGAAAGTGGCAGCTGATAACACTGATAAATACGAAGGTCGGTTCTCGAATGACTCCCATTCCAACGATCAAAATCGTCTATAATGGTCTAGGCCCCAACCCGCGTCGGACATGCGTGGGCGGCGCGCCGTGATGTATATATAATTGTGACGCCCTGCGCACGCCCATACGAATTTGGTGCACCTTGACGGACAGAAGCAGTGGCGTCGATATATAATAAATAAAATGCCTTTATTATACATCGATTTAGTTAATTGGTAATTAATTTAGATAAATACGTCTGATATTGTTCTGCATGTTAGATTATATAATTATTAGATTTAGAACTTAGATTTAAGGAATTTTAGTAAGTAGTTATATTCAAATACAATTATTATATTGTTCATGAATAAATAAATAATAAAAATATTACTAGATCTAAAATCATATATCTACACTATTCTACAAAAAGCCGCTATATTAAATACATGCCGAATTGTGAGAAAATTTATGCAACTTGACACAGAAAATAATACCCCGGAAACAACTTAAATTTAACAACCCCCGCTGCATTTACTTGGTAAATAACCCGTAAATGTAGCTGATTACCAGCCTAGAGCTGAGAAAACCAACCCTTTCGATAATAATAATAAATTTATTAATATTGATCATTGTGATTATTATATTTACTATTTACTAAGTTGTTATGTTTCCTTGGTTATAAGTTCCACCTAATTTTAGTTTTACTTCGTGGCATCAAGCTGAAGTGAAGACCTTTATTCAGTAAACACGACCCGTATTCAGTGATGGGCATTCAAGAATAAAATCATGATTGGAATATGAATTTGTAAGAATAAAATCACGTTGATTTTATTCCCATCAAAATTATTTCAAATAATTCCGTCTGGAATAATTCTTCGCTGAGGAAATTGAATGGAAATAAATTATTCTTCTTCAAACAAAAAAAAATCATGAACGTCAGGAAGTGGTAGTAAATCGACTTGCAAGATTGACCTAACAACAACTTCAAACTTCATTCCAATTCTAAATAACATGTTATTTCACTAAAACTTTATTAAGAATAAGTCCATTTCTGGAATAATTATTCCGTCTTTTATTCTTTATTTAAAATAATAATATAGTTCAATGTTTTTTTTAGAACAATAATAACTGCATCAATAAATTGCTCTGATATTTAGATTAAGATGATATTTGTAAAATTTGACGATTTAAAAGTGCTTGTTGCTAGGCCTATTTGAATAAAGAATATTTTGACTTGACTTGACTTGACTAAAAATTGCATGATTTATTCCATTTCATGATATTTTAAAATAAAAAGGGATGAATTTATATATTCCAACACAATGGAATAAGAATAAAATTTCTGTTTTTATTCTTATTCTTATTCGAATTGATTTTTGCCCTACACTGCCCTTATTTATAAATTAAATTATTTAATGCCGTTCGACTCCCCACATCCCTATATTCCACGATAACCACACCATTCCCACGGCGCAGCTCCACTAATTATTGACTTATTCTTAACAGCCTAAACGGGTATCACTTTTAATTGTCTTTAAAAATACATGTCTTTGTTACGATAACGCCTTGTCATTGTGTTGGAATGTTTTGATTACAGTATAACGGTTTCAAAGCAAAATCATATCAAAAAAAATATTTTTCTACTCGTCGACTGTAATGGTTGAATTAAGATTTCGAATAGCAAACTATAATTGCGTAATTTACATGTATAGGCTCCCACTCAACTATAAGATTCATTTCGATACGCTGTAGTCAATTATAAAAATATTTATTACCAATCGCGTGCCGCTGGCCGCGCTCCCATAGAAAAGACTAAAAGGACGCGGGGCGAGGGGCGGGTATCTACGAGTAGACCTAACATTTGAGATTTGACGTATATTAAAATTCGAATCTGGTCTTTAGTTACGAATTAGGGTCAGGTATTTTTTAAGCTTCGGTAGAGAGTATCATTTTGTACCATTTGGCGTTGAAACTCTAGGTCCATGGAGTCCCAGCGCGCACAAGTTTTTTGGAGAATCATCATCACACGCGCACGCAAACGTACACGCACACGGACACGCACACGCACACGCACGCACACGGACACACTCACACACACACACACACACACACCCACACCCCCCCCCCCCCACACACACACACGAGCACGCACACGCGCACGCAAACGTACACGCACACGGACACTCACACGCACGCACGCACGCACACACTCACACACACACACACTCTCTCTCTCTCTCTCTCTCTCACACACACACACACACACACACACACACACACACACACACACACACACACACACACACAAACACACACACAAACACACACGCGCACACACACACACACACATGCACGCCCGCACATTTGTTTTCATCTAAAATCGCATGCAATTTAATGCAAGGTCAATAAAGGCTTTTAAAGTTTAGTTTGTGCATATTTGTATAAATTGAGACTAATTTAATTTAGTATTATTTGTTGCAGAGCGGTGATACCGAAGAGATGATGGCACTACTCCGCTGCGATTCGTGCCGAAAGCACTAGTTGCGACCAATCATCAACCAATCGCATTGTGGCGTTAGACTGTACGATTAGATGGAATTCGAGTGCGTGACACCGCTGTACTGGCCCCATTCTTATTGCCCGTAAGGTCTGTCCTTAGATATATGTCAATACATTCTAGCAAAACAAACGTCAAAGAAAGTCAAAGGCTATTGGTATATTATATTCCAATAGACTTTGACTTGCTCTGACGTTTGTATTGCTTACCCTTACTATTTTTTTTATACTACGTCGGTGGCAAACAAGCATACGGTCCGCCTGATGGTAAACAGTCTCCGTAGCCTATGTACGCCTGCAACTCCAAAGGAGTTACATGCGCATTTCCTGTAAGTTAAATAAATAAATCTATGTGTTGGTTTTGAAAATAAAAGAAATTAACGTTTGCTTTCGGAGCCTACTTTATAAATAACTTAAATATGTTTTCTTTAATTAAAATGGGTGTGTGAATTCGCACCACGTCCAGACATGGTGACCGGCATTAAAATGGGTGTGTGAATTCGCACCACGTCCAGACATGGCGACCGGCATTCCGTCTTCTGCAATTAGTAGCCATCAACATTCTGGTTCTTCAGCTCTTGTCTTTTATTTAGGGTTCCGTAAGGTCCAGGGGCAGAACCTAAACTAGCTCTTTTTTTCTTTTTCCACGCGTTGTCCCGGCATTTTTGCCACGGCTCATGGGAGCCTGGGGTCCGCTTGACAACTAATCCCAAGATTTGGCGTAGACACTAGTTTTTACGAAAGCGACTGCCATCTGACCTTCCAACCCAGAGGGGGTAAACTAGGCCTTGTTGGGATTAGTCCGGTTTCCTCACGATGTTTTCCTTCACCGAAAAGCGACTGGTAAATATCAAATGATATTTCATACATAAGTTCCGAAAAACTCATTGGTACGAGCCGGGGTTTGAACCCGCGACCTCCGGATTGCAAGTCGCACGCTCTTACCGCAAGGCCACCAGCGAAAAATAAACACATTATTGCGCAAAACATATACAGTGAAACCTTGATAATCCGGTACTTCAATGGTCCAATAGACCCAGTAATCCGGCACTAAAATAGGGGTGAAAGTGATCATTATTCATTATGTCTAAATTTATTATGTGCGCTTACAGTATCACTTTTGAATATCTTCATAAATGCCTAAAATCTAGATAACAGTGCAATTTTCTTTGAATTTAGTAGTTTAGTATTGTGTATTGTTTCGACGTACTAAAAACCACATCAATATTGATAAAGTTAAGTTAATATAATACAGAATTGCTCTAACTTCCAGTAATCCAAATTTTCCAGTAATCCGGCTCTTTGGTGCCAGCATTAGTGCCGGATTAGTGAGATTGTAGGTCCTGTCCGGATAAAAAGATAATGTCATCTAAGATGTGTCCCATTTGCCGCTATGCACTCTTTGACAACTTAGTAACTTCAGAGTAAAATGAGGCGAAGAAACCTTGATTTTTTTTTAATTTTAATTTTGAAAAAAAAAAATAGAAATTAAAAAAAGTGTAATATATTTTTTTGGGAACAAATCAAATTATTTTGAACTAATAATTTTAATGTGTGTTTTTGTTTTCACACTACTATACAGGGTGATCAATCCAAAACGGTCGGTATGGAGAAGTCAGAAACTATAAGAGATAGCCACATCTGTTCTTAGGAAACATGGCTTCGATTTTAAATTTAATAATTATGACACTCAATATTTTTTTAATCTCTCATACATTACCGGGAATCGAACCTGCTCGAAGTCATGTAAACAATGTTAGGTATAAATTATGCGAGTTTTTTCGTTGTTATTGTTGATAATACGTCACAATGTCATTATTATTGAATTTAAAATCAAAGCCATGTTTCCTAAGAACTGTACCCCTAGTGTAACTTTGATTGACATCATAACGTGACGAACGCGTTTGCGTTAAGTCTCATTTTGTATAGGATTTTGAGTTTCCAAAACGTCCCGCTTGGCGCGCTCTTTCGAAATCCAATACAAAATGAGACTAAACGCAAACGCGTACGTCACGTTTGGAAATCGAATTTATTTACACTATATTCTTACCCCAGGAGATACACACAATGTTTTTCATCACACTTACGAAGAAAAATTTAATAAAAGATTAAATACGGTGACATATCAAACATTCGTCCTTCATTTTGTAATTTCTTGACAGGTTAGGCATCGAAGGCACAGACCTATTCGGCATTCAGCCACGATTAAAAATTATGTAAAAATATTTTAAACTGCTGTTAAACCACACACACAAACCTCCTCAAGGTTTTGCCTACGATGGGTCTTGTATTAAACTGTAGACTGTAACTTGTTTGTTTATACAATAAATAAATAAATAAAATAATCAAATTAAATAATTATAAACATAAAACAAAAATATTAATTTATAAACGTAAATATTTTAAAGTAAAACTAATTTATACTACTTGGTTTGTATGAAAAAGTGACATAATTATAAAAAAAGCTATAACTCCCTAGGGAGTTATAGCTTTTTTTTTCACAATCCTTAACTTCCGCGGGAACAATAATGGGCCTTTTTCCTTCAGTACACCTGCATGAAATAAGATATTTTTCGAGCATGTGTGATGAAAAGTATATACCGAACCTGAATTGCATAAAATAGTCCATCTTAACCTAGTTTTTGCAGCTCAATGTAATCGGCGACAAAGTCACCGCGCGCTCAAAACAACATTTTTAGAATCGATCTTTTTGTGAGCTCCTTAATGTAATGTTTTAAATATTTAATTATAATTATACAGATTGAACGTGGAGATAACTGCTAATTTGATAAAGTTGAGTTTGAGCAGCTTAAATGTAATATTAATTGGGAAATTGGGGTAATATGGGATTGAGGACAGCTGGAGGAGGACTTACGGACGCAAATGCTGAGAATGAGTTGAGAATCACGAATAACTGACAGACTGATATCGTCCGGCAAACAGTACCCCTAGTGTAAATTTATTCGATGGCGTAACGTGACGTACGCGTTTGCGTTAAGTCTCATTGTGTATGGGATTTTGAGTCTCCAAAAAGTTCCGCTTGGCGCGCTGTATCTATATCCCATACTAAATGAGACTTAACGCAAACGCATATGTTACGTTTCGAAATCGATAAAATTTACACTAAGAGCTCAGAACCCCTAGTGTACATTTATTCGATAGTGTGACGTGACGTACGCATTTGCGTTAAGTCTCATTTTGTATGGGATTTAGAAGCAGCGCGCCAAGCGGGACGTTTTGGAAACTCAAAATCCAATACAAAATGAGACTTAACGCAAACGCGTACGTCACGTCAAGCTATCGAATAAATTTTCACTAGCGGTACTGGTAGTTAGTGGACCCCTTAAAGGGAATTAATCGACATTCATGCCAATATCATTTCTTCCTATTCGCAATTCTACACAGTCTGAATTCCTCACAGTAAGTATTCAACCACATTCTTTATTGTGCACAGTTATTATTTGTGTACAGTAGCGATTCAGCCATTTCGCAATTCTGCACAATCTGAATTCTACACAACGGCATTTCACCACAGTCGCTACTGTGCACAGTCATTATTTGTGCACATTAGCGATTCAGCCTTTTCGCAATTCTGCACAATCTGAATTCTACACAACTGCATTTCACCACAGTCGCTACTGTGCACAGTCATTATTTGTGCACATTAGCGATTCTCCCTGTTCGCAATCTCGCACAATCTTAATTAGTTTAAGATTAATTTTAATTTCACTTAAGGATGCACGCGACTGTATATCTTTATCACTTTTTGACAGTTTGTAACACCTTGTATATTAAACGTGCGGAAGTGGTAAAATAAAAAGTGGCAAATGATTTTTTTAGGGTAATATGTTATAACATCCCCCCCTATAGCCCTATAGGGCAGGAGGTATTTTATTCCATAAAAACCTTGATGTGTGAGGTATTAGGAAGGTTTTTAGGTCAGAAAATAATTTGTAATATGATACCCGTCATAACGTAGGATTTTTTTAGTATGTAATCTCAATAGCATATATCAAATAGTTCACTTTAAATCGGAATCACTTACTATGACTGTCGGAAAACCACGGAACCCTACAACTAAGCATAGCCCGACATGCTCTTGACCACTTTCTAGTGGTATGGAACCCTTCATGCACGAGTCTGACTTGTACTTGACTATATTTAAACTTTTGAGGTACCATCAAACCCAAAAAAATACAGTTGACTAAATATATCGACTAAAAACGAAAAAATAAAATATAATGATATTGCGTAGAATTAAGATTGTGCGAGATTGCGAACAGGGAGAATCGCTAATGTGCACAAATAATGACTGTGCACAGTAGCGACTGTGGTGAAATGCCGTTGTGTAGAATTCAGATTGTGCAGAATTGCGAAAAGGCTGAATCGCTAATGTGCACAAATAATGACTGTGCACAGTAGCGACTGTGGTGAAATGCCGTTGTGTAGAATTCAGATTGTGCAGAATTGCGAAAAGGCTGAATCGCTACTGTAGACAAATAATGACTGTGCACAATAGCGAATGTGGTTAAATACTTACTGTGAGGAATTTAGACTGTGTAGAATTGCGAATAGGAAGAAATGATATTGGCATGAATGTCGATTAATTCCTTAAAGGATGATTCACGTAAGATCGGCCTGGGGCCAGGCCGGGACGTCCGAGGTTTCGTTTTCTAGAAAAAGAATCACGTGACATAGAAAACGAAGTGTCGTATGAGTCTTCCTTAAATGTTAATTATAAATGTACTTACAAGATAGTCTAAATATTATTTCATTTCATTTATTTATATGCATTCCATGGTACATACAGATGTTATCTTAAATAGACAATATTCTATTTATTGACAATAACAATATACATAATGGATATATACAGATGATTACTATAACTAGCTTATATCTAAAATAGGCCCTTGAGGCATTGTACCAAGGATGCTGGCGGCATTTCCTCGTTGTATCGCAATACTGATACGTTGTGCGAGGAAGCCGCCAGCTCTTCGGTCACCAGTTACGTCAACCAGACGTTTCGCGATTTCTCCAAATTAAATTAAATTGCAACAACATTGACTACTTAAACTTACCTTACAAAACATATGACCTATTGCTTATTATCTAAATTTATGATTCCACATCCACTTCCAAAAATATATTTTTTATACTACTACGGACTACCTGATGGTAAGCAGTCTCCGTAGCCTATGTACGCTTACAACTCGAGAGGAGTTACATGCGCGTTGTCGTCCCTAATACTCCGCACCCTCGTTGAGCTCTGGCAACCTTACTCACCGGCAGGAACACAACACTATGTGTAAAGTCTAGTGTTATTTGGCTGCGGTTTTCTGTAAGGTGGAGGTACTTCCCCAGTTGGGCTCTGCTCTAGATCTGGAATGACGAATAAAAATGAGCTGTTTACAATCAACACAATTTATCCTTATAAGTATCTACTTAGTTCTAAAAGGAATAAATATAAAAAGAAAAAAATATATTATACATTAAGTTGGGCGCGTCCTTCGGTTCACGTCAAAGATGGGAAATTATGACGGGGAGATGGACGTGTTCATATTGCTAGTGAATTATAGATTAATATTTCATCAGAATTAAACCCGCTCAGGCTGCTATACACAACTGCAGGCTATACACAAGTATTAGATATTAAAATATATTTTTTTTTTTTTGTAAAACCTAGTTTTTGTAACTTTTCACTTTTTGACATCTTGCCATTGAAAAGGCGTTTTGCACTTAGTTACAATAAGAACATTTTTTTTTTGTTTTAATTGTTATTAACCCTGAAACTAGGCGATATCCAGAAAAGTTTATATGACATTTTAGTCTCTAAATGTGATCAGGAATACACTGTTAAAATATTTCGGTTTCCACATGTTACACTGTGTATAAAGTAGTATATATATTTGACAAACGGTCTGGCCTAGTGGGTAGTGACCCTGCCTATGAAGTCGATGGTACCGCGTTCAAATCCTGGTAAGGGCATTTATTCGTGTGATGAGCATGGATATTTGTTCCTGAGTCATGGGTGTTTTCGATGTATTTAAGTATTTATAAATATTTATATATTATATATATCGTTGTCTAAGTACCCTCAACACAAGCCTTATTGAGCTTACTGTGGGACTTAGTCAATTTGTGTAACCATGTACTTAAAAAAAAAAAAAAAAAAACTATACATTCTCAACAACATTTGTACAAGTCCAGAAGCTATGTGGCATACAAGCACACGTCACACTATTGACAAGGGTCGTGAGATAGTAGATAAAGATGTGACGGGTAGGACAGACCGGCGGGTTTATATCGGTTTTGATGCGTTTTTGTCGGCATATTCAGTTTTTGGAACGAAATTCCTTTTTTTTTATGGTAGAGGAGGCAAACGAGCAGACGGATCACCTGATGGTAAGCGATTACCGCCGCCCATGGACACCTGCAACACCAGAGGGGTTGTAAGTGCGTTGCCGGCCTTTAAGATGGGAGTACGCTCTTTTCTTGAAGGTTTGAAGATCGTATCGGTCCGGAAATACCGCAGGTGACAGTTCATTCCACAGTTTAGCAGTGCGAGGCAGACAGTCCTTATCGGACAGTTTGCGGATGAGGACTAGGCGAAAAAAAGTAAAAAAAAAACCATCACGGCCCTGTTTTGCTTAAATTCCTTCTGGAGAATAAGTAGCCTGATTTCACCGACGTACCTACGTATATCCTATAGTGGCGCAGATGGCAAACAGCCGCTTACGAATAGGTGGTAACTGTGACAATCCGGGTGCCGTCCCTGGACGTGTATGCAGATATTACTATTTGTTTTTTTTTGCACTTTAATTAACGTGTGCAGCACGAGCTAAGAGCTCCGCTACACGATGGCCTAGCATAGGCCAGTCTAAGGGACGCAGCTATGCGGTGAAATGAGATAGCGATATCACTTGCACCCTCTAACGCATAAATGCGCCCCTAGGGCCTGGCCTACGCTGGGCCATCGTGGAGAGGAGCCATAAGAATATCAGTTTCAAAATGTACAAAAATGTTTTCTTACGTTTGGTTGTTCTACCTGCTTGTAAGTCGCATTTCTGAACTAATTTGTGAAATTTGAAAAAGCAGATTGGATAGTTATTATTTAATGGATTAAGTTTTTTCTTGGTTTATATTAACCAATAACATAATACGTTTATCAATAATAATATACTTTGTTCCAACGGAGTGTTCCACGACTCTCACGCATTTTTTTATGATATTGATATAGGAGACAGACGAGCAGACAAATCGCCTGATGCTAAGCAACTTTCATCACTCATGGATACGATAGGTTGCAAGTGCGTTAAGATGGGAGTACGTACGCTCTTTTCTTGAAGGTTTGAAGGTCGGTATCGGTTCGGAACTACCGCAGGCTATACCTGAACCGCTATACATGAAGTTTCAGTATCATAGATTTTTCTTTTATTGAAAATAATTAATAGTTCTTCCTTTCCAAAACCATTTACTGAATAAGGAAAATGTGGAGAGAACTTTAGGTTTTTGTTAAATATTTGGGAGCAATCTTACACAGATCGACCTACCCCAAACTAAGCAAAGCTTGTATTATGGGTACTAGGCGACGATATAAATACATACTTATATATATATAGGAAATACCCATGACTCAGGAATATCTGTGTTCATCACACAAATAAATGCCCTTTTCGAACTCAGAACCACCGGCTTCATAGGCAGGGTCACTACCCATTAGGCCAAACCGGACCGGTCGTCTGTCAAATAGTGTGTCACAAATATGATTATATTAAAAATCTGTGACATTTATTTGATTCTTTTAAAGATGAAAAATGGATTTAATCAGGAAAAAAACTTCATCAAATTGTTTAAGGAGCGTGGAGTAAAAACATTATTAGTTTATTTTTTCCAAATAGTTTTAAAAGCTATGCAATGCCTTACCAAAAAAATTAAAATTCTGAAGCCATTATACACTTGTATGTATAAATATATAATTGTGGGTAGGGTTTTTCGAATACAAATATTATTTCTTGCAATTCCTGCGAATAAGACGAAAAGGGACGAAATCACGTGACCGATTTTTTCTCCTTGGATATTAACATCATAGATTTTTTCTACAGAAAACCGCAGCCAAATAACACTAGGTGCTACTCATTGCTCGTGCCAGTGAGTAAAGTTGCCAGAGCTCAAAGAGGGTCGGAGTGTTAGGTTCGGCAACGCGCATGTACCTAACACCTCTGAAGTTGCAGTCATCCATAGGCTACAGAGATTGCTGCCAACATAGTATAAAAAAATCGAAAAACTCCTTTTAATATTAATTAACCGCTCGTCTGCTCTGCCGCTGTCAAAACAGAAGGTAAAAAAACGTTTCGTTTTCCATGACAGTAATTCAGTAGCTACTTAAGACAGCCATTTTATAAATCGGCTGTCAATTGACCAAATATTTCACTATTCTAATGAGGAGCATAGGTAGCATTCAAGTGGTATAGATCTATTAATACGTATGGCGCAGACGTATATAACGGGTATGTTCCTTAATTATAAATTAGTTTCACACAAAAAAAATACTTATTAAAATATAAATCATTGTTTACATTGAAATGTCATGTGACAAATCTACTGGATGGACACTGTGTTTCGCCTTTAGGGCCATTATGTTTAATTCCTGCAATTGGCTACTTGACTGTTAAATTTTTAAATAATGTCAAACGATCTTGATTTTCCTGAGGATCAAATGTCTATATAGGACTCATGGCGTTTAAGCAACACAAAGGTTAGAAATGAGAGTTAAAGTCTGACGCTCGCACTCGACGATTGAAACGCCTCTAACAAAATGATAAGGTGATGTGACGTCACATCAAATAAGTCTGTCCTAAAAGTATGGAAGATCTAGGAAATTGCCATTTTAACCCTGAAATATTGCGTTTATGTGTATAGTTGTCATACAATTTATTTTCCAATAAAATGTAAGGAATCGAATGATATCATTTTCTTTTCTATTTATTTTGTGAAAGACTAAAAAAAACTTTTTTTTTGAGACTTCGGAGCCTTGTATTTTTTTATAATCTCAATATATATTTGTTAAATTCCACTTTTTTATAATGGATGGCTCATTTTCTATCCATTTAACTAAATTTTGTTATAATATTCAACATGTGTCAAGTACCCAATTGTATCCACTTACCTCTGTAGTAGGTTGGTACATGAAATTATAGTATTCTTTGAGTCTTTTGTAGTTTCTCATAGCTTAGAGATTAGTTCTAGAATAGTTACATCTGTTTTATTTTTCATTTTGCTTTCTTGTATCTTAATGATATGGTTAAGAATTTTAACATAAGTACCTACAAAATGTAAGCGCGTTGTATTAGCAAGTTGTGTTTGACTGCAATTGAGTGAATAGTTCGGTATGATTTTTGTGGTTATTATTTAAGTCTAATTGTATTTATATTACACCTGTTGGCAAACCTTAATAAATAAATAAATAAAATAAACAATAAGACAGTTTTTATCTGAAGGCCGAGAGAGCAATTCTGATTTAACATTTTGTTCGTGATTTAAGAGGGAAGAATAGCTTTGCTGTCCTAACGAAGTAACGGTAGTTTTTCTATGAAATTCCATTTCGGGAGAAAACGGTTTAAACTAACTAAATCGTAACAAATCAGTTTGATTTTGATGTCGATCGCTTCAGCATAATATATTCTAGGATTAATGTTTCGCTTTAAAAAACTTTGTATTGCAAATTTTGAAAAAATGGAAAACATATAAACCTAGTTTTTTATTGTGTCAATAACATACTAAAATATCATGGAGAATGGAAAATATTAAGAAGTGGAGAAACATTTTCTTTTTTTGTATGGACTATCACGTGTACGGTGCCGAAGAAAACTTTCCAATATCGCGTAATTTTCCACATTGGAAAGTTCCGAAAACTTCTTATTATTTTGTATGGGGATTGAAAGTTTCTGGAACATAAAATGGAAATTTCTTATATTTCTGTGAAATTTTCAAGAAATTTCCGAGAACTTTCCTATTTTTTTGGAAACTTTCCGCAACTTGCACATTTGTATACGTGGTATACTTCTATAAACTTGTAAAAATACCGAGACAATTTTGAAATTTTTGAAAATTCTCTTTGGTGCTTTGCTACCTATACTTATATCTAAATACTGTCCGTTGTAAAAAATTTCATGGCAAAAGCAACAGGCGCCTTGGAGATTTATAGAAATACCTACAATTAAATGGAATCAAATCAATTAGAACCGGAATACTACGCAAAACAAGGTTCAAAATCCAATTCGATTTGCCCGGATTTCACTGACCAAGAAATAATCACAATTTCTCGAATTCTTTGTTATTTCTTTAGCAAAATCCTGGCAATT
Source organism: Cydia pomonella (assembly GCF_033807575.1). Taxonomy (NCBI): domain Eukaryota; kingdom Metazoa; phylum Arthropoda; class Insecta; order Lepidoptera; family Tortricidae; genus Cydia; species Cydia pomonella. The sequence continues at coordinate 9,429,609 of NC_084728.1, forward strand.
AGTAAGGATAGCTTTATGTTTGTCTTGGAGTTGATAATTACTTTGGAATTAAAAACATCATGTGGGGTTATATCATTCGCTTATTTATGTAAAGAGTATCTTTAACTTTGCTTGAGAAAAACAAGAATTTGACCTCGGTTACCGCGATAGTTACTTAGGAAATAAAACTATTTAAACGGATGTAGATGCTGAACACCTCAAGCGGCGCAAATATGCAGACATTGACTCTGGCTGTATGTTTGAGCCTTATGGGGTAGAAACCCTTGGGCCGTGGGGACCTGGCGCTCACAGCATATTCAAAGAGCTGGCGAAGCACCTCGTACATGCCTCGTGTGACAGGCTGGCTCTTACCTCGCGCAACGCATTGCCATTGCCGTCCAGCGCGGCAATGCCGCCAGCCTTCTAGGCACCTTGCCACAAGGCACCGTGCTGGAGCCAGTTTTTTATTTATTAGTTGTAGTTTTAGTTTTTAATCTTTTCCCTTTTAGCTTTATGTAGTTTTGTTTAAGATATTTTAAGGTAGTCTTATTTTTAATATATTCTTAAATATATAACCGAATTTAAACGGAATATTGCTTAAGTGTAATAAATTTTAAACAAGTAAATCCTGACGTTTATTTACATCGTTCGCGGTCAACGGGTGATTGAGGAAAAATATTCACCTCTGTCGTAGAAATATGTAAACATAAGAGTTCTCACTCCTTACATCAGTTTTCTCACCAAAATGCTTATTAATTTCGTCGTCGACATCTAGCGTCAAACAGCGGATTTATTTAGATTGAAAAAAGCTTGATTATATTACAACTGTAGGTATACAATACTTTTTCTACGAGTCACTTAGATGAATATTACAATTTTTTTAACTATAAAACCTAAATAATTAATGTAAATTAGTATCTCAGAAGAAAAAAATGTAGTACAAAAGACATAAACGCGCGACTATTTAGTACCGCCCCGCGCCCGTTTGGTATTTTCTATGGGAGCGCGGCTGCACGCGATTGGTCAAATTTTAATTTAATAAAATACTATTATAGTTGACTACAGCGTATCGAAATAAATATTTGATTTGGGAGCCCATACATGAAAAGTATGTAATTATAGTTTGTACACGAAATCCTAATTGAACCGTTACAGGCGACGAGTAGAAAAAATACTATTACAGTACATATGGGGCTACTTTATAGCACTAGTGCGAAAAGTAGCATATTACGTTACTGTGTCGAACATTTAAAGGGCCATATGTACTGTAAAACGTTGTACGATACATGTGCGAATAGGTAATTCGCAACTCGTGTCGATTTAAAACACTCCCTTCGGTCGTGTTTTAATTTATCGCCACTCGTTTCGAATTTCCTATTTTTCGCACTTGTATCGTAATGTACTATTTTCTATATAAAAGTGACCTTCTTACCGTCAGGGATTTCTTGCTTAGTAACGCCGAAAAAAATTTAATTTGATAGATCTTATATAGTATATACTCGGCGGCAATTTTTTTTTTTTCTATATAGAAGAGACTATACTGTTGTCCGTTGGGCCTCGAAAGATGTTTTTTGCTGCATGTCGAGTTACCGCGGATGCCTTGAGAAGCCATAACTGCGTACACACGCGATGTGGGAGCTGGCATAGTATGGAATAGGCTTGAAATGAACGAATCTCAAAAAAAAATAGTAAACTTTTATTTAACATAACAATATACATACAGAGGCTTACTATAAATAGCATGCGATACAACGAGGAAATGCCACCAGCATCCTTGGTACAAAACCTCAAGGGCCTATTTTAGATTTGAGGTAGTTCTGTAAACTACTTTTCTGGATTTTTCTTACTTTTTTTTATACTACGTCGGTGGCAAACAAGCATACGGCCCGCCTGATGGTAAGCAGTCTCCGTAGCCTATGTACGCCTGCAACTCCAGAGGAGTTACATGCGCGTTGCCGACCCTAAACCTGCCCCCCCCCCCCCCTAGTTACTTATTTTTACTGTCGTAGAAATAAAAGTAAAATGTTTTACTGCTTTCCGTTTAGGTAGTTGTTCGGTTCATTTAGCCCTTTGTTTTATATATAAGTCCATACAGTTTTGCAGCATATCCGTTTTAACTTTTCTTGCTTTTTATCGATAGTAATTGTTTGTATTTAATTAATGACTAACACTGGCACGTGTTTGCCCCCAAAACCGGACATTGCTTATTTAATAAAGATAATTTTGTACTTAATGTTCATTTGTATATCATGTTCATTTTTTCTCAATTTCTCAAAGGTAGACTGGAATGGATCACTCGTAGAGATAAGTTTGTTTTAACGTTTTAACCTGTCATATTGTACAATAAATTACATACAATACTGGGTATTTATTTAGTCACCTGCAATAATTTACGGAATGAATATATAGGTCATACAGAGCAACTTTTACTATGACACCAACCCAGAAATCAAGAAAAAAAATCACTGCCAAGACAGCCAAGATGTATGAGTAAGATTTTTTTTTAGCGATTTCGGGGTTGGTCCTATAGTAAAAGTTGCTTAGTATGACCTATATATTCACTCCGTAAATTATTGCAGTTGACTAAATAAACAGCTTGTATATATTACATCACCTTCACCAAGGAGTTTTGACCGAAGGGTGTCAAGTTTCGGCGGTTCAGCGGCCGGCTCCCTTGCGGGTTTGCAAACTGTATCGCAGTCATAATTGTTTTTACAGTACATATGGGGCTACTTTATAGCACTAGTGCGAGAAGTAGCATATTACGTTACTGTGTCGAACATTTAATGGGCCATATGTACTGTAAAACGTTGTACGATACATGTGCGAATAGGTAATTCGCACTTGTATCGTAATGTACTATTTTAGTTTTAAGATATATTTTATAATACTTATACCTATGTTATATTCTATCCATCTTATATACTTATACAATTTAATTACATACATTTAAATTTATTCTCATTTAGCACATCTAAAAGTATTTATCACATCTAATTGAATATATCTAGTTAATTTAAATCTTTATCATTAAGGAATTCGTCTATACTATAGTAACCTTTTTTAATTAGTAGGTTTCCAAGTTTTGCCTTGAATGCCGTCTTTAATCTCATTTGATATACTGTGGGGTAATTTGTTATATAATTGTATAGATCTTACGTGGGGACTCTTTTTATACATTACCAATTTGCACGTTGGGAGGGCTAGTACATTTTTACATCTCATGTTGCCAGCTACTAGATCTTTGCTCATTTCATATTGTAAGTGTTTTCTTACAAACATGGTTATTTCCAGGATGTATATATATGTTATTTATATATTATTCGGAGAACCAACAGCTATCAACTGCACAATAGTTATACATATATGTAAATAACAAACAGTCAATTATAGGTTCCCACCGTAGCAACAGGTTAACAAACAATTGGTGGTTAGCACTAAAATTCTTACAACGTGTTACCAATAATATTCTAAATATGACTACTTATTATATATTCATTCGACGACCGCTCTGGCCTAGTGGGTAGTGACCCTGCCTATGAAGCCGATGGTCCCGGGTTCAAATCCTGGTAAGGGCATTTATTTGTGTGATGAGCATGGATATATTTTCCTGAGTCATTGGTGTTTTCTATGTATTTAAGTATTTATAAATATTTATATATTATATATACCGTTGTCTAAGTACCCTCAACACAAGCCTTATTGAGCTTACTGTGGGACTTAGTCAATTTGTGTAATAATGCCCGATAATATTTATTTATTTATTATTCAACTATGAAAACATAACTTATTAGTAAATTAATACATCAATCGATACAGTAATATGCTATCCCATACGACTCGCTGACTCAAATAATTTGTCTGTTAGAATCCGTCTTATAGCTGTGATGTTGCTATTAAAAACATCATAAATATATGCTATTAAATTAAATACATAGGATATTTTATATAGAAGCCGCTTCCATACTGCGTAAGCCTCCACGTCTTGGCCTTTCCCCGCAACCCCAGCGTATACCACATTCTGTGCACAGGGTGACGCCAAAACAGTTATATGTGGGCAATGCTGAAAGTTTCCGGAATTAGCTACTTAGAGATCACGCAGTTAAAAAGGTTTATAAAGTTTGTATTTTTTATACGGTTACGGTTACGGTGAAAGAATACCCTGTGAAAGTTTTTTTTTATAATTTTATGTGACGTTGAATGTGTTTCCACTCAACAAGTAATAAAAAGCTTCGAACATCATCAACATAATTAATCATATAAAATGATTTCGTGTGCGACTAATAGTAGCTAAAATCGTAAATGTGTGCAGAATCATAGGTAATAAGTTATAATAGAATCGCATAACAGTAAACTCAGACAACCTTAGGTATCCCAATGGATCTAGTAAAAAATCCTGCCTAATGCACTTGTATTTAAGAAAACTTAAATGAATCTTAAACTCTTACGAGATTTATTTAATCTTTATTGCACAAAAGAAAACAATCTTATAGTACAAAAGGCGGACTTAATGCCACGAGGCATTCTCTACCAGACATTCGCCACTGAGGATCTGTGCCTGAGGAAAAATGGACCGTATATTATTCCAGTTGGTTCTATCGTTAAAAAAATACGCTTTGCCTAAAAGGGTTTATAAAATCGATAATATTCGTAAAACAATAACTTGCATATTTACAAAGTTTTTGAAAACGCAGAAACTTTCATTATAGCCTACACGTACATTCAAACAATAATATACCTAACATCCTTACTATAAAGACCAAAATGCGGTGTCTGTCGGCAGAAGTTGTAAGATGTCAATGCTGATATGTTTATTTGTAGTTTCTACCGTATTTTAAAACGTATACATATCAGCAGGATTTATTTTGTCCATTATGAAAATTAAGTAAAAAGTTTTAAAATGGGATTTATTATGCATAGATTTTTCATACTACACAATTTATAAAATAGAAATTGTGTCTGAAAATAACTTCTGTCTACGTTTTTCTAGTAATATTCTGGTGCTTTATTTCATTTCAAGCATGGTGTAACTTATTTTAAATAAAGTGAACATCCCCATACATAACGTTGTTAACATATTATTGCATGTGCCTATGTAAAATAGTGCGTGTTATTTAACTTAATGTTAAATATTAAGATGTTGCTATATGTGAGATCCTATAATTGGCTCTGGGTCACTATTTATGTTGTTATTAGCATAGTTATAGCTGTTGGTCCTCCATGTAAATAAAATAAATAAATAAATAAATTACTAGTTTCGGGACTAGGTACTATTAGATAAAAAGGATTTGGTGATATTTGGCATAATAGAATTAGACTCTCCCACCGAGGGTTCCGTACTTTTTAGTATTTGTTGTCATAGTGGCAACAGAAATACATTATCTGTATAAATTTCAACTGTCTAGCTAACACTGTTCATGAGATACAGCCTGGTGACAGACGGACAGACGGACAGACGGACGGACAGCGGAGTCTTAGTAATAGGGTCCCGTTTTACCCTTTAGGTATGGAACCCTAAAAATTATAATTTTAAGGCATTTATAGATCCTTTTTATCGCGCAATTCAAAACTAAAGAGATCTATTAAAAAATAGGGATAAACGTATTGTATTTCTTGTCCGACACGAGCTTTTTAAATTTCAAGAGAAGAACGATCTTAAAGGCTACGCACTTGCAACTTTGGTGTTACTGGTGTCCATGGGCAACTGTTACATATTATAAGGCAACTCGTCTACTCGTTTGCCAAAAAAAATTCGTCTGACCAGTTGTCCCCAAATATTGACATATAAAAAATAGTTTTTACGCGGACAAAATGGCGGGCAGACCTTAATTTAAAAATGAATAGAATATGATAATAATTAAAATATGAGTTACTTTTAGTTCACTCTGTATAGATGAGTATCATGTTACATGTTTTGACAGGCGTTTAGCGAAGCCCTAGGGCTCAGCCGAGTGGAACAGGTGCCGTCAAATCACGCGACAATAGGCTCACTTAGTTTTAGGGGTCTGCAGCCAAATAGCTAAATCAGGCCGATGAACAAAGATACATTGTATGTATGTATATAAACACTTTATTGTACATAAGGGACAGGTAAAGATACAATAAAAGGAAAAAATAATAATGTTGGCAATGTACAAAGGCGAATTTATCCCTATAAGGGATCTCTTCCAGTCAACCTTTGAGCAATTGAGAGTCAAAAGTAAAACATAAAGACAAACAATGGTTCAATCGTTACACAAGTAAATAATTACACGCAAACACACACACGCACGCACGCACGAACGCACGCACGCACACACTGAAACGCAACTGTCACTGTCGTACTTATATGTAAGCGTGATAGAGAGAAAAAATTCAAATATTAATCTAATTCCACGGAAACTATTTTTTTTTATTATTTGTTATTTTTGTGTTATTTTAAGATAAATTTTATTGAACGCACAGAAAATGTTGCATCGAATTTGCTTTTTTTGTCCGAAAATCTAATCCAATTTATTATTGCTTTTATCTAATTTATGTTTTTTTGAATCCTTGTATACCTCATATATTATTTTAAAATGCTCACAGATTAATAACTTAGGCGGCTTAAATCCTGGCTCGTACCAATGAGTTTTTCGGAACTTATGTACGAAATATCATTTGATATTTACCACTAGCTTTTCGGTGAAGGAAAACATCGTGAGGAAACCTGCACACATCTGCGAAGAAATTCAAAGGTGTATGTGAAGTCCCCAATCCGCATTAGGCTAGCGTGGGGACTATAGCCCGAGCCCTCTCGCGCATGAGAAGAGGCCTGTGCCCAGCAGTGGGACGTATACAATACAATACAAATATACTTTATTGCACACCTCAATACAGAAACAGTACAAATAATACAACACATAAAGAAGAGGTAAACAACAGGCGGTCTTATCGCTAAAAAGCGATCTATAGGCTGAATTATTATTATTATTATTAAAATAAAAACCATATATTTCAGAACACAGAAATCCATAAAAGGTTACTTAGACAAACTTTTTTTATCGGCAGGGACTTAAAATTAAAATTATGTTAGCTACTTAAACTTTAAGACGGAAATATACCACGTGATCTACCATACTAAACACACAATGAAAAACTAGGTTTAAAGGTTTTACCCTTTTTTTCAAAATTTGCAAATTTTTTTTTTTTTTTTTTCAAAAAAGCGACACCTTTTAAATTAACTAATAGCTTTCGCTTTTTTGCTGAAGTGATCGACATCAAAATCAAAGTGATTTGTTAAGAATAAATTTGTGAAAACCGTTTTCATGGAAAAAATACCGTTACTTTGTTAGATTCCAAAACCTATTCTTGCCTCTTAAAGCCTAGCACTTAGGTATAAATGAATTAAATACACATAAATGCATTTTTAAAGTCTGAGCGGGTGGCTTAACATCAAACAAGTCTCGACACGTCACTTAGCAAACACAACCTCTTTTTTCAAATTCGGTAACGCAAGAATGCGTAACACAGTAAGCAAACGCTTTTACCGAAAATATCGGTGCGTGACATTAAATTAGTATGTTTAAACACTTATGGCCCTGTGATAAAAGGGTATATGTTGAGCTTTCGAGGGAAAAGGGACCTTCATGCAGAGGGCGCTTACGTCAAATAACCTAAGATGGGCCCTGCTATAGTCTCGCAAACTAACTATATCAGTATAGTAAAAAACCGGACAAGTTGCCAACTCGAACGCACATTGTATGGCTATAGCTATTAATAAGACTGCCAGATGACTTTATCATTATTTAATAGACTGCCAGATGACTCAAACCTTATCTAAGATACTGCCAGATGACTTTAGCATCATATAATAGACTGCCAGATGACTCAAACCTTATTTAATAGACTGCCAGATTACTCAAATCTTATTTAATAGACTGCCAGATGACTTTAGCACTATATAATAGACTGCCAGATGACTCAAACCTTATTTAATAGACTGCCAGATGACTTTAACATTATTTAATAGTTTGCTAGACGACTTTAAAATCCTGCTTACAGCAGAAGAAAGTATTTATATGGTTGCTTGACAATGGTTATTATTCTGTTTCTGATTTTTTTAATTTTCTAACGTTGAGGTATAATTTTGTAAGTACCTACCAGCCGCCGTAAGCTCCATTCTCTTTCGAAAAGACAAATATGGCTGTTACGTCATTTTAATATTAGTAAGTGAGGTGTCAACAAAGTGATGGACCACCCAAAAAGGCAAACACTTTGAGTCTTGGAGGATTTAACAACTAGAGACGCCTTGTCTGTAATTTTCTGTATATAACAGTCTGCCGATTGTTGCGGGAGAGGGGCACGTCAAATGTCTTTTCGCTGTCTTGTTTTTTGTCCCCAACAAATGTGACGGGTCGGAGTTTTTTTGTATGGGGTTACACTTATTTTTTAATTTTTTCAAGAGAATTATAATCTACAACTAGATAAATTAAAGATAATTGATTATTTAAGTAGGCATATATTTAAAATGCGCTTATGAATATCAAGTAAAGCTCCACTGCTAGCTAGAAATACATTCAATGACAACTTTTTTATTTATTTGTTAAAAGACAAAAATAGAAGCACAGAGTGGCCAGAAACAAGACATCTAAAAGAATTTTGAACCTAAGATAATAAACGTCAGTCCATACAATACATATGACTATTGGCCGAGGTTTTCGACAGAGGGGTAAGCTCTTAAAGGCGACTCCAGGGCTATAACAGCGAAAATCTAAGTTCGTCAATTGCGGGTATTTTTCTCTGTCATTCTAATTATTAGCGTGAGTAAAAGAGAAAGATCCTCGCAATTTGCGAATTTCGGTTTTCACGGTAGGCCCCCAGTTGTTAAATCCTCCAAGGCCGCAACAGAAAAGAGTAGCCGTATTTGAGTCGTTTTTATTATTTATTTATTTTATTTAATCTTTATTGCACAATACATGAAGATACAAATGGCGGACTTAATGTCTTAAGGCAAGGCAAGGTTAGGCAAGGTTTAAGGTTTTTATTGCCGTTCTGATAAAAACACTTATGGTATTTGCGATAGTTGAATTTTGATAAAGATTTATCTGTCTGATACTAGTTATTGTTTTAAAAACTATAATACATAGAAATTCAGAGCAAATTTTACACAAGTACAAAACGTCTACTCGCTATATTAACACGCTTTTTTATTTATTTATTTTTATTTTTTTATATTAGGTCAACCTGTATGTAACTATGTAATGGAATCTAAGGTAACTAATTTAACCATCTTCCAAGGATCGCAGCGTCATGAAAATTGGCAGCTGTATGTAGTTCTGATGACAATACAATAATATGGTACTGTTGAACTGATCTGATAATGGAGCCGGAAGATATGAATATGATACTCCGTTTGTATGGGAAAGTGAATTCGGCCGGGGACTCTTAAGGGTCCAGGGGTACGAAACTCTAAAACCGGGATACGTATAGTAAACGCCGCTATAATGGGACTGGCACCAGTAATGGGATGGTATAGACAAATCCTGTAAAACAAGTATTTACCATCAGTTTTTAAACACTGGCATTTTACCATAAACAAGACCCAAAGAGCTGCTTAAGTTTAATTTTTCATCGATATTTGTTACTTTGAAAATTAATGGCGCCATACATCCCATGACTGGAGCAAAAAAAAAACATAGTTTCAATTTATTAATAATATTGAAACCAATTGCAGCAGCGTTGATTAAATACATAGAAAACATAAAGAACGAGTAGGACTTTCAAACTTGAACGAATAAATTGGTAGAATTTTTTTTTTTTTTTTTTATACTACGTCGGTGGCAAACAAGCATACGGCCCGCCTGATGGTAAGCAGCCTCCGTAGCCTATGTACGCCTGCAACTCCAGAGGAGTTACATGCGCGTTGCCGACCCTAAAGCCGCCCCCCCCCCCCTCATTGAGCTCTGTTGAATTTTACAGGTGTCGGTGAAATATCAAAAATACTCCAATTTTTCTCTTAAATGTCCCATGATTGGTACCGTTAACATGTTTTTTTTTATTAAAGTTCCAATTAATTAAAAAAAAATCGATATTACGTCGGTGGCAAACAAGCATACGGCCCGCCTGATGGTAAGCAGCCTCCGTAGCCTATGTACGCCTGCAACTCCAGAGGAGTTACATGCGCGTTGCCGACCCTAAACCCCACCCCCCTCGTTGAGGTCTGGCAACCTTACTCACCGGCAGGAACACAACACTATGAGTAGGGTCAAGTGTTATTTGGCTGCGGTTTTCTGTAAGGTGGAGGTACTTCCCCAGTTGGGCTCTGCTCTAGATCTGGAATGACATCTGCTGTGCTGTGCCCTACCACACAAGGCGAGATGACATTCACATTGCCCATAACCTCTCTTTTGGACGTAGTTTAAGGACATACCCGGGTCCAAAAAATAGAGTTCCATGTTTACTTATTGCTAACGTCATGAATGGCTTAATTACAGCAAGGGTTCGGACTTATTAAACTAATTTATATAACAAATCAAATATATGTTTACAAAATATAGTCGTAATTATTTGATATGAAATAATTTTTAACTTTTTTAATTGATTTAGAGTTGGATAGGTATAAATCTTGTATGTGTTTCGGAAGGCTATTTATTATTTTCGTAAGTATGAAATTATTAGTTCTCGTTCCGTAGACATTATTATATGACGGTAGTATGAATCTAGGTGCATTAGGGATACTTCTTAATCTATTGTTTCTGTGATATTCATTTAACTTATCTATGTGTAGGTGTTCTTATTTAAGAATGGACAATTTAACTATATTTTGTACGGGAAGCACCTTACAGTGTTCAAAGAGGTTTGAGTAGTTATTGTTACAGTATGCTACTTTTATATTTTTTGTGTACTTTTATCTTATTCTCCACAGAAGTGACCTTTTTCTGAAATGTGTCACAACTGTACTAAAGTTTGTGAGTAACCTAAAAGCTTCCAAATCTCAAAAATCCATTGAACATAAAAATCAACGACAAAGTAACAAAACGCATTACTCCCTTGGCCATGGCCATTGCAACCAAGAATGTATTTTACGGCTCGTACAAAGATGTTCGTGAGAAAACTTCCAACTTACATTTGACAACAATGTTATATGTAATAATGGTCAGTAAATGGTTGTAAAGATTGTAAAACATAGTGTTTAGAATATAGTGCTAGAATGCCTGGAGATTTAAAACGGCATCGGCATAGTACGTGTCATAGTACGTGTCAATGGACCCGGGTACGTCCTTAAACTACGTCCAAAAGAGAGGTATGGGCATTGTGAATGTCATCTCGCTTTGTGTGGTAGGGCACAGCCAGTGGATGTCATTCCAGATCTAGAGCAGAGCCCAACTGGAGAAGTACCTCCACCTTACAGAAAACAGCAGCCAAATAACACTAGACCCTACTCATAGTGTTGTGTTCCTGCCGGTGAGTAAGGTTGCCAGAGCTCAATGAGGGGGGGCGGGTTTAGGGTCGGCAACGCGCATGTAACTCCTCTGGAGTTGCAGGCGTACACAGTCTACGGAGACTGCTTACCATCAGGCGGGCCGTATGCTTGTTTGCCACCGACGTAGTATTAAAAAAAAACCACGATGACGCGCTGATTTGTCATATCTAACCTTTAATGACATGGCAATACGAATCAACGCATGCGCCGTCATGAATGACACGATCTATAAGTGTAAAAATAGTAGATTGTTAACCAAGGAACTCATTTAGTAGAGCTCAACGAGGGGCGGGAGGGGGTTAGGGTCGGCAACGCGCATGTAACCCCTCTGGAGTTGCAGGCGTACATAGGCTACGGATACTGCTTACCATCAGGCGGGCCGTATGCTTGTTATAAAAAAAAAACTGTTGAGGTAGCTTGGTGCTCGAACGAGTACCAAGCATTATGTTAATGCTTACATTGAAGAATTAAGAAATTGACACACACACACTCTAATCCACACATGTAGTGAGCGGCAATAGGCAGAGAAATGGTGCCTTTCACCCGAGTTTAACACTCTACTTTTAATTTCTAATACGATGAAATAAAAAAACATGATTAAGAGGCTGTCAATACCTAAAGCGCGCACACTGTCTATTTGTATCGGAGTAAATGAGATAGCACTGTCGCATGTTACTGGGCCTGGGCAAGGGAATAATAAGAAAAATATTTAAATAAAAAAAAGTGGATTCATTAGTGTAATATTTTACTTAACAGCGATTTAGATGTAAATGTTTTGAAATTGTAAAACCCATAAGTCAAAACAATAAAGACATAAAACCGTTTAATTGTGATTTTAAGACCAATCTTTGCAATTATTTTCTATCGAGCCGATTTCGTTCAATCGTGTATCGAGTACGACCACGGTCTTTGAAATATAATTAATATGAACATATATTTTTCTTACTTGACTAAAACAAATAGTCTTTCTTAAAAAACTGTATAAGTAACATCAATTTCAAGGACATTGGGTGTTGACAGCCTCTTAAGTTAAACTTTTATAGTTCCTATTTCTTGAGGGACCTTTTCATTGACAATTTAGGTAAAATAAAAGTATCGTTAGGGCTTGTGCACAAATCACGCGCGCGAGGTTTTTTCGGTTACTTTTTGACCCCCTCCTCCTCCTTGGTGATATTTGGTGAGGTTCTTGGCGACCCGAAATTATCTGAAAGAGATCACTTAAAGGGATAAGTTCGCCGTAGTACATTTATTGTATTCTCTCTGTGTGATGTACTTATTTTGTTCAATAAATTGTTTTACTACTACTACTACCTACTACATTTCGTTTTGAAAGTGTCCATAACCTCCAAAAGCCTTGTAAAAGCTTTATGCTTATTCGCAAATTTGTAGGCACGCATAATCTGGCGCTAAGTGGAAACGCGCATAACGCTTTATGCGACAAGCGGGCCGTTTCTACGTCGGCACAGAATTACTGGATGAGTCAAAATTACAGAGCCTTGAGCATCGCCGTCGAGTCGCTAGCCTATCGGTGTTCTATCGGATACATTCCGGGGAGTGCGCACAGGAACTGCACGATCTGATCCTACCTTCCCCTTTCCATCATCGGACATCCAGGTATGGGGAGCGAATGCACCCGTTCGTGGTAAACATTCCATTTGTTCGCACTAAACGGTTTGCCTCCTCTTTTTTGTTACGGACGGCTAAAGAATGGAATGCGCTCCCGCCATCTGTATTCCCTGATAAATATGACCTCGGTCTCTTTAAAGCAAGAGTGAATAGGCTACTACTGAACCGGTGAGCTCCATCTTAGGCCCTGTCTTCACTTTCCATCAGGTGTGACTAGAGCCAATCGCCGATCAGTTTTTAATAAAATAAAATAAAAAGCGGCCAAGTGCGAGTCGGACTCGCCCATGAAGGGTTTCGTACCATTTATGACGTATTAAAAAAACTACTTACTAGATCTGGTTCAAACCAATTTTCGTTGGAAGTTTGCATGGTAATGTATATCATATATTTTTTTAGATTTTTTATTCTGTTATTTTAGAAGTTACGGGGGGGGGGGGACACATTTTTCCACTTTGGAAGTGTCTCTCGCGCAAACTATTCAGTTTAGAAAAAAATGATATTAGAAACCTCAATATCATTTTTAAAGACCTATCCATAGATACCCCACACGTATGGGTTTGATGAAAAAAGATTTTTTGAGTTTCAGTTCTAAGTATGGGGAACCCCCAAAATTTATTGTTTTTTTTCTATTTTTGTGTAAACATCTTAATGCGGTTCATAGAATACATCTACTTACCAAGTTTGAACAGTATAGCTCTTATAGTTTCGGAAAAAAGTGGCTGTGACATAATCGGACAGACAGACGGACATGACGAATCTATAAGGGTTCAGTTTTTTGCCATTTGGCTACGGAACCCTAAAAATGAGCCAAGCGAACGTTTTAAAGAGGAATTCCTAGTTGCGATATTTCCATACAAACGTTCTCCACTGTTAGGTACCACCCTGGATTTTTAACCTAGAGCAATGAGTTTTTCAAATAAGATCAATATCATCAGTATCTGTGCCGCTATGTTTTCCCTTTTCGGATTATTTTATTTTGAAGAAACTTACAGCGCATCGAAAATCGCAAAAACTGCTCAATTGAATTGATTGCAAAAAAAGACAACAATATCCAAAAAATCAATACAGCGCCATAGACTATTTCCTCCTCTTATAGTTGCCAACATTTTATAATGATTGGTTACGTTTTGGAGGAGGAAACAGTCGAGAGCGAAACCTCGATTTTTGATTTGCGTGGGAATTTGAGTTCTAGCTGCAGTTGTCCTTATTTGTAACCAAAACTGTTATTTATCAAACCACGTCACATCCAGCCCTCTATTTCCGTGACTAACTGCGAGTACCTCATTACACACAATGACTACACTTTCTACGACTAAATTATGTATTTTTATATCATTGTAGCAAGTCACGTCAATCCGTCACATGTCAGCGCCATGGACCCGGAAAATATGATTTAAAAAAAGAAAGTTCGTCGCACTTGCAAAATTTTATGGCTCCTCTAGACGATGGCCCAGCGCTGGACCAGTGATATAAACTAAAAATCAAAATTGTAGAAATGTATTGGGCAAAGGGTTCCAGTCTCATGACGACCGGTTTGGCCTAGTGGGTAGTGACCCTGCCTACGAAGCTGATGGTCCCGGGTCCAAATCCTGGTAAGGGCATGTATTTGTGTGATGAGCATGGATATGTGTTCCTGAGTCATGGGTGTTTTCTATGTATTTAAGTATTTATATATTATACAGGGTGGGGTATTTGAAGTATACATTTTGTTTTTAAATTTTTACTGTATTAAGTTCAAAAATTATTAAGTATTGTTTTAAAAATATATTCTTCAGGGTTGGCAAATTCATGCGAAACATAATGTCTGACATATGTCCACCTCTAACAGCAGGCAAATGTAAGCCCTTATCATCCCAATTTTCAGCATCTATTCGCACATTTTTCGCATTATCTTAGTACATTTGTGTCGAATAGTCGGTTTTAACTTTTTAAATTTCATCAGCTCGTTAGCATAGACACGTTATTTTAGATAGCCCCACAGAAATAAGTCACGAGCTGCAAAATTTGGGGAATTTAATTGGCATTAATTCATACAAAAACCTTGTACCCACTGACTTTAATGTTTACAGGGGCAATTTTCTGCTAGAATGAAACCTAATATAAAACAAATGTAAAAGTTGTATCTATGAATATTATTTTCTACCATTCACACAAAAACGGCTGATCGGAGTTTCTTTTTATTTTGATACCATTTTGACCGATTTACTGAGTATTTTTAGTCTGTTAGAAATGTCAAGAATGAACATAAAGTTATATACAAAGTGATTTCGGGGTCGTGGAGCAAGAGAACAAGACATCACACAGAATTCAAAGATGAGTCTAATGATGTTGCTCATTATTTATTATCACTGGTAAATATCAATTATGATTCTTTTTCAGATGACAAGTAGAAAAAAACATGTTTGCGTACAGTTTGGTCACCCTACTCAATGTGACGTCTTGTCGCTTTCCATACAGCGTATGTCAAAACTCATAGGGTGACCATGATTACTTCATATAAGATTAATTTTACTTGAAAAATAATAAAAATTAAACTAATTAAGTATCTTTCAATCAAATACTACCGTATGATAATGTAAATCATTTATAGATTCAGAAAAAGTGGTTCTGGATCACGACCCAGAAATCACCCTGTATATATAGTTTTGTTTTTTAATGCATTAGGTAAGTAGGTTTATTGTGCGTATATTTTTTTAAGTAAGTAGGCACATACTTTAAGCAGTGTGCAGTTTTGGCACCGAATTTAGGTCATTCTTTCCAATGGCCTATAAAGCATTCCATAAACATACATTTGCACGGAAATTCCCGCCTAAAGTGGGATCTTATGGCGCGTTCAGACCTAAATGAGCGGTTGAGGGTTTTGTGTGATTTATTAGGTTTTCTTTTCAAAAGTAAATAGTATTTATATCTTGAAGTCTTGATCGTCTTTAAGATTATGAATCACTTTTCCTTTCTTTGTTCAAGTCACATTTGATACTAAAAAAATAAGTGACGGAACCACGATGTCACAAACATGCTTAGAGATAGAAAAAAAAACACCTTTTTTTAAACTTGTCATTGCCATTTAGCATTAAGTCCGCTACTTATACATTGTTATATAACTTATATATAATTTGTGCAATAATGTTCAAATAAATAATTATACTTGTACCTAACAGCTTTAGGGTTTACTGATGCCCGTTGAATCCAGGAAATTCCAGATTCTTTGGGCCGTAAGTAATGAACTTTAAAGGGCTGTCACAATAGACCAATGCCTGGTCGACGTGGCATTCAAAGGCCCACAAACTACAATAATAATAATAATTCCTCTCTCTGCAGCCCTGACCACCGGCAGCTTGGGCCCTGCCCCGCTGCTGGCGGCACACTAGGTTAAGTTTTTTAGAATGTGTTTATATGTGTTTTGTATAGTATTTTTTAATGTATTTTTATATTTTACTTTTATATCCATATTGTAAAAAACATAACCCTAAGAAGAAAGAGAAATAAAGGAATAATAATAACATCTTTAGGGTTGCGTCGTGAGTTAATACAAATTGCTAGTTTTTGAGTTTGCCGTAGTTGGATAAATACTATCAAAATAGTGTATAGCATTATGTATGGTCACAGACTTTATATTTTGGCCCAGGCGACTCAGTCCAAAGGCACGCTGTACGAATCGTCGACGATCCCAAACTCACAAGCGGTATTGAACCTTTAAGTCTAAGGAGAGACTTCGCCTCCTTATGTGTGTTCTACCGCTTGTACAATGAGCTGTGCTCTGAAGAATTGTTTGACATGATGCTCACGGCTACTTTCTATCACTGCACTGCTCGCCGTCGGCAGGGGGTTCATCCTCACACCCTAGAACCTAAATGGTCGCGCACAGGAAAAAAGTCAGAAATCTTGTCATATGATGACAAGATTTCTGGACGACCCCAATGTAAACGAGCGACATTGCTGCCAGATAAACCGTACGGTTTTCGCTCGCTGTTTATACAATGAAAAATAGCATTTAAGTGTTTTTAGATATAAAAAAAAGCGGCCAAGTGCGAGTCGGACTCGCCCATGAAGGGTTCCGTACCATTTATGATGTATTAAAAAAAACTACTTACTAGATCTCGTTCAAACCAATTTTCGGTGGAAGTTTGCATGGCAATGTATATCATATATTTTTTTTTAGATTTTTCATTCTGTTATTTTAGAAGTTACGGGGGGGGGGGGGGGGGGCACACATTTTACCACTTTGGAAGTGTCTCTCGCGCAAACTATTCAGTTTAGAAAAAAATGATATTAGAAACCTCAATATCATTTTTAAAGACCTATCCATAGATATCCCACACGTATGGGTTTAATGAAAAAAGATTTTTTGAGTTTCAGTTCTAAGTATGGGGAACCCCCAAAATTTATCGTTTTATTTTTATTTTTGTGTAAACATCTTAATGCGGTTCATAGATTACATCTACTTACCAAGTTTGAACAGTGTAGCTCTTATAGTTTCGGAAAAAAGTGGCTGTGACATAAACGGACAGACAGACGGACATGACGAATCTATAAGGGTTCCGTAGCCAATCCGTTTTTGCCATTTGGCTACGGAACCCTAAAAAGAAGAAAACAACAGGTCTCCTTTTATACGCCTCAACACACTTGTATTCATAACACGCCTATCTTATCATTCTCGCGTCGATCCATCTCAGTACAGTCGGCAAACAAACATGAGCGATCGGTTTTATCTTAGTATACTTATAAAGGAGCTTTGTAATGCCGCTGTTAATAATCTATAATAACGAATATTGATATACATTGATGTAGTATAATTAACTGGATCCACAGTCAGCCAAAAAAATGGCCCCACCAATTGGGTCTATAAATATGTAGGTTTCTATCTACTGTCTATTATCTGACTCCAAGGGTTTAACTAATTGGTGAGAAGGGAAAGTCACTTAGCACGGAAAATACAAAAGTTTATTACTTCACTGTTACACTACACAGATCAAGGTTAAAACTTAATTGCTTCTACGAACACTATACCTATGTATAGTTGGGAGAGAACCGAGCTAGTCGAAAGGCGGGGGACAACTGCCGGGGCCCGCGCCTCGCGGCTTGCACGTGGAATGCCATGTCAGCATTCCTGCAACTGTGTACACATGTGTCCCTACAATAGTCCTCCCAAATTTTTTCTTAAAAAAAAAATTTTTACAAAATAAAATAAAATCATAAGTTCAGTCAACATGAATAGCTTGGTATCGCCTCTCTGCCAGTGAACGTTCGACCTAACACTTCGCTGTAACCGTATACTGCGCGCTCTGCACTTCGCGGCGGCCGGCGGGCGATACCAGGAATTCATTCTCACACGATAATACACTACAGGGTATTATGACTACTGTTGTTTACAATATACAATGTAACTGCATGACCTGCAATGAATGGCAAAATTTAAAGTGCACATAATTCGAATAAAAATAATCACGAAACTAAAATGGTGCTTTCATAACTTAAACCTAAAAACACTAATCCTTAATGTCACTTGCACAAGAAATAACGGGAAAAATTCTTTCACAGAGCTGTATTAGGCTGGACCGCTTGGGGTGGTAGGGTTTGCACCCGGACCACTGGCTGCGTCAGCATACTCGCGGCTCCGACTTCTTTACGTAACCAACGTCTGGTTTTGTGCACACAAAATCTTCTAAATACGAACAGCAGGCTGATCGTTATCAGGCCTGCCACCACTATCAGTATAATGGATAATATGTTCAATCTCGTCTCGACTTGCGTGACGTTTGAAACGACTTGGGCTTGAGCTATAACTTCATTATTGGTTTCCTTGCTCTGTCCGTAACCCATCTTGAACTGTTCTGATGAAAATAATCTGTTGCAATGAAATCTAATTGAAATAACGAATCTTTAAATATCTAAAATATTGAACAATACTGCAAATAAATGACATACTTATTTCTTGTGCAACGACTTCCAAAGTAAAACATTATATCTAAGCATGTTGTTACACGTGTTGAAAACTACTTAGTTTTGCGTTTATGCAATGATATAGAATCAACTAATTGACAATTACAACAATAAATGAATAAAACTAATAATGAGTTTAACCTCATACGATAACATGTGTTGTAATGATGCAAAATGTAATTACTCACAGGTTAGCTAGTTGTAGCTACATAACCAGTATAACTTGACCTACTGATATTCTATATCAAAACGAATAGGGCTGCGGACGACTCGTCCACTCTTAGTTGTCCTAAGGCTAGGCCGTAAATCCGTAGCCTCAGGTCTCAAGTTAGTCTGTCTGTCAGTTATGTCGGTAGTAGTTTGATCCGACTCTAAGTCGCTCGAATCATTTAATAGATATGCTGGATTGAGCAATTGAAATATTTACTACACGGTCAGGGAGCTTAATTTTAAAAACTTTATCATAACGTTTCACAACTTTAAAAGGTCCGTCATAGGGTGATTTAAGTGGGCGTCTAACTGTATCATCGCGCACAAAAACTTTAGTACATGTTCTCAAATCGGGATGGACAAAGAATGATTTTGAACTACTATGAGATTTCAGAGTGGGCTTTAACTTACCTATTGTTTGACGTATCCGTTTCACGAGACTATCGTCGTCGCCTGACTCTGCTTGATTCGTATCATAAAAATCACCTGGTAATCGTAGATTCCTCCCGAATGTCATCTCGGCAGCGCTAACGCTATTGTCGCTTCTTAGTGCTGCACGGAGACCAAATAAGACTGACGGTAACTGGTCTACCCATGACTTACAGTCTAAGCTTGCCTTAAGCGAGGTTTTCATGGACCTGTGGAACCTCTCCACCAATCCGTTGCTCTGCGCGTGGTAGGGCGTTGTTCTTAATTTTTTGATACCTAAAATTTTGAGTAAATTATTGAATAAATTGCTCTCAAATTGTCTACCCTGATCGCTGGTCAGCTTGAGTGGGCACCCATAACGAGTTATCCAACCGTCGTAAATGGCTTTCGCAACACTCTCTGCGGTGATCTCTTTGACGGGAAAAGCTTCCGGCCAACGCGTTTTCCTGTCTATGACGGTAACACAATACCTATACCCCTCCTCCGTAGTGGGTAAAGGTCCTACTATATCCACGTTAATGTGTTCGAACCTATCGACGGGTGGATACTCATTAAACTCTGACAAGGTGTGCCTTGTTACCTTAGCTCTTTGACAGTGTAGACAGCATTTCGCCCAAATTCCTATATCACGATTCATACCTGGCCAGAAGAACCTACTAGTGATCATTTTCCTTGTAGTCCTTATTCCTGGATGGCTAAGGTTGTGTACTGACTCGAATGCTACTTTCCTAAAGTCAGTAGGCAAATAAGGTCTAATATTGCTAGTTGAAGTTTCGCAATAGATTGCCTTATCGCCAGTGGGCAAAAATACCTTTCTGAAATGTGAGCTGTTGTTTTCGCCGAGCGCTTCGTTGGAAATGAAGTTGTCACGTTGCTGTGCGTCAGCAACTGCACCGTAGTCGAGAATCGTGGGACAGGAAACCGTTTCTATTCGCGATAAACAATCTGCCGGAATATTATTCTTACCCTCTACATATCGAATGTCTGTTGTAAATTCGCTAATAAATAACAACTGCCTTGCCCTACGAGGCGTTTCCTTGTTGTTATCTCCGTTTTTGAATGCATAAATGAGAGGTTTGTGATCTGTAAAAATGATTAAAGGTTGCCCTTCAAACATTTTTCTAAAATAACGAACTCCGAGAAAAATTCCTAACAGCTCTCTGTCGTAAGTACTGTACTTCTGTTGTGCGTCCGTCAGTTTTTTAGAGAAATATCCTAAAGGTTTCCATGAGTCTCCTACCTGTATCTGTAGAACTGCACCAACTGCTCGGTCTGATGCATCTGACATCAGCGCCATGGGAGCATCAACGTGAGGGTGAGACAATGTAGCCGCGTTTTTTAAGCTTTGCTTACATTTCTCAAACGCCTCAGTCGACTCTGCTGTCCATACGATCTTGGTTTTGTCCCGCTTCTTGCTGTTATGCAGATACTTGTTGAGCTCTGCTTGGTATGATGCTGCGTTTGGTAAGTGAGCACGATAAAAGTTAACCATACCTAGAAAACGGCGTAAGTCCTGTACCGTCTCGGGTTTCGGGTAGTCTGTGATTGCTTGCACTTTCTCTGGCAATGGCCGTATGCCCTCTGTAGACACCTCGAAACCTAGAAAATCCAGTTTCGACTTACCAAAACAGCATTTTGACACGTTGATGGTGATTCCAAACTGGTTCAACCTCTCGAACACAGCTTTAAGGTGTCCCTCATGTTCTTGCTCCGAGTCGCTAGCTATGAGAATATCGTCAATGTACACAAAAATAAAATCAAAATTTGGGAAAACTGTGGTGTCCATGAATCTCTGAAATGTCTGCGCTGCATTTTTCAAACCAAATGACATTTTTGGGAACTCCCACAAACCGAAAGGCGTAATTATGGCTGTCTTCTCTATGTCTTCATCCGCCACCGGAATGAAGTGGTATGCCCTGTTGATATCTATTGTCGAAAAAATCTTTTTTCCTGTCAAAATGTACGTAAAATCTTGTATGCGCGGGATTGGATATCTGTCGGACTTTGTGGCCTGATTTAACCGTCTATAATCTCCACATGGGCGAAGTTCGCCGTTCTTTTTTGGAACGACATGCAACGGACTTGCCCAAGGACTTTTTGAAGTCCTGCAGATACCCAACTCCTGCATAATTCTAAATTCTTCCCTTACCTTTTTGTAGCGATCCGGAGGCAGTGGTCTCGCTCTAGCGAAAATTGGAGGTCCTCTGGTCTCGATATGATGTTTGATGCTATGGCTAGGTGGTTCTCTGAAATTTACGGGTTTGGTAATGTCCGGGTAATTACTTAGCAAGTCATGGAAAGGGTGGTTTCTATCTAAAACTCTAATTGACGGATTACTACAATGCTCAATGGATCCGATTACACTTAAGTAGGTTAAACTGTCTAATAACCTCTTGGATCTCAAATCTACAATAAGACCATAATTAATTAAAAAATCTGCACCCAATATAGGTTGTCGGACATTAGCAATGATAAATGACCATTTATATGCTCTTCGCAAACCTAAATTTAAATCTAGAGTCTTTATACCATACGTTTTAATTTCTGAACCATTAGCGGCATATAATCTACACACACTTTCACCGATAAAGTACTTGTTTTTGACCGGTATTACACTGACCTCGGCACCCGTGTCGATTAGAAAACGAAAACCACTGTTAGAGTCTGTCACTGACAAGCGGTGCGACGGTGGAGTTGTACAAGTTTCCGCTACCTCTTGTACTCCTTTTAGTTTCCCGACGGCTCTGTTCTCCAAGCGCAAGGTGGTACGCATCGTTGCGCCTTCTCTCTATACCTGTAGTGGTAAGAACATAGCCAGTCAGGGCTTTCAGGCGTTTTTCTGGTGGTGCTCCTTCCGCGCGATGCTGAACGGCGACGCATGTTCCCTCGTGATGCGGATCTTCCTCGCATTTGACAACGGCACCGATCCGACCGCTTTGACTGCCCCTCCAGACTGCACATCCTAGCGTCGAGTTTCTCCAAAGCAGCTAACACCGCTGTCATGTCCGGGATGGGCGTTGCTCCTTTTCGCGAGGACGATGTTTTTACCTCGGCCAAGTGGGCAGTCGGCCTCACCGCCTCTAGCACCTTGTCTGCGATGGCGGCCAGACTGTCCAAATTCTGCGTGTCGGCGACTGCAACTGCTGCTCTAGCCGCTTGAGGTAGGTGATTCTGCCACAGAATACACAGCGTCTGGTCAGGGACGTTGCCTCTCGCTAGATCCCTCATCTTCCTCAACAGGTGTGATGGTTTTTGGTCGCCCAGCTCCATATCGCTGAGGAGCTTCTGCAGCTGAGCCTTTGCAGAGTCCTCATAAATCTCCAAGAGCTTTTCCTTAAGGGCAACGTACTTCCCTGTTGCTGGCGGCTGAAGCAGAAGGTCTGTGATCTGCCCTATCGCACTCTTCGTCAGCTTCCCCAGCACTAGGTCATACCTCGCCTGGTCCTTGAGGTGCTGTGGATTTAGGATGGCCTCCACCTGCAGGAACCAATGCCTGGGCTGGTCCGCCCAGAACTCTGGCAACCTTGATGCCACCGTGACAGCTGCCAGGTCCAACTGCCTGTTGGTCCGTTCCTCTCTCGCTGCAGACGACGCGTCCGCCGGCGGGGGGCGCTGGTCGCGCTCCCTGACGCCGGGCGCCTCGCATTCACCGTCCGACATATTAGAATGTCTTTGTGTACTTGCCCCGGTTCACTCCCGCAAAATGAGTTGCCCCCGATAAACAGAAAACAACTTTCCGCACTAAATCGTTTATAGTCACTATCGCGTTTTTATCGGGGTCACCACTTGTAGGTTTCTATCTACTGTCTATTATCTGACTCCAAGGGTTTAACTAATTGGTGAGAAGGGAAAGTCACTTAGCACGGAAAATACAAAAGTTTATTACTTCACTGTTACACTACACAGATCAAGGTTAAAACTTAATTGCTTCTACGAACACTATACCTATGTATAGTTGGGAGAGAACCGAGCTAGTCGAAAGGCGGGGGACAACTGCCGGGGCCCGCGCCTCGCGGCTTGCACGTGGAATGCCATGTCAGCATTCCTGCAACTGTGTACACATGTGTCCCTACAAATACATAGAAAACATCCCTGACTCAGGAACAAATACCTGTGCTCATTACACAAATACATGTCCTTACCGGGATCCGAATCCAGGACCGTCGGCTTCATAGGTAGGGCCACTACCCACTAGGCTCAAATCAGCCGAAAAAAACGGCCCCACAAAACTAATGCTCGCACGGCTTAGGCACGACTTTTGCTTCCAGTCTCGTTTCGGCCGTCGACAACGACAACTGTCAAATATGATGAAATGTTCTGTGAAAAAATGCGCTTATAATAGCAAAACAACAAGAAAATAAACCGGCCAAGAGCATGTCGGGCCATGCTCAGAGTAGGGTTCCGTAGTTACTCTTCCGTCACAATAAGCTAAACTGGAGCTTAAAGTATAGTAAATTGTTAACCAAGGGATGAAACGGTACCTTTCACCTGAGTTAAGCAAATAGGCAAATTTTCATAATCAGTACCTAATTAAAATAAGTCTTTTTACTATGAATGGAAAACTTTTTGCGATAACTCAAAAACAGCTAAACTCATCATGTCCGCTATAGTTTTCATTTAATGTATTTCTTAAGCTCTACTTCCACGATTTTTTTCATATTTTTTGGACCTATGGTTCAAAAGTTAGAGGAGTATTGGAATTAGTCTGGTTTCACGATGTTACCCTTCATCGAAAAGTGACTGGTAAATATCAAATGATATTTCGTACAAAAGTTCCGAAAAACTCATTGGTACGAGGCGGAGTTTGAACCCGTGACCTCCGGATTGCAAACAAGCATACGACCCGCCGCCCGCCTGGTGTTATATGCGCGTTGCCGACAATTTCAAAACCTATACACTCCTTTTTAGGGTTCCGTAGCCAAATGGCAAAAAACGGAACCCTTATAGATTCGTCATGTCCGTCTGTCTGTCCGATTATGTCACCGCCACTTTTTTCCGAAACTATAAGAGCTATACTGTTCAAACTTGGTAAGTAGATGTATTCTATGAACCGCATTAGGATTTTTACACAAAAATAGAAAAAAAAAAACAATAAATTTTGGGGGTTCCCCATACTTAGAACTGAAACTCAAAAAATCTTTTTTCATCAAACCCATATGTGTGGGATAGGTCTTCAAAAATGATATTTAGGTTTCTAATATCATTTTTTTCTAAACTGAATAGTTTGCGACAGAGACGCTTCCAAAGTGAAAAAATATGTGTCCCACCCCCAGAACTTCTAAAATAACAGAATGAAAAATCTAAAAAAAATATATGATATACATTACCATGCAAACTTCCACCGAAAATTGGTTTGAACTAGATCTAGTAAGTAGTTTTTTTTTATACGTCATAAATGGTACGGAACCCTTCATGGGCGAGTCAGACTCGCACTTGGCCGCTTTTAAGAACTAACATTCTAGGCTTACATTTTTTTGTGCATAAAGTTCTATATTAAAATAGATCAGTTATAATTATAACGGTAAAAACTTCCATTGATCAAACATACATGTCAGTGTCACAGAATAGAGTTAATTTAGACCTCATTATGATGACAGATCGACACCTCATATTCAAATCGAGCAAAAAATTACGATTATTAATAATGAATAGAATCAAACGTTACTTTGTGGAAATCCATACATTTTTTTTATGATACAGGAGGCAAACGAGCAGACGGATCACCTGATGGTAAGCGATTACCGCTGCCCATGGACACCCGTAACACTAGAGGGGTTGTAAGTGCGTTGCCAGCCTTTAAGATGGGAGTACGCTCTTTCCTTGAAGGTTTGAACTGTTTGAAGGTGAGTAAGGTTGCCAGAGCTCATCGAGGGGGGGCGGGTTTAGGGTCGGCAACGCGCATGTAACTCCTCTGGAGTTGCAGGCGTACATAGGCTACGGAGACTGCTTACCATCAGGTGGGCCGTACGCTTGTTTGCCACCGACGTAGTATAAAAAAAGGTCGTATCGGTCCGGAAATACCGCAGGCGACAGTTAAATCCACAATTTAATTAAACATTACTTTTCTAATCGGTATCTTTTCGCGGATTAGCAAAGGAATATTTTAGTTTTAATTTACAATTAGTAATTTCAATTGACAACTTTATGTAGTAAAGTATTAAAAGCCTGCTAGCTTTCGGCTACGGGCTTAATCAGCATTCGTTCGTAAATTCTTGTTTACCGCCCTTAAGTTCTTATCGTACTATTATTTATACATATACATCATCATCTTCCTCACGTTGTACCGGCATTTTGCCACGGCTCATGGGAGCCTGATGGGGTCCGCTTGGCAACTAATCCCTAGAATTGGCGTAGGCACTATGTAGTTTTTACGAAAGCGACTGCCATCTGACCTTCCAACCCACAGGGTAAACTAGGCCTTATTAGGATTAGTCCGGTTTCCTCACGATGTTTTCCTTCATCGAAAAGCGACTGGTAAATATCAAATGATATTTCGTACATAAGTTCCGAAAAACTCTTTGGTACGCGCCGGACCCGTGACCTCCGGATTGAAAGTATTATTTATATACATAATGTATTATAATACTAAGCTACGGACCTCTAAAATAAATGACAGTTCCTTGTACGAGTACAACTTCATTATAATTATAACATTTACAACGTTCAAATATGTCCTATGCTAATATTTCGCGGGTCCGTTCCAATCCGGTCCCGGGGCGCGATTCTGATTTTACACCTTGTAACGGTTTTGATTTTATTGCTTGAAGACGCTCACGCTCAGTGTTTCTAGGTGAGCGGAAAAAAAATATCGTATCTGAGTCTCAAAATTATCAAGCCTATCAAAAAGGCACTACCCCTAAATTTTCCTGCAAAATAAGCTTACATGACCAATGTATAATCAAAGAAAACGCAATTTTCGTCCAAATTGCACAAAAATAAGTTTTATATCTGTGTATTTTTGTTAGTAGATCTAACGATTTACAGGAAATTTCGAAATTTTTGACTTAAACCGAGGAGCGGAACACCCAAAAGTTGCAATTTGGGGCCTATTTCTAAGGGGAAGTGTCACATTTTGCTTCAAATACCGGTAAAATGGGGTGAGTAGGTTTCGTGTGGAGAGCTGGGTTATAAGTGGGGAGAGAAGGGATGGGAAGGGAATTTAAGGCTACCGCTACAAAAAGAATGTATTCCAATTTAAAATGGACCTATAGTAATGAGTAATACTCATAACAAAAAAAAAATCGATCCAACAATCTTCCAAAATCACTTTTGTACGAAATCCCATGTCACCCCAATTGCGAGGGACTACGGGGTGAGGTGGATTTTCCTGTTTATCGTCAATGTTATGAAATGGAACTACCCAAAATAAAATACAAACTTCCGGAACACTTATTATCCAGTCAGTTTGCATGTGTACAAATAAAATGTTATCGAGGTTTGAATGTCAGTTTTGACCCTACTCACCCCACGGTACTAGACTTTTTTAGTGGCGTCGTCCAAGGGCTCAAATAATCGTACTTTTGCGTAAAATAATGCTCTTTGGAACGTACATCGTACCAGAGGCAACACTGACTCACTACTCATAGTGTTGTGTTCCTGCTGGTGAGTAAGGTTGCCAGAGCTCAATGAGGGGGGGAGGGGGTTAGGGTCGGCAACGCGCATGTAACTCCTCCGGAGTTGCAGGCGTACATAGGCTACGGAAACTGCTTACCATCAAGCAGGCCGTATGCTTGTTTGCCACCGACATAGTACTAAAAAAAAAACTAGTCGTGCGTGAAATGCTCGCCAATCACAAAGACGATCGTCAAATTCGTATCAAAATAAGATGTAGACCATAACAAGTCATGAAATCTTAATCGAGATTAGTAATAAATCAGTTTGTGTGTTTTACGGTTGTTCTAACTGGTTATTTTGTTAATTCTATCTAACATAGGTAACTGTTTAGAATTTAGAAAGGTCTTAGTTAGGTACCTGGGCAAAAATGATTTTCGTTGCCTTGTGTTTTTGTTCCGGAAAAATGTGACAGAGTGGAGCTTTTTGTATGTAATTTTTTTTTTTCAATTTCCTCATGTAAAATATAATTTTGATAGAAGACAGATGCAAGCGTGACAGAGTGGTCAGAAACAAGACAAGGAAAATAATTGTGATACACCTACCTTATGCTTTCTTTAAAAATGAATATACAATTAAGACTTTCAGGAGTATGTTTTAGTTTGTTGTTCAAATTACCTCAAAGATGTCGCTGTTCCCGCGGCAAACTAGATAATAGTAGTATTACTTAGAGCCTATACAAGACGATCGATGTCGGTCCATACATACATACCTGACAAACTAACATACAATAATAAAAAATTATAAATCTAAAAATCATTTTGACGACGCAGTTTTCGGTTGTGCCACCTGTTTCGGTGCGGGATTTGGGAGCTTCCCGCGGGACCGCATAAAAGTATCACACCCTTCAGCCAGAAGTCCGCGCTCGCGATGGTGATGGACGCGCTTCACATAAATTTGTAAGTAGTGTCTATATAATTATGGAAGCACAGTAGTCCCCAGCAAGCTCGAATTTCACCTTCCCATACAAACGGAGTTTTGTTCTCATTTTAAAACTACGTGTTGGATTATAATGAAACTTTGCGCGTATAATGACATGAAGTATGTCTAGTCCTGTAATTAGTTAATATTTAGCTCCAGTTTATAAAATAAACGAAATAGAGCAAAAACAAGTTTTGTATGAAAAAAAAATATTAGTTCTATTTTAGACCTATGGTATCTGAAGTTACATAATCGAAGCGCTTGTGGCCTAGCGGTAAGAGCGTGCGACTTGCATTCCGGAGGTCGCGGGTTCAAACCCCGGCTCGTACCAATGAGTTTTTCGGAATTTATGTATGAAATATCATTTGATATTTACCAGTCGCTTTTCGGTGAAGGAAAACATCGTGAGGAAACCGGACTAATCCCAACGAGGCCTAGTTTATCCTCTGGGTTGGAAGGTCAGATGGCAGTCGCTTTCATAAAAACTAGTGCCTACGCCACATCTTGGGATTAGTTGTCAAGCGGACCCCAGGCTCCCGTGAGCCGTGGCAAAATGCCGGGACAACGCGAGGAAGAAGCGAGAAAGAAGGTATCTGAAGTTACATAAACTATTAACAGGATCCTTTTAATCATGCGACAAAAGATGGCAGTAAATTTACTGTGGCTACAAAATTTACTTTGACAATCCACCTCTATTTCAAATAGCTTTTGGTAGGTGTAACCAATGGAAACCACTTACAAACAAAAGAATTCAAATCTCTTGTAGAAATAAATATAATTTTAAACAGACAAAATGACAGCGTATAAACTATTCCTAATTAATAGTAATTAAAATGAACATAAAAAAACAAACTCGGAATTAAATTCCCAAGAATCTACAGAAATACCAGTTTATGTTAGTCTCAGTTTATTCTTGAAAAGCTTTTGTTGGCGCTGTGGCAACACCGCTAGCTTGTCCACAACCAATGATGGATGGAGATGCGAGTCCAATCTGCCAACATAGACGACTAGAATGGCGGCCATCCAGAAAGCGCGATGCTAGCGCCAGAGTTTCGCACATGCGACACATCGCCGTGCAGCGCGACCCGAGCATCGCTCTCTTCCATTCTAACCACCGCACTGAACGCGCGTGTCCTAGCCTAGTGGGTAGTGACCCTGCCTATGAAGCCGATGGTCCCAGGTTAGAATCCCGGTAAGGGCATTTATTTGTGTGGGAACACAGATATTTGTACTAGGCCAGACAGGTCATCAATGTATATGAAGGGAGGTATCAATGTAAATTGGTTATAGTAAAATTCAAAACGTTTTATGAATATACGGCCCACGCAAGGAATTAATATTAATAGTCGACAATGAAATATATAATCATTAGTTAAATAGCCATTATTTTGTCTTCATTAAGTTGTCTTGAGGTTATAGGGCGTCGTAGTGAAAATGTTGGAATTTTTATATTAATTGTATTATCGATCCATTTGTATGCCACAATATTTTTTTCTTAAGACCCAGTAGGTTTGTATTCTTTTCTCACTCTCACTAAGCATAAGTGCGAGCGAGATCATGTTTTCGAATTTTTTTTTTTGTGTATACTTATATGTTAAAGGCACCAGTCATGAGACATTTAAGAGAACATTTGGAGTATTTTTAATATTTCACCAACATCTGTAAAAGTTCTACCGCTCTACGCATTAAAAGTTGAATGTTCTATTCGTCCTTTATGTTTTCTATGTATTTAATCAAAGCTGCTGGAATTGGTTTCAATATTATTAACAAATTAAAAATATGTTTTTTTGCTCCATTAATTTTCAAACTAATAAATATACTTAAATGAAAAATTAAATTTAAGCAGCTCTTTGGCTCTTGTTTATGGTAAATGTTGCCAGAGTTTAAAAACTGATGATAAATTCTTATTTTACAGGATTTGTCTATACCATCCCATTACTGGTGCCAGTCCCATTATAGGGGTGTTTACTATAATATAAAAACCCGCCCCGACTTCGCACGGGATACACAAAACCTTATCAAAATATACACCAAAACCTTTCTCAAGACATAATACAAATTATATCATTCGATTGAAAATAATAGTAAAAATTTGTATGATACAAGAATCACTCTATTGATAAGTGAAAAACACATGATAAAGATAAAGATATTTTATTATTCAAGTAGGCATATTACAATGCGCTTATGAACGTCAAATAAAGCTACACCGGCTCTAACCCTACACCTCTGACCCGAGAAAATTTAAATCCCCCCTCAATTGGAGGAGATTTCCCTATATGGACCGGCAAGAAACTCGGTAGGATACCTACATCTTTTCAAAACATTACATCTTATAATTAACATGCATGCATGAAATTGAAAATCCATTCAGTAGTTTTTGAGTTTATCGGGAACACACAGACATACATACAGACAGACGCGGCAGGGGACTTTTTATAAGGTGTAGTGATAATACTTTTTTGATTAAGTTCCATACTGAATAGAAACTTGCTTTAAATTCTCGTGTAAGTTTCCAGAAAATTCCGAGAATGTTTTGCTACTTGTATAACATTAAAGATGTCGGTCTAAAATGAAGTATTTTATGATAGATCTATTTTTATCTATTATTCCTTTTTTACTAATTAAAATATAATAAAGTAGCTATACAAATAAATACCATAGACATCCACCTACGCATGTAAATCAGCTCGACAATATCATTATAATATGTAATGTATGCACGCGATAATGGTATGATTGATCGCGGTAGTGTGGGAGACCCAGTACTGGTAGATACACAAGTTTTTTACAAACTAAAAATTAGGGTATAAATTTATTTACACAATTTATACAAAGGTATTACAGGATACGTACTAAAGAGGCTGTCAATACCTAAAGCGCGCACACTGTCTATTTGTATTGGAGTAAATGAGATAGCACTGTCGCATGTTACTGGGCCTGGGCAAGGGAATAATAAGAAAAATATTTAAATAAAAAAAAGTGGATTATTAGTGTAATATTTTACTCAACCACGGTTTAGATATAAATGTTTTGAAATTGTGATTTTAATTGCAGACCCATAAGTCGAAACAATAAAGACATAAAACCGTTTAATTGTGATTTTAAGACCAATCTTTGCAATTATTTTCTATCGAGCCGATTTCGTTCAATCGTGTATCGAGTACAACCACGGTCTTTGAAATATAATTAATATGAACATATATTTTTCTTACTTGACTAAAACAAATAGTTTTTCTTAAAAAACTGTTTAAGTAACATCAATTTCAAGGACATTGGGTGTTGACAGCCTCTTAAATGTAAAATAGGCCGTTGAGGTGACGAGTACGAAGGATGCTGGTGGCATTTCCTCGTTGTATCCTAATGCTGATACGTTGTGCGAGGTAGCCGTCAGCTCTTCGGTCACCAAGTTACGTCAACCAGACGCTTCGCGATTTCTGCAAAAAAATTGTACGCGCTGGGACCCCATGGACCTAGAGTTTCAACGCCAAATAGTACAAAATGGTACTCTCTACCGAGGCTCTTATGTTTATTAACTTTCAAAATTTCGGTGCGTTCTGCCGTTCCGCCCGCTTTCACATCAGTCAGTTGGAGGTGGGACGGTGCCAGTGTATCTACGCAGGTAGCATCCCATACTCACATCCGTCCTAAGCTCCACGGAACTAAAGATAGGTACCCCATTAAGAGGAATTCCTAGTTGCGATTTTTCCATACAAACGCTCTCGACTGATTCCTCCCTGGATTTTCAACCTAGAGCAGTGATTTTTTCAAATAAGATCAATATCATCAATATCTGTGCCGCTATGTTTTGCTTTTTTGGATTATTTTATTTTTAAGAAAGATACAGCGCCTCGAAAATCGCAAAAAACGGCTCAATTGAATTGGCTGTAAAAAAAGGCACAGTATACAAATATGACAAAAAATATCCAAAAAATCAAAACATAGCGGCATAGATTATTTCTTCCTCTTGCAGTTTCCAAAATTTCATAAAGATTGATTGCGTTTTGGAGGAGGAAACAGTCGAGAGCGAAACCTCGATTTTTGAGTTTTTTGCGTGTGAATTTTAGTCCGAGCTGCAGTTGTCCTTATCGCACGAATTAGAGGCGGAGACAGTTTCTAAATATACGTACACAGAAGGAATAGTGATGGGCATAACATGTTAATGGTTAAAATGAGAAAAAATACACCAAAAACCAACAGTCGATCGCCGTAATATAACCAAAATAACACGTAGTTCTAAGAAAAGGGTGCCATGTGTTTTCACACTCATTAATGTAACAACTATTATGTTATGTACCATGGTTTCGTAATAAAGATTTATATTTTATGCTATTCTAAAATGTACCCGTAATGGCCTGTCACTTCAAACCGTTTTTTTGTATTTTTTTACATTGCAGGTCATGTAGTGCTTATGTTTAGTTATGTTTACTATTAAAGGCCTGTAGACAAAGCTAAGTAGGATAATAGGTACAACCTGCTTATTTTGATTAAAACATCATAAATACCCATTAACAATTTGATTGTCTTGCATTGCTCACACTTGTGCGTCACAAGTAAACCACTAGATAGCAATTTTACATTACGGCTAGCCGATATCAAAATAAAGGCCATTTTGAAATGCGGCGGTTCAACGATTAAGGTATGTTGGGATAATACCGGATGTGGGTGAAGAACGTAGCAAATTCATTTCTCCCTAATTTGGCTTTCTTTTTTAATGTTGGCAACATTGTGTAAGATGCCATTTCATTGCCTCGACTGCCAGTGTCCCAGCGCCACTCAGGGATATCAGGCTCGTGCTATGCGCAATCACATAGAGCAAGGTAAATTTCGTGTATCCGATCTTCGCCCTTTTTTTTATACTACGTCGGTGGCAAACAAGCATACGGCCCGCCTGATGGTAAGCAGTATCCGTAGCCTATGTACGCTTGCAACTCCAGAGAAGTTACATGCGCGTTGCCGACCCTAACCCCCCCGCCCCTCGTTGAGCTCTGGCAACCTTACTCACCGGCAGGAACACAACACTATGAGTAGGGTCTAGTGTTATTTGGCTGCGGTTTTCTGTAAGGTGGAGGTACTTCCCCAGTTGGGCTCTGCTCTAGATCTGGAATGACATCAGCTGTGCTGTGCCCTACCACACAAGGCGAGATGACATTCACAGTGCCCATACCTCTCTTTTTGACGTAGTTTAAGGACATACCCGGGTCCAGGCCCTGTAATTTTATTTTGTGTATTGTGATGAAAATGTGTTTGTTTTTGTAATTGTGTTAATGTATAATTTCGTTTTAGATGTTTATTTATAAAACAATCCAATCAAAAACAGACCTAGGATTGCTGTAGACCAATATCCAATTTTGACCCTTCCAGGTAAAGATCGGAAAGAAACAATACGATCTTTACCCATTTAAAAAACAGCAGTGTAGGTCAAATTTTAAATTTTCTTTAATTTACCTACTTTATTATCACATTTATTGTTTTCTTGATCACACTTTCGTACCCTTATTATTATCCAGTACCAACGCGACGGTAAATCAAAAGGAAAAGATTTAGGTAGTCTATTTTGTATGTATGTGTATGTACACCTACTTACTGACAATGACATTTTTTTAATTTCCGCTGCCCAAAGGTTGCCTGGAGATTGCGTTTTAGCGATTAGACCGCATGTTGTTTCTTTGTGCTTATGTTTCTGTTTTCTTTTGTATTGTATTCTTTATTTCATTTTTTATTCCATTCTTTTTAAAACCTTTCTACATAACATTAGGTCTACTTGGGTGGCTTACAAGTTAGTATTTTGTTTAATATCTTGTAAACAGAAAAAACTATGAAAGTTACAAGAAATCAAACAAAAAACTAACATGTATACCGCCGAAGTAGACCTAATATTATGTAGTACGAAAGTACCTACACATACGGATGCATATGTAGATGTGAACGCACACATATATAGTTAGTTTCGGATACAAAATAGAGATAGCACTTCGAAATTAGTTTCCTTAAAATGCTTCAAGAGGGCTCTCTTTTCCTATATATTTTATTCTATTACTTTACTCTTTGCATACGATCCTTACATTTTATCCAAAAAAAGATTGTATATCAACTATATATATAATTGCAATATTTTACCGTCAAAATCGCAATTGTAAGCACATTGTTTACTTATCAAATTGCCTTATGACATAAGTATCAAAGTTTGAGAGCCACAATTTTACCAAATGTTTGTATCAGGGTTAAGATCGGATACAAAAATACGAAAAATAGAACATTCGCTGACAACTTTTAAATTTGTATTGTTGGCTGCAATTTATATACGTAGGAGAAGGCTAAACTCCGGACCTATTTCTTTGTGATACCTTATTCTCTTTCCATTTAAACCAACTATTATTCACCATCCGATGTTATCCCTTGATGGCAAAACACTCGTTACCCTAAAAAAAGTATGTTTCATCTTTACACGTGTACAAAACTAAAACCTTTATATATTGAAGATTACCAAAATTTAGGCTGAATCTACGGTTATTATTTAACGATTTGCTCCGTACTTCAAGAATCTGACACGATCTAGAAAAAAAAAAGCGCGAGTTCTCTCAATTGGTCCCAAAATTGTCCGGCATTACCCAACATACCTTACCCAGATTGTCATTGCGATACGTTCTTCAATAAGACGGCACAAGTTTAGCCCCATCGTACTACTACTACTATTTAGATTGTAGGTTAACCATACCTACTTACAAAATTTCACAACACACCATGATCACACCCAACTTATTGTCACGGATAGGTACGACGACCGAAGCAAGGACCTCATTCTTTTTTGTAGTCTTTATCTGAATTAATTACTAGATACAGTATATTATTATACCGATACAGTATAATAATATAATTTGGCGACCGGTTTGGCCTAGTGGGTAGTGACCCTGCCTACGAAGCTGATGGTCCCGGGTTCAAATCCTGGTAAGGGCATTTATTCTTGTGATGAGCATGGATATTTGTTCCTGAGTCATGGGTGTTTTCTATGTATTTAAGTATTTATAAATATTTATATATTATATATATCGTTGTCTAAGTACCCTCAACACAAGCCTTATTGAGCTTACTGTGGGACTTAGTCAATTTGTGTAATAATGTCCTAAAATATTTATTATTATTATTATCTCTTTATTTATCTTGTGTCTTAGATTAGGCATTTTATAATATGAATATAAAAGTAAAATACAACAAATCATACAAAAATAATACAAAATACATATAAACACATTATAAAAAACCTAACCTAGGGTGCCGCCAGCAGCGGGGCAGGGCCCAAGCTGCCGGTAGTCAGGGCCGCAGAGAGAGGAACCGGCGGACTATCCGCGCCGTGTCCAAGATCACCGCCTTCTGCATCTGACCCTTGATCCAACCACCTAGCGAGAGTCTCTCAAGGTGTTGGTCGAGACTCTTCGCTATGAGACCATTCGCTGAAACGACTATCGGGACAATGATCGTCGAATCAACATCCCACATGGCGGTTATCTCGTGAGCCAAGTCTAGGTACTTACTGGACTTGTCCTTCTCGGCTTTCACGAGATTCTCATCATGGAGGATGGTGATGTCGACGAGCACGGCCCGGCGTTGCGATCGATCTATTATCACGATGTCAGGTTTATTGGCTACAATAGTCCTGTCAGTGATAATAGATCGATCCCAATAGAGCGTGGCACGACCATTTTCGAGAACTGGCGCAGGTGAGTAGTTGTAGTACGGTACTTCGCGGTCCACAAGGCCGTATAGAAGAGCAAGTTGCTGGTGAATAATCTTGGCTACGAGATTATGTCTGTGCAAGTACTCGCCGTTAGCAAGATGAGAACAACCGGAAATTATATGCCTGAGTGACTCTCCGGGACGGCGGCATGCCCGACAAATGTCGACCGTACCGTCCTTCAGGATATATTTCCGATAGTTGTTCGTCATCATCACTTCGTCCGCAATTGCACAGGCAAAACCCTCGGTTTCTCCGAAGAGGTCCCCGAATCGTAACCAGTTCACCGACGCGAGCAGGTCCACGTCGGGTCCCGTGAGGGCCTTGTAGAACCGCCCGTGTAGCACCTTACTCTCCCATGCCGCCTTGCGATCCGCAGTACTTAGTACCACAGGTTTGCGCCAGTTCTCGTTTGCCAAGGAGAGCGGCGTGAGGTTCCTGTCTACTGCCACCACATCACGATGCATCCCACACTCGTTGTTAAGGAAATAATTCCTGAGATTGCACACCTCGCGGTTGTGGAGATCTTTGGCGTTTAGGAAGCCTCGACCTCCACACTTCCGTGGGATGTACAATCTCATAACTGACGAGCGTGGGTGTAGCATACGGTGTGTGGTTAGCAGTAGTCGGACCCTCCGATCCAGGGCGTCCAGCTCGGTCTGAGTCCACCTTAGTATGCCAAAGGTGTATGTGAGCAGGGGCATTACCCAGGCGTTGAAGGCGCGCACTTTGTTGCCTCCTGACAAAAGACTGTTAAGGACTTTTGTGAGCCGACTGAAAAAGCGTTCCTTCACCGACTGTCTAATACCCTCATCCTCAATACCCAACGACTGTGACATACCAAGGTATTTGTAGGTTTCTGATTCAGAGATAGATCTGAAAGCCATTGCCTCAGAAAGTTGTAAATTTGTTGAATTTACAACCTTCCCCCGCTGTACATGCATAACTGCACATTTATCGACACCAAACTCCATGTTGATGGCACTACTGAAGACTTCGGTGGTTTTCAGTAGCTCCAACAAGTCTTGGCTATTTGGTGCAAATAATTTGAGGTCATCCATGTACAGAAGGTGAGAAACGACTTCACCCTCTCTCCGAAGCCGGCAACCTAGTCCCGAATCCTTCAGCAGGGTGCTGAGGGGATTCAGAGCTAGGCAGAACCACAGGGGACTCAGACTATCACCCTGGAATATTCCTCGCTCAATCCTTATAAAATCCTGCGGGCCAGGGTGGTCATCCCCGCCTCCTGGTTGACGAATAAATAAATAATCAATATAAATAAATATTATAGGACATTATTACTCAAATTGACAAGTACCAAAGTAAGCTCAATAAGGCTTGTGTTAAGGGTACTTAGACAACGATATATATAATATATAAATATTTATAAATACTTAAATACACAGAAAACACCCATGACTCGGGAACAAATATCCATGCTCATCACACAAATATATGCCCTTACCAGGATTTGAACCCGGGACCATCAGCTTCGTAGGCAGGGTCACTACCCACTAGGCCAAACTGGTCGTTAAAATAATAATTAAAAACAATATTATGTGATAACATCAAAAACAACTTGTGTCGGGCAGCGCAGGATGAATTCCAGGCAATGTCAACGGAACGGCGCGCAATGAGCGGGCGCTCGCGTCTCGCATCTGTGTGCGCGCACTCACACTTAGATAGCTCCCGCTCCCGCCCACCGCAGCGCGACAGAAACATAGCTTCAAAAATTCGAGATTTGAAAAGTTGCTCAGCTAGGAATTGCTCTTAAATTATAAATTCGTTTATTTCAAAGCAAAAAAGTCACTAATTTAAGTTAGTTACATTTCAGCGCCAAAAGTGGAAGTAGGGAATAATTCTAATTAGTAATTACCTATATGAAATATTTTGATTTTTGCTTTTTAAGTTGGCACGCTTGCAACTTGGAGGGTTTGGCTCGTTTTTCTTCAGTAGGTATGACATCTATTTCAGTTAGTGCCGTGGGAGAGGGGTAAGTGCCTTTTGTGGGATGCCACCTGCGTCAGTACGTTCGCCGCCACGCACCTTGGCCGCACCGTGCCATCGGCGGGAGATGCTGCTGAGCAGGCGGCGTCCCTAAAGAGGGATAAGTACTCGGGGCTGGCAAGCTACTTGTTTGTTCCCCTTGCCGTGGAGACGTCAGGGTGCTGGTGCGCGGAGGCGAAATCTTTTCTTGGGGAACTGGGGCGGCGCTTGCAGGAAAGGGGTCTCGACCCCCGCTCCGGGTCGTTCCTAGCGCAAAGGTTGTCCATTGCGGTTCAACGCGGAAACGCAGCAAGCGTGATGGGCACCTTTGCGTTGGGAGCGACGCGGGGTTTATTTGACTAGTTTTTTTTTTTTTATACGGTTGTTTAGGTTTAGTTTTATTTATAGTTAAGTTTATTTGTTAGTCCTTAAGTATTTTAATGATTGTATTTTTTTATTTCATTAGTTTCAGTTAATAAAATTACACGCATATTTCCCAAACAAAGCTGTAAGTATTACCTTACATACATATAATATTTGTATTTATTAATACAAACAATAACGTACATAAAAATCCTTAAATTAATATTTTCATCACTTCTCTGTAATTTTAGTGGAATTTTGCATGTGCTACTTATTGTAGACTGGTAACGCAGTGGTAAGTTGAGCATAATACTTGCAATTTGTGGGCACAGTATACGCAACGGGCATACGGGGCCCTTAGGGTCCAGTACAACAATGCGTTCCGGGTGCTGATGGGGCTGCCCCGTTTCTGTAGCGCATCGGGGATGTTCGTGACGGCGCGCGTGGACTGTTTTTATACTACCATGCGTTCACGCGCAGCATCCCTGGTGCGCCGGGTGCGTGGCAGTCCCAACAGCATCCTACGAATGATAGCGGATAGGGTTGACTGTCCCTACTTGTCGCACTGTGAGGGATTGCATTCCCCCATCAGTGTTGTTTTATTTTAAATTAGTGTTTGCTGTACCTACTAACCCCTTAGTATGTAAGTTCTACTAATTAAAAATATGTGTCCATGTGTTACATGTAATAAAAATTATTCATTCATTCATTCATTCATAATTCAAGAAACAAAATAGTTAGGGACAAAAGTAAAATAATCCAATAAATTCCATAATATTTAATACTTCTATTGTTACCTGTACAGTCACATCCAGATTTGGGACCGAACAATTTCACCGGTATTTCTTGTACCTACCTTTGTCTTCGGACTATACTTTGCATGTCCACGTCTAATTTGAATTTGTAATTTTACAATAAGTTTTTTTGTAAATACCGTTATATTTTTTGCTATTGTTATAATTTTTTATTGTTGTGCTAATGGACTTTGCTGGTATCATTTATTTATTTAAACTTTATTGTACACATAAAGAAAAATGTACAAATGGCGAACTTAATGCCAAAAGGCATAACTAGGTATTTATTTTATTTTTTATTTTAAAGGTATTTAGTAGTTTTTTTTACCACGTCGGTGGCAAACAAGCATACGGCCCGCCTGATGGTAAGCAGTCACCGTATCCTACGGACGCTTGCAACACCAGAGGCTAGTAGTAATGGCTCTTACTTATTTGCACTGGAATAAAATGATTAAACAAATAATTTTATAAGTTTTTGGCAAAAATTTCATTGTTGCTACAAACTTTTATCGCTGACTACTTTTCCACAGGCAACTAATACTCATCGAGACAATTCTAAAAACCCCAAACACAATTAGGGTCCGTTGTTTTATCACAGAGTTCCTATGGCTACCTCCTGTCTCCATCATCAGATCATCTTGATGGTACCAAAATATTACATTGTCACCCGACTTACATATGTATGCAAATTTTCAGCTTCATCGGAAACCGGGAAGTGGGTCAAATTTAACTTGCAAGATTTGTCCCATACATACTAACAGGGCAAGTTAAATAAAAGCTTGTAAAAAAACACACGTTATTGGTTATTCAATTAATGGATGACTCACGCTAGACCGGGCCGGGGCCGGGCCGGAGCTTCCAGCGCTTCATCTATGGAAAGCACCACGTGATCACCGATCAGCCGTCATAGAAAATGACGTGTCGAACGCCTCAGCCCGGGCAAGGCCCGCTCTAGCGTAAGTCACCCTTAAGCGTCCAACAAGCACCTTCTTCTTTCACAGTCCTTAGATATGTCAATGATTGAAAACACAAGCCTTATTGAGTTGAGTTTATTGTGCCCAGCTCCACAATAAGCTCAATAAGGATTGGAATAAGTATTAATTTATTGAATATAAATATGTTCGCCGAAGATGTTATTTCTAATCTTCTTCTTTA
Organism: Cydia pomonella; assembly: GCF_033807575.1. NCBI lineage: Eukaryota > Metazoa > Arthropoda > Insecta > Lepidoptera > Tortricidae > Cydia > Cydia pomonella. The sequence goes on from NC_084728.1 coordinate 9,469,798, forward strand.
TCTTTGCCTTATCCCATTATTTGGGGTCGGTCCTCGTTCTCATGCGACAAGACTTCCTGTCCTGGGTTGTCGCTGTTGACAGTTAAGAGGCTGTCAATACCTAAAGCGCGCACACTGTCTATTTGTATCGGAGTAAATGAGATAGCACTGTCGCATGTTACTGGGCCTGGGCAAGGGAATAATAAGAAAAATATTTAAATAAAAAAAGTGGATTATTAGTGTAATATTTTACTCAACCACGGTTTAGATATAAATGTTTTGAAATTGTGATTTTAATTGCAGACCCATAAGTCAAAACAATAGAGACATAGAACCGTTTAATTGTGATTTTAAGACCAATCTTTGCAATTATTTTCTATCGAGCCGATTTCGTTCAATCATGTATCGAGTACAACCACGGTCTTTGAAATATAATGAATAAAAAAAAAAAAAAAAAAAAAAAAAAAAAAAAAAAAAAAAAAAAAAAAAAAAAAAAAAAAAATGTGTTGTGAAGTCAGATTGGAAACAATACTAATTTGAATTACATCCTACGCTGAAGTTTTGGTTTCATAATAGGTTACTAATAGTAAAACATTTTTGATACTAACAACAGGCTTAAACTAAATACGAACGATCACAATTTAGGTAGAGTAAAATTATTACACGAATTTATACTATTTTTTTCACCACATGATCATCGTCACGCCTCATAATATATCCATGCCATCTCAACTGCTGTTCTATCTGGAGGCACGGCCGTGCCCCCGCCAAGACGAGACAAAGGGCAAAAGGCAGTGCCTATCTTTTCTCGGCACGTTTCGTCGTATTTTCGAACCCTCGTCGTTTCGGTTTGAATAACGCTAGAGAGCTGGTTAGTTTTTTCGTGATGGGCGCAACTTTAAATTAATTAGTAGTAATTAATACCTCTTATGTGTTAATTACGCAACATATCAAGTTTAGTTATACCTGATGCCCATCTCAGCATCTTCATCTCGTTGGTATGGACTTTTGCTTCGTGAGCTTTTTTGATCGCCCAACACTCAGTAGCATACGTTAAGGCAGGTCTTATAGCGTTCCTGAAAGAATACTCAATTGCTCAAAGGTTAACTGGAAGAGATCCCTTAAAGGGATAAATTCGCCTTTGTAATGATGAGTGTTATATTTCCTGTTTTGTTTTCATTTCTGTACAATAAAGAGTTTTACTGCTACTACTACTACTACTAATACTTTCTCTTTGGTCTTTATGTTATTTCTAATATTGTTTTTAACTTTTACTAGATTCATTTTAATAAATCTACTAATACACTGTTCTTACGGAAGTAAATAATGACGTAACGCCCTCAGGTTAGCTAGCAGACACGCCGGAAGCCATAACGCCCCGCTTTGTCCGAATTTTGGGAACCACTGCCATGCATGCTTAATGTCGTAGTGCGGGCGGGACGGATTGGCTACTCGCAGGACATTTAATTTTACATACTTACATTTCGTTATTGGAACTCTCCTCCTCAAAGGAACACAGAACACAGGAACTCCAATCCAGGAGGGACTTAAAATCTTCTCGGGCAGAGGTGTAGGGTTGGAGCCGGTGTAGCTTCATTTGACGTTCATAAGCGCATTGTAATATGCCTACTTAAAAAATAACTTTAATCTTTAACAAAATGCGCTCCTAGGTCTAGTTCGTACCTGGTCCAACGTATATCGTTGGCTGTTCAAGGTGGGAACGCCGCTGGTGTTATGGGGACGTTTGTGCCGGGTACTTTCCGGATTAGGATATAGGTTTCTATTTTTTATTATTATTTATTATGTCATGCTCGCTTAAAAGTCTTTACTTACGGTGGCGTCGTTGATCGGGTCGCCACTTTCCCGAATGAAGGTTGAGGGAGGCGATGGCTGAGATACACGTCATACTCGTGAACGGGTGCTGTTTGTGGAGACCGGTCTGTTTAAGCTTACACGGGGTACAGGTTATGTTAAAGTATGTAACTTTACTTTTGAGTGACATTAACGTGAGACACTTCATTCGGTTCTTGTCTGTTTTAATTTTTTTGTCTTTTAATTATTTATATAAGAATTCAAGCCTTGGCGACCCTCTACATCTCTAAGGATAATTTAATATATATTTTTATATTTTATCTCTGACACTTAGAGACTTATACATCTCTAAAGAATTTTAGTATTTTATGGTTTTATTTTTTTATCATAGTTTTTTTTGTGTAATTTGACATTTAGAGACAGTATACATCTCTAATAAAGTATTTATTATTTCATAGATTCGATATTTGTAATTGTTTTTTTTTTTAATTTATTGTTTGTAAAAATGGACATGTAAAAGTGCCCCTGTGGCCTATTTGCTGAATAAATGTTTGATATTTGATATTTGATATTTGATATTAATATTGTACTCACTCTTTGTTAATTAGTTTTGACGATGCATGTTGCAGATGACTTATATGTAAATAGATATTCTGTTTTGACAAAACCTGAGGTGGATGAGCTTTCTGTAATGTGACGAAGCCTGCGCTGTGGATCTGATGGTATGCTATTTTTGGTCAATAAATAAATCATTATCCTACTTTGTTAACAAAACTCAGTCCCATTTTTTAGATACATGGCATACCAAGAAAAAGCGAACATCTCTCTCAATTCTTCCTAAAAGGTGCAGAACGTGGAACGAGTTATCTCCTGAGTTATTTCATTTGCGCTACGACATTATGGGTTTCTTCAAGAAGCGGGTATCACTGCGCATTCTGCTTTGCATATTAACATGCCCGCTTCCTACTGAGGAGTATCGATGGCTTAGCTTATGTCTTACGTACTAGAACACCATGGTAGGTATAGATCAGTAGCCAACACTGTACAGCCTCACTATAAAACTATTACTGCGCATTCTGCTTTGCATATTAACATGCCCGCTTCCTACTGAGGAGTATCGATGGTTTGGCTATGTCTTACATACTTGAACACCATAGTAGGTATAGATCAGTAGCCAACACTGTACAGCCTCACTATAAGACAATTACTGCGCATTCTGCTTTGCATATTAACATGCCCGCTTCCTACTGAGGAGTATCGATGGCTTGGCTATGTCTTACATACTTGAACACCATAGTAGGTATAGATCAGTAGCCAACACTGTACAGCCTCACTAAAAGACTATTACTGCGCATTCTGCTTTGCATATTAACATGCCCGCTTCCTACTGAGGAGTATCGATGGCTTGGCTATGTCTTACATACTTGAACACCATAGTAGGTATAGATCAGTAGCCAACACTGTACAGCCTCACTAAAAGACTATTACAGCGCATTCTGCTTGGCATATTAACATGCCCGCTTCCTACTGAGGAGTGTCGATGGTTTGGCTATGTCTTACATACTTGAACACCATAGTAGGTATAGATCAGTAGCCAATACTGTGCAACCGCACTATAAGACAATTACTGCGCATTCTGCTTTGCATATTAACATGCCCGCTTCCTACTGAGGAGTATCGATGGCTTGGCTATGTCTTACATACTTGAACACCATAGTAGGTATAGATCAGTAGCCAACACTGTACAGCCTCACTAAAAGACTATTACTGCGCATTCTGCTTTGCATATTAACATGCCCGCTTCCTACTGAGGAGTATCGATGGCTTGGCTATGTCTTACATACTTGAACACCATAGTAGGTATAGATCAGTAGCCAACACTGTACAGCCTCACTAAAAGACTATTACAGCGCATTCTGCTTTGCATATTAACATGCCCGCTTCCTACTGAGGAGTGTCGATGGTTTGGCTATGTCTTACATACTTGAACACCATAGTAGGTATAGATCAGTAGCCAATACTGTGCAACCGCACTATAAGACAATTACTGCGCATTCTGCTTTGCATATTAACATGCCCGCTTCCTACTGAGGAGTATCGATGGCTTGGCTATGTCTTACATACTTGAACACCATAGTAGGTATAGATCAGTAGCCAACACTGTACAGCCTCACTAAAAGACTATTACAGCGCATTCTGCTTTGCATATTAACATGCCCGCTTCCTACTGAGGAGTATCGATGGCTTGGCTTTGTCTTACATACTCGAACACATTGGTAGGTAATAGATAAGTACAGACTATCGAACAACTAGTCATAATAATAATATTTTTGCCAGTAGCCAACACTGTAGAAGCGCATTATAAGACTATTAGTGAGCATTCTGCTTTGCATATTAACATACCCGCTTCCTACTGAGGAGTATCGATGGCTTGGCTATGTCTTACATACTTGAACACCATAGTAGGTATAGATCAGTAGCCAACACTGTACAGCCTCACTAAAAGACTATTACAGCGCATTCTGCTTTGCATATTAACATGCCCGCTTCCTACGGAGGAGTGTCGATGGTTTGGCTATGTCTTACATACTTGAACACCATAGTAGGTATAGATCAGTAGCCAACACTGTACAGCCTCACTAAAAGACTATTACAGCGCATTCTGCTTTGCATATTAACATGCCCGCTTCCTACTGAGGAGTATCGATGGCTTGGCTATGTCTTACATACTTGAACACCATGGTAGGTATAGATCTGTAGGGCTAAGATGGTCGGCTTTTTATCATTTGTCACCATGTCACGTTCTAACAAGTATGTAAGTGCGAAAGTGACGCATGACATGACAGGAGACAAAAATGCGACCATGATACCGCTGCGGTACTGATCAAACCCTGTAGCCTTACCACGAGTTTGTCACTGGCATGGCACTGACGTATTCGGTAACGTGGACGTAACTTACTTTCTATGTATTTCGCTCGTACTGGCATATTAGCGTCAGGTCAGTGAAAAGCTCGTAGTAATCGGGTCAAACACATTTTGGAAAAAGGTCACTTCTGAAATATACAATCAAAGTAAACGCCTCTGGTATACCGTCAGGTGACAAGCAAAACTCACTAATGACTAAGACGTAATTAAACAAAAATCAACTTTATTTACGTAGTAATATGGTTCATTATGCTATGAACTTGTGGTGGTAATTAGCGATTTTTGCTTGTCACCTATATCACGTTTTTTTTATGTACAAGGCAGCAAATGAGCAGACGAGCCGCCTGATGAGAAGCAGTCATCGCCGCCCATGGACATATCAGAGGAGCCACTTATGCATTGCCAACCTTTGAGAACCCTAAAAACCTGCTTCTTGAAGAACCCCATGTCATAGCGCAAGGGAAACACCTCAGAAGGTAGCTCATTCCATAACTTGCACGTTCTGGGCAAAAACGAGCGAGATGCCCGCTTGTTTTTGGTTTGCCACGATTTGAGTCTCAAGTACTGTATAATTAATAAATAAATATTATAGGACATTATTACACAAATTGACTAAGTCCCACAGTAAGCTCAGTAAGGCTTGTATTGAGGGTACTTAGACAACGATATATATAATATATATAAATATTTATAGATACATAAATACATAGAAAACACCCATGACTCAGGAACAAATATCCATGCTGATCACACGAATAAATGCCCTTACCAGGATTTGAACCCAGGACCATCGGCTTCATAGGCAGGGTCACTACCCACAAGGCCAGACTGGTCGTCAAAAAAATAAAATTGGTTGGTTGGTTGGTTGGTTAGCTATAAAAATTTATCCCGCCTGTAAAGGTGCCGCATAAAGCTTTAGGTACCGTTAACTTTGCGATGTCTACAGGAAAGACGCGAACGAGTTTGCTAAAAAATGTGTATGACCCAGCCGTACTGTATTACGTTGCAGTTAATTGGTCAAACAGTGGTTTAATCAGGCACTGGTCCTCGTTCTACTTAAGTTTAGGTAATATAGTTAAAAACTGAAATAGATATCATATCATACACTACAGAAAACGTGACTAAGTCCACTGGTGGCCGAGGCGGGAATCGAAATCGAACCCGCGTCTTCAGCTTACGCGGCTAACGTCCTGACCACTAGACCACACGGCCACGGCGGTACCCGTCCCAAATTCTTTTTTTTATATACTACGTCGGTGGGAAACAAGCATACGGCCCGCCTGATGGTAAGCAGTCTCCGTAGCCTATGTACGCCTGCAACTTCAGAGGAGTAACATGCGCGTTGCCGACCCTAACACTCCGCATCCTCATTGAGCTGTGTCAACCTTACTCACCGGCAGGAACACAACACTATGAGTAGGGTCTAGTGTTATTTGGCTGCGGTTTTCTGTAAGGTGGAGGTACTTCCCCAGTTGGGCTCTGCTCTAGACCTGGAATAACATACGCTGTACTGTGCGCTACCACACAAAGCGAGATGACATTCACAATGCCCATACCTCTCTTTTGGACGTAATTTAAGGATGTATCTGGGTGCTCTGGTGTAATAGGCGCCTCTGACCAACACTAAGGGCTAGCAGTGTATGCTTGCACCTCTTATACGAATCCTATACTGCCTGGCTAAGATGGTCGGTTTTTTATCATCTGTCATCATACCTGTCACGTTCTAACAAGTACGTAAGTGCGAAAGTGACGCATGACTTGACAAGTGATAAAAATGCGACCATGATACCGCAGCTGGATTACGTTATAGCGAAGTTTAATAATATACCTAATTATTTAAGTATTTTCTTGTTACCAACAAACTATAGACACTTATTCGTCTGAAATAACACTCACCACTTTTATTATATTACACCACAATTTATAATAAAATCCCCCCTAATATCTTAAAACAAAATAATAATACCCGATTCAAAAACATTATAATGAAAATATTAATACAGAAATGTTATTATCCAGTTGACGACTTTTATAGTGATAACTATTTTGATATCACATTTAATAATTAATTTTTAGTCTGCATTTGTTTGTTTTGTTATTTTTGGTCTGTCTAAAATTCATAAAGAATTGTGGAATTGATTTGTTGATATTTAATTTTTAATTGATGAATTTTACGGATGATTTATATTATAATCTTTTTTCAAATGATTTTTCTTAATTATAAGATTATTTTATAATTATATAATATTATTAGTGTTAATATGTACATAAGTTCTTGCTTTGCCCTAACAGGGCCCATGTGAAACTATTTATAATATTGTGTAACATCTATATTACCATGGTCGTGGTCGCAATAAAGTATTATGATTATGATTATGATTATGATTATGATTATGATTATTATAGATTGTATTTCTACTGCCTACTAGCGCGGCATCATTATATGAATTTACTATTTGTGCTCACTAGTTTAATTTAGTAATTTGATTGTTGTGTTTTTTCTCATGTAAGTGAATAATTGTTATTCTTTTCAGAAATAAAATCTTTAAACGGAAATAAAGGCATTTTTTTCAGTCCACTGTAACTTGTATCATAGGCATTTAGTAATTTCTTTTCTTTCTTCCTAGCGTTGTCCCGGCATATTGCCACGGCTCAAGGGAGCCTGGGGTCCGCTTTGACAACTAATCCCAAGATTTGGCGTAGGCACTAGTTTTTACGAAAGCGACTGCCATCTGACCTTCCAACCCAAAGGGTAAAACTAAGCCTTGTTGCGATTGTTTCCTCACGATGTTTTCCTTCACCGAAAAGCGACTGGTAAATATCAAATGATATTTCGTACATAAGTTCCGAAAAACTCATTGGTACGAGCCGAGGTTTGAACCCGCGACCTCCGGATTGCAAGTCGCGCGCTCTTACCGCTAGGCCACCAGCGCTTCGCATTTAGTAATTTATCATTTCAATTAAATATTACTTAGTATTAATTTCTTAGTAGAATAGGGAGCTAGAGGAGCTGGTTGCGATGCCCAATATAATTGGCGAAATCAAGGCCACACGACTCCGCTGGCTCGGTCACCTAGAGAGGATGGGAGAGGATCGTGCCGTGAGAAGAGCGTATGTGGGGCACCCGGGTGGAAAACGTCCGTCTGGGCGTCCCAGATACCGCTGGAGCGACGAAGTCCTAAAAGACCTGTTCGCCCTCGGAATACCCAACTGGCGTGAAGTGGCGCAGGATAGGGCAGAGTGGCGCTCTCTTGTGTCAGAGGCCAAGATCCTGTTTGGGTCACTGAGCCAGTGAAGAAGTAGTATTAATTTCATAATTCATATCTAACAATTAAACAGCCCTTCACAAGGTGTTAGTGTCCAAGCTTCTAAGCAGATGCACCAAGATCCGAATCTATAAGACCGTGATTCGCCCAATCCTAACCTACGGATGCGAAGCATGGACACTAACACTCAAGGAAGAAAACATGCTGCTAGTTGCCGAGAGGAAAATCCTCCGTAAAATATTGGGCCCCAAACGAAGACCGGATGGAAGTTGGACAGTCCTTAAGAACCGTGAGATTGAAGACCTAGTGGCTGAACCTCATCATGGGAGAAAGTAAAGCCCACAGACTCCGTTGGTTGGGCCACCTTGAGAGAATGGACGAAGATCGGAACGTAAAAAGAGCGTACCCGGGTCGCCTAGCAGAATGACATATTAAATTATGATTTTTAAATTTCAAATAACACTTCAGATTTTACTTTGGGCCATAATTAATAATCAAACGAACTTACCTGTGAAGTTTGATTACAATTATGCGAGTATCCAAATCCAAGACAACAAATATAATTTACTAGCAGCAGTACACGTTATCGTGCAGTCCAAGTCACACATTTTAGAGATTATAGTATTTAAAAAACAAGTTCGCGCTGTCCCTCTCACTCGCTACGCTGCGTTCCTGCTTCGACATCGCTTCTCCAGTACTCATTATTTCAGAGTTATTTTTGTGTTATTAACAGAGACTATTTTATTTTCATTTTTGGGGATGGGGGGCGGGTCTTTGTTGTCTTGGATTTGGATACTCGCATAATTGTAATCAAACTTCACAGGTAAGTTCGTTTGATTATTAATTATACTTCGTATCCAAATCCAAGACAACAAATATAATTTACTAGCAGATGTTCAGAGCTTTGTATTTAAATTCAAATCCTGAATGCGAAAATAAAATAAAATATCGATATCAAATCAGTATGTTACGAACATACTGATATTATTGATTTTGACTAAAGAGAACAACGTACCACCTAGAAGTTATTAATTTATATCCAATTTAAATAATTATTTATGTATCCACATAGTATAAATGTAAAATGTATGTATAGCATAATAAAATTAAGGAGTGAAATTGCTCTTGGTATTTCATTTCGTTAATATTAAAAAAGTATAAAACTTTCTTTGATTTCACTGTAGTATATTGATAAAGTTGTATATATCTTAATATTCACAAGGTACAACTATTTTTATGTCATTTACAAGCCAGGACGCCATTAAGTGTAAATGTGTTTTCAAGCTTTAGTTGGCTCTAAATAAGTTTTAGATGGGCATTTTCTGTTAGTAACCATATAAACAAACCATTTTGTATAATTTAGAATTTACCAACCATTCTCTGGATGTAATTACAACGGAGACAAACAAGCATACGGCCTGCCTGATGGTAAACAATCACCGTAGCCTATGAATGCCCGCTACTGCAGAGGTATATTACATGCGCGTTACTGACCCTAAAATATAATCTAATTTTATGTTACGACACTTTAAAGTTAATTTTGAATACAGCAATCAATACTTTCCTCGGTAAATAGCCTTTGAGTGAGGTAGATAAAGGAGAATTTTCTTCATTGTAAAGCTACCATAAATATCAAGGCTATATGTAAGTACTTTAAAACTAAGTCTGGACAATTACTAGTAGAGTATCCTGTAGGTATTAAGTATTTGAAACTTATCACTTTGAAAATATAGATGGACTAATTTTAGTTATTACCACAGATCAAGAAATAGTAATATGATATTATTTATAACTAAATAGCTAATCTCATCTGCTTATGCGTATCTGAACGATGATGGCTACTACGCTAACAAGTGGCAAGGAACTTAGGTAGATTATGTGTTGAGTTATGATATATTTGTGAACAAAATATCTGGCATGACTTGTAACTTGTACTTCATTTTAAGGAGTAACATTTTTTAACGTTACCTACAATAAAACTGTACAGTGTGCATTGCGACGAAAAATGAAAACTATTTAAGCTTTCTTTTACAGCAAGACAATATGACAACCCGAGCATTTACATTTCAGACAATAATAATGTTATTGTTAAAGGATTTCAACCCTTTATTGCGATTATTAATCTAGCTACTTAGCGCAAGCGACTGCAACACGTGGCAGCATAACTCTAGTTGCATGGTTGCACAATTTACAGCACTTATTTCGCGTCGCGGGATAGTGCATCAACGGCGGTTCACCTCTTGTTTGATGCGGCGATGTTCCCCTGAAGTTTGGAGCTGAGAATTCGTAAGTAAATTGTACCGGATTTATTACATTAGGCTCGTTGATATGGTATATTCTTGACAGCATATCAAAGCTGACGTTTGAAGTTATTAGGAGTATATAACAGCGTGATATGAGTACGAATCATAAATTTGGGTTAAAGGGTTTACAGATATATTTTTTCCTATATGTTGTTTACATACAGCATTTCTTTGTCTGTAAGGGCAATGACATTGCGTACATTTTGTTTAAGGTATTTTAGGCCGCATTAACACCTATTAAATTACCTCAGCGTAACAAGAACCTCCTTTATATTTCATTATTTTTACAAGTCCTGTAAACTTTAGCTCAACCTTAAATATTTTTGCTCTTTAGTCCCTTATATTTACATGCGTAAAGCTACTTCCAATACTATTAAAGTCTTCAATCATTACATTGGCATCAACACTGTTATAGTAGAGCAACGTTATATATCTTTGACGATATCATTTTGAGATATGTATAATGACCGACTGTAGACCGAAGAGCGAAGTGACCGAAGAGCGTAGCGACCGAAGTGCGAAGCGACCGAAGAGCGAAGCGACCAAAAGGAGCAAAGCAACCGAAGAACCAAATGACCGAAGCATTATAACCTCGACACTTAAAATGAAACACATATAGCCTCGACGCTGCGGAAATGGAAGCCTCGATACGACTATTGTGGAATTGTATAGTACATATAACTTAAAGTGCGGCATATATCTTCGTCACTGCGACAGCTGCGACAGCGGACCCCTTGACACAATTATTGTGGAGTAATGATATCATCCTCACTATGACGTGGGGCAAACTTAGCCTCAACACTACGAGAGCAGAGCCCTCGACACAATGATTGTGGAGTAATGATAGCCTCCTCACTATTAAAGTGGGGTACATATGGCTTCAACGCTGTGAAAGCGGAGCCCTCGACACAATATTGTGGAGTAATGATAGCCTCTTCACTATTAAAGTGGGGCAAATATGGCTTCAACGCTGTGAAAGCGGAGCCCTCGACACAATGACTGTGGAGTAATTCTAAAGAAAGTAATGAAACACACGGATGACGGTTGACAAGTAACGGGATTTTATTTCATAAGAACAGATATTACCATAGACATATGTTGTTACATGCCTGTACTAGATGGCGCTAGGAACTATATTTTAAACTTATTTTGATATATAAACAACACCCCCACTATATCAAAATAAGAAATAAACTAATATTTGACAGGTATAAACCAGTGAAACTATCTTTCATTAAAAAAAATATTTTGTCTCTACAGGCATATAAAATAAAACATGAAGTAATTACACTATTCAAGTGAATATATAAAAATGATTTAGTGATAACAGAAATTAAGTAATAAAATCATTTCTGAATCACACCAAGTGTTTTCATAAACCTGTAATGTTTCACCTCTGGTAAACCTTTTGTTAACAGGTCAGCGGGCATGTTAGCGGTTGGCAAATATTTTGTTTCAACAATATCATTATCAATCACTTCCCTAATGAAATTATATCTAACATCAATATGTTTAGAACGCTTATGTGACTGATGATTATTTGCCAGCTTCAATGCGCTCTGACTGTCATTGTATATAACCATTTTATTGCTAAAACCCATCAGTTCCACTTCAAGGTTTTTCAAGTAAATGGCTTCACGGCAAGCTTCTGATAAAGCCATGTACTCACTCTCACATGAGCTCAAAGCAACAGTCCTTTGCTTTTTGCTCTCCCAAGAAATAGCAGAACCAGACTTCATAAAACAAAAACCTGTATATGACCGTCTGTCAATGGTATCACTCGCCCAATCTGCATCTACAAAACCTACCAGTTCTGCTTTTCCTTTGGAATATTTCAAACAATAGTCTTTTGTTCTCAATAAATATCTTAAAATTCTTTTAGCATAGTTCCAATGAACATAAGAATAAGAATTATTAAATTGACTCAAGTAACTAGTAGCATAAGATATATCAGGCCGAGTTAATACTGATAAATACATCAAGCTACCTATAAGTTTTTGATATGGCAGGTTTTCTTCACAAAGATTTGTTTTTTCAACATTCAATTTACATTCTATAGGAGTTTCAACAGGGTTGCAATCTTCCATATCAAATTTTTTCAATAATGTCTCTATATAATTCTCCTGATCTATAGTAATGAAATTTTCATCTTTATTTATATTAATTCTCATGCCTAAGTATTGTTTTACTTGACCCAAATTTTTTAATTTAAACTTTTGACTCAGTGCCTTTACAAGACTATCTTTTTCTGTACTATGATTTGAAAATATCAAAAAATCATCAACATAAACTCCAACAATAGTTTTCTTATTATTGTTATGATTTTTAACAAATACACAAGGCTCAAGTTTACTCTTAGTATATCCTAAGTTACACAAAGTTTCATCAACCTTTTTATACCAAGCAAGTGATGATTGCTTTAAGCCATAAACAGCCTTTTTTAATTTTAACACTTTATTTGAATCAATGACAGGAAAACCTTCTGGCAAATGCATAAAAATGCTTTCTTTAAGCTGGCCATTAAGAAAGGCTGTTGTGACATCTAAATGAGTGATATCCATATCTAACTGCACACTTAAAGCAAACAGTAACCGCAAAGTTGAGTGCCTAATTACAGGGGAAAAGGTTTCTTGATAGTCCACACCAAGCTTTTGTGTGAAACCTTTAGCTACTAGCCGCGCACGATATCTCACTCTATTGTCACAATCACGTTTCTTTTTTAAGACCCACTTACACTGCACAACACTCGCGTTATCTGGGGCATCGACAACTTCCCATACCTCGTTGTCCTCAAAAGACTGCAGTTCATCTGCCATCGCCTGCAACCACTGTTGTTTCTCAGGTCCACTGATAGCGTCTGCATATGTCATCTCGTCTTCTCCCACATAGGTGCTGGTGCATGTATTTGCAAAACCATAACGTTCAGGTTTCTTCCTCAATCGTTCAGGTTTCTTGGTCAATCTTTCTGTGACGTCCACTCTTCTTGGTGAAGCATTTTCTGAAGACAATTGCTGATTTTCAGATGTCAATTGTGACAGAGCATCTATTCTATGAGGTACACCTTCTAAAGACTGCTGCTGTCCTTCCTCTTCATGTTGATCACCATCATCCACTTCGAGGTACTCTGATTCAGAGTCACTGGAGTTAGGCTGGTTAATTGGCTCTAATTTAACCACAGATTCCTCTGTCAACTCCCCCACTGAATCTGTGTTTTCTATACATACTGTGACTGTATCCTCATTCTTTTTCTTCTCTAGAATCACTACATCTCGACTTGTTGTGATCTGATTCTTTACTGGATCATAAACTCTGTAGCCTTTTATGTTCTCAGGAAATCCTACAAGTATGTGCTTCTTGGACTTTTTGTCCCATTTCGTCCTTTTTTCTTTCGGGATGTGTACCATGACAGGGCTACCAAAGATGCGCAAACCTTCTAAATTAGGCTTTCTTCCTGTCCACATCTCGTAAGGAGTTTTATCTATCCCCGATGCTACTGATCGGTTCTTTATGTATACGGCAGTATTAGCAGCTTCTGCCCAGAATTTCTTGTCTAGGCCGGCTTCAAACAAAAGACACCTTGCTCGTTCCACGATCGTACGGTTGCTTCGTTCACTGAGACCATTCTGCTCTGCTGTGTAGGGGTTGGTTTTCTGGTGCACTATACCTTCATTCTTTAAGAAATCTTCAAATTCTTTACTACAGTACTCACGGCCTTGGTCCGTTCTTAAAAATTTTATTTTCTTGTTCTGACTGTTTTCCACCATTGACTTGAACTCCTTAAAATAACTTAATGCTTCACTCTTTGCTTTAAGGAAATAAATGAAAGTCATTCTGGTAAAATCATCAACAAAAATGATGAAAAATCTTGCACCACCAATTGAGTTTTTTTCCATAGGACCACAGATGTCACTATGAACAACTTGAAGGATCTCTGTGGCTCTTGTGCCTGGTGAGAAGGGTAACCTTGACTGTTTTCCTTCACAGCACACTTCACAGTTTAATTTACTACCCGTGAATGTTCCAGGGAAATCTATTCCGTCCACTAATCCGCGCTTCATCCTGTTTAAATCACTGGCATTTATATGACCCAGACGGCTGTGCCAGGTCTGACCATCAGCTGTTGACGATGATAGCATACAGCTTGGTGTTGTTTTTAGTTTTAACTTGTAAACACCATTGACTAGGTCTGCTTCTGCAACTAATTCGCCTAGTTTGTTGCGAATCAAACATTTTTTTACGACCAAAATGTACACTATTTCCATTTTTGGTCAATTCACTGACCGATAGTAGGTTAGTCGTAAGGTCTGGCACGCACAGGACATTTTTCACGTTCACTTCGTATCCGTGACTTGTCGTAATTTCCATATCTCCGGAACACAAAACAGGTACTTTCGTATTATTTGCTACAATTATGTCTGGAATATCCGGCGAAAACTCTTTATTTTGCAGCCAAGCTTCATTCGCCGTAAAGTGCTGACTCGCACCGGAATCCACATAAAAATCGCTTTTATTGAAGTCTCCACTAAGAAAAACAACGCTAAACGCGTTAGTCTGCTTTTTCTTTTCTGTTTTTTCATTTAACAGTGGACATTGGCTTCGATAATGGCCTGCGTTTTTACATTTATAACAGGTTATGTTCTTCGTGTTTACATTTGAGTTTGACGTTTGAGAGGTTTGTTGTCTATGCTTGCTAGTGTTGCTGTACTTCTTCTTCAAATAACTTTTTGCAACTAATGCTGAATTGCATTCCGTTTCACTTACTTGACTTGATTCCATATCGAGTAATTTGGTTTTAATTGAATCTGCCGTTATACTGATTCCAGAGTGCTCGATAGCCATAATCATAGGCATAAATCGTTCTGGTAAACCAGCAAGCATCAATGAACCTACCCACTCATCATTGATTTCGAAACCTGTACCGGATAATCTCTGCGAGGTTTCAACTATTTGTGTCACATAATTCGTCATATTATCACAGTTTTCCAGTCTGATGGATATTAAATGACGAAGCAAAGTAATCCTCCGCGAAAATCCTGAATCGTCGAACAAAGTCTTCAACGTTGTCCACAATTGCTTCGTGGTCTTTGCATTCTTTATATGCACAAATAACGATGAATCAATCGTCAAAATCAGTTTTGCTCGTGCTTTTGCGTCTGCAGTGTCTGCTGCTGCTGTTATTGCAGTCCCGTCTGCTGGAGGTTCTTCCTTCAGATACTTGTTCGCGCCTTCAAGTATCAGCAAATTTTCTACTGCGAACGCCCAAATCGTCGTAATTTTCGCGACCCTTAAGCTTTGGCACGTTCGTCAGAAAATTAGAACTCATTTTCACGCACTAAACACGAAAAAAACACTAACAATTACTAATATTTTTTATTAAAAATACGGGAAAACGCCCATAACCTCTAAAGAAAGTAATGAAACACACGGATGACGGTTGACAAGTAACGGGATTTTATTTCATAAGAACAGATATTACCATAGACATATGTTGTTACATGCCTGTACTAGATGGCGCTAGGAACTATATTTTAAACTTATTTTGATATATAAACAACAGTAATGATAGCCTCTTCACTATTAAAGTGGGGCAAATATAGCTTCAACGCTGTGAAAGCGGAGCACTCGACACAATGGTTGTGGAGTAATGATAGCCTCATCACTATTAAAGTGGGGCAAATATAGCTTCAACGCTGTTAAAGCGGAGCCCTCGACACAATGGTTGTGGAGTAATGATAGCCTCATCACTATTAAAGTGGGGCAAATATAGCTTCGACGCTGTTAAAGCGGAGCCCTCGACACAATGATTGTGGAGTAATGATAGCCTCATCACTATTAAAGTGGGGCAAATATAGCTTCAACGCTGTTAAAGCGGAGCCCTCGACACAATGATTGTGGAGTAATGATAGCCTCATCACTATTAAAGTGGGGCAAATATAGCTTCGACGCTGTTAAAGCGGAGCCCTCGACACAATGGTTGTGGAGTAATGATAGCCTCATCACTATTAAAGTGGGGCAAATATAGCTTCAACGCTGTTAAAGCGGAGCCCTCGACACAATGATTGTGGAGAAATGATAGCCTCTTCACTATTAAAGTGGGGCAAATATAGCTTCGACGCTGTTAAAGCGGAGCCCTCGACACAATGGTTGTGGAGTAATGATAGCCTCATCACTATTAAAGTGGGGCAAATATAGCTTCGACGCTGTTAAAGCGGAGCCCTCGACACAATGGTTGTGGAGTAATGATAGCCTCATCACTATTAAAGTGGGGCAAATATAGCTTCGACGCTGTTAAAGCGGAGCCCTCGACACAATGGTTGTGGAGTAATGATAGCCTCATCACTATTAAAGTGGGGCAAATATAGCTTCAACGCTGTTAAAGCGGAGCCCTCGACACAATGATTGTGGAGAAATGATAGCCTCTTCACTATTAAAGTGGGGCAAATATAGCTTCGACGCTGTTAAAGCGGAGCCCTCGACACAATGGTTGTGGAGTAATGATAGCCTCATCACTATTAAAGTGGGGCAAATATAGCTTCGACGCTGTTAAAGCGGAGCCCTCGACACAATGATTGTGGAGTAATGATAGCCTCATCACTATTAAAGTGGGGCAAATATAGCTTCAACGCTGTTAAAGCGGAGCCCTCGACACAATGATTGTGGAGTAATGATAGCCTCATCACTATTAAAGTGGGGCAAATATAGCTTCGACGCTGTGAAAGCGGAGCCCTCGACACAATGGATGTGGAGTAATGATAGCCTCTTCACTATTAAAGTGGGGCAAATATAGCTTCGACGCTGTGAAAGCGGAGCCCTCGACACAATGGTTGTGGAGTAATGATAGCCTCTTCACTATTAAAGTGGGGCAAATATAACCTCGACGCTGTGAAAGCGGAGCCCTCGACACAATGATTGTGGAGTAATGATAGCCTCTTCACTATTAAAGTGGGGCAAATATAGTACCATGTCGACATCTCATTTATAAGAAAATATTTATTTAATATGTGTTTTAATTTTGAACTATTAATTAATGTGCATTATAAAATTACATTAAAACTTTAATCAACACAGTTAATACCGATTTTCTGTTTGATGAATATCTCGTTGCACAGTAAACCTAAGCTTCTAAGTACTCACGGAAAGGAGAATTATTATTAGACGGAGTCCACAATATTACACAAATCAAGTATATCTTTCCATAATATATTTCATTTTAAAATTATATTACATTATGTTAATCAAAGCTGTCTAATAATAACAAAGCGGGTAACTAACTGATAATCAAATTTAGGAGTCGACCACATCGATTGGACCCAAGACTCGACGATACCGCGATGTCCGATTAAAGCCTACTACCTAATCCGTCATGATCCATACGATAGATTCACTATGGCCCTCATATGGGGCATGGGGCGCACGGTATCGGAGCACGCATAGCACGTCCCGTTTGTATACGTCGATTAATGGCATTAAACACTTTAAACTGTCAGTCAGACTAAATAGTCTTCCAATGTCTTATAGATTGTGTATTGATTGACATTACACCTGTATATTTATACCTATAGGTATCCTCATAAGACGCTCATTAAACTTGTTGGTACTGTGTATGTACATTTGCATAAAGACGCGTTTTGTTATCATTCATAGGCACTTATTACCAATCGGCAAGGATTACCATTGTTATCTGTTTTATTGTATGGTAGGGTAGATCGGACATGGTAAAAGCCGCTTTCGTGAAACGATTACCTAGTATATATTAACTTTATTCAGATATGGTTTGTATATTTAAATCTGTACGCGAAAGCATCTCGTAAAAAAAAGAAATTGTGAGTGAACATTGCATTTTATGCTATCATAAAATGAAATCTAAATAATATTATATTAGTAAATAATACTATAATAGTACGTATTACAATTATTTAAAGTTCAAATTGTAATCTATTTGTAGCCCCATACTAATTTTTTCCGTAATTTATTTATTCAAAAAAGAAGGTAGGTAGTTGTAGTAAGTGATTTCGTATGAACGTAAAAATTACTTACTTGATTTCTTAGGTAATAAGTTTATTACGCTAAACGAATATACCTACAATTTCAAATTGAAAGTTTAACTGCCATGTAAGTATGGCAAACGAGACTAGACTTGCCGAGCTGAATAAACATCAATTTTTCGTTCGAGGGTACGGCGGTCGGCAGTTCAAATAATGTTTTGATTCTATACTTCTTGTTCAGCGCACAATAAACATTAATCGAAACACAATTAGGTACACATATTTAGAGGAACACTATTTTGGCGAAAATACGTGTGACTCGGACTAACACAAAAACATGTAATGAGTACTGGAGAAGCGATGTCGAAGCAGGAACGCAGCGTAGCGAGTGAGAGGGACAGCGCGAACTTGTTTTTTAAATACTATAATCTCTAAAATGTGTGACTTGGACTGCACGATAACGTGTACTGCTGCTAGTAAATTATATTTGTTGTCTTGGATTTGGATACGAAGTATAATTAAGTGCAATAACGCCAAATGGCCAAATTGCCAAATGAATTTAAATATTGAACCAAAAAATGGCCATATTATTACAGGTCGGCGCTTACGGCTGTTTTACGACGTGTCCTGATTGGTTTTGGTTAATTAAGTGTCCTTTATACTGTAATGGGTTTGGCATATAAAATTGGTTATTAGGTGTGACTGGTGTAGTTTTTTTATGGTGTTTAAATAATAATAGAGCTGAGTTGTAAATCCATATTTAAAATTTTTGCGCAATTTCCATGACTGTTTTTTTTTTTTATGGTAGAGGAGGCAAACGAGCAGACGGATCACCTGATGGTAAGCGATTACCGCCGCCCATGGACACCTGCAACACCAGAGGGGTTGTAAGTGCGTTGCCGGCCTTTGAGATGGGAGTACGCTCTGTTACAAACAAATTTCAGTTTTTTAGGGTTCCGTAGCTCGAAAGGAAAAAACGGAACACTTATAGGCCGAGAGGTGTGATATTTCGGCGGTTTCGTGGGAATCTGCCGAATCCCGCACCAGAACAGGTGGCGCAACCGAAAACTGCGTCGTCAAAATGATATTTATTTTTTAAGAATTTTCATTCAGATATAAAATGAAATTTATTGTATGTATGTTAGTCTGTAAGGTATGTATATATGGGCCATAGTTGCGTGAAAATAAATGATATTTAATTTAATTTAGTTTTAGTCCGTCCGTCCATCCACCCGTCTGTCTGTCAAGACCCTTTATCTCAAGAACGCGTGGAGGTATCGAGTTGAAATTAAAACCATATACTAAGGTCTATATTCCGTTGAAGCTGTGAAAAAATCTAACTTCTGAGTTAACGTAAAATAAAGATACGGCCGTTTTTGCTGCAAGAAACGTATATTTTGACACTCGCAAGCGAATCAAAATGTATAGGGTACATCCCGCAGCCACACCTGTATTAACCATATTCTATAACGCTACTTACCTACCCAAAATGACGTCAACTTTAAAAATTCTCGCTACTTATACAACCTAATGAATTTTTATTAGTTTGAATAGCCAATAACAAAACTTCTTGAAACCTTTTAGATGTTTTCGGCAAATTACTAAAGTATCCATTAGTACTCATATTTCACTTTATTATTACAGTTGGTGTTTTTGAATACCGAAGTCATGCTGTTATTTAATTATATTAAAAGTTGATGCTGCATATAAGTTGCGGTTTAAGAGGGAATATAGCTTTGCGATCCTAACGATATAACGGTATCTATTCTAAGAAATTCCATTTCGGGAGAAAACGGTTTCCACTGACTAATCTTAACAAATTACTTTGTTTTTGATGTCGATCGCTTCAGCATAATATATATATTCTAGGTTTCAAGGTTTCGCTTTAAAAAAAAAAACTCTTTTTTTATTGCATTCCAAATTAAAAAAAAAGGAAAACTTATAAACCTAGTTTTTCATTGTGTCAATAACATATTAAAATCATGGAAAATATTTAAAGGTAGAATTTTTTTTCTCTTTTTGTATGGACGATCGCGTGGTATATTTCCCTCTTAAACATCACGTTAATGTACCATATGCTAAAAAATAAATACATTTCATAACACGAACTTAAATAGCCGCCGCCATACAATCGAAGTAACTCTCTCATTTTAAAACAGCATTTTTTTGAATACTACGTCGGTGGCAAACAAGCATACGGCCTGCCTGATGGTAAGCAGTCTCCGTAGCCTATGTACGCCTGCAACTCCAGAGGAGTTACATACGCGTTACCGACCCTAACACCCCTCCCTCCCCTCGTTGAGTTTGGCTGCGGTTTTCTGTAAGGTGGAGGTACTTCCCCAGTTGGGCTCTGCTCTAGATCTGGAATGACATCCGCTGTGCTGTGCCCTTTCACACAAAGCGAGATGACATTCACAATGCCCATACCTCTCTTGTGGACGTAGTTTAAGGACGTACCCGGGTCCAGCATTCATATTTTGAAAAAATGTATACCACATTTATTGTTACTTACACAATTCTCCATCGAGTAGCATTAAAAAAAATATGATTTTCTCAGAAAAGTAGGAATGTCCTCTTTTCGGCCGATCTAGCCCATAGTGGGCCAGTGCAGTGGGCCTGGGTCGCCCCATGTAATAAAAACAAAAGCAATTTTTTTCTTGGCGCCTTCTGGGCCTGCACTTCTCTTCGCAGCCTACCGCCCGGGCCATGGCCCCCTTGGCCCTAGGGTAAATACGCCCGTCGCCCATGATCTTGCAAGTCGGTTTTGACCTCCTTTTAATAGCCCCATCGATTTCAAACTTTACTAATAGTTTGGCCAGGCATTGTTTCATTCCAAACATAGACAAACACAATTCTCTTTGTCTTACGCTAGTATTAGTACACCCAAAAGAAAGGGATGAGTATAGTTTTATTTTGTTCTTATTTACTATGACAAATTTGGTTTGCCAAACTATGTATGTAATTGAGATATCAATACAATAACTTGGTAATTATTGCACTATTATTTCACTATTACTGAACTACCTATTTGTTTGTGAGTCTAATTTTATGGGGGCATTAAATACAGTCGGCAATGATTATGAGTGTGTTTTAAAGTATTTTTAGGCCGAAACTTTTTAACATGTACCCCTAGTGTAAATTTATTCGATAGCGTGATGTAACGTACGCGTTTGCGTTAAGTCTCATTTTGTATGGGGTTTTGAGTTTCCAAAACGTCCCGCTTGGCACGCTGTTTCTAAATCCCATACAAAATGAGACTTAACTCAAACGCGTACGTCACGTCACGCTTTCGAATAAATGTACACTAGGGGATCTGTAATCCAAAGAAAATCAGTATAATGACAAAATAATGTATATATACCCCTACATTTACCTACCTATAATTAAATAGCAGGTTGTATATACCTACACTTAAACAGCAGGTTGTAAAACCCAATGTAAATCTGGCATTCACGAGCGATTCACATTTACGATTAATTTAATTTAAATCCGCTGCGTATCGAATGGTGTATACCAAATGGACAATTCGGTTTATTTTTATGTGTAGCTTTATTTATTTTATTCATTATATCCATTAAAAAAGGAATTTCAGGACGAAGTACCACATGTCGTTTGGGCAGGAGACGATTTAGGAGCGCATATGCTTCTTTCTGTCGTAACATTTGTATATCCTCCCGAAAAAAAAACAAATACATATTGAGTAACTGACGTCATAATTTAAAGGTATTTAAAGAATTCTCGGCATTTATCTTCGTATCCAACATTCATGATCACTCTTCCAGCCGGCTTTTGAATTTTTAGTAATCTCTCGTGGTCAGAGTTTCCCCAAAGTTTTATGCCATATGACCTAATAGAGTGTACATAAGCAGAAATAGTATGATGGTATTAGACACTTACGTGATATAATTGTAAGTACTTGTTTAAGTTTATTTTAGCAAATTAATTGTCTATATGAGTTTCCTTATAGGACTAATGTTCAAAACTAACATTTTAATCATAACGGATTTTTTATACAGGAGCCATTTAAGACATCTACTACTACTTAATTAATTATATTATCCAATGTTATCATGTCCATAAGTACATAAAGGCCTTACACTAATCCCCCTTACTTTGCTCTATTCAAAACGGTGCAAAGTTAGTTTAGAACTCTTTCTACCTCTGTGTATAAAACAATAAAACTTTTATAACCCACTACCAAATTACAAATGCTACAAACCTTTTAACAACTTTTGTTATTGCTGTTGATTCTTTTTTTATAAACCAATGTCAAATGACCCTGATACGTAAGGACATGTAGAGGATACGCTGGGCCATCATACTGGCTCACTAAGATGGGCCAGCGCGTAGAGAAGCTTTTGGTGTCGGGTGGCTTATGGCGCGGTGGGATGGCTATGGGCCACGGGGTCGGTTTTTCGTCCGCACATCAAAGGTAGTGGGCCAGCAATGGTGTGTACGCATCTACACGTGGCCTATTCCATAGTGCGTGCTCTCAACCATTGCATGGCCATCTCGCTGGTACAGCGCTCGGCCATCGTGCAGAGGAGCCATAACCATCGCATGGCCATGTCGCTGGTCCAGAACTAGGCCATCATGTACAGGAGCCATAATAAGTGTTTATAATCTGGGCTCTTATACTGGACGATTGAGAGCTAAAATTGTCCCAATCATGACCAAATGAAATTGAGTGGAAAGCTTCGAGCAACACCGGTTTCCGACACGTCGGAAGGGAGGAGCCCAAGCGATATCTTACCGTACAAATCGTTCTCCCATTTTTTTCGGGGGGAAACGTGCACACAGACGCACTTCTCACTCACTACATACAAAATCCAATCAGTAATGACGATACAAATACATAGAAAATGACACACGTCAAAGACAAATTGACGGTTCTTGTGTACGGACGAGTCACAACAGGCCCGCGCTATGCCCAGTTGGGCATGTGCTTCGGCTCGACTCCCTTCCCGGTGTTGCTCGAAGGTTGAAGGTATTTTCAACATTTCTGCACCTTATTCTATCGTAATAAGGATACGCATAATTTGTAATAAGTTTCAAGCAAGTCCACATATTCGGCTTATATGGAGGATAATATAAGATTGATTTTCTTATCATCTATTTAAGTTGACAAAGATGTATCTTACTATGAACGTTGTGTATAGATACGTCCTCGTCGAAGTAAATTTTGTTTGAGTTAGAGATATTCTGATATTAATTGATGGACTTTTAGGTGTTGTGTGGGTGGTGACTAATGGTGTTTTTAAGCGAATAGGTACATTTAGGTGTTATTTAATGATTCATTAATAATTTGTATTTGTTATTTGTTTGTTCATTATAAAAAATAAAAAAAAATGCGAGATGAGTTGGTCCATTTTTGACAAGCTTTTATTTAACTTGCCCTGTTATGTGGGACAAATCTGCGAAGCTAAATTTGACCCACTTTCCGATTTCCGATTGAGTTGAAATTTTGCATGCATATGTAGAGATGGGTAGGAGTGAGTAAATACTGAGTATTCTTTTTTTTTTTTTATTTATTCACTCAGTATTAAAAAAAAATATCACCACTCGATGCGAATATCCTATTTTCTGCTCTTGTATCGTAAATAACTATTAAACCGTGGAACTGTGGAAAGCGTTTTCTCCCGAAATGGAATCTCATAGAAAAAGTACCGTTATTTCGTTAGAATCGCAAAGCTATTCTTCC
The DNA here is from genome assembly GCF_033807575.1 of Cydia pomonella. Taxonomy (NCBI): domain Eukaryota; kingdom Metazoa; phylum Arthropoda; class Insecta; order Lepidoptera; family Tortricidae; genus Cydia; species Cydia pomonella. Next base: position 9,493,769 of record NC_084728.1, read on the forward strand.
CTCTTAACAATTTTATTTGCTGACAAAAACTTATTTTACACACTTGACGTTAAACTTATTCATAATAAAGTTTCCTTTAGTTTTACTATTATTGTAGAAATCTACTATAAAAGCGATTTCAATGACTATAATAATTAAACGTCGGACGAACTTATTACATACAGAAAATACATACGATAAGCAATTTATAATGATTGAGTTTAATTTCTTTGCCATATATTTTTCATAAGTGCTGGAGAAACCTAAACAGCTATAGATTAGGTTGTCCATGAGTTACTTTGTCTCGTCTTAAAACAATGGCGGGGATAATTGTGAATACACCACTAGAAGGTGTATTCCCATTTGTGCCCGCCCCAGCGCCCCACGTGACCACCGCCATACAAGAGGCAGGCACAGATGGGAATGATTTGTAGGTAGTGCCAATTCCCATCGGTACCCGGCCGGCGGGGACAAATTAAAATACACTACTAGAAGGTGTATTCCCATCTGTGCCCGCCCCAGCGCCCCACGTGACTACTGCCATACAAGAGGCAGGCACAGATGGGAATGATTTGTAGGTAGTGCCACTAGTGCCTATTCCCATTGGTACCCGGCGGGGTCAAATTAAAATACACTACTAAAAGGTGTATTCACATCTGTACCCGCCCCAGCGCCCCACGTGACCACTGCCATACCTACAAGAGGCAGCCACAGATGGGAATGATTTGTAGGTAGTGCCTATTCCCCGCAGGGCACAGATGGGAATTAATACACCAAATAACTAATAGAAGCCTGACTAAAGCTCATAAATGGCTCATAGTGTATTGTGCCGCTAGCGACTCAACTGTACTGCGCGCAGCTTGACTACGTCAAATATTGTAATGCCACGCAAGATGTTTTGACAAATAGAATTTTACTTTTGAAGCATTGGTAGCCAAGTAGTAATAGCGTGCAACTTTCGAGGAGGTCGCGGGCTCATGCCCCAGCTCGTACCAATGAGTTTCTCGGAACTTATTTACGGTATATCATTTCATAATCGCTTTTCCGTGAAGGAATACATCGCGAGGAAACCGGACTAATTCCAATAAGGACTAGTTTAGCCTTTGGGTTGGAAGGTCAGATCAGATGGCAGTCGCTTTGGTAAAAACTAGTGGCTACGCCAATCCTCGGCTATCATTCGTAACGTTTCTATGCCCAATATGATTTACGAACATAATAGATCGTCTTCATAAATATTATCCACAGCTTTGTCACCCTACCACGATACCTCCAAACGCCACTAACCTGTCAAAATAAATTACTACATTAAAACTGATAATGCAATTTACACCTTAACATTAAGCGAATATAAACCTTAAAGTGTTCGATATAGAGTTGAAAGTATGTTAGTCGTGTTTGAGAAATTATGACCATGATTTGGGTTTAAAGGTGAATTTGGACATTTATTGGTTTCTAGTAGATTAGGTTTATCGGAGTGTTGGTTGTAGTTATCTACTCCAATATCTGTCTGTCTGTCTACTATACTATGTTCTCTTTTTTTTGACGAATGGTCTGGCCTAGTGGGTAGTGACCCTGCCTATAATGTCGATGGTCCTGGGTTCGAATCCCGGTAAGCGCATTTATTCGTGTGATGAGCACGGATATTTGTTCCTGAGTCATGGGTGTTTCCTATGTATATAAGTATGTATTTAAGTGTAAGTTAATTGTATGTACCCATAGTACTAGCTTTGCTTAGTTTGGGGTGGTTTGGGGCTAGATCGATCTGTGTAAGATGTCCCCTAATAAGGTAGAAGTACTAATGCTCGACGCTGCATTAGTCACCAACATGGGCACTTTATTTCATGGAAATATAGGTTAAATTTGAACAACGAAGATTTTTCTGTATTCGATCTTAATCCTTATCACTTTGACATAAAGTGCCCATGTCGAGTACTAGTGCAGCGTCGAGCACTAGTACTTCTACCTTATTTATTTATTTGTTATTTCAGAAGAAATACTGACGTATGGCATGTTGACAACCGTATATTATATAATCTTATGTAATTATCTTTGGCACTAATGCCCCAGGGGCCCTCTTTAGATATAGATTTTTAGTTTTTAATTAGGTGTAAACTAATTTATTAAAAAGTAATTAAATGTCGGTCAAAATAAAAATAAACTAACTTATCTATTAAATAAAACTAAATTAAAACTAAAAACTAATACTAAATAAAATTAAAATGTCTAAAAAATTTGGCCCCTTTGGCATGGTTTGTTTGTTTGTTTGTTTTGCATGTTTTTAATTAGTTTAAGTTTGTATTGTATGACATAATTATATTAAATCATGTAATGTATTGATATTAGTCCAATTGATGTAATGATATGTGTTAGGCAATTTTTATAATGTAATCTATTTATTGTAATTGTTATTGCATGCAATTAAATTAAATTGAATAATATAATTATTTTCAGTCTAACACATGTGCTAGACTGAAAATTATTGTACAATAAAATTTGCGCATCGTTTAATTACGATAGAATACTGTACAATATTCTACAAGAACATCCTGTAACTATAATTAAGTATTCTTGCAAATAAATGTTATAGATTTTTTTTTATACTACGTCGGTGGCAAACAAGCATACGGCCCGTCTGATGGTAGGCAGTTTCCGTAGCCTATGTACGCCTGCAACGCCAGAGGACTGATTGATTGAAAAGGGCATGATGATGATGGAGACGGCAGAATGTCAGAAGCGGCCTACGTGCGTGCGTTGTCCGGGACTCGAACCCGCTGTATAGGTGCTGTATTCATAATGTGACCGGCATGGAAAATGAGCTCTGTGGTCCGTGGCCATATTTACGGGCGATAGCGATTTTATATGTAACAATTATTGTTTTAATCCTTATTGCACAAAAGAAAAAACTTTGGATTTTTGTCAGAGAGATTATGTGATCTTTTATTATATACATTATTGTTGTTGATGTTGTTATTGTTTTCTGTATTGAGATGTTTTTTTTGATACTACGTCGGTGGCAATCAAGCATACGGCCCGTCTGCAGTGTCCGTAGCCTATGTACGCCTGCAACTTCAGAGAAGTTACATGCGCGTTGCCGACCCTAAACTTGCCCCCCCTCGTTGAGCTCTGGCAACCTTACTCACCGGCAGGAACACAACACTATGAGTAGGGTCTAGTGTTATTTGGCTGCTGTTTTCTGTAAGGTGGAGGTACTTCTCCAGTTGGGCTCTGCTCTAGATCTGGAATGACATCCGCTGTGCTGTGCCCTACCACACAAAGCGAGATGACATTCGCAATGCCCATACCTCTCTTTTGGACGTAGTTTAAGGACGTACCCGGGTCCGCCAACTCTATGTAAGATGTGCAATAAAAGAAAGAAGAAAGAAGTGACAAGGCCTTCAGTGCCCAGGGCTGGTATCGAACCAGTGTCTTCTGCACTCGTGAGAAAATTCGTGACCTGGGTGGCATAGGTCGAATTTTCTCAAATTTATGCAATCTCTTAAGGGCTTATGACGCCTTCTGGCCAAATCTATGTAAGCTGTACCTTATGTGGTTCATTCAGCCCTGGGCACTAGAGGTAGCGTTTGTCCCGGCTTATTGCCACGGCTCATGGGAGTCTGGGGTCCGCTTGGCAACCAATCCCAAGAATTGGCATAGGCATTAGTTTTAGTAGTTTTGGTCACTTTTCTATCGTATATGACTATTAGAAGTGTTTCTACCTGAAAGAACACAAATTAAAATCTTATCATAAAATAATTTGATCTGCTCCTAATTCGCATAGATACACAGCACACACAGACAAAGAAGCATGGCGGTCTTTGCTATCGGAGACCAAGATCCACTTCCAGTCGAGTCGCTGCGCTACAGCCAGTAAGTAGTAGTAAATGCTCCCAATTCTTTTTTTTTATACTACGTCGGTGGCAAACAAGCATACGGCCCGCCTGATGGTAAGCAGTCTCCGAAGCCTATGTACGCCTGCAACTCCAGAGGAGTTACATGCGCGTTGCCGACCCTAATCCCGCCCCCTCTCATTGAGCTCTGGCAACCTTACTCACCGGCAAGAACACAACACTATGATTAGGGTCTAGTGTTATTTGGCTGCTGTTTTCTGTAAGGTGGAGGTACTTCTCCAGTTGGGATCTGCTCTACATCTGGAATGACATCCACTGGCTGTGCCCTACCACACAAAGCGAGATGACATTCACAATGCCCATACCTCTCTTTTGGACGCAGTTTAAGGACGTAACCGGGTCCGAATTCTGTTCAGTTGCCGCTCCCGCTCCGCCTGTGACTTAGCCCACACTCCCTATTACACATGGTAATTATGACAAAACAATTGGCAATTAAGTCCTGGCTCCGGCTTTAATTACTTAACACCATGCATATTGTGTACATTAGCACGTAATGCCGAATTGGGGTTCCGTAGGTAGTCAAAAGGTAGTGAAAAGAGGTCCTAAATTAAAATAATAAATAAATAAATATTTGGGGACAATCTTATGGCTCCTCTACACGATGGGCCATCACACTGGCCCACTAAGATGGGAAGCTTATGGCGCGGCAGGATGGCGATAGGATGGCCGCGGTGTCGGTTTTTCGTCCGCACATCAGAGGTACTGGGTCAGCGATGTTGCGTTACTAATCTACACGTGGCCTCAACAGTCTCAACCATCACATGGCCATCTCACTGGCCCAGCGCTTGGCCATCGTGTAGAGGAGCCATTACAAAAATTGACCTAGCCCCAAATTAAAAAAAAATGTACTATGGGCACTAGGCGACGATATTCATATGTTATAAACATACTTACATACATAGAAAACACCCACTACTTAGAAACAAATATCGATGCACATCACACAAATAAATGCCTTTACCGGGATTCGAACCCGGGACCATCTGCTTCCTAGGCAGGGCCACTAGGCCAGATAATCACCATAATTAATAATAATAAAATAGACGTAATAAGCTAAATTTATGACGTTATATTCATATTTCATAGTTTTACGACCCTTGTTACAGGAAGCCTCGTATTTCAAAAGGAAACGTTTTATTTAGAATTAAACGGGTTATATCAGTTACGTCGTTTTTTCAGTGTTGTACCACTTTTTACAAGTTACAAGCTTTAATTTAACGTGCAATGTATTCATATAAATTGCATCTATGTTGTTTGTGTTGATTGTACGGGGCAAATCTTGCAAGTTAAGTCTTCTGGCCGAAGGGTGTCGTGTTTCGGAGGTTCCGGGGCAAACTGCCGAATCCGACACAAGAGCAGCCGATTCAACGGAGCCACGCCGTTTTGTCGCCTAAATAGTGTTTAGTGTAACTTTATAAAATGTATATGAATGTTAGTCTGTAAGGTATTTGTAATATGGGCCTTGTTGCCTGAATCAAATTTTGTATAAATAAATAAATAAAAATAAACTTGACTCACTTCCCAGATTTACTAACTAAGAATTAATAGTCAGAAGCTTAAAATGTGCACACATATGTAAGTCGGGTGACAATGTAATTATGTTACCATCGAGCTGATATTATGATGGAGACAGGAGGTGGCCATTAGAACTCTGTGATAAATCCATAACCCAAGTTGATTGTGTTAGAGGTTGTAAAGGGGGCCACTGATTAACATTCCGCCGGGTGGTATCGGCCTGTCAGTTGTTAGGAACTGTCCGGCGGACTGTTAATCAGTGTACCCCTTTAGAATTGTGTGTATGAGTATTAGTTTCCTGTGGAAAGAAAAGTATAGTCATCGATAAAAGCATCATTTCGTAGAAATTTGACGTTTTTAAATCACACTTGCACAGTCTGTTCTATCAAAATCGCTGCAGTAATCTTGTTCTAACTCAATCATTGAAAGTTAAATTCCATCGCTCTGTTTTATGGCTCCTCTACACGATGGGCCATCATACTGGCCATGAAGATGGGCCAGCGTGTAGAAAGGGTAGTAAGTGGTGTCGGATGGCTTGTGGCGCAGCGGGATCAAAGTTAGTGGGCCAGCGATGTTGCCTTACGCATCTACACGTGGCACATTCCATAGTGAATGCTCTCAACAGTCTCAACCATAACATGGCCATCTCGCTGGTCCAGCGCTGGGCCATCGTGTAGAGGAGCCATAACCATCGCAAGGCCAACTCGCTGGTCCAGCGCTGGGCCATCGTGTACAGGAGCCATTACCTATTTGTGAGTATGGCTAATTTCACAAATGCTTACCGACATATATCACAATTTGACATTTACACTGAACTGTAAATGAAATGTCAAATTCGTACCAGTATTCAGTGCGAAGAGAAAGGTGGGTTACTATTGGAACTCACTTTTTTGTGACCTAATTTATCATTCTCGTGCCTAAGTTGATTAATAAAAGCTTAAAAAAAGAAGTTGGTGAGGCTCTGTGTACAAAATGTTGTCATTTTGGAGTTTTAGTTAGGCAATGCTATCGCAAACCAAGTTGGAGGAGGCCTATGCCTTACGGCACACCGAACTGAGGGATATATTATAAAAAACTAAAAAATAAAACTCATTTGAAATGTATATAGTTCGGAATAAATGGCTTTATTATCGCAAACCAAAATTTAATCTCTTTTTTTTTACTTATTTACTTAACTTATCTTATTTATCGGCCAACCTTCGTAACTGTTTTCGGTTACGGTTGCCCGAAAAATAACCGATAATCGGTTATAATCGGTTGCGTTTTCGACAAAAAAATACAAATTAACAATAAAGTAATTAAAAAATACGAGAATAAAAATTGCATTAGGGAACGTGAGAATTAGTCTTCGTTTTTTAATCAAACAAAGTGAAAATATTCTCTCCCGAAATGGAATTTCATAGAAAAGGTACCGTTATTTCGCTAGGATCTCAAAGTCATTCTTCCCCCTTAAATAGTTTTTTTTGTCGATTCAGTTATGTTTTTTTCCAAATAGCGGAGCTATGCATTTATTCAGTTTTTACGTATGCTTGCAATATCTCAAGTGGACGCGAATATGCTGAGAAAAGAGAAGAAAATCTTTTTGCTACTTCCCTACTACAGGTAAGTTCCAATCGAGTTATTCGTGAGTTCCCGTGTTACCGCCGCAGTCTCATATAATTTACGATGAGAGATATAAATATCTTGAAAATATAATTGTAGGTGTCGAGTCGGATTGGCGGTTATGTTCTGCCTTTATACGTGCGCGGGTACACACCTACCACATGTGTTGAGATTTTGATACTGTAAAGGGGCCCACTGCCCACTAATTACCAGTTCAACGGACTATGTCGGCCTGTCAGTTCTGTTATTCGCAATTGTCAGCTTTTGCGAATAACTGACAAGCTGATATCGTCTCGTATCGTTTTTAAGTGTGCCCTGAAAACAGATTATTAGAATTCATATTGCGGAAGTGTGACTTATATATGAAAAGAAAAATGGTACGTATTATCGGATGGTACCTTCCGATTTTTATCTCGGATAAAAGAAAAATCACGTTTAGAAAATGACCCATATTTTATTATGGTAGAGGAGGCAAACGAGCAGACGGATTACCTGATGGCAAGCGATTACCGCTGCCCATGGACACTTGCAACACCAGAGGGGTTGTAAGTGGGTTGCCGGCATTTAAGATGGGAGTACGCTCTTTTCTTGAAGGTCGTATCGGTCCGGAAATACCGCAGGCGACAGTTCATTCCACAGTTTAGCTGTGCGAGGCAGAAAGTTCCTGGAGAAACGCACATAACAGTAAAATTATATCATATTATCATGTTAATAACTAAGTATAAACTAATATAATAATATAAATATAATTAAAATAACAAAAGCGAACTTATCCCTATGAGGTCCCTTCCAGCTAACTTCAATCAAAAACGTTGGTAGAGGCTAATCAGTTTTACTTTGACTACTGATTCCTAAACATCACATTTATAGAATTGACCTGTCGGCTAGGAGAGTATGTAATTAGTTTGTAAACTACCTTCGAAATAGTTCCAAAACTTCGACAAAGCAATCAAAAGACTGGTCAGAATTGGTAAATGGAAATGGAAACTAATTTGTAAGCAGTTTGCACAGTAATAGTATATTAATGATGTATTATGTTTTGCAAATTTTGCTTTTTCCGTATTAAGTGGTTTTGGAAGCATCCATTGCGCGAGGACCGACATGCACCAGGCCATTGTTAGATTACCAGCAGAGTTTGCGTACTTGGTATTTATTAATTAGTTTGTTAGATTAAATTAAAATAAACACTTATTTATACCGCGTCGGTGGCAAACAAGCATACGGCCCGCCTGATTATAACATGCGCATATTCACGAAGCACTACCGTAAAATAATTGGTTTTAAGAAAATATTTATCTGTGTAATAAATCAACTTCACTGCATGAAATACGGGGTAGACTTATTATTATGATTTTAAGGGTAAGGCCTGAATAAATCAGTTGTTTCGTTGACTTGGAGTTTACTTTCGTCTCATACTCATAAAAGCCTTAATTAATACTAAAAAAAAATTAAAATCATCACCCATGCGGTAGGTGTGTACCCTCCCAAAACGCAATAAATCCTTTTTTTGTACCAGATGTATCCTTTAAGGAGAAAGAGGCGGATTGGTAACCGATATTTAAAAAAAGGATTCTTATTTAAATGTTGGTTGCGTTAAACATTTTTGTATATATTTAATTACAGGTGAAGTGTTATAAAAATGTCATTTATAATGAACATAGTGAGATCACAACTATAGAATATTGTACGGTCGAGGAAATTGATTCTTTAGCAATTTGCGGTTCAAGTAAATTTGGTTGTACATACTTATGCTATGAACTTTCCAGTGTAAAGTGAACCACAACCTGCTAAAGAATCAATTTCCTCGACTGTACCTGGTAATATTACTATCTAAGGAGGAACAGGGAATTGATGTAATTATGTTTCACAGCTTCATTCTTTGCGATTTAAAGTTAACATAGTGTAGTAGCACCCCCAAGCATCAGCCTTGCACGGTTTTTAGAGTCTTGTACTGGCAACATTTAAAAAAGAAAAAGTTACCCCTTCCACTACCCCCACCTGGCGACGGTAGGAACCGCCATTTTTACTTCATTATTCATTCCCGTGCTCAAGCCTTCGCACGTGTACCTTCCACTTTAAACATGGGTGGTTCTTTTCAGACGACATGATAGTCGATTCTGAAGCACGTCAAGAACGAAGCTTGTCGCCGCGTGGTCACGTGGCCTCGCCGCCGCCGCCTCGCGCCGCAGCGCCGACGCCAACACCAGTACGAGACCCGCCACAACAACCATTGTCCCAGCCCCCGACGCAACAAGAGCCGCCGCGACCAGCCTCTCCGCGCCCAGGCCCGTCGTCTGCTCCAGATCTACCAGAAACTCAACCACAGGTACTTTCGTCGTCCCCTAAGGATCAAGAACTCGGTGACGACATCTTGCTAATGCTAGGCGATGCTCCAAAACCAGAACTGGCGTTAGGTGACAGCATACATACGGATGTGGCCAGTAGGTGGCATGAAATCTTACTAAAAGGTTTACAAAAGGAGGTTAAAGAAAAGCTTTTTTAAGAGTACCTCGTGCCCAGCAATTGTGACCTCTTAGTTGCACCTACACTTAACGCCGAGGCTAAAGCGGCATTAACAGATAATTTAATAAAAAGAGATCATGCCATAATGGAAAAACAGAAACAATTAGGAATTGCTTTGTCAGCACTCGCGCAGGCCATGGATTTATTGCTTAAACCAGATGCATCTGCTCAAAATATTTTGAAACCAGTCAGTGATGCTTGTCGTATCTTGTGCGATAGCCACTATTTAGAAACAAAGACACGTCGCTACTTTGTGGCTTCGTCAATTAACACCGATCTTAAAGAAACGCTTACTAATACAGTTAGAGACGGTTTCCTCTTCGGAGATAATATAACTGACAAATTAAAAGTTGCCCAATCTGTTCAAAAGTCTGGTGAAATATTAAAACATACGCCAAAACCGTTAAATAATCGTTTTAATAAAAATAATTTTGTACTTAACAAAAAGTCGCACAAAAACAATTTAAACTTCAAACCCCTGCATCAAAGGAGGCAGAGCAAGCCAGATGCAGGGCACTACCGACCGTCGCCGCGCTCCAGCCGCCCGAGCGGCGCCCGCGCCCCGCGCCGCCCGAGCTCGCCGCGCCGCCGCAGCTACCGGAGCTACAGGAGATAGCTGAACACGAGGTACGATATGCAGGACGATTACGAAACTATACCCATAAATGGGCACAAATCACTTCGGATCCTACGATCCTTCAATGGACCCAAGGGTATAAAATTCCTTTTACTTCTGTGCCAACCAGAAGAGATTGTCCTGCTGTTTATTCCAAGACAAGATCGGAACGATCTGAGTATGAAAAAGCTATCAATAAGCTTTTAGAAATTAATGCCATTTCTATGTGTGAGCATGATCCCGACGAATTCATTTCTAGTATTTTTCTTGTACCTAAACCAAATGGCGAGAAAAGGTTCATTCTAAATTTAAAATGCCTCAATAAGTTTATCGAAACTCGCCATTTTAAAATGGAAGACTATAGAACTGCGTCTAAATTGATAACTCAGGATTGTTATATGGCTTCTATTGATATTAAAGATGCCTATCTTTTGATTCCTATATATAAACCACATAGAAAATACCTACGGTTTATGTTCAACGATACTTTATTTGAGTTCAATTCTCTCGCGTTTGGTTTATGTACCTCGCCGTACGTTTTCACAAAAATGCTAAAACCTATAGTCGAGTACTTAAGACTACACAACTATCTGTCGTGTATATATCTGGATGATATATTATGTGTGGGTAGAACTCGTGATGAATGTCTTGCAAATGTCACTGCATCCAAATCTTTATTAGAAGATTTAGGATTTATTATTAATAGCGAAAAAAGTTGCTTTACGCCAAGTACAAAATGTAAATTTTTAGGATTTGTGTTTGACTCGCAAAGAATGACGTTAACGTTACCTGACTCAAAAGGAGACAAAATAAAAGATAAGCTTACGACATTTATCCGAATCTATAAATGTAAATTACGCGAATTTGCTAGATTAATTGGTCTTTTAATATCTGTCTGCCCTGCTATACAATATTCTTGGTTATACACTAAGCTTTTAGAACGTCATAAATATCTTTGTTTACTTAAACATTCTAGCTATGAAGCTACAATCACAATATCACCTGAAATAAAAGATGACTTGTGTTGGTGGATTCAAAATATTGACAACGGCTTTTGTCCGTTCAGATTTAACCAATTCCACTTAGAAATATTTTCTGATGCATCAAGATCTGGCTGGGGAGCATACTGTAATAATCAAAAAGCTTATGGTTACTGGAAAGAGAGTGAACGTTTGTTACATATTAATGAATTAGAGTTAAATGCAGCTTTTTTGGCTTTAAAGACGTTTGCAAACCAAGTTCATAATTGCGAAATTCTTTTAAGAATCGATAATGTTACCGCCATCGCTTGCATAAACAGAATGGGCAGCGTCCAATTTCCTCACTTAAATCGTATTACAAGGGAAATCTGGCAGTGGTGTGAAAGGCGTAAAATTATAATATTCGCGTCATATATCAATACTAAGGAAAACTATGAAGCTGACAAATTATCGCGTACTAAATTTTCTGACACCGAATGGGAACTAAGTAATAATGCATTCGTAAAAATAAAACAAACTTTTGGTATGCCTGAGGTCGATTTATTTGCAAGCCGTTATAATACTAAGTGTCCTCTATACGTTACCTGGAGGAACGACCCAGATGCGTGGACGATCGACGCTTTTACATTTTCCTGGAAAAATATTAATTTTTACGCCTTTCCACCATTCTCATTAATTTTAAAGGTCATACAAAAAATCATTAATGATAAAGCCGAGGGTATACTTGTCGTTCCAAACTGGCCCACACAGCCATGGTTCCCTCTGTATTCGAAATCATTAGTTGAAAAACCCATTTACTTTCGACCAAGTGCTAATTTGCTAATGTCTCCTTGCAGGTCGACTCACAACTTGCACAGGACCCTGTCGTTGATTGCCGCAAAATTATCAGGGACTCGTTACTAAATAGATCATTATCCCTCAGATCGGTTGAAATAATGTTATCTTCACTATCTGATAATACATACAAACAATATGGCCCATGCATCAAAGCCTATATTGATTATTGTAAAACCCTTGGCCATGATTATATGGAAATATCAATACCAATTATTATTGATTTTCTAACCCGTATTTTCGATACTGGCGCTAAGTATGGAACGATTAATAATTATAAATCAGCTATTTCATTATTATTAAGTTGCACTTTAAATGATGATCGAATCAAACGGTTTATGAAGGGCGTTTTCAAATTAAGACCGACATTACCCAAATATAATATAACATGGAACCCAAGTACAGTTCTTAACCACCTGGGCCAGAAATGGCCTAATGATCATCTTAGTTTGGAAACGCTTTCAAAGAAAACACTCACCTTGTTGGCGTTATGCTCGGCACATCGAGTGCAAACCTTTTCATTAATAGAGTTGAGTAACGTAAACATGCAAACCGATTCAGAAATTGTTATCAAAATTCCAGCTTTAATTAAAACGTCACGACCTGCGTCGTTTCAGCCAATTCTTAGACTACCGTTTTTCAACGAACGTCCTGAAATTTGTCCAGCGAGATGTCTTAAAACTTACATAAATAAAACAAAAACAATCCGCCATTCAAATAACCATTATTTATTTATAAGTTACAAAAAACCGCACAATAAAGTCACATCTCAAACGCTAAGTTCTTGGATAAAAACAACACTGCGCGATAGTGGAATAGACACTTCCATATTCACTGCACACAGCACTCGCCACTCGGCCACATCCACTGCCAACAAGATGGGTGTAAATCTTGACTTAATCCGTAAGACAGCGGGATGGACTGATGGCTCATGTGTATTCGCCAAATATTATCATAAAGAGATAATCACAGATTTTAATCAATTCGCTCGTTCAATTCTCTCTTCTGCCGAAGACCTGTAAATAAAACAAAATGTTGTTATTATAACTATTATAAGACTTTCTGATACATATAGATACATATATGATTGTTGTAAAAAAGTACGTTATACTAGTGATAAATTGTATACATTGAATATGTTTAAGATAAACAATTCAAATAAATCTAAAGATTTTTGGAAAGATGTTTGATTACATGTAATAATAATCATGATGTTTACTAATGTGAATAAATAAATGATTTGATATCATTAATGGTTATTACTTGCCTAAGTAAATCCTTGGATCCTTGACGCTTTATTTCACATTGGCATGCTCTGAACATCCTACACTATGTTAACTTTAAATCGCAAAGAATGAAGCTGTGAAACATAATTGAAGATCAAACGAACTTACCAAGTGAAGTTCGATCGAAATTATGTGAACAGCTTCATTCGACGCGATTTATAACAACCCGCCCTCTAATTATAAATATTGAGTACACAATGTTAACGCCCTACCCTCATTATACATATAGATGTGAAATAAAGGCGTTCAAATTATGCTGTAAACAAATGAAGTAAAAATGGCGGTTCCTACCGTCGCCAGGTGGGGGTAGTGGAAGGGGTAACTTTTTCTTTTTTAAATGTTGCCAGTACAAGACTCTAAAAACCGTGCAAGGCTGATGCTTGGGGGTGCTACTACACTATGTTAACTTTAAATCGCGTCGAATGAAGCTGTTCACATAATTTCGATCGAACTTCACTTGGTAAGTTCGTTTGATCTTCAATTCTTATTGTCAAAATAAGTTTTTTGCAAAAATATCATTTTTGGTACAAGCTTTTATCGCTGTCTGTACTTTTCTTTCCACAAGTAACTAATACTCATCGAGACAATTCTAAAAACTCCAAACACAATTAGGTTACGTTGTTTTATCACAGAGTTCCTATGTCCACCTCCTGTCTCCATCATCAGATCATCTCGATGGTGCCATAATATTGCATTGTCACCCGACTTACATATGTATGCAAATTTTCAGCTCAATCGGAAACCGGGAAATGGACCAAATTTAACTTGCAAGATTTGATTACAAACAGACAACGGTCAGGTGAAAGTAAATAAAAGCTTGTTATAAAAGCTTGTAAAAATAAAACATAGGTTTAGAATGTAAAATATTGAATAAGAATAAGAATAAGAAATATTTATTAGCACAAAAAGTTACAAAATTTAGATTAATATTGCCTGTTAAATATCAAAATGTGACCAAAATAAGAATGATGTCAAATGTCATTGAAAGTATTGACTTCAGAAATAATATGTGAATGCGTAAATTCTTTGTTTTTTATAAGCTTTTATAGGTTCTTCAAAAAAGGAGTGTACAGGTTTTTAAAGGGTCGGCAACGCGCATGTAACACCTCTGGAGTTGCAGGCGTCCATAGGTTGCGGTGACTGCTTACCATCAGGCGGGCCGTATGCTTGTTTGCCACCGTCGTGGTAAAAAAAAAAGTTTCATCTGTTCCGTTGTCTGTGGGTTTCAAAATTGCAAAACAAAATATAATTGTTAAGATTTAGTTAGTGAAAAAACTTTTCTCCCGAAAACTATTTTTTTTAAAGTGAAACCTATAAACCTAGATTATATTATTCTGAAGCGGTAGACATCAAAATCAAAGAGATTTGTTAAGATTTAGTTAGTGGAAATCGTTTTCTCCCGAAATGGAATTTCATAGAAAAAGTACCGTTATTTCGCTAGGATCGCAAAGTTATTCTTCCCTCTTACATAGTTTTTTTGTCGATTCAGTTTTTTTTTTCTTCAAAATGGCGGAGCTAGACAAGTATTTAGTTTTTAGGTATGCTTGCAATGTTTACAGCTCACCGAGCCCCTAGTTCTAGAAGTAGACTCCTTACATTACCTAGTAATTTGGTAAACTTTATTTATACGTTTTTCTGTCTGCGACCCTGTTACATACCTCTCTTAATCAGCTGTCACGATCTGTATATTCTTATCACTTCCTAACAGAACTGAATTTGCCTCAGATAAACCACTATAATTAGGTCCCCAATACACCAGTAACTATTAATAAGCGGAAAGAGGACGGACGGTACAAACGTAGTCCCCATTTTTCTCTCTGGATATTGACATTTTTGAAAATATTTTTACATAATATGATGTATATTAACCATAGCTATGCAGCATAGCATAACCCGGGTATGTCCTTAAACTACGTCCAAAAGAGAGGTATGGGCAATGTGAATGTCATCTCGCCTTGTGTGGTAGGGCACAGCACAGCGGATGTCATTCCAGATCTAGAGCAGAGCCCAACTGGGGAAGTACCTTGACCTTACAGAAAACCGCAGCCAAATAACACTTGACCCTACTCATAGTGTTGTGTTCCTGCCGGTGAGTAAGATTGCCAGAGCTCAACGAGGGGGGTGGGGTTAGGGTCGGCAACGCGTATGTAACTCCTCTGGAGTTGCAGGTGTACATAGGCTACGGAGACTGCTTACCATCAGGCAGGCCGTATGCTTGTTTGCCACCGACGTAGTATAAAAAAAACAGCAGTGCCCCTACGTTTGAGTTTTTTCTAATTTTGTGTTATTATAAAAATTGTGTCTTATTGTGTATAAGACACCATTGGTCTTATTTGTCTTGACCAAATGTCGAGTTCCGACGCCGCACCAAGGTGCGAGACGTAGGTGAGGTCATTACCAAGCTGACATGGAATTGGGCGGGACATGTTGTCAGGCAGAGTGATGGCAGGTGGACATAGATGTTGACGGATTGGTGGCCGCTTTCGGCGTACCTGGCGTCCGTTGGTTGGATATTATTGATATTTCACCGACATCTGTAAAATTTCTACCGCTTTATGCTTTAAAAGTTAAATATCCAATTCGTCCTTTATGTTTTCTATGTATTTAATGAAAGCTACTGCAATTGGTTTCAATATTATTAACCAATTAAAACTGTGGTTTTTTGCTCCAGTCATGGGATGTATGGCGCCATTAATATTCAAACTAACAAATATCAATGAAAAATTAAACTTAAGCAGCTCTTTGGCTCTTGTTTATGGTAAAATGTTAACGATTAAGCGATTAAAAACTGATGGTAAATACTTGTTTTACAGGATTTGTCTATACCATCCCATTACTGGTGCTTGTTCCATTATAGGGGTGTTTACTATACAGAAAAGAACACATAAGAAAAGTTAGATTGGTTAACCAGTTAACTTTGGGAACCACAGCTGTAGATCATTATAATAGTCACACTGGTGCGCATGCTCGGCAGGATAGGGAATAGCAAGTTGCGCGCGCGTCGAATTGATCTCCTGCCTCTAATTGGACAGAACAGAAAACGTGCATTATGCCACCGTTGCGACACCGGTGAGTTACGCAGTACTTGCCACTTATGTTCTCTGATCTAGATAGTGACTTTTAGGCCAATTGGAACGTACACTGATATTAGAATGATGTCATTTTTATCTCGTTTTTAGGGTTCCCTAGCCAAATGGCAAAAAATGGAACCCTTATAGATTCGTCATGTCAGTCTGTCTGTCCGTTTATGTCACAGCCACTTTTTTCCGAAACTATTAGAGCTATACTGTTCAAACTTGGTAAGTAGATGTATTCTATGAACCGCATAAGAATTTAACACAAAAATAGATAAAAAACAATAATTTTTGGGGGTTCCCCATACTTAGAACTGAAACTCAAAAAATCTTTTTTCATCAAACCCATACGTGTGGGGTATTCAAAAATGATATTGAGGTCTCTAATATCATTTTTTTCTAAACTGAATAGTTTGCGCGAGAGACACTTCCAAAGTGGTAAAATGTGCCCCCCCCCCCCCCCCCCCCCGTAACTTCTAAAATAACAGAATGAAAAATCTAAACAAAATATACGATATACATTACCATCCAAACTTCCACCGAAAATTGGTTTGAACGAGATCTAGTAAGTAGTTTTTTTTAATACGTCATAAATGGTACGGAACTCTTCATGGGCGAGTCCGACTCGCACTTGGCCGCTTTTTAGCTTTAGGAAAAGGGTATACAATCATGACGCCTTTTTATAGAAAACACTTTAAAAGTTTGTAACTATTACTAATGAAACCAAAAGAATGTAAATGAACATATAAGTATTACACTGTGCACAGACTAGAGTGCAGCCGTCGAGAGCACTCAAGCCTGAAGAAGGACCCCCGATAGGTTCGAAACTTTGCCAATAGCGACGAATAATTCAAGTGATCAACCGTGTCAGTGTACGTTCTAATTGTGCTTTCTGTTACTTATAAATAAAGATTATGAAAAATCTTTACTTCGGGCAACTATTGGCACATAGATGAATACAGTGAATACCTAAAAACAAGTATAAATATTATTAAATTATGTCTTTAAACTAAAAAATGGCAATGGTAATGGTGGTTTAGCAGTGAGACCGTGCGACTCCCTTAATTTTCGACGCTTAATACCCAAAAATATGGAGCAAATTCTGGTCGTTTACTTGAACAATAGTAAATAGGACATTCACGAAGAAAAAAATTGTGATGAGTAAAATTATAAAATTGTCTTGTCTTGTCAAACGAAGAAGAGTACATTGAGTTATTATACAATATACACCGTGTTTTTTTGATTTGCGTTAATTTCGAGGGTGCATTCCTGAGCTTAAATTATGTAACTTTCTCAAAAACACCGATATTCTAATTAACTCCATGTCGGAGATAATCAATCATTAATCTTTATCTTATAAGGCCCTTACGAGCGTGTACACTTGCCTTAGGGCCTGTTTACTTATTGATTAGTGTTTAGTGCGAGTTCATACATTTGCTACTAAACGTAAGTACTATCTCGGACGATCGACGTTCAAAATGACATTGATATGTCAGTTTTCAATTGTTTGGTTGAGTTAAATGTAATGCCCGTGTTACAACAACGCTATATGCAACATTTAGTTACTTTTTATAAAAAGTTTTTTTTTTTTAAATTAACTATGCCATTTAGTTCTCTTAAACGTACTTACCGATACCCCGAAGTTAACGAAATTCAATAAAAACACGGTGTATAATTATTATTTTACTCTTAATAAAAACATATTTTTACAAGCAAACCCTTGAGTGATCACTAGTATATAGACCTAGCATCGATAGTCGAGTTTATCGATACAGGAACTCCCTACTTGTCAAACAATTTTGCCCCACGGAATCCTATGTCTGGTTATCGATCTTTTAAAGATCTTTCCAAGATCTTAAACGCGTCTTAATCATTTCGACCGTTAACTTATAATACCTATCTCAAAGTATTATGTATGTAAATAATATGTAAACAATCAATAACTTGGCTGCGTAGGGTTAAACCCTTTAGCATAATTGTTCCAAACGGGTGTGTACTACCGTAATGCCCTCATAATGCAAGAGTATTGTCACAGGATTGCATGGAGAATAGTATGGATTTTTTCTCAAACTTGCTATGAAATGATGACATGACTTACGTCAAATTAGGTCCGGAAATACTACATATCAGGTGCGATGAGTGAAGATGATATGTAAAGGAATTTCATACTGCCTTACACACCTAGGACTGTAAAGCAACCTTCTTTTGTTTTTTAACGTCAAATTGTGACACAACGTCTTGGCAACCAACCATCAACTAGCTTCAGTTAGCTTGGTACGGTGATTTGTTGTGCATATGCGTTGCTAATAAAACGGCGGTGGCGCATCGCGGACTTACGCGCGTAAGGTTGTACACCGCTGGTAGAGTGGCGAGCCGAGTAGGTCGCCACAAAACAAATTGACTACAATTTTTTGTTTTAATTGCAAGTTTGAGAAAAGCACTATACATATCTCGGCGAGAAACGGGGTTGCCGGCCGCGTATCTCTATATATCTACTTGGCCTGCAACCCTACGTTTCCCGGCCTCTATAGTAATGTACTATTACATCACGAAAACCTATACTCTGAATCTTTAGGTATTTAAATAAAAGTAAACAAAGTCTACCCTCAAATGGCTCCTTCAGCCAGTTGAGGGATGAAAATATTACATGATCATATAATGTAGGCTAAAGGCAGGCCGTTCAGTGACAGATCCAGGCGATTTTGTATGGTTGGTTAACCAGTAAATGTTATAACTGCCCGAACATGTACACATTGTTTGTTTACTTTTATTTAAATACCTAAAGATACAGAGTATAACAACACAATTCTTACAATTGAAGCTACACTCTCAATTTTAGTGTTCCGTACAAAACTTTGTTCACGAAACAAAACTTTGTTCACGGAACAAAACTTTGTTCATGGAACAAAACTTTGTTCACGGAACAAAACTTTGTTCACGGAACAAACGTGAACACCTATGGGATCACTTCGGTCTTGAGGGCGCCACTACCACATTCTGGGGGCTTACCACGAAACAAGAAATTTTGTTATGTGCCTGTCTATCACTCTTGCGTATTCGAGCGATAAAGAGGCCAGATAACGAAAATTAGATTTTCGCGGTAAGCCTCCGTAAACAAACCGCTTTGATGCATCAATGTCATAATGTATAAGTTACTTTATAGTTTATGTGATGTGATAGTGCTGCTCTCTGGCGGCAGAACATTGCAGCAATACTCCCTAATTAAAATCCTCTTTAATATTTAAGTATTATTTAATACAGATTTAGTAACGCACCGCATCCACACCATCTCGTCGTAATTTTGTTTACATATCATAAACGGCACAATGCTCTAGCATTGTAATGAGTGCGCCTACGCAAGGGACGTATCCTGACACGATTGATAAGCGGAAGCGGGTAGGTATCAAGCGGCCTTTTTAGGGTTCCGTAATCAACTAGGAACCCTGATAGTTTCGCCATGTCCGTCTGTCTGTCTGTCTGTCCGAGGCATTGCTCAGTGGTCGTTAGTGCTAGAAAGCTGAAATTTGGCATGGATATATACATCAATAAAGCCGACAAAGTCGTACAATAAAATCTAAAAATTTAATTTTTTTTAGGGTACCTCCCCTACACGTAAAGTGGGGGTGAATTTTTTTTTTCGCTTCAACCCTAGAGTGTGGGGTATCGTTGGAAACGTCTTTCAAAACGAATACGGGTTTTTAACAAACATTTTTTGATAAAGTGATATTCGGAGATAATCGCTCCGAAAGAAAAAAAAAGTGTGTACCCCCCCTCTAACTTTTGAACCATAGGTCCAAAAAATATGAAAAAAATCCTATAAGTAGAGCTTAAGAAATACATTAAATGAAAACTATAGCGGACAGGATCAGTTTAGCTGTTTTTGAGTTATCGCAAAAAGTTTTCCCTTCATAGTAAAAAGACTTACTTCAATTAGGTACTGATTAAGTATGCAAATTTGCCTATTTGTTTAACTAGGCTGAAAGGTACCGTTTCATCCCTTGGTTAACAATTTACTATACTTTGAGCTCCATTTTAGCTTATTGTGACGGAAAAGTAACTACGGAACCCTACTCTGAGCATGGCCCGACATGCTCTTGGCCGGTTTTTTATAATTTACTATAGCCCGTCCCTTTCTAATTTATATAGTTAGAACAAGACTGATAGTCTAAGTCGTGCGCGAGATATCTTCTCGGCATACTCGTGAGTCATGCTAGCGGTACCGCGCGTTCAGTCGTCGCCTCGATCCTTTGGAATTAAAATACTAGAACCATTATTCTATGTGTGCACTAATGCCATCGGCCTTGCGTGCCTCTCTCGGACGCTTCGGGACTTCGGCCTTCGCATTTAAGATACTTATGGAATTTTCAGGAAGCATGCACAAGTCGGACACTCTGGGCCTCGGCTCTGTGAGAGGCCCGGCCTTTGGTCATAGACTTATTGTACTTTTGTTCTTTGTCTGAGCACTAATCTCCAGCAGCTCGACCTTTGGCCTCGGCCACGGGTAGGCACGCCTCTTCGGGACGCATTGTGATGAAATAAAACCTTGGAAATGGATTATAAGCATTTGTAAGCTGCAAAGGGCTCGGAACGTCGCATCGGGATGTGTTATAACCCGTTTCCATAAGTTTTATTTCTTTCCGTTACGACTGGTTTCTGATCCGATCCGACCCATTCAGGTTTTTCAGACTTTACAGGACAAAAAGACCTATTTTTTGGCTCGTGTAAAACAATCCCGCAACAAAGACACTATGGAGTGTGGAATTAAAAGGAGTGAAATATCTTATGGTAGAATTGTTGCAAAGGTGTCCAGCTGTCAGCTATAAATAATAGATCCAAATCTCTCCAGAGTAGCGCTAGAGTAGCTAAGAACCTAGGCGTTATTGCGCTGTCTATGATTTGATTTTTCAAGTATTCTAGGTATTGTAGTGCCACCTATTTAAGGTTTTTTGATGACACTTTTTCGTACATGGAGATTTTATTTCTTACCTCCACCTTCCATAAAAGACACCGATGTGTGATCATCAGAAGGCCTACCGTGAACCACGTTCGACGTGTTGCCTCCCTGTCACACTTACGTACGAATTTACAAGTGCGACAGAGAGGCAACACGTCGAACGTGGTTCGCGGTAGGCCTTCAGCTTCTGCTTTGTACTCCACGCCAAGCAATAACTTACCATCCAGTAGGTTCATAAAGCGACATCTATGTAAAAGTATTTAAACTATTCCTGTAGGTGTTAATATTGTCACTTTGTAGCCTCTTAAATAGAGTTACTGTTACTGTGAGATAAACATATTGGTTTTAAACGTCAAATAATTTGATTATTTATATCCTTTATTGAAAAGATGATAAATATAAGTTACATTAATTGTATGAAACAAAATTGAGACTACTTATGAAATAAAACTACTAAAACTAAACCTACCTAGATAAAATAAAAAATCCTACAATAAACCCTGGCCTCTTGGCAAGGTGCCCATCACGCAGGCAGCATTCCCGCGCTGTGTCGCCTTTGCCACAAAATAAAAAATAAACAGAAGTTCCGTTCCCGCCGTTCTTGAAAATAATACCTAAACTTGCCCGACTCACTAGGGTTGCTTCTATATTAATTTCGAATTTTAAAAGGAGTAGGTAATATAAGTTTACAGACATACATACATCGATTCGTTTAACATACATCTTATCATGTTAGAGACTGGATTTTGACGTACATGACAGTAGGTCTACGTAGCGGCGGGGACGTCAAGCGAGCAACGCGCGCACAGCCCGACTAAGCTCTGCCCGAGAGTGCCCGAGAACGCCTGTAAATGTAACGTCTGTGTGCGTAAATGTCACGTCTGTTTGCGTGCGGCGAAAATGGCACTTTGTACTGAGCGGACTCTCTGCTCCGACGCGCGCCGCCGCTATTTACTTTGTGCCTGAGGAAGTAATAGTAAGTTTAAAATTATAAACATTAGTCAAAATTTTAACAGCCTCTCAGCCCAGTAGAATACCTATTGACCTACGAAGTAGGAGGTCCCGGGTTCAAATCCTGGTTAAGGCATTTATTTGGGTGTTAATTAAAAAAAATATTTAGGTTGTGTCGTTTCCAAGCAAGAAGTCCCACTCTGTCATAAAGATGCTTTGACAGGTTATTCGTATAAAGATACAAGCAAATCTCGTCATTATGGTAAGCGACAAAGTGGAACCTTTGACTAGACTTCGACACATCGTCCCACCCACAACATAGGTCGGTTTTTGTAAGATTGTCCGATCTTCTTCTTTTTTTCATCCTGTTACCCCCTGCTGCGGTGTAGGGCTCGAACCATTTTCTTCCACTGACTCCGGTCCTGGGCAGCTTGGGTAACCTCCTCCCACCCCATCCCCAATACACCCAACTCCGATTATCATTTCTAGATTGTCCGATAATATTTAGATATTTCATTTATGTTTAAAAATTATCAAGCTCATAGCAGAGTCATAAGTTAAAATCTTCTTCTTCTTCTTCCTCGCGTTGTCCCGGCATTTGCCACGGCTCATGGGAGCCTGGGGTCCACTTGACAACTAATCCCAAGATTTGGCGTAGGCACTAGTTTTTACGAAAGCGACTGCCAGCAGACCTTCCAACCCAGAGGATAAACTAGGCCTTGTTGGGATTAGTCCGGTTTCCTCACGATGTTTTCCTTCACCGAAAAGCGACTGGTAAATATCAAATGATATTTCGTACATAAGTTCCGAAAAACTCATTGGTACGAGCCGGGGTTTGAACCCGCGACCTCCGGATTGCAAGTCGCACGCTCTTACCGCTAGGCCACCAGCGCTTCAGTCATAAGTTAAAATAAGGCACTATGCTGACACTAAACTGTAACCAGGACAGTTTCTAAGTGATAATACTGATAATGAATAAAATTAATACATTTAACTCTAAGAACAACATTAATATTTATACTACAAATCAACTTTGGTGAACATAAACGTCTCCCAACTCAAACGTAAATACCGCCTCCGTTACGTCGGTGAATTCATAGCTAACAGACGAAAGAGTATATAACTATAAACCTATAGGTACTTTTAAATCAACTATTTCACCATTCGCTCGAAAAACTAGTTACGTCTAAAAATACCCTCCATTGTCTCCGAAACAGTAGTAATTTCGATCAAAAAATTCAATATGGCGCACTTTTTATATTTGTGCTCCACGATTAATGTTTGCTATGATAACAGAACTGATTGCTTTATGAAACAAACGGAATGTCGGGTATTTGTTTATTAATACTGTTTTCGATGTGATAGCTTTTATTGAGAGGTCACTTTTTGGAACAAATATAGCTGCCAATGTATTTAAAATATTAATTAGGGTCGGCTAAGGTGCTGTGGGTTCCGCGCGAAGAGTGGTTCGCGCGAAGAGTGCCCTGCTTGGGCGGAGCCTCGCGCTATCCTGTCCTCGGCCATAGGCGGAGACCTCTCGCTGCCGGCGCTAATACGCCGCACGCTCAGCAGTGAGGAAGCGTGGGCGGCAGTGGCGTCACCGTCCTGTCGCAAAAGGAGGCTGCAGAGAGAATGCGCGAGGACGATGCGAATTCCCTCCCTCAGCGCCGTAGGAGGCCAGGTCGGCGTCAAAGGGCATACGCAGCCCGAATGATGCCGCCTTAACGGGAACCTGCGGGTGATGGGCCGGGAGTTCCATCAATCGCCTAAAGAGGTTCCGAGCTGGAAGGCCCTCAAGTGTTCCGAGGCGTCTTCAGCGGAGTAGGCAGCATCCACAAAAGACGAGCCCCTAATGGCAACGCCGACGGGGTATCGGAAGTCTACAATCGCGAAACCCCGTCCACAAAGCGCGCGGTGGAACACCCCAGGGGGTTTAGTCCGTGGGAGTCGGACATACCCACTCGGCTTCTCCCGTGCCAGTGGGATCCATAACGGATTCCCCCTTGGTCAAAAAAAAAAAAGGTGCTGTGGGTTCAGTGGTGGCGGCAGGCCTATGGAACTCTCCGTGCGAGCTCGCATTTATACCTACGAATCCAGTGACCGGAAAAACATGGAAGCATTCTGTCCGCTAAATTATAGCCCAACGTAAACTACCCTGATGTGGGCGGCGCTTACAAACTACTCGATTGGCAAGTACAGTTCGACCGAATTGACAGTCAGTGACGGATGGCTAAATCGGCTTATGAAAACAACGTTTTTTTTTATAATTAAACATGTCTTAATGTGTCGTGTTATTCTAGTCATTCGAAGGACAGTGCAATCACTTTTCACGAGTAACTAAATAGATAGTTAACTTCAGTAAAATTTGGAAGTCCTTCAATACGGCTTGATTATGTGGGGTAATTCTGTCGACGTTGAAAGAGCATTCATTATTCAGAAAAAATGTGTTCGGGCTATCTGTAACGCCTGGCCTGAAGACTCTTGGTTTCCACTGTTCAAAAAATTGCAGATACTCCCCTTACCCTGCTTATACATAAAAGAAATATGTATATTTGTAAATAACAATAGACCTTTTTTCAAAAAACGTGGGGAACTGATACATAGATAGACCCGACCAAATATTATGAATTTGCTACATAAACCACGAGCTTATAAAATTATTTTCAAAAAAATGTATATAACATGTGTATAGTAATATATACATAATCGATTACCTAATGACATAAAATTATTGAAAGGAAATAGATTTAAGAATAAACTGACTGCTTGGCTTCTTGATAATTGTTTCTATAGTGTACAAAAATATTTAGATCACAACTGACATGCTGCTGAAATTTCTAGTTGATAATTGACATTCATATTCAGGAAATATTGTAAATTCTATTTTATTTATTATAACTTTGACATTTTGTTTAACTTCGACCCTCGATTATTATTTTACTTGACATTGTGTAAATTTGATATTTTTAAATTATTTTCTATTTATATATATATTGCCTGTTTTTTAAAATATTTGCACGCCTGCATGCAGACTGAATGCACGGATTTTCTTTTATCTTGTAAGACCTTTATATTACTGTGTTCTATGCAAATAAATTCTTTGAATCTTTGAATCTTTGAATAAATATGAAGAATAATAGTAATACATTACATTTATTTAACTACCTAAAGATACAGACTTTCTTTAGTCAACATAGACTAACCATCTTATCTTATCTTCTAATTACCGGGGGCCCTTGCGGATACACTTCGACCCATAGGGATCTTTTGTGTAGTTGCCCCCTAAGGAAAGACCCATTAGCTACTCAAGAGCCTTTTTGACCATTTCCATGTGTCGGATGATGGAGCTTATGGGTAGCCTTTTGAATTCCTTTGGTTCCAGATAGCCTGCTCCAAAGTCCTTCATTCTTTGTCTGGCGAGGGCGTGACATTCACACATTAGGTGTGTTACTGTCTCTTCCTCTTCACCACACATTCGACAATCGGTGTTGTCAGAGTGTCCCATCCTGGCCAAAACCCCTTTGACCCCATGCATAATGGCCCGTAAACACCCCTGTTATAATTTGGAGTTGTCTCCTGCTAAGTTTCCATAGCTTTTTGCTCCAACCGGAGTCTACTTCTTGTATGAAGAGCTTTGAGTGCTTTAGACTAACCATACAGACACACACTACAGACTATAGAGTAACCATAAGGGGCTCCCTAGCGCCAATGACTTTCGATCTGAATCCCTTCTTCTTAGTCGTATACTCTTGTCAGAGTAATCGTGGTCATTGCGGTCGTTGTACGGCTTTTTTCGCTGTTTCCCGCCATGCTTCTCTATTTATTGCCTGCTGCGCGCACAGATTCAGAGGTGACCCGGTGAGAAAATTACACAGAATCCCTTAGTTTTCTAATATTTTTTGTAGCTTATCATATTAACAGCAATGGCTTTAAGCAATATAGTATCCCATATTTACTTCAAAGTTCACTGTCTTCGGGATATTTGGAATAAAAGTTAAAAAATTGTAGGCCAAGAAACTGATTTTCTGGCCATAACTTTTGTATTAATAAATATAAAATTAAAATCTCTGACCAGTTTTAAGAGACGTCAAAGACGAACCTAAATGTGTACATTTCGTACATGTCAAATCCTTCACGGCAATCGAGTAACGAAAAAAGTGGTTTTGTAGATAAAGTTTAATAAAATTATAAAAAATAAGCGTTAATTTCTTTCAAAATCCGGCAGACCAGAATGGAGATAAGAGATTGAAGAACCGATAGCCGTGTGTCTTATAATTCTATCTATAGTGCTAATGTAGTAGTAACGACTCAAAGCTTGTCATAAATCGATTAAAACCGCGGGAAGCCCCATAAGTTCTAATCTTTAAGATATTTAGATCATTGTACTGAGTAATCACAACGAACACAGTTTTGATGAGAAAATAATAAAGTTATAAAATACTTAATACAAAAACATCACTCGAGTCTGAGGTATGTCATTAAAAAAGACTTTTTGAGCGTTATAATTAGATGCTTGAACCTCAACATGTCTCTTTACATTCAAGTTTGACTTTGAAAGTAGATTTTCAAGATATAGAACTTAATTAGACACAAAGCTGGATTCGAATTTTATGCGACGTCAAATATTAGGTATAGATAATGATATGGATCGGATATTTCTAGTGTCAAACGTGACGTTTTTGTTTAAAAAACCGGCCAAATGCGAGTCGGACTCGCGCGCCGAGGGTTCCGTACAAACCTGTAGGTAAACGGCAATGCGCATGTAACTCCTCTGCGGTCGCAGGCCTACATAGGCGGAGACTGCTTACCATCAGGCGGGCCGTATGCTTGTTTGCCACCGACGTAGTATATAAAAAAAAAGCTACCTGCGAAAGCATTTTTGCCCAAACTTTTACAGAGACCTTCGCTAACGCTCGGACATCTATCAATCACAAAAATACCCTGTTGACTAAAGATACTTAATAAAATTTCACGAAGAACAAAATGCACATTTATTTTGCTAACCGTTATTTAATGACGTGTTGATGAAAAATAGGTCTTATTGCAAAGACATAAGAGATATAAGCTGGAAACCATTGCAATCTAAATTTTGGGCGTGTCTGTGAGTTTGATGTATAAGAGGTTATCACGAATTTAGGCTAAGAGCTAGGGCTACATATTCTTTCTTTGAAATTTTATTAAAAGGTAACACTAGTGGTCATTCCTCCATACAAACGTACTCGACTGTTTCCTCCGTGGTTTTTGAAGCTAGAGGAATGAGTTCTTCAAAATACATTATTATTAATATCTGTGTCGGACTGTTTTGCTTTTTTATATTTTTGTTTCTTAAGGAGCTAGTACACTTCTAATATTCGCAAAAACGGCCTAATTTATTAGGCTGCAAAGAGAAGCATGGTATTCAAAACTGACATCAATTAACTTAAAAAGCAAAACAGTCCGACACAGATAATTGTATACCCATTTAGATGTCGAAATTTCGTTACATTTGGTTAAGTTTTGGAGGAGGAAACAGTAGTACGAAACATCGTGTTTTGAGACTTTAACACAGGATTTTTTGCCTAACCTAGCATTGTCCTTATCGCACTAGTTTTAGGAGCCGTTTCCGTTAGCGAGACAGATATAAATTTTAAATTTCCTTTATTATAAGCAAATGTTTATTTTTTAGATAATGGTCCTGTATCTTTTGAAACAGGTATACAAAATTACAAATATGGTCTCGCCGGAAGATCAGCGCTGACTTGGGTTAGCATTTTTGCTGAGACGGGACCACTTCGTGGTAAACTATTTATTTATTTTATTTTATAAATATATTATGATATGACTGTACTTTAAATTTTATATTTTGTCACACGTATATTCTGTATTCATGCATGCAAATTAATAAATAGAAATAGCTTTTAATTTTTTTTTAATATGATAATAAGAAATCTTAGATTTTTGTGACGTTTTTGGAAAAATAACTACATATTTACCTTTACTATTGAATTGTCATGAAAACTCTGATATTCTGACCCATAAATTAAAAAGTTATCATATAGTTGTGAAAAAAAAGTAATATAGGCTGGTTTTAAAATAATAATAGTTAAGAAACGCGACTTAATCGCGTATTAATTTTTAAAGTTACTTCCGATTAGGTCCCATTTTTAGGGTTCCGTAGCCAAATGGCAAAAAAACGGAACCCTTATAGATTCGTCATGTCCGTCTGTCTGTCAGATCGTGAATGTTAAATCAGAATAAGTAACTAAACACTTTATTGTGCGAGAAAAAGGAAATATTGATAACATCAGATATAATGTAAATGTGTAGTACAAAGGAAGCACTTATCCCTAATAGGTAAGGTTCAATTTTGCGTAATTTCTGACGCATTAATGCCTATTATTATCCAAAATTGTAGATGCAACTTTACAAGCACGCCACAGTTTAAGGGTTGGTTGGGGTAACAGAATTAAATTCCAAAGAAATGGCTATTACATGCTATTAATGTACTATTACATGCTTTGTATCATTTGTTTTTTTGTAGTGTGCAATATAGAATTTTATTATTATTATATCTGCTTGGCGATACAATAATAATCTTTCCCATCACGGATTAATGGTGTTGCGGACCTTTGGGAGGCGTGCGCGGAGCTGAAGCCAACACGTAGAGGCCCTTTTGACACTTTAATAAAGGGTATACTGGTTGCGGTACGGCATTCGTACGAAACAGTCGTGCTTGGTTAATTACTTTGTTTACCTGTATCGTATTGTTATTATCGCAGCGGCGTCTTATCTATTAAGCGGCCGGCCGGCCACTACGTGTGGCTGGTTGCTTTGCTAAGCAAAAATGGCCGGTAATGACCAGGAAAACACAGATGCCTTATCGGTAGATGGATCGTTAAATAGTTCGCCAGAGAATGATGGGTATTTAAGAGGACACCAAAACTCGGAGGAAGAAGAAATGGAAGTAGGAGATGAATCAAACCTTAGAGCGGATAAGAGGGAAAGGGATGACGATAATGGAGAGGAGGAGTGGATAACAGTGAAAAGCAATAAAGAGAAGAAGATGAAGACCGCTGAGTCAGAACTTTACATTTCGAGTGTAAATAAACTGCCAAAACAGTTTGCATTTGCAAAAATATTAAAAGAATTAGGATTAACAGATATTAAAAGAGTAAAATACCTTAACCCTTATAAAATCAATATATCTTGTTCTACAAAATGCGCAGAAAGTATCGAGAAGTGTCAAGCGCTTATTGACAAAGGGTGGAGAATTCAAAAAGTGTGGGAAAACAATGTGTCATACGGTATTATAAGGGATGTCGACCTTGAGCTGTCGGACGAAGAAATATTAAAAAGTATTGAGTGTAGGCATCAGTCAAAATTGGTTTCAGTAAAACGCCTTAATAAACGCAGTACAGAAGGTATGGGATGGGCTGCAAGTGAGTGTGTACGTCTTTGTTTTGAGGGTCCATGGTTGCCGCCTCACGTTTTCGTGGATAACTTGCAGATCCAAGTTGAGCCGTTTGTTTTCCCGGTAACACAGTGTGCGCGTTGTTGGAAAATAGGTCACACTACGAAAAGATGTCCATCGAAAGAAAACATATGCCCAAAGTGTGGTGACAAGCATGAAAATTGTATGGCAACAACATTTAAATGTGTGAATTGTGGAGGTAACCATATGGCTTTACAGAGAATATGCCCTGTATTTCGCAAAGAGAGGAGACTGAGAGAAATTATGGCGGAATTTAATTGTACCTATAGAAAAGCCTTGCAGGTATATGTTGAACCTGAACATGCCATACAGAAGCCAAACGAGATGGATCTAAGTAATAAAGTATTCCCTCAGTTAAAAACTCAAACTGAAATCACCACGGTGAAAACCTCTGACTGTACGCCATTATTCACAACAGTTCTGACAAAAGCACAAATTCATGAAGAGTCTAAACCGAAGCAGTCAGCGAGCCCTTGACAGCGAGTACCAAAACAAGTGAGACGTCACATATTAGAAGAGAAGTTTACAATCGACAGAGATGAATGTTTAGATCAATCAGGTTCGCGCGAAGCGGAGGCAGATAAAGAAAAGAAAATAGACAAAAATTTTCTTAGTGAGCTTTTAGGCAAATTAAAAGACATAATATTTGTTAAAAAAATAAGTTTTAAGGACAAAGTGTTCCAAGTTATTAAGTGTTGCATCGAGTGGTTTATTTTGCTGTGCGTGGAAAATATTTCAGACTGGCCGGTTGTTAAAAACTTAATAGATATCTTAAATGGGAAGTTCACGTAAACAAGTTAAGTTAAACCTATTGCAGTGGAATGCTCAAAGTCTTCGACCGAAAGTGTTGCTTTTAGAAAATATTTTAATAATGGATAAAATCCATATTGCAGCCGTGAGTGAGACGTGGTTAGAACCTAACAGCTACTTAAAGGTAAACAATTTCAATATTTTCCGACACGACAGAGACGACTCATACGGTGGTGTGGCCCTTTTAGTTCATAAATCTATAAAATGTAAGGCTATAGATATAGAAAATAATAATCCGGGCATACAGATAGTCTGCTTAAAATTATTTAATTGCGACCGATTAGAAAATATTTTATCAGTGTACTGCCCTTCTTCGGTCAAAACTAGTCTTAGCGATTGGGAGGTCCTATTCTCAAGATTTAATAGAAAAACATTAATTATGGGTGATTTTAATGGTCACCACACTAACTGGTCGTATAAAATTGACCAGAGAGGATCCCAGTTACTAGATAGTTCAATTGGTAATGAGTTTGTGTCTCTTAATAATGGGGAGAGGACTCGTATACGGTTAGCTAACAATCATTTACAACAGTCGTCGCCAGATGTGACTTTCGCATCGTCAGATATCGCACTGTGCTTCGATTGGAAGATTTTAAATGAAAGTTTGGGAAGCGATCATTTTATGATTAAAATTTCTGCCAGTTGTTGGGACAACTCCACAGGTGACGCAAGTTTGAGTCGTAGAAATTTAAAGGCAGCTGATTGGGATTCATATAAAAACCTGCTAACTAATCTGTTTGTCAATTTTAAAGTGACGAATAATTTGCAATCTTCATATGACAGTTTTATAGAATATATTTTTATGGCAGCTGACTTACATATTCCATCTATTAAAATTTGTTGCAAGCCTAACAGTAATTTTTCACCAAAACCTTATTGGAATCCAGCCCTGTCGAAATCGGTAGCAATGCGGCGGTTAGCACTTTCACAATTTAGGAAAAACCCAACTCCTAACAATTTAGAGCATCTTCAACTCAGAGTACAGGAATCCCAGAGATTAATTCGGAAAGCGAGAGATACATCATGGCAAAATTTTTGTTCATCGCTAAATGAAAATGTTACACAAGCTGATATGTGGCGAAAAATGAGGTGGTTTAAAGGGTATAACAATAGGGGACCCCATGTGGACCAAGAACGGGCGCAACAACTCTTATACAGTTTAACGCCGGATTACGTCAGCAGAGAAGACTTACTTTTCAGCTCTAGTAATTCACTAGTAGAACGTCCTATTACAAAACAGGAATTAGAACGAAATATCCGCCATAAGGACACCTCACCCGGGCTTGATAATATCTCCTATTCCATGATAAAAAACTTACCTGATAACGCAAAATGCATCCTTTTAAATTTGTTTAATCATTTTCTAAGTACCGGTTTTGTACCAATACAATGGCGAGATATTAATGTTATTCCTATACCTAAACCCCATTCGGAATCTTTACGACCCATATCGATGATGTCCTGCTTATGTAAATTGTTTCATATTATCATTACAAATCGCATGGAATGGTATGTGGAAAGAAAAAACATTCTATCGCAATACACCACTGGTTTTAGGAAATGTAGATCGACCTTGGATAATTTAACTTATTTAGTATCGAAAATTCAAACCGGTTTTGGGGATAATCAGCACACAATAGCATGTTTTGTAGATGTGAATAGCGCATATAACAATGTAGATGTTTGTTTCTTGTTAGGCATACTGGATAAAATTGGAGTTGGGTCAAAAATATGTCGTTATATTTGGAATTTTTTGAAACACAGGAATTTAAGTATATTGATAGATGACAAATCTATTATCTGTAGAAGTACTAGTCAGGGCCTAGCACAAGGGGATCCTATGTCTCCTTTTCTTTTTAATTTAGCAACCTTAAATATATGTAACACCGTTAAAAAATACGAGGATATACACGTCTCACAGTACGCAGATGATTTTGTTATGTTTGTTACGGGTCAGAAACTAGGCGAGAGTGTACAAAAACTGCAAGCTGCGCTTAATATATTTTCAGTGTTATTGTCATATATCGGGTTGGACATTTCGACATCTAAAAGCAAAGTTTGCGTATTTAAAAGAGGTTTTTTGAGGGACTCTGTTTGTCTTCAAATAAATGATATTCCCTTAGAAACAGTAGAGGACATAAAATATTTGGGCCTTTGGCTGGACAGACATTTAAAATGGAACAAACATATAAAGGTTATTGTAGAAAATTCTTACCGATTTTTAAACGTTTTTAAAATTTTAGCTGGCCCTGGGTGGGGTATGCACCAAACATATTTAAGGAGACTATATATAGCATCTATTCGTAGCAGATTGGACTATGCCAGTTTTCTATATGACACTAGTACCAAAAAAAGTTTGAGTAGGTTAGATAAACTTCAGAATCAGTGCATGCGTACAATAGGAGGATTCATAAAAAGTACGGCAATACATGTTATGGAATATGAACTGCACCTCCCACCGCTTTATATCCGTAGATTATATCTGGCGAGTAAATACTGGCTCAAGTCGAAGTCTTTCGTTCGTGCTGATAATATTGATATTGTAGACAACCTAACCATAAACACTCAAAACCGGTTTTGGAGACGAAAAAAGAAGCCATTGTTAGTAGAAACACATGAGTATTTCAAATCGAAGGTAATGTACTCAACTAACCAATTAGAGATGTTTTCCTTAAATACGTGGGTCAGTGATATAGATTTAACTGAGGTTTTAAAGTTTAATATTAGTAATATAAATATACCTAAACGTCAATGTGACCCAGTCAGTTTAAGAAAAACATGTACGGACTTTATTACATCAACTTACTCAAATTATTATCACATTTATACAGACGGTTCTAGGGATACCAGTGATTCCGGTCTGGCTGTACTTGACCCTCAGATAAATAGTAGTATTAAGTTGCAGTTGAAGGTCAAGACATCCTCTATGAATGTTGAATTGCTGGCAATTGCAGAAGCCCTCTCCTACATTGAGTCGCTCGATACGGGTAGCTTCGTGGTATTTACAGACTCAAGAAGCGGTTTACAGCACTTGGCTCGATGCACCTCGAACTATCGAGGCGCACCGATAGCCTATAGCATATTAAGGTCGATTCGCAACTTGCAGGCAAATAAAGCAGTCATAGTTTTGCAATGGGTACCGTCACATATTGGGATACCGGGCAACGAGGCGGCAGACCGACTCGCTAAAGAGGCGTCCACGGACGGACTTGTGACTAGGTGGTTACCATGTCATAGTGATCTTTTGTATGCAGTAAAACAGAAGTGCTGTGATATGTGGAAACAATATTTTAATGAAAGATCACTAAGCAAAGGTATCTGGTATAGGACTATACAACCCAATCTGCTACGGATTCCTTGGTTTGCAGGGTTAAATATGGCCAGATCAGATGTTGTTACTGCTCTCAGGCTGCGTTCCGGACACATTCCACTTAATAGTTTTGGATTTATAATGGGTAAGAACCAGTCACCAAACTGTACCGAATGTGGAGTGAAAGAAGATGTGTTCCATATCTTGGTGGAATGTGTTCGAAACGAGGCTGAGAGGATAAACTTCATGCAAAAATACAATTGTGATTTATATGATATAGGTGAAGTTAATTTAATTTTGGCCTACCCGCAATCAAAACAGGCGAAGAAGCTATATGAGATTGTTAACCTAGGTATTAAGCGTAGATAATTATTAATAAGAGTTGATTTGTTTTGCTATGTCACAATAAGGGTGACATTTTCAATTGTGAAAAAACCCTTTTTTCAATAAAGATTTAAAAAAAAAAAAAAATAAAGGGTATACCGAGCGGATGCTGCCCTTGCCCGTGTCATGGGACCCACGCAGAGGCAGCACCCGCCAGGGTGTAAGGACTATCCAATAATAATTGTTATTAAAGTATTAGTATTCATATTTGAAAATGAACTACTAGCTCTTGGGCTACAGATGTGCCGCGTTAATAGCATCTGTGTTGATTCGGATTGACGCACCGCCCCGCTTATGGCTGCAGTCTTCATACCCCAGTTAACGAAGACGATAATCCATCACTTCTTGAATTTAGAATTTGTATGGCAAATAGCAAAACATAGTGAAATGTAAATTATTGTATAAGAGCTATATTTAACCTATGTTTACAAATAAATATATTTTGATTTTGATATTTTTGATATTGTACTGCTCGCCATTAGATGTGGTTTATCGTTTATTGTATTTCAGAAATTTATTTCGTAAGTACAGCTTACGCCAACACACTTATAAGGAAATTTAAAATATTAAACTACAAAATTCAAAAAAAATATTCTGCACGTAGTCCTTAAGTTTTTCTTTTACAAGTCAATACAACATTTATAGCATAGTAACATCATATAGTGACATGAAAAATACATAACAATATTTATAAATACAACAGCCAATACCTGGGTAAACATTTCATTATAATAATCTTAAAATAAATAATTACTACAATACAAAAAAGATGTATAGTCTCTATGGTTAAAAAAATTGTTTAAAACGGCTAAAGAATGGAATGCGCTACCGCCATCTGTATTCCCTGATAAATATGACCTCGGTCTCTTTAAAGCAAGAGTGAATAGTCTACTACTGAACCGGTGAGCTCCATCTTAGGCCCTGTCTTCACTTTCCATCAGGTGTGACTAGAGCCAATCGCCGATAAATTTTAATAAAAAAAATACATTAAATCTGGAGATGTAAAAGGTCCCCAATGTCAGAGTTCTAATATCTATAACAAAGGAAACTTATACAAATATTATAAACGTCAGTAGTATTCAATTATCACAAATGAGTAATACAATTTTAATCAACCTAAGCTAATTATGTATGTGTGTGTGTGTTTGTGTGTTTTCTGCACACGACACGTTATTTATTTTTAAATTTTGGTGAAAAAAATAATATTGCAGCGTATAAGTAAAGTATTTTTTATTATTTACAGATACATTTTCCGAGTTGCCTCTAAAACTTTAGTGTCTGTCAGTAGGTTTGACTAAACCAAGTCACATAGAGGTAGCGTCAAGTTATTAAAGAAACAAATTTTCACAAGAATTATCATTATCTCTAAAACAAGACCGATTTCGGAAAACTTTGTATGAAATTTTAGTCTCTAAATGCCGTCAAGAATACACATTTAAAATCTGTCTGGTGGTATAGGTCCACAGTGTATAACATTTATTTAATAAGATAAATACAATATATATCTCTAGCTTTATTTGCACAAACGGTACATTTTTTGTAACACTCAGACCACCTCTTTGACTGGACTACTCCGCACTTTTTTATTGCATTTCGACAACCGCGAGCAATTTTTTTAATTAAACAAGAGATATTTCCACCAACTTAATTTAAACATTTCCACACACTTACGGTCATAGTAATAAAGTCTTTTTTCAATTGGCAAAACACTTGTTAAGTTGGTTAAACTTTTAAAAGGTTTTCTTAAGACATGTTTTAATACAAAATTCTGATTTACTTTGTGGTTGAAATATAGATAAGACCGCTTTTAATAACTATATATTATATGAGACTATGCTTCTAATTTAAAACGACATGAAAGTGTGAATTTAATTATTTTCTTCCTTCGACAAACATAAAAACTAACTTTATCTACTCGTCGACTGTAATGGTTGAATTATGATTTCGTATACCAAACTGTAATTGCGTACTTTTCATATATGGGCTCCAAACTCAACTACAATATTCATAAGCAAACTCCTTAGTCAATTATAATGAAATTGGCCAATCACGTGGCGCTGCTGTCCAGTGCAAAAGACACCAACGCGCGACTATTTAGTAATATTCATATGATATGCACGCGTTGATGTCTTCTGTACTACTGAGACACTTACCTAATTTTATTTAATGATGTATTTAAGTTTTATAGTAGAAAAAGTATATTTTAGATGAGTCGTAGAAAAATTATTGTATACAATAGTGATATAATCAAGCTTCCAATCTCGTACCTTACTAAGACAACTCAGCAAGCTTCGTGGCCTAAACACGGTACTCAACTGCAAAACTCTCTATTATATCACGATTGTATTAAGCATGAACTAAAAAAATAAAGGAAAAGTGGAAAACTCACTGTCTCGGCTGAACTCTCGACTCGGGATACCAGTCCACTGACAACTAAGCTACCGAGACTTACCCGAAGACAGCGAATATTTACTGAGCTTCATATAAGCCTTAGGGATTCACCTAGCGACATCTACCGTAAGAGCATTACACTTAAAACGAAAGTGAGGGACCCGCGTGAAATCACCTTTTCATACAAACGTAGTCCTCATTTTCCTCTCTGGATATTAACATTATTGGAAATATTTTGACACAATTTGTTGTATATTAACCATAGCTATGCCTCTACGTTTGATTTATTTTTATTTTTAATTATTATCAGAGTTAGGAGCGTTTAAAAATTTGTATGAAATCTGTTTTTCGCTCTTACTTCTTACAATAATCAAGAAATCGAAAAAATTCTAACGTAGGGGCTTAGCTATTGTTAATATATACATCAAATAATATAAATATATTTATATATAATCAATATCTAGAGAGGAAAATGGGGACTACGTTTGTATGGAGAAACGGATGTCCGTTTTCCTCTTAAACGGCTACTTATTTCTTAATATTCGACAAACATGTTGCATGATGCAGTTTTAAATCTAAATATGAAATTGCATAACTTTTGCTTGTATTGGTTTGTCTTTGTATTTCCGCTTATTTATTCACGTCTAACATTAATGATAGTTACAGCAAGGGCCTGTTTCACAATGTCCAAGTACGGGATAGCTAATTAACAAATAAATTAACTGCCAGATAAAACTTCCTACAAAACTTAGCACTTTATCTACCAGTTAAGCTTATTTGAAAATTGTGAAACGCCAACGATGACTATTCGTCAGTTAAGTGGCAAGTAGCTTATTTCGGACTTTACTTGGACATTGTGCTTGGGCGTTGGTCTGCCGCGTCACTGCTGAAAAGATGTCGCGGCAGCTCCAACACCATCCTGAGCATGTTCGCTGAGCGCTTGGACTGCCCCATGACAAAACTGGGTAGAAAACATCACTGGCCAAACAAAGTAATGATGTGCTAGTGCCGATAATAATTATTTAATTTATTTTTATTATAATTATGTTTGTAGCTTTGTAGGTAGACAGCTTCTCTGCTACAGTTTGACTGTATTGCTCTTAACAATAAACTTAGTTATAGAGTACCTAGCCGCGGTAGACAGCGAGAGGCGCGCCCGCACCAACTGTTCGTCACCGGCCGCTGCCGCACGCACGCTGGTGAGCGCGCTCCTCTGCGCAGACTTGTCAGCACTTACAATAAAAAATTTAATCACGTAGATATTTTTGGTTGCAGTTTGAATGTTTATAAAAAACGTATTCTTGATGTTTTAACACACCCTATAAACTAAGTACTTCTTCTAGTTTCTTGTACTGTATTTCATGTACCTACCAAATACATAACCAACCATTCTATGTTGTTGTTGACACCAAGAGTCCCTAAGACTGTCGGTGTTTAGCTTTCGCTCTGAATTAATATAATTTATATCAATCAGTGGTAATCGCTGTGGGCCACAATATTGTAAACAATATAGTAATTATTTTTGTAAGTATTACTTGTAGTGGCTGTTTGTTTACCCTAATAAAGAGAAAAAAAAAGAAAAAAAGAAAGCGTGCCGCCGCGATGCGTCGCAGAGTGCTTGACAGTAGCAACAGTATCCTAAGTGTGATAGCGGTTAGGCTCGATAGTCGCTATATGCAGCACAGTACCCCTAGTGTAACTTTGATCGACATCATAACGTGACGAACGCGTTTGCGTTAAGTCTCATTTTGTATAGGATTTTGAGGTTCCAAAACGTCCCGCTTGGCGCGCTCTTTCGAAATCCAATACAAAATGAGACTAAACGCAAACGCGTACGTCACGTTTGGAAATCGAATTTATTTACACTAGAGGTACTGGTCGAACCTGCACCGATACTTAACTCGCTATGATGAAATGTAGTAGGTAGATAGGTATATAATAAATTAAGTATTAACATAGTCTAAATTACAAGCTCTGCATGTACATATTATGGATTTTTGTGGTCCGAAATAAATGATTTTTATTTTATTTTTTTTTATTTTATTTTTTTTGTAATTTGTATTTGAATTATTTAATGTATTTTTTATCATTTTTATTTTTATATTAAAAATTTATTTTGTAATGTGTCAAACTTGATATAATTTTTTTTTTATTTTTTTTTTTATTTGTAAGGTCTGTCGGGGTAAAAGCGACACTTTCCTTTCTAAGTGGATTCGTGACAATCTTCTTTGCTGCTCTGTAATTAATAAGTTGTTATATGTTTTTGGACTGCTGGTGCTACTTGTAACATTGATACCCGAGCATACGAAAGATTCCAAAATTGCATCACGAGCGTAGCGAGTGGTTCGAAAAATCTTTAGGGTTTCGCGGGTTTCAAGGCACGAAGGTCAAACAAATTTTGCCACTGAGTAAAACACAATTTTTTCCACCACACCAATGCAAGGAAAGTACTAAATGTAAGATACGAAACAAAATCAAACAAAGTATAGTTATTAAAAAATCGATATTACCTACGACGATATAAAGCACTCAGTTCAGCCAGTTATTAAGCCGTGGGTTATAAACTGACCACGTGGTCACAGCAAATGTCACTGCAACCACAGAATTAAGACAGCATAATTTACCACCGTGCTGCTAGAACACAGTTAAAACATTCCTATGGAGTATCTTGAGAGATACACATGGTGAAATTGTTATAAATAAAAAATAAAATAAAAATCATTTATTTCAGAATACATCATAGGCATCAAAGTAATTTTTGCACGGTAAGACTAATTGCGAGCTGTGGAGTCGACATTAGCATTAAAATTGAACTCATACTCATACTCATTCATTTATTTAATTAGTGACAAGAGGTTAAATGAAAAAGTCGTGAAAGCGTTACTTTTATGTTTTTTCCGTATGCTTTCAATTTTTTTCATATTTTTTTGATTCATGTTTCAAAAATTAGATAAGGGGGGGGGGAGGAGAACATACATACGTAGTCTGCGTGTGCCTGTAACTCTAGAGTCTTTAAATAAAAAAAATCTAATTTGGTCCAACCGTCTTCAAGAAATTACTCCATTTTGCAGTCGAAACCATACATTAAATCAAAATGATAACTATAATAATATGTGTATGACCAATAAGGGTCAAGAAAATGTGACATGTTGTGACAAGGGGGAGGGGGGAGTCACAAACTTTGTGACGTCATCACGGCACTTTAACTTCATCAGTAACCGAATTGTAATTTTTTAACCACTGTACAGTTAAATAACGATTCTTTGGAAAGATAACCGTTTTTATTCGTTTAATTTTCTTTCCTAATCGGTTTTGTGTTATGAAATTACTAATATTTCTTAAATCTAAAATATTTTGATAATAGGTATAATAATAATTATAAATTGGTATAAATAATTTGTCGACTTCGTTGAAAAAAAAATTGCCAAAAGTGTGACGTCACAACAGGGTTGGAGGGGTAAAAAAAAACTCAAAATGTGTGTGACGTAATTAATGGATGAACCCTAAGAGCAGTGTCATTTGAAACTATAGTATTGTAACCTGTAAATCTATGAAATGTACCCGGCTGGTTACATAATACCTAGGGATGTAGTAAAGGAAAGAAAACACAAGAGTTCACTTGATAGTTGTTTTATTTCTTCTTTCAAAACTCCTACATACCCTAAAATTCAACTTCTAGCTCAGACTGCTAACGGTAGAGCTGTTGGTTCATTCATATCTGTATTCTTACACTATAGGATAAATCACCAACAAACTAGTTGTTTAATTAAATTTTATTCTGGTAATTATTATATGAAAAGTTACACCTAAGCATTAAATTTGGCAAGCAACACTGTCCATCAGACCTCAGTAAACCTTGATTATGATATTAAAATTATTCATTATAAATGTGACAAAAGCAAAAGGTTACCGATCTATGACAATGACAAAACTTGTTCTACAAGTAAACTATGAGCTCCTTAAGGGCTTCCTAAGGGATTTCTAAGGGTTTCCAAAGGATTTCCTAAGGATTTCCTAAGGTTTTCAAAGGTTTTCAAAGGTTTTCAAAGGTTTTCAAAGGGCCAACACATACCTGCTGCCACAGACGATGTTTATTCCTCCGAATTAACTCCTCTGCATTCCGCCTGACGAACAAGACAGACGACAGAAAAAAGTCCGCTGCAGTCAAAATTAGCATTTGGGTTGGAACTCGTAACAATGGCCGTGAAGGCGTCCCGAACCGGATGAAGAGAAGACTCGTCTCTTACATCAGCCTGCCACGCTCAAGGGCACGCTCCTCTTTCCTCAGCAACTTGGCAAAGGAAAGCAACATTTGCCTCGACCTATTAAAATCTGGAAAGAATAAATTACTTAGTCTTTCGAATTTGGATTAAGCTGTTTTGCAATGAAAACACTTTGTGGGAATTGCTTACCCAGAAACCAAAATCTGAATCTCCGGAACTATATACTCGTATGGCGACAATAAATTTCCACGCTGAGTTTTATAAATATCTATTTTAATTTTTGTAATAAATTAGTATTCTGACACAAACCAATGCCGTCTTTTCTTCTCCTTCTTTTTTTTCCCTACATTTCAAATTTAGTGCTCTTTTCAGCCAGAACTGTGTGTTGTCAGTCAAATTGTGCTACCTTTTAAAACATGTAGGTTTCATTACCTAACGACACAATATCCAGAAAAAAATGCTGAAATACAACTATTTATATTTGTAACTAAACTAATTAAATTAAATCATGTTTCATATTTCTAAAAAAATATAACACTAAGAGAAATAAAAAAAACAACGAAGTTACGCTAACACCACTAGATGGCGCTATGTGACAGTATGTTTTTTTTATTAAGTAAGTATGGATATGGACCGCTCTTTTATTTCTTGCGTAGAAAATGTATGACGTAGTACTTTTTTTTTATATACCACGACGGTGGCAAACTAGCATACGGCCCGCCTGATGGTAAGCCGTCGCCGTAGCCTATGGACGTCAGCAACTCCAGAGGTGTTACATACTTTATAGGTAAAAAAAACAGATTATAATCAGTTTCATTTTCGTTGCACCATGGGTAAGTTAAAATACTGCAAGAATAACTTTACTCATACCTATAATCAACGGACATGCGGTCTGTCAGTGAGTCAACTATGCGGTTTGTCTGTCCGTCAGTATCTCGTAAACTAGTCGATAATCGGTCCTTTTGCAATAATTGTCAAGTTAAACATTTCTGACGTATATCGTAAAGTAACTTTTGTTTGTATAGAGATACGTAAAGTTCCAGGGAGTGGAATGACACATTATTATTTGACTACCGGCCTAGTGGGTAGTGACCCTGCCTATGAAGCCGATGGTCCTGGGTTCGAATCCCAGTATAGGCATTTATTTGTGTGATGAACACAGATATTTGTTCCCGAGTCATGGGTGTTTTCTGTGTATTTAAGTATGTATTTATCTATATACGTATGTATTGGGAGCGTGCACGACTGTCACGCAACCTAGTGTCCGCAAGTCTAGGGGAAAACGTCAATTCACTACATCTTATAAAACTACTCCAAAACTAAAAACTACTGAACGGATTTTCATACGACTTTCATCTATCAATAGAGTGATTCTTGAGGAAGGCTTAAGTATATAACTTGTTAAGGTTTTGTGTAAATTGTTTGAAATATAACGATGTTTTCGGAAAAAATCACGCTGGCTAGGAGCTTTAATCGAAAACGCTGCCTAATCCGTTTGAGCTATAACAACACAATGTATGGTGGGGTTGTTTCTCATTCATAGGTCTACAAAAAAGTTCGCGATGTTAAATGTCTATCTTTTAAGGATAACTTACTATATCCATTCTTAACTTCTAGATAAAGATCACGTAATATGTGGCATTTGCAAAGCTATTTACATGGATACATTATTAACAATTATCAAAATAAATACGTTAGTTATATTAAGCATTTCATACAGATTACAATGGTGCCTTACACCATACAATTTAAATGAATATTTCAGGAGTAATCGTAAATCAAAGTTTCATTTCGAGCCATATAATTGTACGAAATGTTAAAGACGCTATCCGCAGTTAGTTCAAATTTTTACCACCTTATGCGCTGGGATCGCTTTACTTTCCCCCACCATGCACTTCGCACGGTCCCAATATCGTCGCCTAGCACCCATAGTACAAGCTTTTCTTAGTTTGTGGCTAGGACGATCTGCGTAAGATTGTCCCAAAAATACTTTTTTTTTCGAAGTTATTGCAAAAAAATGGTTCCGATCCCTGTCGTAAATGTTAAATACTGCTTTCAAGTAACTTATAGCTTTTATTGGGTAACATAAACATACCTTTGACCACGGTGAGTCAATATCATGTGGTTTGCCAGTCCGTCGATATCTCGTAAACTACATGGCTTTATTGTTATTTAAGCAACTTTTAACAGGTTAAACATTTTTTCTGACGGAAATCGTAAAGTTAATTTTTGTTATTCTATTTTGGGAATTTGACATTAGTACAAATTCCCAAAATCTTGCCTTTACTAAGAACTACATTCATTTTAAGTTCTTAGATATCTGTAGTGAATCAAAATTCATTTTAAGTTCTTAGATATCTCGTGAAATGGTTTACTATCTAGAAATTTAATAGGCATGTTGACGAATGTGGAAATTTGTGAATTTTATGATATAATATAGTAAAAAGATAGAAAATGAGCACATAAATTAGGACAAAAATATGATATAATAAAGATTTTCAGTCGCGACCCGGTTTTGACAACAAAGCTTGCTGAATTGCCTAAGTAAGGTACGAGATTGAAAAGATTGATT
The DNA here is from genome assembly GCF_033807575.1 of Cydia pomonella. Lineage (NCBI taxonomy): Eukaryota > Metazoa > Arthropoda > Insecta > Lepidoptera > Tortricidae > Cydia > Cydia pomonella. The sequence continues at coordinate 9,537,152 of NC_084728.1, forward strand.
ATATCGCTATTGTACAAAAATACTATTTTATTTTTGTTGGAAGCGAGTTTTCTTGCGGTGTTCTTAGTTTCTTCTTCTCGCTTAGTGCGGATGTCATTCCAGATCTAGAGCAGAGCCCAACTGGGGAAGTACCTCCACCTTACAGAAAACTGCAGCCAAATAACACTAGACCCTACTCATAGTGTTGTGTTCCTGCCGGTGAGTAAGGTTGCCAGAGCTCAACGAGGGGTGGGAGGGTTTGGGTCGGCAACGCGCATGTAACTCCTCTGGAGTTGCAGGCGTATATAGGCTACGGATACTGCTTACCATCAGGCGGGCCGTATGCTTGTTTGCCACCGACATAGTATTAAAAAAATCCAGAAGTTTTCAGAAAATCAGCTCTTTTTCAAAATGATATCAGGCATTTTTGGTATAAAATTATTCTTTTTTGGCATAAAAGTTATCATTTACGAAAATACCGGTTCTTTATAAATATTAGGAGAACAAATTTGGTGTAATCAAATTCGATCCTAATAAATATTTTTAGTGTGTAAAGTAGCAGACATGATAATTTTATTTTGCTCTTCCCAAAATAGCCCCATTTTATTGCATACCCTGTATTTTGTATAGTTTTTAATAATGGCGTGGGCCACGCTGATGCGTTACGCGAATAATTTGATTATCAGTCTAATGGCACAATAATGTATGGAGAATATAAATTATACTAAGATATGCATGTTTAGAAGATCTAACTTTTAGATATTATTGTGTGTGTGAGTCATATTGTTATAGGCGATGTATGGGTGTCCGAATAAGTCGAAAGCAAACTTACCTTATTTAACTACGTGATAGGTTGATATTGTAATATTTTTGTTGCGAAAATTAAATAGATTTGGTGAGCGAAGAGCTTGTGAAGCTCTACACGATGGCTCATCGCTGGACCAGCGAGATATTAGCCATGCGATAGTTGAGAGCACGCACTATGGAATTGGCCACGTATACGCGTAAGCTGGCGGCTCCCCGCCAGCTCTCACAACACAACGACATTACGAATTGGCTACTTGACAGTTTTTTTATAAATAATGTCATTCGATCTTGATTTTCCTGAGGATCAAATGCCTAGGACTCATGGGCCATGAGCAGGGCCCGTACTTTTCATGCCGTTGACGCAAAAATGACGTAATTTAACATACAGGGAGTTGTTTTACAATACTACAAATTTAGATAACTTACTTATTGACGGGTACCGTAAACCGAGGTTACTTTGATCAATTTTAAAGTTTGATACCATTTTGTGACAATCCTAATACACGTAAAAATATGAAATTAAAATGTAAAAATGGGGTTTTACTCTTCTTTTAGCCTGCAAAATAAGAAAAATTATGGACTTATAGTTTTTACAAAAAAAAATTAAAACAACGCGATCAAAGTTACATTGAGAATGGGGTTACTTTGAAACCACTACTTTTTTTAATGACAATCTAAAGTAAACCCGCTAAAAAGCCCGTAAAAAATTAAAAAATTAAAATCGGTTAAGTACTTTTTAAGTTATAATTTTTTTTATGTGTTGGGGTTACTTTGATAACAAATCAAACGATACAATTTAATAACTTTAAGCGCTTTATTAGATTCATTGCTAGAAACAACTTAGGAACTTTAGTTATACAGGTATAAAAGTACCTTCACCTTTAAATACCTTTTAATCACAGACATAATCAGCCTTTTTTTTTATTAAAAATCAACTTATAAAAAAATTACGTAAAAATGTAGCTGTGTAAGTAACACGTTCGATTATTCTCAGATATAATCAGCCTTTCTTAAAAATCTACTTATAACAAAATAACATAAAAAATTCAGCTTCTTTAGTGTAAGTAACACGTTCGATTAATCTGAAGAAGAATAGAGATTAGGTACAATTAAAATTAACAACTTAAGATTGCTTTATAAACTCTCAATGAACTACATTTCTAAAATGTCGATATCGTTATGAAATTCAACACTTTCGACATCTTCATTCTTTGATATGTTGCCCTTTATACTTATTGTATAATGTTCCATACGGAATCTTGTATGCTTCCGATGCGGCACGAATAGATTTTTTGCCGTCCAGTATGTCTGTGAGTGCATCATTGATTTGTTTTTCTTGGTATTTTTTGTAGTCTCGGGACCCGACCTTTTTTTTGTAATCTCGTGGCATGTTTCCTACAAAAAAAATCTATTAAATTATTATACTCTTTTTATTATATTAGTATAGAAAGTATAGATTAAAACATCGGAAGCTGCCAAACAATAATTGCTGGGGGTACTTTGATCATTTGATCAATTTCACCACGTATAAGTGATCAAAGACACCCCGAACCATGGATTCCCCGGCAGTGTGCGCATTTATAGGTTATCGAATTGAGGTTATTTTTTTTCAAACTCACGAATAAACACTGATTAACGTAAGACACCATAAAAATCACATGTATTTATTATTGACACAGGTACAGTCAAAGTTTTTCAGGCATAAAAATCAAGAAGAAAAGCGTACTTACCATTAATATTTTTTTTCTAGGCCAAATAATAGTACTACCCGCGCACCCGATCACTATGCGGTGACACAACTACCAGTGTTGCCAATAATGAAAAAAATAACTACTAAGGCGTTTTTCAACTCGTCAAAATAAGCACCTTAGTAGCGGATGGAAGTTGTTATCAAAGTCGACCCGCAAATCAAAGTAACCCCGGTTTACGGTATCAAAATAAATACTTGTTACGAGAATAAAAGCTTGTTACGCTGTTAAAAATCTTAAATATGTATTATTTAATAAATTAATAATCTATTATTTATTTGAGTGACAATAAGATGAAAGTCAGTTGGACGTTTCTGTACTGATTGTCAAGTATATGTATAACTTACGTAAAGAGGTTGATAAATGATTAATTATTACGAAAATATTAATTGGAATCATACTCTATGTAGCTTGACGTCATTTTTCTGTCAACGGCATGAAAAGTACGGACTCTGGCCATGAGTCATGGCATTTAAGCAACACAAAGGTCAGAAATGAGAGTTAAAGTCTGACGCTCGCACTCGACGATTGAAACGCCTATATCAAAATGATATTGTGATGTCACGTCACATTATATTAGTTTGTCCTAAATGTATGGAAGATCAAAAAAAATGCTATTTTGACCCTGAAATATTGCGTTTATGTACATGGGCATTTCTCAGAGGTGGCGTTTTTACGTGTCCGGGGGCATAAACACGTGAATTTGTTGCCTATAAAATCTGAATTAAATCATGCACATCCATCAGCATCTGATACACCTGGACAACTGGTAAAACATTCCATGTAGTATATATATTATAAGAAAATAAATGTTAAGTGCTAAAATTGACGAACAGTGGGTATGTCCCGCACCCAGATTTGTTGAAACAAAAAATCATAACTTAAGACTGGAATTTTATTTTAATTTTTAAAGATGGTTCACGTATTCTACATAAGCCTATCATTTATATTATTAGACTCAAAATAATTTACGTATTAATATTACAGAATAAATCCAATTATTCGACTTGTCCCGCGGCAACACGTGATTTCACTGGAATTTATAAACCTTGTCGGTATTTCACAAAGGAATATACCAGGAACGCCACGCCGCGTGCGCAGGTAGCTTCAGTCGCGCCACGTTTACCGGCGAGAGCGGACGTCGGCTCCCGGTCTGCAAGCGGATTTCGTAAAGGTGTGTTTGGCATTCGGTGGGTTTGGTTACGTGATTTTTTGAATTCGGTGAAGCCATTAATTGTTTAAGTGCTTATGCTTTTTTCAGTTAAATAGTGCGTAAGCCACCCTCAGAGGTATGTGATTTGGACATTAGAAACTCTTTTACATACTATGATTATGTTTTCTCTAATTATTAAAAAGCGATTAAAATTGAATTCAGTGGGCGTGATTACCGTGGATTCGGTGGGTTTTTTAACCACCGAAATCAAAAAATAGTCCACCGTTGTCAATCTTTACTATATTGTTCGTTATTTTTGTACTTTACATACAATGATAATATAAATTATATACGTTAACATGTTCTTATTATATATGGCCAAATAAATATATAATTTCGATTGTTAAGCTGGTGCCATATTTATTGGTTTTTATTTACAGTACAATCTGCAATCTTATATGAACATGCATACAAAAAGCAGTTACTTTAATAGTATAAGTGTAAAGGAAAATTACAGCTTCTGGAAAGATATACCTGACTTGGAAAACCTGATAACTCCATCTTTAGCACAGCATGACATTTCACTTCCTACATTTGATTTAGATAATGTCATTAAATCAGACGATTATTTAAGTATATTTGATTAATAGCAGATCTCAATAACACATTGATCTCAAATATGTTGATTTATTTTTAAGAAATATTTTTATGTGTATATGTTAAGTGTTATTAGACGGGAAATGTCGCCTTTTGATAATGTTTATGTAGCTAAATGCAAAACTAAAATGTTAACGTCTCTTAAAAAATAATTAAAATCTTAATGAAAAAAGACTGTCAATGAAACTGATAATTTCCTACCATTTATTATTTTAATTTAAAAATAGTCAATGACAAAAGAGTATTTTGTTTAAGATAACTTTAGAATTTAATGAGTATTGTGATATTTGTGAAGTGTCTGCACATTGTCAGAGAAACCGACTGAATATTATATTAATAGAAATATAGACATTACATAGTTAAAATTAAGTTTTTTCTTTTCAATTTTATGTTAAAGGTTAAAGCATAACTGTTATTTTCTTCCTAAGATTTTTTTTTATTTTGTTGTTGATTGTCAAGTGTTTGCTTGCGAGCAGGCCAATTTTGCCTTGCTTTTTAAAGATCTTATTAGTTTATTTTTTGAGATTTAAACTTTAATTTGTTATTGATTTTAACTGCTTATTTAAAAAAATGATTCTTTTACCGTTCTATCTTGATTTTGATTTGCTTTTAGTTTTTAAAGCCATTTACTTTTATAATCATAAATCCATAGTTTGTAGCAGAGCATAACTTATTTTTATGATGAATCACAATAATAACATAATTATATCTTCATTATGATGTCTTTAAATTGATAATAAAACTATTTTAGTGCTAAAATAATATTGTTTTATTACATTCTTGGTAAGTTTTGAATTCAGTGGCACCCTTTTTATTAATATTGATTTCGGTGAGTGATTTGATTTCAGTGTTTTGGAAAACTCAAATATCTCGCGAACCTTTACGTCTATAAGGAGGCCTTCTCTACCAATATTTTTTAAATTTAAGCTTTATTGTTAATTTTAACATCACATGTCTATAAAGTAAAAAAAAATAATCGGCACCGAAGTCAGGCACCGAACGTCACCTCTGAGAAATGCCCACATAGTTGTTATACAATTTATGTTTCAATACTGTGTAAGGAATCGAATGGTATCAAACAAACAATCATGCAAATATGGTTACAAACTCTTTTCTTAATTCTAGAGGTAGACCTACAGTTTTCAGTATAAATTTATATTTATAGCTAAACACGATAAAGTACGAGAAGATAATGTTTCTTTAATCTCAATTACGTACAAACATACACACGGATTGATCGATTTCTTGAAAAATAACTTGAAAAACCTCTTTAAATATTCGTCCCACACTTCACACGTACGCGATTTTTGATTTTATTATCCTACAGTTTTTGCCTCAACGGATGCATGGCGCCTATTTGGTACTAAACTAACATATTTTAGGGTTCCGTAATGACGAAGGAAACTAAGCGTCTGCTGTCCGTCTCTCTGTCAGTTTATCCGTGTGTCTGTCGCAGGACTGTTTACAATGGACACAAAAAAATTACAAAAAATATATGAAATTTAAAATTAGTAGGTACTATTCAATGGCTGTTCTACACGATGGGCCATCATACTGGCCCACTAAGATGGGCCAGCGTGTAGAGAGGGTAGTGACTGGGTAGTGGTGTCGGATGGCTTATGGCGCGGCGGTATGGCGATGGGGTGGTTATGGTTTTTCGTCCGCACATCAAAGGTAGTGGGCCAGCGATGGTGCGTACGCACGCGTGCGTGCGTACGCGTATACGTGGCCAATTCCATAGTGCGTGCTCTCAACCATCGCATGGCTAATATCTCGCTGGTCCAGCGATGAGCCATCGTGTAGAGGAGCCATAACCATCGCATGGCCATCTCGCTGGTCCAGCGCTGGGCCATCGTGTAGAGGAGCCATAATAGGTGAGACCGTAGGATCTCGACCTCGAAAGGATGGGTGAAGATCGAGCAGTCAAAAGAGCAGACTTGGGTCGAGCAACTGGACGCCGTCCTGTTGGTCATCCTAAATATCGTTGGGGGGATAGAGTGGAGGTAGACCTCCGTGAGCTCGGTGTCGGTGAAAGCTGGCGTGAATTCGCTCAGGATCGAGCAAAATGGCGAACTGATATGTTTGAGGCCAAGACTCATTTTGGGTCATCGCGCCAGCCAAGGTACTATTTAAACGATAAGCAGAAAGATATGTGCTAATCTAACCTAACCTAAAAACTAATTGCACAGCGAAACATGTCCCTGTAAATAGTTTAAGGAAATAATGGGTTATGTTATTTATGGAAGTCGCCTCTATGGAATCCTCTAAGCGCAAGTCTCACTCACAGTTGGCTGTATTTTACAGAAAAGTTTTAAAAAACTGCATATGCATAGGGGATGTCGTAAATTTAATATTTTAGGATGACAAAAACTAAGTTTTATTTTTGATGTATTACAAGTGGCGCCACTTGGTAGCACTTTTTTTAACAACAAACTATGCAGGGAGAGCTCGAGGGTGATATAATTCCAGTTCAGATAGGTAAATTTTTTTCGTTGTCTTTATTTAAACCACTCTGTCACGTAATAAAATTATAGAAACGGGAATTAATCGCGTATTAAGTTTTAAATTTACCTCCGACGTTTCGAGGACGGCGTTGTCCCCGTGGTCTCGGAGAAGACTGGCTAAAGTTGTCATCAATAGAAGATATTAACCTCGCGAGTTGAAAATTTTCTAGAACTTTTCCAACATTTAATGGTACATTACGATACAAGTGCGAAAAATAGGAAATTCGCAACGACTGGGGATAAATATAAACACGACCGTGTTTTAAATCGACACATCTAGTTGCGAATTACCTATTCGCACATGTATCGTACAATGTTTTACAGTACATATGGCCCCTTAAGTTAGTTACATAGTTACGTAATGTGCTAATTATTGCACTAGTGCGGTAAAGTAGCACCATTTGTACTGTAAAAGTAAGTAACTTGTATCGCTCTGTAGCGATAAGGCCGCCTGTTGTTTACCTCTATCTTCATGTATTATATGTGTTTCCATGTACATTTTTTCAGAGGTTGTGCAATAAAGAGGAGTTGTAGGGCATGTATTCGTGTGATGAGCATGGATATTTGTTCCTGAGTCATGAGTGTTTTCTATGTATTTAAGTATTTATAAATATTTATATATTATATATATCGTTGTCTAAGTACCCTCAACACAAGCCTTATTGAGCTTACTGTGGGACTTAGTCGATTTGTGTAATAATGTCCTATAATATTTATTTATTTATTTATTTATTTGATTTATCAGCAAGTAATGCTCATAAAAATAAACATTACCAATTAAGTTAACACACAATATTCTAGGTTAATTACTAGTACATACTAGCCAATACCTTATTATTTAAAAACCATCAAAAACCATCTTCGATCATCATACACTATCTTAATTAAAATCTTTTAATAACACCAAGGTCGAACATAAATTACAAACAACAACGTATATTTAAAAATACTACTATAATATAAACAAGAATAACATCTGTACATCTTCAACCTTAATTCAATGGAATAAAGTGCATATCTGTTAACATATTTTTGAAAGAAACAGCACAGAACATATGCGTCATAATATGTATACATGTTCAACCTTAACACAATGGAATAACGTTCTAATTTGTAGACTTATTTTTGAAATAAGCAGGGCCTACCGCGAACACCGATGGTCAAACATTGCTGGCATCTTTCTCTTTTACTCCAATTAAGGCGTAATTCGAGTGACAGAGAAAGATGCCCGCAACTTCGTCATTCGCGGTAGGCCCTCAATATAGAATGTATGGCGGTTACGACATTTTGGAATGAGGAGAGATTCTGCAGTGTGTGGTGAAAAAATCATGTTGGCATTCTTTATCGCTAAAATGATCTTTTTGGGTGTAAGAATTAAGCTGAAGCGATTTTTCAAGGATAGTTAACATCAATAGGTTTATAGGCCAATTTGACCGTTCACAGACATAAATACCTAAATAAATAAATAAAATATTATAGGACATATTTATGAATACACGAATTGTCTAAGCCCTTTTTTTTTTTTTTTTTTCTAGGGGGGAAAATGCATTCCGCATACCACCCGGGTGCGGGGGGTGACCCGAGTGGTTATGTGGGACTCCCGTCTAGGCTAATGAGGCCCACGGTATACCCACTAAAAACCCCCCATATGCCACCTCGCCGCCTTATTGGTGGGGTTACAGGAACGCTTGCGCACTCATCCGCGACCCCACCGGCGGCAGCCGCCCGCGAGCGGCTCCTTCGCAAATGCCCGAAGGCCCTTCACGCGAGGCGCGCCAGATGGTTCGACGCGCCTTCCTCCTCGGCCTCCGTCCTGCAGTGTAGCGGACCCCCCCCGAGCCCGCCACAAGGAGGCCACGGGCGCCAGAAAACTTCCCAGCGCCCGGCGGCAGATGAGGTCCATGGTTCTGCCGCAAACCACAACTCGGCTGCAGAGGACAGGGAGAACGGCACACCGTAACACCGACACTCCTCTTCCTCTGCAGCCCCACCAACGCCGCTACAGCGGAACGGCCCCGCCAAGGTCGCAGGGGATAGGGAGAGTGGCGCATCGTGATACCATCACGCCTCTTCCCCTGCGATCCCACCTCGGCCGTCGAGGATAGGGAGAACGGCTCACCGCAATACCGACACTCCTCTTCCTCGACGGTCCATCTCCAACGCGTCACAAGCGGGCTTACCAAGCCCACTTGGAGCGTCCTCCTCGGGCCAGCCCGCACCTCAAACAGGCCGGCCCTGGTTGCCTCTTCGCTTCACCGTGGGAGACCAAGCCACGGCTACTAAGCCCCTCCACCACGACAAGGTGGGCAACCCTCGGGGGGATTGTCTAAGCCCTACCTTAAGCTCAAGATGGCTTGTGTTGAGGGTACTCTGATAATGATATATATAATATACAACTTGTCTCTAACTCTCTACTCTCTGGACATTCATCGAGATTCCGAGTTGAGTTCCTTCTCAGGAATCTTCTAATACGGTAAATTATTTGACTAGATGAACATAAATTAATTCAAATGAATCTGCAATGAATAGGAGTATACTGTATTAGTCGTTCACAATAACGATAAGATTAAAGAGACACTAGATAGATAGATAGATAAAATCTTTATTCAACCACAACTTACATGCTTTGTGACACAAACAAATAACAAGAGAAAAACAAAATTGACAAGAGACACAGAAAAAGTAACATACAATTTGACAATAATATCAATAACATTGTATTACGTGTCTTATTTTTAGATATATTAGTAGAGGATCAAGTGTTGTGGTAAAGAACAGGCGCTGACTAAGCATAAATGCTGCGGAGACCACAGCGCTGATCTTCCGTCAGAACCTTAAAACCTACACTAATAAACGACCAACCTACACTAGTAACATGACATACTCTTTGATTAACGTGTATCTGCATACAGGCTGTTCCGAAGTATTCAAACGTAAATCATTAATTTCTCCGTTAATACTGTGGCGTTTGGAATGAGACTTTCTACATAGGTTAGAAATACCCTAATCGCCACGTCCTATTCATCTATACCCAGAGGGTAGAGAGACGTTGTATAAATACTTAAATATATAGAAAACATCCATGACTCGGGAACAAATATCCGTGCTCATCAGTCATCATACAAATAATGCCCTTATCAGGATTTGAACCCGGGCAGGACCATCGACTTCATAGGCAGGGTCACCCTGCCCACTCCATTAGGGCAGACAGATCGTAAACGATTGTCACTTGGCTAGCTCACCTTATCATATGCTCCTAAGTCCCACTGTCCTTTTAAAAGGACAAATTCAAATCTAATTTGGAACTCAAATGGAGGAAAAGAAGATTAGGTACAAAATTGCAAAAAATACTCTGGAACTCAAGAAGGTTATAACTTGTACCACACGAATCTTTCGAGAGATATTCATGTAGCAACATATTAATGAGTGGAACCTTTCGTTTAGTCGGACAAGCGTAAATAATACGACACACGGACATACAGACAAATGTGAGATCAATCTGACGTGGCATTTAGTCCTGAAATCAGCAGTTATTTTCATAAATAATCTGACCATTTCTTAATATTAACTCATAGTGTTGTGTTCCTGCCGGTGAGTAAGGTTGCCAGAGCTCAACGAGGGGTGGGAGGGGGTTAGGGTCGGCAACGCGCATGTAACTCCTCTGGAGTTGCAGGCGTACATAGGCTACGGATACTGCTTACCATCAGGCGGGCCGTATGCTTGTTTGCCACCGACGTAGTATTAAAAAAATAAATAATAATAATGGCTCCTCTACACGATGGGCCATCATACTGGCCCACTAAGATGGGCCAGCGTGTAGAGAGGGTAGTTTCCGACATCGTATAAGAAAATGTTTTGGATTCTAAAAAGTATTAAGTTACATTAAAATATAATATAACAAAAGCCATTATACAATATGTTTTTATACCAGTTACAAATTAATTACGGTTTACATTAAATCATAATAATATAAATAATAATAGCTTGGGCCCTGCCCCGCTGCTGGTGGCCCCCCAGGTTAGATTTTTTATAATGTGTTTATATGTACCTATTTTGTATTGTTTTGTATAAGTGTTTTTATATTTTACTTTTATATTCATATTATAAATAACCTAACCCAACATTGTAAATGAATAAAATAATAAATAATAATAATAATATTCAGTAATTACCTAGACTTGCCTCACGAGATAACCACCATGTGGGATGTTGATTCGACGATCATTGTCCCAATCCCAATAGTCGTTTCAGCGAACGGTCGCATAGCGAAGAGTCTCGACCAGCACCTTGAGAGACTCTCGCTAGGTGGTTGGATCAAGGGTCAGAAGCAGAAGGCGGTGATCTTGGACACGGCGCGGATAGTGGGGCGGTTCCTCTCTCTGCGGCCCTGACCACCGGCAGCTTGGACCTTGCTGGCAGCACACTAGGTTAGGTTTTTTATAATATGTTTATATGTTTTTGTATTGTTTTTGTACGTGTTTTTGTATTTTACTTTTATATTCATGTTGTAAAAAGCCTAACATAAGAAGAATAATAAATAAAGGAAATAATAGTATTATAAGAAGAAATTATCTCTATTACGTCTTATTTCTCTATGGCTAAACTAACTGCCCTTTGATTATGTGGTCGTATCAAAAATACACGCTGTATTAAACATTACACACCCAAAAGAATTCACACATCTGATGCTGACTCGAAATCTGACACCGCGTGTTTTTTTTTTTTAATACTACGTCGGTGGCAAACAAGCATACGGCCCGCCTGATGGTAAGCAGTATCCGTAGCCTATGTACGCCTGCATGCGCGTTGCCGACCCTAGCCCCCTCCCGCCCCTCGTTGAGCTCTGGCAACCTTACTCACCGGCAGGAACACAACACTATGAGTAGGGTCTAGTGTTATTTGGCTGCGATTTTCTGTAAGGTGGAGGTACTTCCCCAGTTGGGCTCTGCTCTAGATCTGGAATGACATCCGCTGTGCTGTGCCCTACCACACAGAGCGAGATGACATTCACAATGCCCATACCTCTCTCGTGCGTGTGGTCGGATATTTGCCATGTGCATAAACACGTTATTATTATTATTATCTCTTTATTGATCTTGTGTCTTAGATTAGGCATTTTATAATATGAATATAAAAGTAAAATACAACAAATCATACAAAAATAATACAAAATACATATAAACACATTATAAAAAACCTAACCTAGGGTGCCGCCAGCAGCGGGGCAGGGCCCAAGCTGCCGGTGGTCAGGGCCGCAGAGAGAGGAACCGGCGGACTATCCGCGCCGTGTCCAAGATCACCGCCTTCTGCATCTGACCCTTGATCCAACCACCTAGCAAGAGTCTCTCAAGGTGTTGGTCGAGACTCTTCGCTATGAGACCATTCGCTGAAACGACTATCGGGACAATGATCGTCGAATCAACATCCCACATGGCGGTTATCTCGTGAGCCAAGTCTAGGTACTTACTGGACTTGTCCTTCTCGGCTTTCACGAGATTCTCATCATGGGGGATGGTGATGTCGACGAGCACGGCCCGGCGTTGCGATCGATCTATTATCACGATGTCAGGCTTATTGGCTACAATAGTCCTGTCAGTGATAATAGATCGATCCCAATAGAGCGTGGCACGACCATTTTCGAGAACTGGCGCAGGTGAGTACTTGTAGTACGGTACTTCGCGGTCCACAAGGCCGTATAGAAGAGCAAGTTGCTGGTGAATAATCCTGGCTACGAGATTATGTCTGTGCAAGTACTCGCCGTTAGCAAGATGAGAACAACCGGAAATTATATGCCTGAGTGACTCTCCGGGACGGCGGCATGCCCGACAAATGTCGACCGTACCGTCCTTCAGGATATATTTCCGATAGTTGTTCGTCATCATCACTTCGTCCGCAATTGCACAGGCAAAACCCTCGGTTTCTCCGAAGAGGTCCCCGAATCGTAACCAGTTCACCGACGCGAGCAGGTCCACGTCGGGTCCCGTGAGGGCCTTGTAGAACCGCCCGTGTAGCACCTTACTCTCCCATGCCGCCTTGCGATCCGCAGTACTTAGTACCACAGGTTTGCGCCAGTTCTCGTTTGCCAAGGAGAGCGGCGTGAGGTTCCTGTCTACTGCCACCACATCACGATGCATCCCACACTCGTTGTTAAGGAAATAATTCCTGAGATTGCACACCTCGCGGTTGTGGAGATCTTTGGCGTTTAGGAAGCCTCGACCTCCACACTTCCGTGGGATGTACAATCTCATAACTGACGAGCGTGGGTGTAGCATACGGTGTGTGGTTAGCAGTAGCCGGACCCTCCGATCCAGGGCGTCCAGCTCGGTCTGAGTCCACCTTAGTATGCCAAAGGAGTATGTGAGCAGGGGCATTACCCAGGCGTTGAAGGCGCGCACTTTGTTGCCTCCTGACAAAAGACTGTTAAGGACTTTTGTGAGCCGACTGAAAAAGCGTTCCTTCACCGACTGTCTAATACCCTCATCCTCAACACCCAACGACTGTGACATACCAAGGTATTTGTAGGTTTCTGATTCAGAGATAGATCTGAAAGCCATTGCCTCAGATAGTTGTAAATTTGTTGAATTTACAACCTTCCCCCGCTGTACATGCATAACTGCACATTTATCGACACCAAACTCCATGTTGATGGCACTACTGAAGACTTCGGTGGTTTTCAGTAGCTCCAACAAGTCTTGGCTATTTGGTGCAAATAATTTGAGGTCATCCATGTACAGAAGGTGAGAAACGACTTCACCCTCTCTCCGAAGCCGGCAACCTAGTCCCGAATCCTTCAGCAGGGTGCTGAGGGGATTCAGAGCTAGGCAGAACCACAGGGGACTCAGACTATCACCCTGGAATATTCCTCGCTCAATCCTTATAAAATCCTGCGGGCCAGGACGGTCATCCCCGCCTCCTGGTTGACGAAGGACTGTGGTCCACTGCCTCATACACGCGCTTAGGAAGGCTCTTAAAGCTGTATCAACTTTATACAGCTCTAAGACCCTCCCCAGCCATGAGTGAGGCACCGAATCATAGGCCTTCTTGTAGTCAATCCAAGCGGCTGAGAGGGCCCTCTTGTTCCGCCGGATTTGTTGGCAAATGGTCATGTTATTATTATTATTATAATCTTTAATTCAGACCAAGGATCCATATTTTGTTAGTAATTACATAAAAACATAAAAAAACCATAGAAACTAGTGTTAGTGTATAACATAGAAATAAAAATAATGTTATGTAAGAGCATGGAGCCCAATCCACCTCTTCAACACTGGCGAGTCCCAGCGATCAACAACAGCGCACAGGAGCGTGTTGCGGCTGTCGCGTGTGCGCCGCATCATGGAGGCGCAGCGCGCGCGCATAATGGCGGCGAAACCCGCCGTGCGCGACTCTGCGAACATCGCAGAAGCACTGCAGTAGCGCGGCAGCCGCAACAACGCTCTGTACGCGTTGTTGTATTGTACTCGCAGGTCGCTGTATGCCTTCTGCGTATAGTTAACCCATAGGCTGCATGTATAGAATGACTGGCAGTAAGCTTTAAATAGTGTAATTTTTACTTGCTCAGTACATTTTGCAAACCTACGGGCCAGCATGTTGCATCGGACAGACAGCGCCCTGCGCTCCCGCTCTATATCAGCATTGTCTTTTTGGTCCGCGGTGACCCAATGACCCAGATACTTGAACTTGTCTACCCTATGTAGTTTTACACCAGTAAGTACAAACTCAGGAGCATCAGTATAACGAATTTTATCTGGTTTGAACATCATAAACTCACTCTTCTGAGCATTGTATCTGAGTCCGTTGGCCACCGCATAGGACTCACAAATATTGAGCAGTTTCTTCAGTGCGCCACTCGAGGGGCTCAGCAGCACCATGTCGTCCGCATAACTAATATTATTTACACAGACTCCATTTATATGACAGCCGATACCAGTACTGCTGAGCTCCTCGATCAGCGCGTTGACGTAAAGGTTGAAGAGCGTGGGAGAGGTTAGCCCCCCCTGCCTCACCCCGCACTCCAACCTGTACTCATCGGAGAAAGAGCGTGCCCATCTTACACAGTTGCTCTGATTATAATACCAATGCATAAACAAGGATGTTATTTCTCCAGGTACACTAGTTTCCGTCATTAATTTCCTCCATAGTACGTCGTAGGCAACAAGGTCGAAGGCTTTTGACAAATCAAGGAAGATGGCGAATACTGGTGTCTTTCTACTAGTATAGTACTTCACAGTCTCCTTGAGACACAGGACAGCACTTTCGCAAGAAAGATTTGGCCTGAAGCCAAACTGCGCGTCGTGGAGTTTAATGTGCTTATCCAAATGCTTACCAAGAAGACTATCAAGCACCTTAGCAATGACAGTGGCTAGAGAAATTGGTCTATAGTTATTAACATCATCGTTATGACAAGTGTGAATTGTTTAATTTGATTTCAAAAGCGTTTTCGGCTAATTGTTATAGCGGATTATTTTGATGACAGGATTTGATCATCATCGCGTTATCCCGGCATTTTGCTACGGTGCATGGGAGCCTGGGGTCCGCTTGGCAACGAATCCCTAGAACTGGCGTAGGCACTCATTAATAATATTAATAATAAGGCGGTGATCTTGGACACGGTGGGTATTACGACGGTTCGTCTGTCTGCGGCCCTGACCACAGGCAGCTTGGGCACTGACCCGCTAGGAATAGAAGCCTATGGAAGAATCTGGTCTTCAACAGAAGAACATGATGTCACGGTCCTCAGCATCGAGGGACCGACTGAAGAAGAAGAAAAAAATGTATGAAATATGTTTCTCAGTCCTAGTTTTTACAATCATCAAGTCAAACGTAGACGCATAGTTGTGGTTAATATAATATACATCAAATTATGTAAAAATATTTTCCATACTGTCAATATCCAGAGAGGAAAATGGGGACTACGTTTGTATGTAGAAGCAGCCGTCTTCTTTCCTCTTAATATTCTTATATATTCGCTGTCGAAAAAATTACACCTGCTTTACAAATGGGACTAAAATGATTCTAGCTTTTGCGTAAAGGAGCTGATGCAGTCTGAGGACCTACCGCGAAACACGTTCGACATGTTGCATCCCTGTCACACTTACGTACGAATTTACAAGTGTGACAGAGAAACAACACGCCGAAAGTGATTCGCGGTAGGCCCTCTGAATCCGAACGTCACAGAGTCGATTTTACTTGAGTCGTGTGAGTGAGAGGTCCGTGCGAGCGAGATGACGTGTGGAAGGTGTAAAGATGAACACGAAAGTGACGCGTGTTTTAGTGATGGGAAAGTATCGGGACTTTTGCTAAACTATAAAAAATGTTGTCACAAACAATAACTGATATTGTATTCGTATATAAGTAAGCGATATGAGTACTTACCTATCTTTGGATCTGTGTACCCAACCAACCTTTGCTGCATTGCTAGAAATAGCCGTGGCTTATTACCTGATCCCTATAAGACAGGTTCACCTAGTTTAGGGCTCAGGACACTATTCCTAGGCTATCTAACAATAGAATACTCCTAAAAATGTGGCATTATCTATGAAAAGGGACCTTATTGTCGATGGCGCTTACGCCGCACTGCGTCGCGCAGCGTTGTATCTGTTTCGGAGCATTGCTTATGACGGCGGAAGGGCCATCGACAATAAGGCCCCTTTTCATAGATAACGTCACAAATGTAATACTCTTCTACTATGTAATGAGCTGCAATTTTGATACCTAATTAATCATTTTTCATTTTTCATTTTCATTTTTTCATTTAAAATCTTTGCAATAGACGATAGTTTTGTGAATTAATTTATATGTAAATTGCTCATGCTTACATTAAGTTTAGAAATTATATTTTTAGGTTTTCATATATATTTTATAAATAGTTTACTTGTTGCTTTTTTGTTAACCTTTATACCTTCAAATCTTATTAATTATTATTAGTACTCTGACAACGGGGACCTTTTACATCTCCAAATGTAATGTATTATTAACTAAAGAGACTATATAGTAATTATTTATTTTGAAGATTATTAACAACGTAATTTATAAATGTCGCCATGTATTTTTTATGCCATCTTATGAATACTTTAAATGTATTTGACTTGTAAAAGAGCCCTTCAGGCCTACTCTGAATCATAATCCGAATACCCTTAGATTTCAAAGTAATTCGAAATTACTTGAATATACTTTACATATTTTTACCATTTCTGGGCTCAGTGTATTAAAATAAATGTTGGTTTAAATTTCTTAAAGAGTCAAAAAAAGCTCGTGACGATATCGATAATTGGGAGAATGTCGAATCGACAACTCGCCCATCCCTAAAGGTCACGGCCCACCGTCTAGAACCCGTTCCGCGGATACATCGCTAAATAATAATATCCTCGAGGGTTATTCCCATCGCCTTTAAATTCAAAAGCTCATGCAATAATAAATAATGTAATTTTAACTAACTACATTATTACTACTATTATTTTTTTATTTCTCTTCTTAGACTGAGGTTTTTTACAATATTATTATAGTTTTATTTTTAGTGTATTAGATATTGTTTTAATACTGAAATATACAAATTTATTGGGCACAAACGGTACAACAATTCTTACAAATAGTAATATTAATTAATACACTATAAAACTTAAAACCTAAATCTAAAAATAAATAATACTAAACTTAAAATAAAATACTAAAAAATATCCCCCTGCGGCATGGTGCCGTAGATACTGGCAGCATTTCCTCGCTGTATTGCAAGACTAATTCTTTGAGCGAGGAAGCTGCCAGCTCTGCGGTCGCCGGTGACCTCTGCTAACCTTTTTGAAAGGTCCTTAAAGACTTATATAAGTAGTATGTATAGTATGTGTGTTTGTGTTTAATAGTCTCCATATTTAGATCCTTGCACTACCTGTTGACTTTTGTATGAGTTCTACATCTCCTGCTACCTAAAGGTTGTCTGGAAGAGATCGCTTTTTAGCGATAAGACCGCCTGTTGTTACCTGCTTCTATTTTCCTTTAAAATTGATTTGTAGTTTTACATGTATGTAAAATGTATAATTGTTGGTGCAATAAAGAATATTTACTTATATATTTAAACAGATTGAGTTTACCAAGATTATTAAGTATTCGATTTTTTCTACTCGTCTGTAATGGTTGAATTAAGATTTCGTATACCAGACTACAATTGCGTACTTTTAATGTACCCAACTGAACTATAATATTCATTTCGATACGCTGTAGTCTACTATAAAAAAATCGTTATAAACTTTTGAGAAAGTTACATTTTATTCTTCAAATTTTGAGTAGTTTCCTCATGGCTGGTGGAATTTTATTGACTTTTGGTGATTTACTCTGTCAAATAACTTTGACAGTAGAAATGGCACAATATTCTCTTCATATATGAAACGAAAACGCTTCGCGCATACATTTTTTAAATTGCTTTTCTCTATTGACGGAAATGGCTTGGCAGAATATATTTAATAGAATTCAATACAAATAAAAAAATTTAATATTTGGATTTGCTTTGTATGACACCGTGTGAACTGGAAAAGACACGAAACATCAGAAAGTATCAATTTAATTAAGTATTCAAGTATCTTAAAATCGCGAAACGTCTGGTGGACGTAACTGGTGACCGAAGAGCTGGCGGCTTCCTCGCAGAACGTCTGATACGTTACGATACAACGAGGAAATGCCGCCAGCATCCTTGGTACAATGCCTCAAGGGCCTATTTTAGATATAAGCTAGTTATAGTAATCATCTGTATATATCCATTATGTATATTGTTATTGTAAATAAATATTTTTTTTAGTAGGTATTCAAGTTAATCCATATAAATGATTTTAATTATTTTTAATAATAATAAATCCGTTTGTTTAAGACAATATGGGTCCAATACAATCGCATTACAATATGAAATAGCAAAATTAAAGATAAATGAAAACAATAAACTCATTTTAAGATTATAGTACGTACTTTTAGGTATTTAAATAAAAGTAAACAAACAATTTGTACATTTTCGGGTAGTTATAACATTTATTGGTTAACCAACCAAATACAAAACCGCCTGGATCTGTCACTGAACGACCTGACTTTAACCTACATTATTTGATCGTGTAGGTAATGTTCTCATCTACCCTCAACTGGCTTAAGGAGTCATTTGAGGGTAGATTTTGTTTACGTTTATTTAAATACCTAAAAGTACAGACTATAAGTTTCGACTCCTTCAACCTGTCTAGCATTTGGAATACCCACATAAAAACAGTCTGGCATAAAGGAAATCAACTCGCCTCTGCCCCTCTAAAAAAAGTTCGCTCAATGCCCGGAATTTTTGAATTTGAAATAAGAACGTGAATAGAACGTTGAAAATAGGTTTGTTTTATGATTCACACTTTGGAATTTGAGGTTTTTGTGTTTATATAGTTTTTGAATGTGTGCTTGAATCTATTTTATTTGATTACTTGAAAGGCTTTCTTTGTGTGTTTATATTTTTGAAAATACTTCTTGGCTGACGCTTCTCATATGTATAGGTATATTATTTTATTCAAAGCGCTGGTAGCCTAGCGGTAAGAGCGACTTGCAATCCAGAGGTCGCGGTTTCAAACCCCGGCTCGTACCAATGAATTTTTGGAACTTATGTACGAAATAGTGTAGTAAATCTAGCAAGTTGTTGTATGGAGACCCATGCAATAATTTCTCAGTCCATGAAATTTTGCTTGGTTATTGTATAGTATGAGCCGAAACTAACATATAAATATCCAAAAAAAAAAAAAACCTAAGTTAGGTATTTATACGTAAAAATATAAATCTGTTTATATGTTTAACCGAGTAATTCCTCTGTCCAAAATTATTTTACCAAATAAGTTATTTGTATCAGTATGTAATACTAGAATAAAATCTAAAAATTTTGTCAAACATGAGATTTTTTTTTAATGATAATTCCTTTTTTGACGCTCATTTTCATCGGAAAATTGCTCTGTCATTTTTTTCTTCTTATATGATCTTAGAATATAATTTGGCGTAGTGGGTAAGAATATCCAAAAAAAATACATACCCAAATGTATGTATTTTACAACTATTAAAAACTGAGAGTGGAAAATTTCTCAGCCTGTATTCTTTTAAATATATACTAAATATATACGTATATACTTAAATTCAAAATATCCAAAAGAAATATCATCCAGAACACCGAAATTTTTGAAGCGAAGATAAATCCATCCCGCGGTTACGCAATAATGTACCGTCTTCCTTTAGCAGTTAAGTGCAGATTAGTGTCCTTGTGCTACTTGTACGACCCGACCGCGTGACCCGCAGTCCACACTTAAGAAGGGAGTTGTCGTTGTCACTGATGTGTGAGTCTTTACACTACATTTAGTTATTTTTGCGTTTTCTTTGTACCGAATAATATATACTTACGCAGTTTTATATAACATTGATTAGAATAATATCACGCTAAAGACGTTAATAACAACCGACGTCAAAAACAACTAGGTTCTAGAATTTTTGCCACGTAATAAAGATTACCTATTTACTTATTGTATGCTTATCGTTAATAAATTGCGATATCTTAAAACTTAACCATCGAGATCTTTAAAACTACTGAACCAGTTTTGATGAAACTTGTACTATAAGCTGAAAGATACTTCATCATCATTATCGTCAGCCTGTTGCAGTCCACTGCTGGACATAGGCCTCCCCCAGATGCGCCACAAAGCACGTTTTCCCGTTTTCTGCATCCAGTCCCTGCCAGCTACCTTCTTTAGACGCCCACATAGACTGACTGAGTTTAAAGGTCCCTTTTTTCAGTTTTTCTTAAATAACTCATAAACGGTGGCCCATAGCAAAAAATGTTCTTTAACGTAAATAATATATATAAAATTGCCGAATCGAAAGATTCAGTGCACTTTTTCGCTAGGATCAACATTTAAGAAATATTAAAGCGGGAAAGTTAATTAAAATCAATTTTATGGTCCATTTTACTATATTTTCGTGAATAACCCGTAAATAGCAAAAACCTTGTTAAACGTAAATAATTTACACATTTTTTTTACAAAAAAGATTCAGTAAACTTTTTGAGAGTATCAATATTTAAAAAGATATTAAAGGGGGAAAGTCAATTAAAATCAATTCTAAGGTTCCTTTTCTTTCGTTTTTCGTAAATAATTTGTAAAGTATGATCCATAGCAAAAAATCTCTCATACATAAATATTAACCATAATTTTTACTACAAGAAAGATATATGAAACTTTTCGCTAGGATCAACATTTAAAAATATACTAAAGCGGGAATATTAATACTAATCAATTTTAAAGTCACTTCTTAATTTTTCGTAAATAACTCTTAAACGGCAGCTCATAACAAAACAGGTTCTTATACATAAATAATTAACATAATATTTCCTACAAAAAACATACAGACCACTTTTCTCCAGGATCAATATTTAAAACAATATTAAAGGGGGAAAGTAAATCACAAACAATTTACAAGTCCCTAATTTTTTTGTTTTTCGTAAATAACTCGTAAACAGTGGCCCAATGCAAAAAAGTTCTTTATACATTAATAATAGAAATGTAATTTTGTACAACAAAAGTTCCGTAATTTTTTTCGCTAGGATCAATATTTAATGAGATATTAAAATTCATTATCAGTTTCCAGGTCCTTTTTAGGGTTCCGTACCCAAAGGCTAAAACGGGACCCTATTAATAATACTCCGCTGTCCGTCCGTCCGTCTGTCACCAGGCTGTATCTCATGAACCGTGATATACAGTTGAAATTTTCAAAGATGATGTATTTCTATTGCCGCTATAACAACAAATACTAAAAAGTACGGAACCGTCGGTGGGCGAGTCTGACTCGCACTTGTTGGTTTTTTTTTAGTCTGAGGGGCAAAGTTACTTACAATGAATCCTCAGATCTCTTTTTTAGTTTTTCGTAAATAATTTGTAAAGTATTATGACCTATAGCAAAATATATATATATATAAACAATTATAATAATTTTTTTTACAAAAGACATGCGGAACATTTTTCCCTAAGATCAATATTTATTAAGGGTTTAAAGCGAGAAACACAAATAATGTGCAGAATTGATTAAAATTAACTTTCGCGGTTTAATATCTCAATAATATTGATCCTAAAGAAAAAGAATAGAAATCTTTTTTCTAGAAAATTTTATGTTAAGTATTTATGTTTGAACGTGTTTTGCTACGGGCTACCGTTTACGAGTTACTTACGAAAACTAAAAAGGGTTTTTAAAATTGATTATTATTAACATTCCCGATTTAGTATCTTTTTAAATATTCATCCTAGCGAAAAGTGTGCTACATATTTCTTATAGAAAATTTTATGTTACTTATTTATGTAAGAGACATTTTTTTGCTATGGGTAATACTTTAGAAATTATTTACGAAAACTAAAGAAAAGGAACCTTAGAATTGGTTTAATAAACTTTCCCTCTTTAATATCTTTTTAAATAAGTAAGTAAGTAAGTAAATATTCTTTTAAATATTGATCCTTTCACAAAGGGTACTGAATCTTTTTTGTAGAAAGTTTTATGTAGATCATTTACATTTTACAGCGTTTTTTGCTAATTGCCACCGTTTACGAAAATATAGAAAAATGGACCATAAAATTGATTTTATTTAACTTTCCCGCCTAATCTTTAAATAACAAAGTGGACTGAATTTTTCTTGTTCGAAATTTTATTTAGATGATTTGCGTGAAAGAACATTTTTTGATATGGGCCACCGTTTAAGAGTTATTTAAGATAAACTAAAAAAGGGCCATTTAGAGCTAGCAGCCGCGTCGATGCAATTGTCTCACGTGCGCTCCGAGCGATATCATTGTCGCTGGTTACGTTTAGAATTATAGTTTGGCATGCTATGACAGAAATATTTATATTTATATGTATTTCTGTTGCCGCTATAACAACAAATACTTAAAAGTACGGAACCCTCAGTGGGCGAGTCCGACTCGCACTTGTCCGGTTTTTTAGTCAAAGAGGAGCAAAGTTACTTACAATGAATCCTCAGGTCTCTTTTTTTAGTTTTTCGTAAATAATTTGTAAAGTATGACCTATAGCAAAAATAAATGTGTATATAAACAATTATAATATTTTTTTTACAAAAGACATGCGGAACACTTTTCCCTAAGATCAATATTTATTAAGCTTTTAAAGCGAGAAACACAAATAATGTGCAGAATTGATTAAAATTAACTTTCGCCGTTTAATATCTCAATAATATTGATCCTAAAGAAAAAGTGTAATAAATCTTTTTTCCAGAAAATTTTATGTTAAGTATTTATGTTTAACATTCTTATTGCACTGGAGCACCGTTTAATAGTTATTTACGAACAACTAAAAAAAGTACCTATGAATTGATTTACCCCCTATAATATCTTCTTAAATATTGATCCTAGAGAAAAGTGATCGAATTATTTTTTGTAGGAAATATTATGCGCATTCTTTATGTATAAGAACGTGTTTTTCTACGGGCTACCGTTTACGAGTTACTTATGAAAACTAAAAAGGGTTTTTAAAATTGATTATTATTAACATTCCCGCTTTAGTATATTTTTAAATATTCATCCTAGCGAAAAGTGTGCTAGATATTTCTTATAGAAAATTTTATGTATAAGACATTTTTTTTTTGCTATGGGTCATACTTTACAAATTATTTACGAAAATAAAGAAAATGAACCTTAGAATTGGTTTTATTAACTTTCCCTCTTTAACATCTTTTTAAATATTGATCCTTTCACAAAGGGTACTGAATCTTTTTTGTAGAAGTTTTGTGTAGATTATTTACATTTTACAGCGTTTTTTGCTAATTGCCACCGTTTACGAAAATATAGAAAAATGGACCAGAAAATTAATTTTAATTAATTTTCCCGCTTTAATATCTTTTTAAATATTGATCCTAGTAAAAAGTGTACTTTTCTTGTAGGAAATGTTACATAGATGATTTGCGTGATAGATCATTTTTTGATATGGGCCTCCGTTCACGAGTTATTTAAGATAAACTAAAAAAGGGACATTTAAACCCTCCCTCCCCCGTACACAATAGCGCCACCCCCCTCTATCAGTACTTTCAGTATGTTATGTAAGGTACCTTTATTAACAACTATGCCAAAATTCGCTTATACACGAATTATTTCCCCGTTTTTTCCTTCGTTTGATGGCCTAATACGTACGACTCGAATTGAATAAATTGAATTTAAGAATATAAATATTTAAATTAGACACATCGCATAACCTACCTACTTCATTTGTAGGTACGGTAGAGACTATACTTACGGTAGGTACTACACAGACAGGCAGGCATTAGGCAGGTCAAAAAAGAAACAAGTAGAAATATTTTTAACAACAGTAACCTATGCACCTAGGCGATACGCGAATGAATAGAGAAGTAGCAAGCTGCCACCGCCGGGCAGGCGCGGCGCGCGCGCTTGCGGCGGCCGGTACCGCTCCCGCACCCCGCTTGTACACCCCGCTCCCTACACACTGCTCCCGATATGTTAAGTTTTTAATACGCTCGTTATTTTTTTGGATGTTTTTATAGTTGGATGGAAATAAAACTGTGATTTTAATTCAATAAATAAAATGGATAGAGAAATTTTTCACAGCGAGTAAAAAGGCAATTTCTGAAAATAGTATAGTTACATGGATTTTTTTTTAGATTTTCATTTTGTAGCTATAAAACGTCAATAAAATGGCATTCCAGTGAAAAAATTAGACGGAGTAATTTTCCGGTCCAAGACAAGTCCAAAAATTATATTTTATTAATATTGGTATTTCTACTGGGATATTTTTTTGGATATTTCATATATTGTTGTAATACGTTACATGAATATGTCTGGTGAAGAAAGTTTGAACGGAGCATTTTTCCGTAAAAAGATATTACCGATTTAATACTTTAGGTATTTACTTAAATCCTATTATTATTATTCTTTGGAAATTAAGACAATACTTTTTATTTATTGATACTTTATCATACTGTAAAGTTTTTTGTGGCAGAGGAATTACTGCGGGGTCCACTACCTTTATTTCCTACACTAAAATATCATTTGATATTTACCAGTCGCATTTCGATGAAGGAAAACATCGTGAGGAAACCGGACTAATCGCAATCAGGCCTAGTTACTCTGAGGGTACTCTGTGTTGGAAGGTCAGTCTTTCGTAGAAACTAGTGCCTACGCCAAATCTTGGGATTAGTTGTGAAGCGGACCCCAGGCGCCCATGAGCCGTGACAAAATGCCGGGACAACGCGAGGAGGAGGAAGGTTTTCTGTAAGGTGGAGGTACTTCCCCAGCTGGGCGCTGCTCTAGATCTGGAATGACATCCGCTGTGCTGTGCCCTACCACACAAAGCGAGATGACATTCACAATGCCCATACCTCTCTTGTGGACGTAGTTTAAGGACGTACCCGGTTACATTTAATTAAGTTTTCGTTAATACAATATAAAAAAGGGAAAAGCCATTTCATATTGCCCCGGGTTCCCATATGGCCCCAAGTTCCCCTAAAATGATACTCATCTAGTTTGTCTCAACGTCTCAACTAAATATTATTGTTATATTGTTCCCTTCAAGTCACATTTCATTTAATATCGTGTGCTGAGTGAAGATTGTGGGAATCCACGAATAAACGCCATTTTGTTTGTTATATTACAGTTCAACGAAACATTATTATAGATTATATAATATACACATTTAGGAGATACGCAACTCTCAGAAAATCTTGAACTAATTCTACGGTTTACATTCACGTATTTTTAGTCACTCGCGCGACATGTTTCGGAGAGCTCGGGTCTCCTTTCTCAAGCACTAATCAGACCAGGGATCGGAACCGGTTTTTTGCAAAAACATCGAAATAACCATATATTTCGGTTTATTTTATACTCTAAATGTAGGACTCAGTTGTGTTTTCAGATAACGACTTCGTATTATTAGATTGCCTAATTAGAAATGAAGTAATTAACAAAGAACGAAAAAATACCGTTTTCGTTCCCATACAAAAAATACCGGTTTCCGATCCCTGAATCAGACAGCAACTATCAGACAGGAGAAAAATAAAAATTAATTTAAAAGAGCTTTGTTCCAACATTACCTTGGTAGCATTTAACACATACCTATCCAAATTTTACCTCTACACTTAATTATACTTTATGATTATCATGTACCTAACCTAGTATAGCCCCACGGATCCCACAGTCAAACTGTGCAAACAGTTTTGTGGGACGTTGTATTTAATATTAAGTCAGTATGCACTGTATTTTATTGAAATAATAATAATAATAATACATATTCTACATGACATTAAAGCTCTCCAAGAGGCCTCTACGTGTTGGATCTATATCCCCACGCAAGCCTATCAAAAGACCGGGATGTATAGGCCCGTGAAATCCAAGGAGATACAATAATAATAATAAATAAAAAAACAGTGCGGTTCTCTCAGCGCGCGCGCAGCGTGTGACGCGGCGCGCAGCAGTACGCGAGGCAAGGCCGTCGTCATCGCTGCTCGCACCGTTAGTGCTTGAGAAAGGAGACCTAGGCTTTCCCAAACATGTCGCGCGAGTGACTAAAAATACATTAGTGTAAACCGTAGAATTAGTTTAATGTGACATACTAACATTTAACTAATTCTACGGTCACGACAGTTTAAATTCGATTATTGCAAACCTCTAATTTTGGAATCTATCACTTGCTCGCGTATCAATATTAACACGAGTGGTTAAACAATAACTTTTCTCCATTGTAAAACAATAACTATTGTTATAGAACTACAAAATAATTGTTACACCAATTAAGTTGTCAGTTAATTTTGGACCATGGTAGGGAGCTTTTGGACTATTGGGGGGTTTTACGGAACATGTTTTTTAGAGTGGCGTATCTGTAACTATTAAGTAATCTATGATTATATTTAAAATGAGCTGGGTTAAGACGGTTGTCATGTGCGCAGATAATAGGACCCAAACTTGGATTATTGTGTCTAGCTACACACAGAACGGCCAAGAATGTAAATTGATGTACATTTGTGCAAGCAAACTAAATTAAAATATTATTTTTATTAACGGCCGTTTTGGTCTAGTGTGTAGTGACCTTGCCTATGGTCCTGGGTTCGAACCCCGGTAAGGGCATTTATTTGTGTGATGAGCACCGATATTTGTTCCTGAGTCATGGATGTTTTCTATGTATTTAAGTATTTGTATATTATATATATCGTTGTCTGAGTACCCACAACACAACACAAACCTTCTTGGCTTAACGTAGGACTTAGTCAATTTGTGTAAGAATGTTCAGTATTTATTTATTTATTATTAATGTGCAAGAAATGTGTGTAAATATTACGGAATTTCAAGGATTGTCCCTTTTCAATTCTATGTGATGGCGTTAAGGTTCAAAATTGACAAACCTTTGAATTGCCTGTAGCTATTAGGTTTTCCTTCATTAGGTATATACATTAGTGGGTTTTGTAGTATAATAGTACATTACGATACAAGTGCGAAAAATAGGAAATTGCGAATTATCTAATCGTACAACGTTTTACAGTACATTTGGCCCTTTAAATGTTTGACACAGTAACGTAATATGCTAATTATCGCACCAGTGCGGTAAAGTAGCACCATATGTACTGTAAAGTAATTTTCCATACAGATTACCTATATCTATAGCGAATTAATTTGTACGTGAGATTAATATGCATTCATTGTAGAATATAAATAATGAATATGCAAATAATCTTATACGATTAAACGAGAAATTTTTATTTATGTATATAGGTATATATATTTCGTGGATCTCGGAAACGGCTCTAACGATTTGGATTAAAATTGCTATATGGGGCTTTATGGGGGCGAAAAATCGATCGATCAATCTTATATCTGGGAAAACGCGTATTTTTGAGTTTTTATATGTTTTCCGAGCAAAGTTCCCTCTCCCATATATTTCATATTATAATAAAATAGTGTAGGTAATATTACACTATTCAATATTATTAAATCAAAGCTTATTTCACTATTCGCTCCGTGCATGACTGTGGCGCGCCCTAATGGGTGTATGACATATGTGTCGTTTCCATGCAAAAGACCCACTTTGTCGCTTACCATAAGGACGCTTTAACAGGTTATTCGTATAATGATACAAACAAAGTGGGACCTTTTACTAGACTTCGACACATTGCTTATTTGACAGTTGGCAGATTCGAAATAGTATGAAGATGTCGGCGAAAGTTCCCAAGAAAGTTCATATTTTTACCACATCGTGCATTGGCGTCGCTTGTATTTCACCCACCAACATCTTATGGCTCCCCTAGACTATGGCCTAGCGCTGGACCAGCGAGATGCGATCGTTGAGAGCACGTGTAGACACTTACGCACCATCGCTGGCCCTGTACCCCTAGTGTAAATAAATTCGATTTCGAAACGTGACGTACGCGTTTGCGTTTAGTCTCATTTTGTATTGGATTTAGAAAGAGCGCGCCAAGCGGGACGTTTTGGAAACTCAAAATCCTATACAAAATGAGACTTAACGCAAACGCGTTCGTCACGTTATGATGTCGATCAAATTTACACTAGGGGTACTGTACCTTAGATGTGCGGACGAAAAACGGGCACCGTGGCCATCCCATCGCCATCCCGCCGCGCCATACCGACACCACTACCCTCTCTACACGCTGGCCCATCTTAGTGGGCCAGTATGATGGCCCATCGTGTAGAGAAGCCATTTGCATATAGCCAATACAAAAACCAACAGTCCATTTGCTGACAATATTGACAAAACACTGTCAATATTTGCTGCTCACAATAGTAAATCAAAAGCATTAGTTAGGTACCCTAAGGGATGCACTAGACTCAACTCCCTAGGGACGAAACTGTGATGTTACTGAGGCAATGTATACAGAATGGTCCGCATATTATGTCAATAGGCTGAATTCTAAAACTAAAATATTTTGTTTCAAATTTCAAATGTATATTTAGGAATTAAATAAATACATAAAATTGCCTGGCATTTTATATATAAACGTAACATTATCTATTTTTTTTGGTTTTATTTGGTTTTGACGACCGGTTTGGCCTAGTGGGTAGTGACCCTGCCTACGAAGCTGATGGTCCCGGGTTCAAATCCTGGTAAGGGCATTTATTCGTGTGATGAGCATGGATATTTGTTCCTGAGTCATGGGTGTTTTCTATGTATTTAAGTATTTATAAATATTTATATATTATATATATCGTTGTCTAAGTACCTATCCTCAACACAAGCCTTATTGAGCTTACTGTGGGACTTAGTCAATTTGTGTAATAATGTCCTATAATATTTATCTATGAAAAGGGACCTTATTGTCGGTGGCGCTTACGTAGGGAATGCAAAAACCGGAGGTTTTTCAAAACCGGTTTTTTCTTCGGTTTTACCAAAAAAAAAACCGAAACCGGTTAAAACCGGTTTCGGTTTTTAGAATCAACAATTCTTAAATTCATCGCCATGGAATAAAGAAAAGATTGCTTCACGTGTAAAAACGAATGCTAGTATAGTATATACACGATTTTATCACGAAATTAAAGACAGAATATCGGACTATTTTATTGTTTTGTTTGGGAATTGTCAAATGACTTAATGTTATTTGTAACTAGGAATAGGAACAAACTAATTTTATTAAATTATTTTTTTGGTTTGTTGTTTAGACATTGTCATTTGTCATTTTTTCTTAAATATATATGACAATATCAATTTATAATTGAATGTTATTTGTCTTAAATCAAATGGCCCAATCCGAAATCTTGCTCTAAGTTTTTCGCTGTCTTCTAGTATATTAGAAACTGATGGTGTTAGCTTAAACTGGGCAAACACAGGTAGTCGAGTAATTCCATTCTTTAGGGTTTGAACTACCCTTTCCTATTAGTGCGAAAGAGACAAAAAAAAATGTCGGTAAGTCGTTATCACCGAACCAACAAAAGACTCTAAAGCTGCCATTGATATAATTGGTTACGTGGAATTTTTCTATAGCGCATCGCATAATAAAATTATAAATAAGACCTTTTATACCCACTTTTATTAAAAAGTACTACTATACAATTCGTACACCAGCACGGATGTCCTGCCATTGCCAATACTTTAAATTATTTAAATCTTTCGTATTTTTGTATTTTGTACCGTAAAAATTCATTTAGCGTTACAAATGATCAAACTAACACAACACCACATTATTTGATTTGATGTCCATTCAACCGGTTTAGAACCGATTTATACCCTTATAATGAATAAAACA
Organism: Cydia pomonella; assembly: GCF_033807575.1. Taxonomy (NCBI): domain Eukaryota; kingdom Metazoa; phylum Arthropoda; class Insecta; order Lepidoptera; family Tortricidae; genus Cydia; species Cydia pomonella. Next base: position 9,567,233 of record NC_084728.1, read on the forward strand.
TGCAACTTAGGTAAATAAAAAAAAACCGAATAAAACCGAAACCGGTTTTTTCAAATTCTAAAAACCCGGTTTTGGGTTTCCGTCAAAAAACCGGTTTTAACCGGTTTTTTTCGGTTTCGGTTAAAACCGGTTTGCATTCCCTACGCTTACGTCATTATCAACGATGCTCCCATATTATAAACAACGCCGCGCTACGCAGTGCGGCTTCAGCGCCATCGACAATAAGGTCCCTTTTCATAGATAATGTCACAAATAGGAACAACCTCCTAGCCTAATCAGTAGTGATTCTGTCAGTAGGACAGACTTATATGATGTGACGTCACATCACCTTATCATTTTGATAGAGGCGTTTCAATCGTCGAGTGCGAGCGTCAGACTTTAACTCTCATTTCTGACCTTTGTGTTTTTAAATGCCATGAGTCCTATATTAGACATTTGATCCTCAGGAAAATCAAGATCGTTTGACATTATTTACAAAAAACAGTCAAGTAGCCAATTCAGTATACGAGCTAGCTTAATTGTTTACTGTATTTGCCCGTATTACATATGCAGCTATGGTTGACAGATTCCGAGGATTTACGCGTCATTTGCATAGGTCAACGTAAGATAAGAGCCTTAGGGTTTTGGTGATTACCTACCCGCTCCCGCTTCAACTTTGATGACCGATCTTGCCTATGTGGTAATGAAAGCCAGCCGTCAGACTAAATCAAGCCAAGTGATTTAAATGTAAACTAAAAAACAGAAACAAATGAAAAAAAAGCGGCCAAGTGCGAGTCGGACTCGCCCATGAAGGGTTCCGTACCATTTATGACGTATTAAAAAAAACTACTAACTAGATCTCGTTCAAACCAATTTTCGGTGGAAGTTTGCATGGTAATGTGTATCATATATTTTTTTTAGATTTTTCATTTTGTTATTTTAGAAGTTACAGGGGTGGGGGGGACACACATTTTTCCACTTTGGAAGTGTCTCTCGCGCAAACTATTCAGTTTAGAAAAAAATGATATTAGAAACCTCAATATCATTTTTGAAGATCTATCCATAGATAGATATATCGTATGGGTTTGATGAAAAAAGATTTTTTGAGTTTCAGTTCTAAGTATGGGGAATTTTTTGTGTAAAAATCTTAATGCGGTTCATAGAATACATCTACTTACCAAGTTTGAAAAGTGGCTGTGATATAAACGGACAGACAGACGGACATGACGAATCTATAAGGGTTCCGTTTTTTGCCATTTGGCTACGGAACCCTAACAAGAAGAAAAAATAATAATATATAATACAGTGGTGGTGGCCGAGTAGATCTAACGTCCCATTTTTAATCCGGAGGTCGCGAGTTCAAATCCTGGCTGGTATCAATGAGTTTTTTGGAACTTATGTAAGGACTATCATTTGATATTTACCACTAGCTTTTCGGTAAAGGAAAACATTGTGAGGAAACCAGCATACATCGGCGAAGGAATTCAAAGGTATATATGAAGTCTCCAACCCGTCAATAAGTTCATTTAAATGTAAATTTAAAAAACATATTTTACTTTTACGAAAATTATAAATATTGGGTATACTCCTGTGCCATCACTATGCCATGTACTAGAACGAACGCCTACCCTATAATTTATTTCGCCTTGTATGACGACTGACTGACTGTTTAGGTACCGATAATTTAAATAATTTATTTGTTATTGTAGTTTTTAATTGAATAATAATTACAGCCTTATGATATTTACTTGAAACTTCTATATATACTTCTATATATAAAATTTTGTACTTTAGCGTGTAGCTGCGCTCTCTCGGAAAGGTTTCCACGGAAGACCAGTGTCGAGATCCTCAGATGGTATCTTGACATTAAGCTGAATGGAGACCTTTTCAGTGACGCTTAATAATAAATTGATTCTGTCGTCTCATGTACTTATTACCTAAACTTAAGCGTTTTCTGAACTTCTATTCTATTCTATTCATTGGGCCAGTGTGGGGACTATAGCCTAAGCGCTCTCGCACATGAGAGGATGCCTGTGCCCAGCAGTGGGACGTACATACCGGGTGTTTCCTGTAACACGAGCAAATAATTAAAGCATATATTGTACTCCTCAAACGATATAACTTTTGCTTAACAACTTTTAAAAATTACGAAATCTTTAGATTTTATCCTTCCTTTTCATACAAATTAAATATTATTTTCAATGTACGCTGACATCAGTGTGTTTGACTTTGACGTTGCTTGTCACGCTTTAAACATAACAAAATTTGCAATACATTGCGCCTTAAAATAAACTTTAAAGTTAAAAATCAAAACATAAGTTATTTTTAAAAGTCGCTGAACAAATGTTGGTCAGTTTGAGGAGTACAGCCTACAGTTTAATTTATTGCTCCTGTTACAGGAAACACCCGGTATATAGGGTGAATTAATATAATTATAATAAAATAAATACATAATTACAATAAATTTATGACTTATTATTAAAAATTAATTAACTAAATGACTACACGACGTTCAGCCATCTGCAACGTTGCGATGACTTGGCTGGTTGTACTTCAGCCACATTATTAGATACCGGCGTTTAATGAATAGGCTAGGCAGCTAATTAGCTGGCTAATTTAACCACTTGGCTGCGACATGTATATTATTTCATGTCTGGATACAATTCGCGCGAAGCAGGGGTGGAGCACTAGTTTGTAAAAACGCATTAAACAGATCTTATCGACTTACTAAACACTTTAAGCCTCACCTTATAATATTGTGCAATAATGTATAATTACATACAAAGTAGAGGAAGCTCGGCAAAGGTGAACCATCGGGAGAGTTGATCCATATTTTTTGTTTTAAGAGGGTAGAATAGCTTTGCGATCCTAACGAAATAACGGTGTTTTTTGTATGAAATTTCGATTTCGAGAGGAAGCAGTTTCCACTTAATAAATCTTAACAAATTACTTTGATTTTGATGTCGATCGCTTCAGAATAATATATACTAAGTTTATAGGTTTCGCTTTTAGGGTTCCGTACCCAAAGGGTCAAACGGGACCCTATTACTGAGACTCCGCTGTCCGTCCGTCTGTCACCAGGCTGTATCTCATGAACCGTGATAGTTAGCCAGTTGAAATTTCTACAGATTATGTATTTATGTTGCCGCTATAACAACAAATACTAAAAACAGAATAAAATAAATATTTCTTTCCAATATCGAGGTTCTCATCCAATCACCGAAGTTAAGCAACGTCGGGCGGGGTCAGTACTTGGATGGGTGACCGTTTTTATAGATAATGGAACGGAACCCTTCCTTCCTTCTTCTTAATCTTTGCATGTCTGCACGCAGACTGAATACACTGGAACTTTGTTTTTTTTTGTTCCAATATGATCTGCATGTATATACAATACAATACAAATATACTTTATTGCACACCTCAATACAGAAACAGTACAAATAATACAACACATAAAGAAGAGGTAACGTATACGTGTATTCTGTGCAAATAAATTCTTTGAATCTTTGAATCTTTGCGAGTCCGACTCGCACTTGGTCGTTTTTTTGAAAAACATTTTTTTGGTATTGCAAATTTTTGATAAAAACGAAAACCTATAAACTGGGTTTTTCATTACATACTAAAAAATACAACATACTAAAAAAGTGGCTGTGACATAATCGGACAGACAGACGGACATGACGAATCCATAAGGGTTCCATTTTTTGCCATTTGGCTACGGAACCCTAAAAACGTAAAAGATTACCATTATGCCCCCTAGCCAATTTTCCCCATACTTCCCCTACACTAAGTAGCATTTATGCCATAGCTTTGCAACCATTAAGCACGCAAATGTTACATTAATGTCGTTTAAATGAAAGGGCCTTATGTTGGTAACGTTTACTTTGTGGTCAAACGGTCAGCGTAACAGCCGCGTGGGGTTCCATGGGCTATGGTGTTCGCTTACCATTAGCCATGCTTTTATTGCCATAGGGCTAGTGAATAAGATAAGATAAGGGAAGATAATCATTTTTATTTCATTTCAATCTTACAAGGAAAGGTACCCAACTGTCCGGTTCCGATTTGATTTATATTTATATATGTTATTTATTTATTTAAAACTTTATTGCACAAAAGACAAACTTAATGTACAAAAGGCGAACTTAATACCATGAGGCATTCTCTACCAGTCAACCTTAGGGCAAAGCAGAAAAGATTGTAGGCGGCGCGTTTAAAACTAAAAGAAATTGTTATTGAAAGAATTAGAGTCCTAATAGTTATAGAGTAGTCTAAAATAACGGACACGTATTTTTTTTAGCTGCCCAAACTCAACCTATTGGGAGAAATTGTCCTCCAAAGTACTAAAAAGTCACTAAATCTTCTAACTCCTATAGAAAGTGATGCTCAAGCAACTTGCTAGTTAATGGCTTGTTTGAGTATATGTTTGAGAACAGGAAAAAATAATGTACACGTGTTTTGTTATATCTGCTTAAACTCAAGTTTTCCTAAAAAAACACCCGTCTTTATGTGTAACTTTAGCGATAAGATATTATAAAACTTCGAATGTCGATTTTTTTAGGAAAATATGAGTTTTAGCCGATATAACAAAACACGTGCTCATTATTTTTTGCTGCTTTCAAGCATATACTCAAACCAGCCATTAACTAGCAAGTTGCTTGAGCATCACTTTCTATAGGAGTTAGAAGATTTAGTCATTTTTTAGTACTTTGGAGGACAATTTCTCCCAATAGGTAGAGTTTGGGCAGCTAAAAAAAATACGTGTCTGCTGTTATTTTAGACTACTCTATAACATATATAAATATAAATCAAATCGGAACCGGACAGTTGGGTACCTTTCCTTGTTAGTTGCTAAATACACAGTGGCCGAGTCCCCCGATTAGGTATGAAGTATGAAGTACCTGTGTCAGGAGACCTCGCTCTTCCAGATTACAGATTTAGATCTACACTAAGAGAAGTTTTGATATTTACATTATAATTTTATAATGAATTGACAAATATAATGAATAGATGTAAGTTTTGATACCTACAAGTAAGCATTGTAAATTAATAACTCAGTACTCACCTACTAAAATAAGTTTGTATAATGTATGAGTAGGTATGACACAACATTGCTAGCTTTATTTTGGAGCGCACTATTCGCCAAAAAACTGTCCACAGTTTGGCGAAAAAATATGTATACCTACCACTTAAGTTTTCTCTTGAAATAAAATAATAAAAAATAATAATAAAAAAAGAAAAAAAAAGTATACAAAATTTACATTTGATTATATATTACTTAATCTTAAAAATATTTTTATTTATCTATTTTAGGCTAAATAAGTGTGGGTGCGTGTGTGTGTATATATATATGAATGTTAAGTGTTATAGGTATTTTTAGGGTTCCGTAGCCAAATGGCAAAAAACGGAACCCTTATAGATTCGTCATGTCCGTCTGTCTGTCCGATTATGTCACCGCTACTTTATTTTTATTTATTTATTTATTCAAACAGATTACACAGTATAACAGTGAGACACTAAGGCACTGTAGAATGCATAATAGTAGTTTATGTGGCTGTTACTTAATGAAAGGCATTAAAATACGAGTGTCAGTTTATGAAACGAGTGAATTGAGTTTCATAAAAGGATCACACCAGTATTTTAATACATCATTGCGTCCCGATAGATATTCTGACAGATGATATGCTGTTAAATAAAATAAAAACCCTGGCTGGGAATGCCGTCTCTTGTAGTGGCTTGTCTTGTATTTAAATAATAAAAAAGAGCGTACTCCCATCTTAAAGGCCGGCACCCCTCTTGTGTTTTATGGGCAACGGTAACCGCTTACCATCAGGCGACTCGTCTGATCCTTTGCCTCCAATATAAAAAAAAACCCTAATACTGGGTATGCGGGAGCTTAGTCGGTAAAGCAGTCAGCTCCCAAAGCTATTTTTTTTTCAGTTTTTACTTTTAAAAATCATTAAAAATTCCTATAGCCTATCAACGGGATGGCTTAACACCACAAAACGAGGTCCGGCGTGAGATTATAGAGGTCATTGCCCTCTTTAAGGTATTAAATAATACCTAACATGCCTCTAACCGCGCAGAATATGAGAACAACATCTTATACTTCAGGGCTGCCACTTTCAGATCTAATATTTTTATTATTATATTTATTTATTCATCTTCATATGCTAGGCTTTTTACAATATGAATATAAAAGTAAAATACAAAAACATATAAACATATTATAAAAAACCTAACCTAGGGTGCCGCCAGCAGCGGGGCAGGGCCAAAGCTGCCGATGGTCAGTGTCGCAGAGAGAGGAACCGCCGGACTATCCGCGCCGTGTCCAAGATCACCGCCTTCTGTATCTGACCCTTGATCCAGCCACCTAGCGAGAGTCTCTCAAGGTGTTGGTCGAAACTCTTCGCTATGAGACCGTTCGCTGAAACGACTATTGGGACAATGATCGTCGAATCGACATCCCACATGGCGGTTATCTCGTGAGCCAAGTCTAGGTACTTACTGGACTTGTCCTTCTCGGCTTTCACGAAATTCTTATCATGGGGGATGGTCATGTCGACGAGCACGGCCCGGCGTTGCGATTGATCTATTATCACAATGTCAGGCTTATTGGCAACAATAGTCCTGTCAGTGATAGTAGATCGATCCCAATAGAGCGTGGCACGACCATTTTCGAGAACTGGCGCAGGTGAGTACTTGTAGTACGGTACTTCGCGGTCCGCAAGGCCGTATAGAATAGCAAGTTGCTGGTGAATAGTCCTGGCTACGAGATTATGTCTGTATTGATTTGATAAATAAAATGCGTCCCGCGACTGCCGTGTGAGATTATAGAAGTCATTGCCCTCTTTAAGGTATTAAATAATACCTAAACATGACTCTAACCATGCAGGATATGAGAACAACATCTTACACTTCAGGGCTGACACTAAGGGGCGAATTTTTTACAAGCTTTTATTTAACTTGCCCTGTTAGTATGTATGGGACAAATCTTGCAAGTTAAATTTGACCCACTTCCCGGTTTCCGATGAAGCTGATAATTTGCATCCATATGTAAGTCGGGTGACAATGCAATATTATGGTACCATCAAACTGATCTGATGATGGAGATAGGAGGTAGCCATATGAACTCTGTGATAAAACAACGCAACCTAATTGCGTTTGGGGTTTTTAGAATTGTCTCGATGAGTATTAGTTGCCTGTGGAAAAAAAGTACAGTCAGCGATAAAAGCTTGTACCAAAAATGTTTTTTATTTTTCACTAACAAGCGACTCTTCCTCAATCTATACTACTTATAATTAAATTACTATATTATTATAATAATTAACACAAGTGAAAATGATGAAGCATGTTGCGAATTTATGATTGTACCCTCCTGACGAAACCTACGTTGCTGATTTGAATTTGTCAATTAGTTTTTAAGCATTATAATGTACCTACTTATCATTAAGTTCAAACATCTCAAAAAAATATTTTTGTATTCTCAGAGTTGCCAACCCTAAGGATTTGCGGTACCGATGTAGGGCTTGTACCGCTTTTGTTTTATTTCTCAAGAACATTATTTTTTTATACCCGCTTCTTATCTTCAAGTTTTTTTGCTTTTTCTTTAATAAAACGGTAGAGTACTTCATTCTTTAAGTGAAAAGTATATTACGTGATCTACTCGTACCATACAAAAAGACAAAACGTTTTTCCACTTCTACATACTAACTAACACTAACTAACTACTACTACTACTAACTACTACTACTCTCTACTGGAAGAGATCCCATACAGGGATAAGTTCGCCTTTGTTGTATTTAATTTACTCTGTAACTGTGTTTTTCGTGTTTTTATTTCTATGTACAATAAAGTATATACATACAACATACATACATACATACATACATACATATGTTCCATTCTCCATGGTTTTTAGTATGTTATTCACATAATGTAAAACTAAAATTAAATTAAATGTCCCAGCGCGCACAAGTTTTTTGGAGAAATCGCGAAACGTCTGGTTGACGTAACTGGTGACCGAAAAGCTGGCGGCTTCCTCGCACAACGTATCAGTATTGCGATACAACGAGGAAATGCCGCCAGCATCCTTGGTACAATGCCTCAAGGGCCTATTTTAGATATAAGCTAGTTATAGTAATCATCTGTATATATCCATTATGTATATTGTTATAGTTAATAAATAGGTTTTTTTTAATTAAATTAAATAAACATTTATTTCAGAATTAAAATTCCATATTATCTTATACCTTCAAACGAGCAATTCTTGTATATATATATATATATATATATATATATATATATATATATATATATATATATATATATATATATATATATGTATATATATTATGGATTAAAAACTTAAAAAAAAGAAAATGTATTTCGTTGTAGGAATTACTATGGAAGGTAGAGGCAAGGAACAAAATCTCCTTAGGCAGAACTGTTGCCAAAGTGTCCAGCTGTCAGCTATAAATAATAGATCCAAATCTCTCCAGAGTAGCGCTAGAGTAGCTAAAAACCTAGGCGCTATTGACGGAGTGAAGTGCGCTGTCTATATTTTTTTCTCAAGTATTCTAGGTATTGTAGCGCCACCTATTTATGGTTTTTTGTCGGACACTTTTTGGTATATGGAGATTCTGTTCCTTGCCTCTACCTTCCATAGTTATTACGTTTTGTGTGTACGGTCAGCATTAAGAGTAGCAGAAAAAAAACGGACAAGTGCGAGTCAGACTCGCCCACCGAGGGTTCCGTACTTTAGTATTTGTTGTTATAGCGGCAAAAGAAATACATCGCCTGTGAAAATTTCAACTAACTATCACGGTTTATGGGATACAGCCAGACTCTATATGTATTTATATACAGTCTTTCTATATTGTGTATATAGATATAAAACAAACGAGCGAAGGCGCTGCTGGCCTAGCGGTAAGAGCGTGCGACTTGCAATTCGGAGGTCGCGGGTTCAAACCCCGGCTCGTACCAATGAGTTTTTCGGAACTTATGTACGAAATGTTATTTGATATTTACTAGTCGCTTTTCGGTGAAACATTGTGAGGAAACCGGACTAATCCCAACAAGGTCTAGTTTTACCCTCTGGATTGGAAGGTCAGATGGCAGTCGCTTTCGTAAAAACTAGTGCCTACGCCAAATCTTGGGAGTTGTCAAAGCGGACCCCAGGCTCCCTTGAGCCGTGGCAATATGCCGGGACAACGCTAGGAAGAAAGAAAGATATAAAACAAACAAACGGATTTATTCGTTTTTACACGGGTTTTGGAGCGAAGCTCTGTGTTCCTCACCCTGTCTGATCTTCGGATACCCAGGATACTCCGCTCCATTGCTCTTTGACAAACCTTGAGCCGTGATTTTTGCGCCTCAGTTAATGACCAGGTTTGGGCACCATAGGTGAGGATGGGTAAGATGCGCATGTCGACGAGCTTGCGCTTTAGTGCAATTGGGAGTTTACCTTTCATGAGTTCCTTCATAGACCAAAAGCTCCGCCAGGCGTTTTCGATCCTTCTATCAATCTCCTTGTCCTGGCGATCTGTGAAGGAGACTATCTGGCCTAGATAAGTATACACCGCCAGGCTTAAGTGGGACTGGGCTGGACATGTCTGCCGGATGAATGATGACAGATGGGCTAAAATAGCCACTAGCTGGCATCCCCGGTGTAGTCGTGGCAGAGGCAGACCGAGAAAGAGATGGCGGGACGACTTGGATGCGTTTCAGCGGGACTGGCGGGACCTTGCTCAGCACAGGGAGGATTGGAAAGCTAGAGGGGAGGCCTTTGCCCAGCAGTGGGACACACAAATAGGCTATTAAAAAAAAAAAAAAAAAATGTCATCAATGTCAAAAGTTCAAAACAATAAAAAAGAAAAAAGAACTTTAATTAGTTAAATCGTCAATAGTTTCATAAACAATACAATAACCTACACTTTTACCACAAGTTTAATCTAATTTCAACTCTAATACGTTGAAATAACATGCTTTAACGGTACATTACGATACAAGTGCGAAAATTAGGATATTCGCGACGAGTGGCGATATATTAAAACACGACTGAAGGGTAATAAATCAGGATTAGTTTTTATAACCGATTGTAATTCGTATCTAATCAGTATTGTATAAATTCTGAGCTATCAGTGAATTTTAGATACTAACATACGCCCGGATTCGAAGAATGAAATACGATAAAGTTAAAGTTCTGGTTTAGATAAGTTCTCATTCGTCGTCTTCGTCTCATCGTTTACGTTTGTATGTCGTATAATTGACAGAAGCAGCTCGATTCGGGCAACCAACGTCACTTTGATGTTAGAAATATCGTAGATAGATCTTATTGGGATCACAGCGGAATCAAAATAAACGTTAATTTTGACATGTCGTTTAGTTATTGATATCACAAGATCTTAAACATGTCTTAATCATTCTTCGAATCGGACCGATAGTATTTTTCTAACGCGAAGGGTAGGGTGACATTTGAAATTGTCATTCCATGCCATTGACGTCAGACCAATCCTATTCTAACAAAATTAACTTGAATCCCAGTAGGAATAACAATAAATATCTTCGTAGCTTAAAATATCTATTATTATGTTATTTGGTTATTATTAGGGTAACAAAGAGAGTGTATAAGGGAGAAGTAGAAGAGGGAGCTGGAAGGGGGAATCCTGAAGAAAGGCCAGGTCAAGAGCACCCTAAACCGACGAGCGTGTATGAGGAATGTCATGAAAGTGAAGGAAGCGAAAGAGGTATGTCAGGATCATAGCAAGTGGAAATCCGTGGTCTCTGCCTACCCCTTCGGGAAATAGGCGTGATTATATGTTCACACACCTCAATTCGGAAACAGTACAAATAATACAACACATAAAGAAGAGGTAAACAACAGGCGGTCTTATCGCTAAAAAGCGATCTCTTCCAGACAACCTTTATGTATGTATTATGTTATAAAAATAAAAATAAAAATTGTAATATTGTTGAGTTTCCTTATGTAAAATGGAACTTATTTGCAAAAGTTTTGTCTAGTTTTGAAAGATTCACGGTTAGTTTAACTAGACTTAAATCGACCGGGATATAAACCGTGATTACCTTTTAAAGTCCGACCAGAAATATATGATCATTGTCAAAAGGGCGCTGTTATTTTCATGTATAGAGCGGCAGTTCCGCAATATGGCGCGTGATCATATATTACTGGCCAGGGCCGGAGCTGGCCCACCACTGGCCTAGAGCATAGTCTACCTGTTATACTTTTGTTATGTACCATCAAGTTTATACATAACTTTTTCCTTTGAAAAGAAGATGTTAAAAACTACAGCTATGATAAACATTTTAACGACAATACACCTTGTAACAACACACTCGTTAAGCTTTTTGTTCGAAATTCGTGACTGGGCGAAAGTGGGCGAAGTAATTAAATACTGGGCGAGTGTGGACGAAATTATTAAATACTTTCATAACACAACAGGGCGCCACATAAATCACGGGATGGTGGGTTTCCATTGTTGGTATGGGTACGATACGGTAGATGCTAAAGGAAATTTCTATCCCATACATAAGAATTCCGGAAATATGATCATGTGTCCTCGTTTCGTTCCCAGTTGGGCTGGCTCCCTATTCGTCAACGGCGTAATATTCGTATGCTCTGCACTCTCTATTCCATTCTCAATGATCCACACTCCCCTGAATACCTTAAGTACTTCTTTCACTTTTATGGTGCTTCTCGTGACCGTCAATTTCGCTCTACTGGCAATCTCTCTCTTTCTATCCCCACTCATAGAACAAGCTTCATGTCTAACTCTTACGCCATTCAGGCAGCACGTCTCTGGAACGGTCTTCCCCCTAACATTAGAAAAGCTCCCAACAAGTTTGCTTTCAAAAAATCTGTGCGTGATTTATTTGCTGGCAGTTTAAAGATCAATTAAGTATCAGTCTCACGAATCGGTTATGTATATTATGTATATATATGTATATATATATTTATTTATTTATGTAATTTATGTATGTGTCTTTATGTATTTAAGTAGTTTATAATTAATTTATGTGTATTAGGACTCTAATTCTTTCAATAACAATTTATTTTAGTTTTAAACGCGCCGCCTACAATCTTTTCTGCTTTGCCCTAAGGTTGATTGGTAGAGAATGCCTCATGGCATTAAGTTCGCCTTTTGTACATTAAGTTTGTCTTTTGTGCAATAATGTTTTTAAATAAATAAATAAGACTGCGCGGCAATAAAAATAACATTCTAAAGACTGTAGCTAAATGGTTTAATTGACCTTCCAACCCAGAGGCTAAACTATACTTTATTGGGATTTAGCCCGGTTTCCCCACGATGTTTTTCTTCACCGAAAAACGACTGTTAAATGTCAAAAGATAATTCGTACTTAAGTTCCGAAAAACTCATTGGTACGAGCCGGGGTTCGAACCTCCAGATTGAAAGTCATACGCTCTTACCGCTAGGCCGCGAGCGCTCTCCTTATGGCTCCTCTACACGATAGCCCAGCAAGGGACGCATTTATGCGTTAGAGGGAGCAAGTGATACTGCTATCTCATTCCACCGCATAGCTGCTTGCCTTAGACTGGCCTACGCTGGGCCATCATGTAGAGGGGCCATTATAAATTATCTAAACTCTGTAAATGATATGGGTGGCAAATCTAAATATATATGGTCAATGTTACCATAACTAAACCTAAATAAACTGACAGTGCAATGGAAACACACTCTTTCATAAGGGGTAAATTCACATAAAGACCGGCAACCTGCCTTGTAAAAGCGGTTTTGCACTTTACTAGAATATCACCGCACCCTATCCCCCAAAATGTAACCTATTGTTGTAAATTTTGACAGTTTGTTGTAAAAAGTTTTGGATGGATTCGTTTTTAATGATCGTGTGGGGTGTGCTAAAAGTATTGAATGTGTGTAATAATTTGTGGGAAAGTTTTGTCTTTTATTTTTACTCGGAACCTACTCTGATTAACTTCGAGCAACACCGGCTTCCGATACGTCGTAAGGGAGCCTAAGCGATATTACCTTACAAATCTTTCTGCCATTTTTTGCGGGGGGAAACGTGCACACAGTCGCACTTCTCACTCACTACATACATCCAATCTGTAATGACGACACAAATACATAGAAAATTACACACGTCAAAGACAAATCCTGCACACCTCGACCTCTTTTTGTGTACGGACGAGTCACAACATACACCGCCAGAGGCACAGTTGTATCTATGCTTTGACAGAGGGGAAATAGTATGAAAGCCGTCTCCCTTCTCTGTATTGCTCGATGCTGATCAAAGCGTATAATTGAGTAATTAACGTATTCTCACTTTCTTTGGACATTACACGTCGAGACCTCAAGACGATACATCTCTAGAACCACTTATAGTGCAAGGAAAAGTCGAAGGCACAAGGCCCGGTAGCACCAATGCGTTGGTCAGACCTAATCAAAAATGCAGTCAACGGACCACTCCAGTAATGTACAAGAAGGGCTTCAGTACGGGAAGAATGGCGAAGGATTGTGAAGCTCGCCAATGCTCGGAACCAGTTTATAAAGTACCGGTAAATACCGGTTTTCCTCCGAACTTTTATAAGAACGAAAACGTTTTAAAACCTTTATACCTAAAAAACCAGTTTATTGGATGAGCGCTGAAACGGCCTGATGGCCTGGTGGTGTGCCACGTAAACATAGACACCGACATGTGAAGATACCGGTTAAATTAATCTAAACCGGTTAATTTCACAAGAACTGTTCTTATAAAAGCCGGTTTTAAAATTGATAGATCGTTATCGTTCGATCGTCACCTCCCAAATGCTCGTTGAATATTTAAGATGGAGTGATCGATCGCCACAAATACTTTTAATACTTAGCTTATTTAATCTAGAAAAATGTATTATAATTATAAAATATCTATATAAACTAAATACCTAATCCTTAGACATTCTTCAGCACACGTGTCACAGCGACTAAGCATGATGTGTCTTTGCAAATTGTGCGGAACCATTTACATGCTGCAGGGCTCAGTTGTCGAAGACCCGCAATAAAAACGACCTCTCACGCTGACGAGGAAACAGAAGGGCGACAGGGTGATATTTGCCAGAATCTGGACTTCGATTGGCGCAATAATGTGGTATTTTTTAGTGATGAAGAAGCATTTCAGTTTGATAAAGATGAACGTTCGAGCGAAACCGAAATAAAAACTTTTTGCGCCAAGTACATTATAACGGTTTGGAAATTTAACCGGTTTCCGAGACGCTGACATGACGACCACGATCACTCTGACAAAGAGTGTGACGAAACAGAAGAAGAGAATTGAGCAATGTTATTCAGTGAATGACATTGTATAATTAATAAGCCAAATCTATGAACAGGTTTGACGACCGGTCTGGCCTAGTGGGTAGTGACGCTGCCTATGAAGCCGATGGGATCGAATCCCGGTAAGGGCATTTATTTGTGTGATGAGCACAGATATGTGTTCCTGAGTCATGGGTGTTTTCTATGTAAGTATTTGGATATTACATATATCGTTGTCTGAGTAGCCACAACACAAGGATTGAGCTTACCGTGGGACTTAGTCAATCTGTGTAAGATCCTATATTTATTTAACTTGAATAAATTTAAATCGTTCCGTTTAAATTCATATCAAATTGTTTAGTTGAGCGAATTCGTACACAAATAATTTTTTATAGTAAAGAAAACGTCATAAATTTTAATAAAATAGTTGTCAGTTACGCTATTTTGTAAGTAAAATAGTTGAAAATATCAAATAGCGAAAACCAATATGGGTGCGGTGAAATAATTAATATTATTAATGTAAGCGGCGGACGGTAAACAAACACAAAAATAATATTTAAATTGAAATTTTATTACGCTATCCATCACGGTAAGGCTGTGGTCTTATCAAGGCGGGAACGGAAAACTATTTTTCTTATCTCATGCTCTAAAAGTGGGTCTTTGTTGTTCTAAAAAGTGTGCAAAAATGACACGTTTCTGTACTTTGCGAGTACGTGTTTATCTCTTTTTTACAATAAGCAACTAAAATTTTGCTTTTTAATGGGTTTGTTGTACAATGTCCATTTTGATAATTAACTCCTCATTCTATAAATAACGATATTTTTAGCTAAATTGTAGCCGCCGTAGCGACAAGCCGCATATAACCACTACACTATACACTCACTGCACAATTACAGCATCGCAACTCACTCCATTACCAGATTTGACTTTGACTTTTTTATTATTATTTGTATCTCCTTGGATTTCACGGGCCTTTAAATCCCAGTCTTTTGATAGGCTTGCGTGGTGATATAGATCCAACACGTAGAGGCCCCTTGGAGAGATTTAATGTCATGTAGAACGCCTGCTGGAACCCGTTCAAAGGTGCAACAATAGATACCCATGAACCGGTCGCAGCAGGCATTGAGAATATTGTAGAAAAAGTGAACAGTAAAACGGTCTATGGATTGAAATTTGGGTGGACATTGAGACTGGGTTATTGCAAAGACGTCCGTGACACCTGCCATAACAATGTTTTCACTAGTTATCGAGGCAGGCGGTGACTTGCCGCCCACTAGATGGGCCCCTGAAACTGCCGTCGTGAAGACGACCAGGAGCAACACTTATTATTAAAGTACATCCACATCATACATATTATAACTTACACTAAAAACATTTTAAAACGTAATAAATACTAATATATACAACAATTATGGAGTACCTAACATTGACTACTTATAATATACATCACAGTGAGATTACCTAAACTTAGCCTAAAACTAATATTATACTAATCTAAAATTATACTAATTTAATTATAACTACAAAACTTGACTTTGATTACCATGCCCGCTGTCACCGTAGCTCCGACCCGATCGTACCCTAGGTACTGTATAAAGCAATGAAGATAAACTGACAGCACAATTGCAAAATCGCTAGATTAACACTCGCTCCGCTACCAACCCCGCTGCCGCAATAGCCCCAACCCTATCCTACCGTACGTACTATATAAAGCAAAAAGGGTTGACTGGACACACTCACTGCACAATTACAACATTGCCAGATTGGTACCCGCTCCGCTACCAACCCCGCTGCCGCCGTAGCCCCAACCCGATCCTACCCTACGTACTGTATAAAGCACAGAGGGTTGACTGGACATCTGCAGGGTTGGATTAATGACTTAACTGAGATTAATCTGTCAGTCCTGTCAAAAGGGTTTTGTGTTGGTAATTGTAGTTTTGAAAAAGTTGAGGTGAGATTTTGTAGGTGAGTTTGGGTAGATTCGAAGACGAGATACTTAATTTTAAAAACATACTTGACTTCTTTGCCCGAATACTTACTGGTATACATAAGCAAGCTTAAGTAAGGTACGAGGAGTTATCTTTTTTTTTTTTTTTTTTTTTTTTTTTTTTTTTTTTTTTTTTCTTATTATAGGACATTATTACACAGATTGACTAAGTCCCACATTAAGCTCAATAAGGCTTGTGTTGAGGGTACTTAGACAACGATATATATAATATATAAATATTTATAAATACTTAAATACATAGAAAACACCCATGACTCAGGAACAAATATCCATGCTCATCACACGAATAAATGCCCTTACCAGGATTTGAACCCGGGACCATCGGCTTCGTAGGCAGGGTCACTACCCACTAGGCCAAACTACGAGTTATCTAAAATAGTATATTTTTCTTACTATAAAACCTAAATTATTAATAATAAGTTTTTGGCAAAAATTTCATTTTTGGTACAAGCTTTTATACTGACTGACTGTACTTTTTTTTCCACGGGCAACTAATACTGTCTAATAATCATCGAGACAATTCTAATAACCCTAAACACAATTAGGTTGCGTTGTTTTATCACAGAGTCCCTATGGCTATCTCCTGTCTTCCCACTTCCCGCTTAATCGGAAACCGGGAAGTGGGTCAAATTTAACTTGCAAGATTCCAGGACATACATAAGGTAGGGTCGCCTAAGATCGGACGCTTTTTCGTCGAGTTCGGACCATGATAAAAAACATTGCTTTTATCATTTCCTATAACTATTTTACAAATGGACTGCTAGAGGAAATTATTAGCAATAAAACAAATAATCTGGTCACTTTTCGTTTAATTCGATACACGCTGTAGATTATACGAGACACGCCTTCAAAGTGACAGAATAGTTTTCTTGACTACTTTTCAAAAAAACCTGGCGAAGCCAAAGTTCGGACTACTGCTTAATTTCACCCTTGAAGCTGTGGCATTAGAGTGCACAAAAGGAAAATATCCGGTCTTAAATCGAAAACAACATACCACAAAATCGTCCTGTAATTTTGCTTGGTGTGGCAAACACAGGTAATTATTATTTTTTTGGCAATTTTAGTCCGATCTTCCCTCCCAAGCATAATATGAGCAAAATTGAGTTTCTCAAACTTTACTCAGTCAGCGTCGGGTAGCAATGTAGCATTCGGAAGATAGAGATTTAAGACCGGACGTAATAGTTGGTATGTGCTAAAATAGGGCTGAACTGAACTAAACTCATAGATAAATATAATTACACTATATACCTAATTCAGAACCCATGCAGATAAATGATGGAAGTAAAAATGGCTGCCTGACAGGTTTAGTGTTCCAGCGCTATTTGAAAATTTTGAGAACCACTGCATTTTTTTTAGTGCTTTAAGATCGGACTATTTTAGTCCGTACTTTGGCAATGGGAGAAAAGTCCGGATCTTTGTTTACAGACGTCCTAGGCGTAAACCAAGTATACAATCCTGGAGAGCACTTGCTAATTCTACACAGAATTCTACTTAAAAAGCAATAAAATGATAAATACTCACCATAATTTTGCAACGAACTTTTGGATTGAAGACCGGATCGCCAAAAATTTACTAAAAATGGCAATTTTTTTTGTCAGCTCCGCTACACGCGACCTGTCTTTAGCAACGCCGTTCGCGGTATGAAGGGAGGGGCAGAACAAAATGGTGGACAAAACTATGTTGCCAGCCGCGAAAAATGTCGCTTCTTTCGTGCAAAATTGTATGTATCCGGTCTTGTGGCACATCCGCTCTTAGGCCACCCTACCTTACAAAGCAAGCAACAAAGATACATACACGTGAAGTTAAATAAAAGCTTGTAATAATAAAAAGCTTGTAATAAAAATTGGTAAGAATCTCAAGACATAAATGTAGACATAAACACTCGACTGCCGCTCCGCGCCCGTTTAGTCTTTTCTATGGGAGCGCGGCAGCTCGTGATCGGTAATTTTTTTATAGTTGACTTCAGCGTATCGAAATGAATGTTATAGTTGAGTGGGCCCATATATAAAAAGTACGCATTTATAGTTTGGTATACGAACTCTTAATTCAACCATTACATTCAGGGATCGGAAACCGGTATTTTTAGTATGGGAACGAAAACGGTATTTTTTCGTTCTTTGTTAATTATTTCATTCCTAATCGGGCAATCTAATAATACGAAGTCGTTATCTAAAAACAGAACTGAGTCCTACATTTTGAGTATAAAATAAACCGAAATATATGGTTATTTCGATGTTTTTGCAAAAAACCGATTCCGATCCCTGATTACATTAGTCGACGAGTAGAAAAAAACTGTATTTTTTTTTTGATAAAATCACTTATTTCAATAAAAAAATCCTATGTAATATTGTATCAACAAAAACATTTAGTAAATGTTGTTTCAGTTGCAAGTAGTGTAGGCGTAGAAACTTGTACGTGGAAACCTAAATATAACTTTTACCTTTCCAAACCGAACTGAGATGATTGATTGTGACAGACGAAAACTTGGGCCGAGTGTACCAACTTACTAGGGCAGATGGCGCCACTAAAACTTTAGTTAGTTATTATTAGAACCTTTTGTGTTACGGTTATTTTGATTTACTTTTCCTCGATACAGACCACATATACTTATATAAAACACTGATTTAAACTATTATGATTTTCACACATTATTTAATTATAGA
Source organism: Cydia pomonella (assembly GCF_033807575.1). Taxonomy (NCBI): domain Eukaryota; kingdom Metazoa; phylum Arthropoda; class Insecta; order Lepidoptera; family Tortricidae; genus Cydia; species Cydia pomonella. The sequence goes on from NC_084728.1 coordinate 9,586,168, forward strand.
CTCGGGACTTAATCGCGTATTGAATTTTAAATATTCCTCTGACGTTTCGAGGACGGCGTTGTCGCCGTAGTCACGGAGAAGACTGGCTAAAGTTGGCATTAGCATCTTCTTGCACCTGTAGGGCTAATATGGTCGGTGTTTTATCATCTGTCATCATGCCTGTCACGTTCTAACAAGTATGTAAGTGCGAACGTGACGCATGACATGACAAGTGATAAAAATGCGACCATGATACCGCCGCAGGTCGCAAGTTTTGTGATAACTGACAAGAAGCAAAAACGACGACAAGGCGTCTTATTACCGTTTTCCGTACTAAGACGTAGACTATGTCAGTCTTGCATCGGTCTCTTATAAAGCCTAGAGTGGCATTTGGTTCAGTTTCTGCTACCTCTAGTGATATTTACAGCTATAAGCAGTTACAGAAGCAATAGTAGAACTTAAAATCACTTTCTGAACCCTTTAAGCGCTACTGTACAGCTATACGTTGCAAAATAGGCTGCTATATCCACTAGTGTGCTAGTTGAGTATTCAGCGAACCGCACCAAAACCGGTGTTTCTCCGGCGTTACACCATAAATCGTCTGCAATAGACGTAAAGCCCAATGATGAGATTGCTGTATTATTTTCTTTTATTTATTATTGTATCCGAAATATGTAACTTGTTTTAATTGCTTTGGAGTGTAGACTTAAAACGTTAGAAATTGCTGTTCTAAAACCAAAATCCGTCAAGCCTTTCAGCCTACTAACTGATGCCAAAGAAATCGAAATATGTACATAATACCTACGGACGTTTTTGGGATCGCCGTAAAAAAAACTTCTTATGATATTTCGGTCACTGACTGCATTTTACATGACACTTTAAGCCTTTAAAATTCTTATTAGTATGAAAAAGCCGTTTAAGTAGCCGCCTTAGCACCATTTTGGCAATGTGTCCGAAAATGACACTCATACTAATTTGCGAGCGACCGAAAGGTAAAGGCTTCCGGTTATTTATTTACAACATGTCTTAAGTTCTATAGCTGGCTTGGAGGAATATATACTTTTTGGTTATAGAAATTAGGTACAAATTACAAGTAACTAAAGTGTGAGATTGGACATACATGTAGTTATACGTTTTAAAGAGGTTTATCTTTAAGGCTCGATTTAGACTATCCGATTACGATACGATTAAATCTTATTCTTAAACGAAATAAATGTCATATACAAAGGAAAAAATTACCAAGGCCTCCAGTACCTAAGACTGGAATCGAACCAGCTCTTTCAATAGGACAGGGTTTGTTCCCAGATGGACTTAAAAAGTCGGTTATTAAACCTTTGTACAAAAAAGAAACGAAAATGGAAGTATGTGAATGGAAAAAGTAATATTTGAAAGGCTTACCAATTTTGCTAATAAGTACGATCTTCTTACTGACTGTCAACATGGTTTTAGAAAGCACAAATTAATTTCAACTATTATTATTTTATTCAATATACAGTGTAGTAGTAATTGCCATACGATAAATAAATAAATTTCAACTGCTGCTTTTTCTTTATTGAAACAAGTAATACTTCATGTAGACCAAGGTCAATCTGTAAGCGTTCTTTTCTTAGATATGTCAAAAGCATTTGACCTGGTTTGTCACAAGAGGCTACTGGATAAATTAGAGTTGTACGGCGTGAGAGGTAATATTAATTGCAGGATTAAATCTTACCTAAGTGGGAGAGCACAGTGTACAGAAATAATTAAAGTAGAAGGAAATACTATAGTGAACTACAAATCATGTTACAAAGCAAATAAATTCGGGGTACCTCAAGGTAGCGTCTTGGGGCCGTTACTCGTTTCCTTTTATTTAAATGATTTGCCACAAGTTATAGGATATCTGTCAGTGTTATTCGCTGACGACACATCGATTATAATACCGTGCGTGAATGATCTGACCTATGAACAAGAGATAAAGCAAACCTTACAAGAGACTATACAATGGCTAGAAAACAACCACCTGTCCATAAATATTATTAAAACTAAACATATACAATTCCTCACAGGAAAAGTCAAACATAAAGAACTTGAAATCACTTATAACGGACAATAAGTTGATAAAGATCACAGCGCAAAGTTTCTAGGTATATATTTGGATGACCATTGTAACTTTAATGTCCATGTTGAAAATATATGTAAAAAATTTCATAAATTTATTTTTCCACTCCGACAGTTACGACAATCTGTATGTCGTGAGGCAGCCCTAGTAGCATACCACGGCTACGTTATGTCTGTACTCCGCTATGGTCTTACCATATGTAGTGTTGAGTTGCTCACTCGTGAGGCACCTCATTTGTACCACTCATTTAGTTAAATTGTCGCAGAACTTCACACCGCATAAATGTCATACATCACTCCTCAATTCATTTTACTCATTTACTCGCGCGCATCACACACAGCTCTTACCACTCAAACCATTCAAACACTTCAAATTTGAAAAAAAACTCTCAGCCTTTTAAACTCACTCGCGTTCCTCACAACTCGCAAGAGAGTCGCGAGGCGCTCGGTGCTCGCCGACATTCAAATGAAGAAATGAGTCATTGACGTCATCGCATTCATCGCTCACACTATCAACTGCCCAACTACAAACCTTATTGCAAGGACAAAAGGTCCACCGAGAAATGCGTTGTGTTTGTACCATTCACTCGCCTCACTGTGACATCCCATCAAAAATCCTTTCAAAATGAAACAATGAATTAGATTTACCGAAAGAGGGAGTGAGACAGACACGCGCCGTGCTTCAATAACACCTCATCGAAAATACGTTAAAAATGAAACACGAAAGAAAACAAGCGTAAGCGTCCGCAAGCTTACATACATATTACGCCATTTTGATCCTAGCATTGCTAAGTTACTTGTCAAAAGCGAAAAATCTAAGTCATCAAAGAACCTACCGAAGAAAGTTTTTTCTCTCTGTCGCACTTGTAATTTCATACGTAAGTGCGACAGCAAGGCAAAACTTCGTGGTTCGCGGTAGGCCTCCATATTTGTTAGCTATTATTGTACTAACGCGCATACCAGTATAACCTGACCTCAAGACTCATATTGCTGGTGTCATGTATAATCTGAATCAATTAGACTGGACAGTGAAATGGTTACTTGATAAGCGATTGAAATGCCAACCAAGTCTCACTGGGCATTTACGAAGCTAGCTTAGAAACAGTTATCGTTTAAGAGACCAAAATATTATTTAAATTATTGAAATATAATATAGTGGCGTACACAAAATGTGATATTTTACATTAGTTTATTAATAAAAAAGTAAATATAATTTGTATAGGTGAAATAAACATGTACATTTTAACGATTTGAATTTGTAATACTTTTTGTTAACGTGCTTCGTATAGTATTTCGATCATTTATGATTTTGACATATTTATAGTACGAGAAACTCGAAAAAGTTGTTCGTAATCTTTAGTTGTGTTTTATAAATAGTGATCAGTGACCATTCTTATAATTATACCAAAATAACAATATATTAACATTGTTTTCGCGATAAAATATACCTGTGGGTCTTTTTTTGTGTCTTTTGCATACAAAAATCAAGTGTATATTACACGCCAGTGGCATTACCGCGCGAACGTTATTGAGGCTTTCGTTTGTTATCATATTACAATGCTATTATTACTGATAAATTATGAGGTGGTAAGTTAGTAATTTCTATATAATAATGGTACAAAAAATATTGGATTTGTTCTCCTTAGTTTGTTAATTGTTTGTTTGGTAGTTTATGGTTAGTATTTATTTCAATATATGAATGTTAAACTTAAAATTATATCAAGTAGCAAGGATTGATACTGAACAATCTAACAATAAAAATAATAAACTGCTAAATTAGAACAAGTTTCATAAAAGCATCAAATTAAGTTGCAATAGGATGTATGTACTTTAACTCCTTAGTTTGATTCTTAAATGTATGTCTTCTGTTGTTAAAGTTCTGTTTTAAACCTCCAGAATTGCACTCCAAGTAAATATTTAAAAGGAAGTTTAGCAATGCCTAAATATGTATTTACATTAAATATGGTTTGCTGCCGTTGGAGTTGATGGAATAGTCGATGCTGCAAAAGTGCTAGTACCTCTCCTCATTTGAAGTAAGACATTGTAACACCTCATTTTAGAGAATGAGGTACTCATACAAACTCATTTTAAATTGATGTCCTACCCATCACTAACCATATGGGAAAATTCCCCTAATATTCAAAAAGCTTTTGTTAAACAAAAAAATGTATTAGAGGCATATTTTCACTTAAGCCACTAGACTCGTGTAAACCCATATTTAAACTACACAAATTTTTGTCGTTACCTACACGAAACGAACGAAATGGTTATACATATACGAAACGGCTGTATTTGTGCATAGCAATCAAAATTATTTTAAACAAACGACACATAGTCCATATTTTATGTGTGTAAAAATATATAATAAGATTCCAAGAAATTTAACAACCCTATGTAACCCATTCATAAAAATAAAATTCATTCATTCATTCAGCGTCCTCCGTTTACATCGATGTAACAGTCCCTTACGGTTTACGGTTCAATTTGTAATGGTTAATGGTCAATTCTAATCAACGTTCGAACAACACTGCCTGAATTCTTGTCAACTATATCTCATTGTATTCTAAAGTACTTTTATACGTTTGGCTACCTGAACAAATGTGAAAAGTATGGTTTTTGGCGGAAGTTTGACATAATGCGCAATTTAGCAGGTCCAGGAGATTGGAATCACCTCATATTGGAATGATGTCAGATCCATATTAGATCAGTATCAGATATTTATTTATTGGTATTCAGGATAACAACAGCCGTAAATATAACTAAACATATAAATGCTTACATAAAAGAAGGCCAATGACAGCCATCCATTAAACATATTAATCATATTGTTGGAATTGGCCTGGGTATCGCGATTAGAAGTCAGTATTGTAGTAACCTTGAGGGCGTCCGCTAGCTGGTGCGGGTGTACGGAGTAAAATCCGTCACTCGTATCCGCGACAGTTAAGAACGCTCAACTCGCTCACCCGCTCCGTGCACCTCAGCCCCTCAAGGTTACATTTAGATTACTACAGCCCATCGATTGCAGCTCTCCAAAGGTTAATTAATAAATGTGAAGGTTATGCAAAGTTGCATAGGCTGCTGTATAACGTTAAAAAGAGCGAACTCATGGTATTTCAATCCAGAAGTCGCAAGGTAACGTCTACATCGCCTGTGCTTCTCAATGGTGTCCAGCTTGTAAGGGTTAAAGAGTTCAAATACCGCGGATTACTGAGGATTTGAAAGACGATACTGACATAGAGAGGGAAAGGAGGGCGATGGCGGTCCGCTGCAACACGTTGTCTCGCAGGTTCGCACGATGTAGCATTGATGTAAAGATAACACTCTTTAAAACCTTCTGCCAAACTCTATACACGTGCAACCTATGGGTCGACTACACGCAGTGGGCCTTCAATGCTCTTCGAGTACAGTATAATAATGCCTTCAAGGTGGTGGGGCTCCCACGTTACTGCAGTGCATCAGCGATGTTTGCGCACGAGCGTACAGAGGGGTTCAGCGCCGCGGTCCGCCGACGGATGACGTCGCTCATGCGCAGGACACAGGGGAGCTTCAACACTATCCTGAAGGTCATTTGTGAGAAGCCCCCATTTTGCGGCACTTGATACTATCGCATGCTCAAGTACCTGGTGGCCCAGAAGGAAGCAGGTACCTATTTTTTTTGTACTATTTGGCGTTGAAACTCTAGGTCAATGGGGTCCCAACGCGCACAAGTTTATTGCACAAATCGTGAAACGTCTAGTTGACATAACTGGTGATCGAAGAGCTGGCGGCTTCCTCGTATAACGTATCAGCATTGCGATACGAGGAAATATCGCCAGCACCCTTGGTTCAATGCCTCAAGAGCCTTCCATCCATTATGTATTTTGTTATTGTACTGTAATGACGGCAATGATTTTTTTAAGACCTCGTACGGTCAAATCATGACTTATTTTTGTAATGCCTTCACCAAGGGTCAAAGTTAATTTACCGACAGAAATTGTTTACGGGAAACTTTTATTGGCGCAATTAGGAACGTTGCCAAAAGCTATTGATAATGTCGACCCGTGACCAAAGAAGATATTATTCTTTCATTTTATGCTTGTAGCGGTAAATGTATGCAAATATTTCATTTATTTTAACGTAAAAAAGTAAAAAACATATGCTAAGTTTTAGCAAAATTTTGAACAGAGAAGTATTAATTAAAAAATATATATGTACAATTTGGTCGTAGGTCGCAGCGTATAAACACTTAATTTTTCGATATATAAAATTCACAACATTAAATTTTACAATTACCTTATAATTAGATTAAAGTGTGGCTAACTACGTAAGGTCTCAGGTTCGGTGCTCAGCTGGCCATAAAAATATAATAAACGAATTGGTATGACACATTAACACTGCAATTGTTCATGATAAAGCCTGATGTTTTTATAAAAAAAAAATAAGGCAGTTTTTTTAACACCCGTATTATTCAGTCTCTATCAAAAATATCTAATAGCTTTCTTATTGCTCAAAAGATCCCTATGGGTCAAAATGTATCCGCAAGGGCCCCTCGAAAATCATAAGTTAAGATAAGATCAATAATATCTGTACACTACAATTGGCTACTTGACAGTTTTTTGGAAATAATGTCAATCGATCTTGATTTTCCTGAGGATCAAATGTCTATATGGGACTCATGGCATTTAAGCAACACAAAGGTCAGAAATGAGAGTTAAAGTCTGACGCTCGTACTCGACGATTGAAACGCCTCTAACAAAATGATATTGTAACGTGACGTCACATTACAAAAATGCATCAGTGGTACACCGTACACGAGCATTAACGGGATCCTGATAGCCGAGCGGTTAGATTCTTGTATTTTGGGACGATTTATCGAATTGCATGTTCACAAACGTGCAGTTCGGTATCTACCGAACTGCACGATCTACCGATCTCGGCCAAAGTAATCAGCAATCTAAAGTGTGAAAGTTACCTAATTTAATTTATGTAATTTATTGTAGGTTAAGGTTTAGGTTGTAAGTTGATACTAACAAATATGGACTGTATTAATTGTCTTGTCTGTCTGTCTGTCTTGTAATAATAAATAATTTTTACTTTTATTTTATTTTATTTATTAATCTGTCCTAAATGTGTGGAAGATCAAGAAAATTGCTATTTTAACCCTGAAATATTGCGTTCATGTACATAGTTATCATACAATTTATTTTTCAGTACAATGTAAGAAATCGAAGGGTTAATTTTCTATTCTCTTTTTAAAAGTTTTTTTTTTTTAATAATTCGATCGAATAGATCTTTATAAAAAACTTCTTCTAGCTCTATTTAGGTTGTATAACAGCAACATAAATTCCCAGTTTGTCGCTTGCCATAAGGACGAGATTTGCTTTTATCTTTATACGAATAACCTGTCAAGGCATCCTTATGGCAAGCGACAACGTGGGCCGTTTTACGGTATAGCATCGTAAGGCCCAAGGGCAAATTTAAATCATATTCAATTGGAACAATGTTGCACTTTATTCCCTGCAGGTTTACATTTCAGTGGAATATTTTGAATTTTTCATTTGTAGGGCTAGGCTATAGGAGGATAGGCACATTAGGAACCATAAGGGTTGTTCAATTAAATTTTGTCTTTTATTATTTTCAGAATTTCATTTCGGCATAAATTATTCCCTTAAAGGGATAAGTTCGCCTTTGTACTAATGATGAGTGTTTTTCCTGTTTCGTTTCCATTTTTATGCAATAAAGAGTTTTATTAGTACTATTATTAATTCTTATATATGTATTACAATAGAAGAAAATAAGCGCCTTGGTTTATTACACTGTAAGCTTATTTGTGAATAAAATCGAAAAAAAAAAAAAAAGAATCTAGATAAATTTAGAACGTTGTATGTACACAAGACATTAACCTCACCCAAAGGGTCAGCTGAAAAAGTATCCAACCCTCATAGATGCGTGGCTTCAAGATATTAACAAAACTGACCTTATTATATCACAAATTCTAAAACATCTACTTTTCAACCAATAGTAATAACAGTTACGTCATTTTTAAAACCAGTTTACACTTACAGCGTATAAGAGTTATATAGAAGCTTTAAAAGGCTATATGTGCTATAAAAAGGACATGCGGTTACTACCTTATCCAAAAGAACGGTTGTAGCCCACAAGCGCTTTAATGCGGCCGTTTTAAAAGGCCTTATGTCTTTTATAAAGGACAGTGGGTTATGCCATTTGGTATAGTGGGGTTATAGTGTATGAGCATGGCGCTTTGACACGCGATACGCCGTTATTGCGTTCGACAGTGGGATTCAATTATTAAACGCAATTTTAGTGTGAAATTGGCATAAAAGTGATGGGGAATTAATAAAGTATTACGAAATCATATTTTGAAAGAAAAAATCATACGATATTTAAACAAAGGTCGTTTTTAGGGTTCCGTACCCAAAGGGTAAAACGGGAGGCTATTACTAAGACTCCGTTCTCCGTCCGTCTGTCACTAGGCTGTATCTCATGCACCGTGATAGCTAGACAGTTGAAAATTTCACAGATGATGTATTTCTGTTCCTTATGGCAGACAGGCCTCAATCTTCCAGACAGTGTCCAGACAGAAGTCTTCGCCATCAACAAATGTGCCGAGACCTGGATAGAAACCTAAGACACCAACATATCTACATCAACTCAGACAGCCAGGCTGCTCTGCTGGCACTAGAATCCCTTGAGTGAAACTCAAAACCAGTCCAGAACTGTAAAACAAACCTAAATGCACTTGCACTGGCTAACTCCAACAAAGTCATACTTAGATGCGTACCAGGGCACTCCGACATTAACGGAAACGAAGAAGCGGACGAACTCGCTAGAAAGGGCGCAGACACAAGCACAAAACGGGATGCATATTCTCTGCGTGCAATCGATTGGAGGAAGTTCGTCAAAGAACAATGAGCTCTCGAAAGCTCTAATCAAAGGGTTCAACAGCATAACTGCTAAGGAGTTTTTAGAGCTCAAAACCTGCGCGGTGACTCGAATATTGAATGGACACTGTAAGTTGAACAAACACATGTTTCAATTTGGAAAGAAACAAGATGCGACATGCAGGTTCTGTCCGGAGTCCGAGGAGACTGCAATGCACATTCTCTGTTCCTGTGGACCACTAATGTCTAAAAGAGGTACCTGCTTAGGGCGGCATGTATTACAACCCTATGAGGTACAGAACATTACGGCCCAAAGATTTTTTTTTTTATACTAAGTCGGTGGCAATCAAGCATACGGCCCGCCTGATGGTAAGCAGTATCCGTACTCCAGAGGAGTTACATGCACGTTGCCGACCCTAACCCCCTCCCGCCCCTCGTTGAGCTCTGGCAACCTTACTCACCGGCAGGAACACAACACTATGAGTAGGGTTTAGTGTTATTTGGCTGCGATTTTCTGTAAGGTGGAGGTACTTCCCCAGTTGGGCTCTGCTCTAGATCGAGAATGACATCCGCTGTGCTGTGCCCTACCACACAGAGCGAGCTGACATTCACAATGCCCATACCTCTCTTGAAACAAGAATCTGGAACTTCCTGGATTCCACGGGCATTAGTAATGAACTTTAAAGGATCGTCACAGTAGATCACTGCTTGGTCGACGTGGCACTCAAAGGCCGGCAACACCTCGACGACTTGCGCCTATTTTGCGCGATATGTTAGGGGTGGGCTAGTCCTGCCAGCCCAGCTCCTCGAGGAATCCTATCAAACGTTTAATGTTGAGTAGGACCTCGGGAAGGTCTCTCGGAAATCCGAGATGTTTAGCCCTGTATGGAGTCACTCCGCTGCATTGCAGCACCACGTGAGAGGCTGTTTCTTCTGTCTCCATGCATCCTCGGCACAGGGGACTGTCTGTGACACCTGTTGTGAAAAGATGTTTGTTAAATAGTCCATGACCTGTTATGACACTGGTTACCATACTCAGTAGTAATAATATGTTAGCTGGTAGAATAGGGTTGTTTCCATCTACAAATCTTAGGGCAGAATTGTATCCCAATAAATTCTTTTGGATTATAAGAACATGTTAAACTACTTTTAGGGGACCTGTAATGACCATATTTTTGTAAATATTGAATTTAAAATATCTTTTGGCACACGTCACGTGACCAAACTCGAAACGTCTTTGAAGATTCTGATGACGTCACAACTGTCTGATTGACACTGTTGACAGTTAGACTATAAACAACAAATGACAAATGTCAGTTGACAGCTCGTATCTTCTACGTACGTACCTATGTAGTTATGTGTCAAACCGTAAACTGTGACGTCACACAATTTTCAAAGAGCGTTTTGGGCGCGAAAGCATCCGTCAAAATATATTTTGTTAATTTAACATATTTAAAGCCGTTTTTAGTATAAAAGTTGAATTTTAGGGCAACTTTTAGTTAATATAGAACGTAATACAAGCGTTTCAAAAAATTGGAAACAACCCTATTGACTTTTATGTGATTTTGAATTATATTTTTTTTATTACGTTCATTTGGATTAATCAGATCGGTTTGATTGTCTTGGTATGTCATAGTATTTTCCTCGCGTTAGTGTAATGAAACCAATTTCACTCGGTGGCAAAGTTTGTTTAAACCTTGTACCTTCAAACCCTCACAACGCTTAAGATACCACTTCTAGAAACACTCGCTACGCTCGTGGTTCAATTTTGGAATGTTTCGCATGCTCGGGTATCAATATTAGCACGAGCGGTTAAACAACTTTGCTCCCTTGTAAAACAAATAACTATGTATTGTATTGTATTTTCTCTCCGAAGGCTGAGTGTGCCTACATAGTGTTTAATAAATACCTTCTAACAGTCAATTAATTTTCTATAATTTAGAACCCATTTTAGTGCACCTTAAAAGCAACAAAGATAATCACGGGTCACAGGTTCAAGTCCGGGCGAGCTATTTATGAACAACGCATATGCCTTTTACAGGGCTACTAATTGACTATAACAAGATTTATAATTAAACTAATGAGGAAATTATTTCCCTAATTAAGTTTGCGAAAGTTGAAGGGACATGTTGCTAGACAGAGTGATGGCAGGTGGATTAAAATGTTAACGGAATCTTCCGGAATCCGCTTTTTTTTAATACTACGTCGGTGGCAAACGAGCATACGGCCCGCCTGATGGTAAGCAGTCGCGGTAGCCTATGGAAGCCTGCAACTTCAGAGGAGTTACTGCGCGTTGCCGACCCTAACATTCCGCACCCTCGTTGAGCTCTGGCAACCTTACTCACTTAGGAGGAGTAAAGTTTTGGTAAAAATGAAATTTTTGGTACAAGCTTTTATCGCTAACTGTAATTTTCTTCCCAGAGCCAACTAATACTCATCGAGACAATGCTAACAATCCCAAACACAATTAGATTGCGTTGTTTTATCGCCTTCTGTCTCCATCTGCGGCGGCATCATGGTTCCATTTTTATCACTTGTCACTATGCCCGTCACTTTCGCACTTACATACTTGTTAGAACGGGACAGGTTTGGTGATAAATGATAAAGAGCCGACCATCTTAGCCCTACTGTAGGGCGAAGATGGTCGGCTCTTTATCATTTGTCACTATGTATACCTGTCACGTTCTAACAAGTATGTAAGCGCGACAGTGACGGACATAGTGACAAGTGATAAAAATGGAACCATGCTGCCACCACTGATCGGCTCCATGTCATTATAATATTGCATTGTCATCCGATTTATATATGTATGCAAAATTTCAGCTCAATCATACGTCAGGAAGGAGGTCAAATTTAGCTTCCAAGATTTGATCCACACTAACTGACAAACATACATACAAACAGGGCAAGTTAAATGAAAATTTAAAAAAAAATGTTCGGAAAATTTTAAACGTACTGCGAAAATCTTCACTCTCTTTCAAAGGAATATAAATGCAACAAAATACATAGTGAATACAATATTAATAGTAAAAAATAATATTCCATAATATTAATCACATAGCTTCCATATATTACATAGCTTACGTATATTTTCACACAGCTGTCATCTCAAAACAATTTTGGTATGGAGGGTAGAGGTAAGGAACGCAATATCCATAGGCAGAACTGTTGCAAAAGTGTCCAGCTGTCAGCTATAAATAATAGTTCCAAATCTCTCCAGAGTAGCGCTAGAGTAGCTAAGAACCTAGGCGTTATTGACGGAGTGAAGTGCGCTGTCTATGATTAGATTTTTTTTTCAAGTATTCTAGGTATCGTAGCGCCACCTATTTAAGGTTTTTTTGACACTTTTTGGTACATGGAGATTCCATTCCTTACCTCCATCTTCCATAAATTTTACGGTTAAGTTTATAAATCCTCGAGATGACAGCTGTCACCGTACCTAAGTTATGTGCAAATTTTATATTTTTTAAGCGGTACTAAAATATGAAATTTAAAACTGTATACTTTGTAAGTTTTAAAAACTTTAAATTAGTTTTACGAGTAGATAAAAGTTTATACTTTGTAAAGAAATTGAAATTTTTGTCAATAAATTTAGACACTGACTGTACCTTAGATGAGTTTGCGAAAGTAAAATAAAAGTAAATATTGTTACTGGAATTTAATCTTTACCTTTGATTACGCCGTCGGCTCACCGGGCTAGGCCCGGTTGAACATTCTGAACTATAGTTAAACTGTATCATTGCGGTTAACCGCAGTTAAATTACATTGGATTGGTGTCAGTATTAAGGATGACTCACGCTACATGGTGTCAGTATTAAGGATGACTCACGCTAGATGGTGTCAGCAATAAGGATGTCTCACGCTAGATGGTATCAGTATTAAGGATGACTCACGCTAGATGGTATCAGTATTAAGGATGTCTCACGCTAGATGGTGTCAGTATTAAGGATGTCTCACGCTAGATGGTATCAGTATTAAGGATGTCTCACGCTAGATGGTATCAGTATTAAGGATGTCTCACGCTAGATGGTGTCAGTATTAAGGATGACTCACGCTAGATGGTATCAGTATTAAGGATGTCTCACGCTAGATGGTGTCAGTATTAAGGATGACTCACGCTAGATGGTATCAGTATTAAGGATGTCTCACGCTAGATGGTGTCAGCAATAAGGATGTCTCACGCTAGATGGTATCAGTATTAAGGATGTCTCACGCTAGATGGTGTCAGCAATAAGGATGACTCACGCTAGATGGTATCAGTATTAAGGATGACTCACGCTAGATGGTGTCAGTATTAAGGATGACTCACGCTAGATGGTATCAGTATTAAGGATGTCTCACGCTATATGGTGTCAGTATTAAGGATGTCTCACGCTAGATGGTATCAGTATTAAGGATGTCTCACGCTAGATGGTGTCAGCAATAAGGATGACTCACGCTAGATGGTGTCAGTATTAAGGATGACTCACGCTAGATGGTGTCAGCAATAAGGATGACTCACGCTAGATGGTATCAGTATTAAGGATGTCTCACGCTAGATGGTATCAGTATTAAGGATGTCTCACGCTAGATGGTGTCAGTATTAAGGATGTCTCACGCTAGATGGTATCAGTATTAAGGATGTCTCACGCTAGATGGTGTCAGTATTAAGGATGACTCACGCTAGATGGTATCAGTATTAAGGATGTCTCACGCTAGATGGTGTCAGTATTAAGGATGTCTCACGCTAGATGGTATCAGTATTAAAGATGTCTCACGCTAGATGGTGTCAGTATTAAGGATGTCTCACGCTAGATGGTATCAGTATTAAGGATGTCTCACGCTAGATGGTGTCAGTATTAAGGATGTCTCACGCTAGATGGTATCAGTATTAAGGATGTCTCACGCTAGATGGTGTCAGTATTAAGGATGACTCACGCTAGATGGTGTCAGCAATAAGGATGACTCACGCTAGATGGTATCAGTATTAAGGATGTCTCACGCTAGATGGTGTCAGCAATAAGGATGACTCACGCTAGATGGTATCAGTATTAAGGATGTCTCACGCTAGATGGTGTCAGTATTAAGGATGTCTCACGCTAGATGGTGTCAGTATTAAGGATGACTCACGCTAGATGGTATCAGTATTAAGGATGTCTCACGCTAGATGGTGTCAGTATTAAGGATGACTCACGCTAGATGGTATCAGTATTAAGGATGTCTCACGCTAGATGGTGTCAGTATTAAGGATGACTCACGCTAGATGGTATCAGTATTAAGGATGTCTCACGCTAGATGGTGTCAGTATTAAGGATGACTCACGCTAGATGGTATCAGTATTAAGGATGTCTCACGCTAGATGGTGTCAGTATTAAGGATGACTCACGCTAGATGGTTTCAGTATTAAGGATGTCTCACGCTAGATGGTATCAGTATTAAGGATGACTCATAAAGTTTTTTGAGAACAATAATAATTGCATCAATAAATTGCTGTGATATTTAGATTAAGATCATATTTGTAATTGGACGATTTAAAAGTGCTTGTTGCTAAGCCTAAGAATATATTGACTTTGGAAGAATTGCAGCTTACTTGAAATCAACAGACAGCAGGTAAACAAAAAATAAGAAGTGTATCTTATATCGATTTTACTTTATTTCAAGAAATAAATAATAATAAATAAATTAAATATTTATTATATATAGGGACATTCTTACAAAAATTGACGAAGTCTCACGGTAAGCCAAGAAGGCTTGTGTTGTGGGTACTCAGACAACTATATACATAATATACAAATACTGAAATATATAGAAAACATCCATAATATAGGAGCAAATATCTGTGCTCATCACACAAATAAATTCCCTTACTGGAATTTGAACCCAGGACTATCGGCTTCATAGGCAGAGTCCCAACTAGGTCAGACCGATCGTTATTAATTATTAAAAACACAATGATGCAAAATTAATGAAGATAGCCGTGATAATTTCTTTACGCATGTATTTTACAGTGGTTAGTCTTTCCCATCACGGAACAATGGTGTTCCGGACCTTTGGAAGGCGTGCGCGGAGCCGAAGCCAACACGTAGAGGCCCTTTTAACACTTTAATGAAATGTAAGGGATACACCTAGTGGATGTTGCCCTTGCCCGCGTCATGGGACTCACGCAGAGGCAACACCCGCCAGGGTGTAAGGACTATTTGAGAGTTGATGGAATCTAAAATGAAATGGGCTATTGGGTGAAAGCGATGGACTAAACACTGGGCTATGGGATAAAAAACCGGACGCCTGCCTTATAAAACTGTATTCAATTTTATTTCCGGCAGACGGTGACTCGCCCCCACAAGATGGGCCCCCGCAAAACGTGACATCTAGGATGGCTCAAGGACAACACCGGTGTGAGCGGCTCAGGGGTGTCGAGAGGTGTACGCCGCTTTCTACCCAGTGGCTGCGAGCAGCCACTGTGCCAACTCGCGTCTTATGCAATGTTTCACTTCCACCCCTGGAGCTTATAGCTCTAGCGACTCCACTCTGGGCGGCCGGCTAAGGCAAGCCAGAGGCAGAGAATCCTGGTGGTTAATTATTATTAGTAGTGAATAGTTTGTACGTTTATTATTCAAATGATAAATACTTATAATTCATTTTACTTATATTTGGTCTATCAGCAGTCTGTGCTGATAAAATTCTACAAATAGTATTTTAAGCTGTATAACTCAGACACTATTTAAAGCGCTGATATATTAATATCGCGAAACAAAATGAATAAAAAGGGCGTAAATCCAGGAAATTTGAAGGAAGAAAGCTGTTTTATTTTAAACTTTTAAAGTTTTGTCCACCAAATCGTTCGGCAATAGCACTATTTTCTACTAAAACTAAATGATTAACAATATATAACTTAAAATTAAAGAAAACTAGACATGTTTTCGTGACTGTTTTCTATCAAGATAACTTTTAATTTATTACGGTTTTGGCTATAGCCTGCTCTTGCAAGTATACCTAGTTTAGCTTTTGTGCAATTATTTTCATATAATTTACTTTTCATTAAAACGTGTAAAGAATCACTATAAAAACTTTTGCTCTTATACCTTACCTTAGTTTTAAAGGCCCGTTAAGGATAACTTAAAGATACTGTACCACCGGGCTCTAATCTTCTCCTAAATTAATTTATGCTTAACTCTTTTATGACTTTATACTTTACGAACTGATTATAATACCATAGTTAATCGGATGACTTATAGCAGGAGCGTGCAAAGATGATTTTACGACCAATGATGGCTTCTTGCGAATTATTAATTATAAATCGTGTTTTAATATCATTATTAATGAGTTTAACATAGTAATACATTATCTTGTGTGTAGGTTTATGTTTTATGTATCAACATGTAAAAGTAGGTACTGAAATTACATTTTATAACTTTTGGGTTAACTATGTTACAACAACTATGTACTATGTACAACTACACGAATAGTCTGAAATGTATCTAAAATGTACCTCTATAGTGTTGATTAATTTACTTTCTTAATTTAGAGACCAATGTAAAAGCGGGCGCAGCAGCGGAAAGCACCGAAATTTTATTTTTTATTTTTTATTCGGGATGCTTTTTTTTTATTACGAAAAGGTAAGCATTTGACCACAATTTCATGGAAAGTGCCGATGTAGTCTAGGATGGAACATGCTTACCTAAAAGATGTCTATTCACTCTCGATTTACAAAGGTCCAAGTTATAGTGGACTGGGAATAGATTTGCAGGAAGTGAATTCCACTCCTTAGCCGTACGCATGATAAAGCTGGATGCGTAGCGTTTAGTGCGAATCAGTGGTAAAGTAACGACGTAAGGGTGAAACGCAAGTCCGCGTCTAGTCCCACGGTGGCAGAACGGAGATGGGGGGATAAGATTATGTAATCCCATCGCACACTCCCCGAAATGTATCCTGTAGAATACCGATAAACAGGCTACCTTTCTACGGTGTTCTAGGCTCTGCAGTCTAGCCTCTACCAATCTCGCCTTACATACATAGGTTAGTAGACTTATCTACTAGATGCAAATTAAATATAATAGCCTCGATAGAGACTACCATTTTGTACCAGTGGGCGTTGAAACTCTAGGTCTATGGGGTCCCAGCGCGCACAAGCTTTTTGCAGAAATCGCGAAACGTCTGGTTGACGTAACTGGTGGCCGAAGAGCTGGCGGCTTCCTCGCACAACGTATCAGTATAGCATCCTTGGTACAATGTCTCAAGGGCCTATTTTAGATTTAAGCTAGTTATAGTACCTATCCTCTGTATATTATATCCATTATGTTTATTGATATTGTAAATAAAGTATTTAATAACTATATTTAGAGAGATGCGCTCCATTCAGCGGCTAAAGCGGTTGGACGCGACACTTGATCGGCTTCGCCTGGAGGCACTCTCTGCTCGCGCGAACTCCACCTCGGTGAGGGATCTGTCCGCCACGTCGCCGGATCCGGTGCCCGCATCCGACCTGGTACCGGGGGCCCGAACCTGGTAATTCAAAACATAAATAAAGTACATTCTCACCTACACTACATCTACATACCAGCCCCACATACCCATATACGCACACTAATAAACTATAGTACAGGCACACACAAATACACATAAAGTTGTAAATATAGAGCTGTACCTAAGAAGGATACCTACATTATGCTAGGAGCGACCGACCCCAATCAGCGCGGAGCCCTATGGCACTGCACATGCTGAGTTTGGGACTCTTTTCCACATCATAGATTTAAGTTATAGTTATTAATTGTATATTGTTTGTGTGGCAATAAAAATATAAATAAATAAATAAATATTATAGGACATTATTGCATAAATTGACTAAAGCCTACAGTAAGCTCACTAAGGCTTGTGTTGAGGGTACTTAGACAACGATATATATAGTATATGAATATTTATAAATACTTAAACACATAGAAAACACCCATGACTCAGGAAAAAATATCCATGCTCATCACACGAATAAATGCCCTTACCAGGATTTCCTTTCAGGTCTTTTCAGGGACCATCGGCTTCGTAGGCAGGGTCACTACCCACTAGGCCAGACAGTCGTCAAAGGATTTTTGGTTCTAAATATCATAATATTTTTTAATGTATCTTTTTCTGAAAAAAAAGCGGATTATTGATTAACTGTCCTTAATCCGTGTGCAAACATACCTACTTACAAACACATTTATTATTATAATCTAAAACACATAAATTATCATAAATGAGGGCAATAACTATAAACTATCGACTATATTAACAATGACAGCTGACAATACCAAGATAAACATCTAAATTTAATGAAATGTATGTTGAATAATTTAAATGATTACTAATAGTTCAGGGGTCGGATAGCTCGGATCGCGGGTCGCAGTTTTATTAACGTTAGGATTGTAATAAATTAGTATTATATACACGGCCCGATTCGAAGAATGAAATACGATAACGATACGTTCTGGTTTAGATAAGTTCTCATTTAGATATCCTTTGTATGTCGTATAATTGACAGAAGCAGCTCGATTCGGGCAACCAATGACACTTCGACGTTAGAAATATCGTAGATAGATTGATCTTATTGGGATCACAGCGGAATCGAAATAAACGTGAATTTTGACATGTCGTTTAGTTATCGATCTTTTAGAGATCTTTCCGAGATCTTAAACGTGTCTTAATCATTCTTCGAATCGGGCAGACAGTCGTGATAAAATAGAGAGCTTTTCAGTCGAATATCTTGTTTAACGAAGCTTGCTGAATTGACTAACTAATGTAAGAGGTTGAAAAGCTTGATTATAACACTTCTTCTTCTTCCTCGCGTTGTCCCGGCATTTTGCCACGGCTCATGGGATCCTGGGGTTCGCTTGACAACTAATCCCAAGATTTGGCGTAGGCACTAGTTGACCGTCCAACCCAGAGGATAAACTAGGCCTTGTTGGTATTAGTCCGGTTTCCTCACGATGTTTTCCTTCACCGAAAAGCGACTGGTAAATATCAAATGATACTTCGTACACAAGTTCCGAAAAACTCATTGGTCCGAGCCGGGTTTCTAACCCGCGACCTCCGGATTGCAAGTCGCACGCTCTTACCGCTAGGCCACCAGCGCTTCAATAGCGCTTGATTATAACACTATTATATACAATAATTTGTCTACGAGTCATCTGAAATAATGCTTTTTTACTGTAACAACAAAATAATTAATGAAAATTGGTAAGTATCTCAGTAGATAAAAATGTAGTAAAAAAGACATAAACGCGCGAGTCCTCGCGGGCGGAGCGGCACGTGATTGGTCATTTTTTAACAGTTGACTTCAGCCTGTCGATATGAATATTACAGATAAAAATGTGGAAATACATGATGGCTGCCATTTTTATTATTATTTCGAGTACGAATTATTGCCAAAGGGCCTTTCAAATTCTCATAAATCAATTTTCATTATTATTGGGACAATAATGACGAAATTCAATATGGCTGCCATTTATAGAAACGCAAAACAAAACGTTAAATCATTTCATTATACTCACAATTTAAGTAATAATATTATGATTTGATTTTAAACAAAATATCCGTAAAGATATCTTTATTTTTCGATAGATAAATTCTATAACACAATTATATAACTATAAGGTAAACATGTCAAAAAATACAAACAGAAAACCTTAAAATCTTCTCCTAAATTAAAAACTAACAAACACAAAAACAATTCACTAAATTCGCCCCGCGTCCCTCCAGATGCAAAGGAGCCCAATACGCTCTCGCCGTTGCCAACTTTTGCATAAGGAACGACGTAAAGATTAGGTACCTGTCTTAAATTACCTTATTACATTATTAGATAGGTACTTAATGATTTTCAATTTCACACACACATTTTTAATATGAATTAAACATAGTTACTAACAAAAGATGAATAATAACAAAATATTTCCACTCCTTCGCGTGCATTTTAC
The DNA here is from genome assembly GCF_033807575.1 of Cydia pomonella. NCBI lineage: Eukaryota > Metazoa > Arthropoda > Insecta > Lepidoptera > Tortricidae > Cydia > Cydia pomonella. The sequence goes on from NC_084728.1 coordinate 9,606,050, forward strand.
CAACAAATTAAAAAAAAAACTAGCGTTCAAAATGGCGCCGCTTTTTATTCACTCTAAACATGTACCGCTTTCTCCACAAACATCTACACAAATATGCACCTTACTGTGTTGAAATAAGTACAATATTGTATACATATTTATGAAGTATTTTAATGTCGTTGATGTTGGAGTTATTTGATAGGTTAATCGTAAATATGGATTATAGAGGAGATTAGAATAATATACGGGTTTTTATTGTGTTATGAGAATTTGATGATTTTGGGTTAAGAGGAAATACCAGCTGAGGTCCATCTCAGATTTGAGAATTTTAGGTAAATATCTCCGTCGCGTAGTATAACTGGATCAGGCATGAGCGATGGGGGAACGACCAAGGGCGGATCCACCGTTGTGAGCAACTCCAGAGGTGTTACATGCGCGTTGCCGACCCTAAAAGCTTTTAGCGGCAATTTTTGGGTGTGTGACATATTTATATATTTAATGGCAATTTGAACCCGGATTGTAAGTTGGTGGGACTTGCGAGCTAGCGGTCCCGGGTTCGAATCCGTGTGATGGCATTTTATTTATGTGATAGTTGATTGGATGGTGTGGTTACCGAGCGGAACCAGGTTACTCAAGTCAGCAAAATTTTCGGGAGAACGATCAGAAGATACTGATGGTAAGTACCTACAAGCCTGGAACAAAATGAACCGGTTAAATTAAAAATATCGAAGCGAGATAGAACGAATAAGTAATATTGTCTCTTTCACGCATGACAACAAATTTAACCAAGAATCTCCGAAACTTGAGAGTAACCGGTATTATATCGTTCGCCGTGAACCGTAAATTTCCGTTCCCTCTTACCGGTTAGGAGAGAGAACGTTTTTTTTTAGTTTGCATTCCATCAATCAACCGGTTTTTAATGAAAGAAATAATAAAACGATTTTGGAACAATATTAACAGGTATTCAATACCGGTTCCGACCCCTGGGTTCTACGACTTCTACGGTATGTATGTATGTAAAATTGCTTTCCATTGAAGCAAAGAATCATGAAACCAATAATCCAGTGCCAGAAATAAGAGCACGGTGACGCCAAATGAAAACCCATCTGCAGTTTGCACAGGACAGATACAACCAGTACGGGAACATTAAGAGGCTGTCAACACCCAATGTCCTTGAAATTGATGTTACTTAAACAGTTTTTTAAGAAAGACTATTTGTTTTTTGTCAAGTATAAATAATATATGTTCATATTCATTATATTTCAAAGACCGTGGTTGTACTCTATACACGATTGAACGAAATCGGCTCGATAGAAAATAATTGCAAAGATTGGTCTTAAAATCACAATTAAACGGTTTTATGTCTTTATTGTTTTGACTTATGGGTCTGCAATTAAAATCACAATTTCAAGACATTTATATCTAAACCGTGGTTGAGTAAAATATTACACTAATAATCCACTTTTTTTATTTAAATATTTTTCTTATTATTCCCTTGCCCAGGCCCAGTAACATGCGACAGTGCTATCTCATTTACTCCGATACAAATAGACAGTGTGCACGCTTTAGGTATTGACAGCCTCGTAACACCCCGGCATTACCTTCAACAAGGAGTTTTGGCCGAAGGGTTTCAAGTTTTGGCGGTTCCGAGGCCGGCTTCCTGACACTGCGAGGCTGCGGAATGCATCGCAACCATAATGTGTGTAGCGTTTAGTTTTATGATATAGTACCTGGGCGACCGAGCTTTGCTCGGTTATAACTATTTATTGTAATATGGTGGTGTGTAGGTGATAATCTTAACTACATTTTTTTTACTAAATTAAACTTGTCTAAAACAATAAAAATTAAAATATTATATATAAGCTTGAACATATAAAAAAAAAAGTTACTCACTGGGCGGGATTCGAACCCGTAACACTGGTTGTTTCTTGCCGCCCGCGTCTTAACCCGCTGGACCAGACGGACAGTGGCCTGCAACACGAAATTAGCGACCATATTCGGCGTCGAAAGAAAAACGCATGAAAACTCGAAAACACGCGTTTTCCCAAACATAAGACTAATCTAGATCGATTGTTTAGCCCCAAAAACCCCCATATACCAAATTTCAGCGAAATCGTTAGAGCCGTTTCCGAGATCCCTGAAATATATATATATATACAAGCATTGCTCGTTTAAAGGTATAAGATTGTTATAATATGTATGTTAGTTTTAAGGTATTTATCTATGGGCCAATAGTTGCCTGAAATAAAGATTTTTATTTCATTTCATTACTTCTACAGCGCAACCAGTACGGGAACATTAACACCGGCATTTACTGCTGCAGTTCGTTTATCACGTAAGACAACTTAACTCAGCACACGGAGCGTAAGACTAAGCGTCGCATCAGCGTATCGTAAAAAAAAACAGCAGCCAAATAACACTATGTAGACCCTACTTATAGTGTTGTGTTCCTGCCGGTGAGTAAGGTTGCCAGAGCTCAACGAAGGGGGGTGGGTTTAGGGTCGGCAACGCGCTTGTAACTCTTCTGGAGTTGCAGGCGTACATAGGCTACAGAGACTGCCTACCATCAGGCGGGCCGTATGCTTGTTTGCCACCGACGAATTATTAAAAAAATATATACATGTTACTAGTGTGAGACGCATAGAGTTCTGCGATGGCAGCATGGTTCCATTTATGTCACTTATCAATAGTGACAACACGGGTATAGACCCGTCACTTTCGCACTTACATATTTGTATCATTTGTCACCATGCCTGTCACGGAGAAAGAGCCGACGATCTTATGATTTTTTTGCCGTTTTATGTGTAATGGTATGGAAGTACCAAGTCGTCGCAGTCCGACTCGCACTCGGCCGGTTTTTAGGGTTCCGTAGTCAACTAGGAACCCTTATGAATACCCTTAGGATGTTTAAATGTAAATTGAAAACGTACCTATTAAACAAAATTAAATTACCACCACAATAAGCTATAAGATGTACCGTACTTACGTATTAATTAACTAGGCAATAAGCTAACCCATCTGTATTTAAGGGAGTTCCCTCTGCCAACAAACTGTCTTACAGTTTGGCAGAAGAAAATAAAATTGTAAAATCAGGGTTTTTTTTACCAGAATAAATGTTTTTTTTTTTTTTTATAGTTTCGGCATGTCCGTCTGTCTGTCTGTCTGTCTGTCCGAGGCTTTGCTCCGTGGTCGTTAGTGCTAGAAAGCTGAAATTTGGCATGGATATATAAATCAATAAAGCCGACAAAGTCGTACAATAAAATCTAAAAATTAAATTTTTTTTGGGGTACCTCCCCTACACGAAAAGTGGGGGTGAACATTTTTTTTTGCTTCAACCCTACAGTGTGGGATATCGTTGGAAAGGTCTTTCAAAACTAATAGGGGTCTTCAACAAACATTTCTCGATAAAGTGAATATATTCGGAGATAATTGTTCCGAAAGAAAAAAAAAAATGTGTCCCCCCCCCCCCTCTAACTTTTGAACCATAGGTCCAAAAAATATGAAAAAAATCTTGATAGTAGAACTTAAGAAAGACATTAAATGAAAACTATAGCGGATATGATCAGTTCAGCTGTTTTTGAGTTATCGCAAAAAGTTTCCCCTTCATAGTAAAAAGACGAACACCCACAGTTCATCCCTTGGTTAACAATCTACCATACTTTAAGCTCCAGTTTAGCTTATTGTGACGGAAGTGTAACTACGGAACCCTACTCTGAGCATGGCCCGACATGCTCTTGGCCGGTTTATTTATTTTTTAATGATGAAGGCAGGTGTCAACAGACTAAGCTAGGAATGATCTCCAAGTGTCAAACTCCCTACTGCGTCCGCCATATTGTATCCGAACCGTTCCAAGTACAAATCAATTATCAACCGATACGCTCAATCTGCCTGTCGAAAAAAACACACGCGACATCCCTATTGCTCCCAACTTACTTTTGCAATCTACCAACTTTACCGTAGACTTTATCTCAAAGGAGGAAGGTGCAGATTTGAATGTGTGTAGATTTTTGGAGTGCGGTATTAAGTTTGTAGGTGCTTTAGGGTTGACACCTTTGTATTTCAATCGTAAGGTAAATAGGTTTAATTTTGAATATGGCAATTAGATGTGAAGGTATTTCATATTTTAATTACAATGACACAGGGCTGTCAAAGTCGCTGCTAACGTAGCTTGGTCTAACTCTACTAGACATAGATATTAGATATACCCCATTTCATTTATCATGGCGGGATTCCACTTAAGACGGTTATTACGCGTAAACAATACACGTAGTGACGACAAAAGATACTGGGCAGACTTTTTTTGCGGCGTCGTGTCTTACATGTAACTGTACATCAGTCTTGATTTATTTATTTATTTAATCTTTATTGCACAAAAGAAAACCTTATAGTACAAAAGGCGGCCATAAGGCATTCTCTACCAGTCAACCTTTAGGCAAAGCAGAGAGATTGTGGGCGGTGCTACTTTAACAACAACAACCAAATATAATACAATAACATACCATACATACATAATACATACATACATAAATATACATACTTATATTTCTTATAATATATATATAAATAACGACAAAACATATAGAGCTTACCCATACATTATTATTTTTTGATTCTGCTAGCAAAGAAAGCACGTAAGGATTGATCCTTTTGTGTTACTCGTATTATTTGACCACACGCTGGCTTTGAAGAGCAGAGCTCGTATTAGAGTACTTGCTAACTCTAACATTTACTTGATAGATATCTTGATAGTAATGTGAAACACGAAAGACGAATTCTTGAGATAAACTTGCTTTATTACTTATAACTTGATAGGTGTGCACACTTATATAGTAGCGAACGTGATTATTTAATGAATGAAAAGGGGTATACTTATTGACTAATAAAAAAAAACATATAGGTATACTAAAATATATCTAAACATAAAACTAATTAAAAATTAAACCTAAATAAATCAGAACTTAAATATAAATATATACTAAATATGTATAAAAAAAACTACCAACCTATTGGCTACCGGGCCGTCCCCGATGCAAAGGTGCCCATCACTAATTATAACACTTTTATATAAACTAAATGTTGATGGGGCACATGATGAATATGATGCATGTGCAATTTACTTGTACAGCTCGTAAAACAATTGTTAAATAATAAATCAACATTAAGGTTCTCTTTGTGCAGTTTCAACTTCAACTGGAATTCCGCCATGGTAAATGAAATAGGGTATACGAGTACAATTTATATTACTGTAATTGTATTTATATTGTTATTGTAAATATAATGTAAATTTACGTTAAGTACTTGAATGTTCATATCAAATGTAATAATTTCACAATGTCATTTTAGAATGGGAGCATAACATCGATTGTATGATGGCGCCCAGGTTCATGTGACTCTTCTCTCTCTTCTTCCTCGCATTTTCCCGGTATTTGTGACGTAGAAACAATTGCTTCATTTCATAAGTCATAAACGCACATGTGACACCCTTAATATAGCAACATTCATAGACTACGAATACCGCTTAGAGTTGCTTGTTAATCTCCATAAGCTACGGTGGCCAAAATCAAGAAAAAAACTGTCTAAAAATAGAATTTAGCAAGGAGCAAGTACCAGGGCCTCATGAGTTACGAGAAGGTGTCGTTGCCCACCCCGCTGGGTCCCGGCGGCCGGGCGCGTACGAGTATGAAGGTATCGCGGCTGCTCGCGTATCTTAAATAGCTATACTTTTGGCTTGTTTACCTATATGATTCTATTAGTTTAAAGTATTATTTTTATTGACTCGTAGAAAAAAGTATTGTATACAATAGTGATATAATCAAGGTTTTCAATCTCGTACCTTACTTAGGCAACTCAGCACTCGACTGAAAAACTCTCTATTACATCACGATTGTATAAAATACTATTATAATAGACAGATGTCAAAGAATATGAAAATGTCCAAATTTTTGTACCACACGATGTGGTATCGCTTTTAGTTCCCAACCTTACACCCTCAGAACACAGTTGTATCGCAGTAAGAAAGTCCATTAAGCCCAGTGACGTCACTGCGGGGACGAGATAGCTCCAATAACAATTCATTCGGTTATCTGGACGTGGGCTACATTAGGAATTCAGTATGGCGCCCGAGTTACAAGCGGTAGCGTTTTTAGAAATATCTCTTAATGGTAGAACGTATCAGACTTCGCGTGTCAATGGTTTTAAACATTCAGACTATGCGGGACCAAAAGGTAGCGACATTTATCGCCCTATCCGTCGCATCATGGAGGTCCTGCTCAGAGCAGGCATGCGGGCACGCTGGGCAGGACAGCAATGACAGCATGTGTTCCATTGTTTGGGGAGTCATCCCAAATGGGCATTGGGTGTCTGAGCCGCCTAGAGCGCCCCACTTCAGCACGGTCTCTTTCCTGCGGCCGACCTGGGAACGCAATCTGTTTAAGGTTTTCCAGATCGGCCAAGGCTGCTTATGCCCAGCCAGAAGCGTTTCAGCGGGGCGAACGTAGTCTTTGTCTCTGTTTTCCGCACCGCTGCTTTCTACTGAGCTTCCACTGTTTAGGGGAACCTCGTCAATACCAGAGAAGAAGAATAATAGACACCTGCAAAACAATAGAGAACGCAAGTGCGTTGCCGGCCTTTAAGATGAGAGAAGGCTCTTTTCTTAAGGTTAGAAGTTCGTATCAGTCCAGAATTACCACGGACGACAGTTCATTTCACGTGCCTAATCAAATCAAAATCATTTATTGGGAACACGAGTCCATTATATGTCAGTAATATACTAATAGGTACTTAAATCTAGAGTTAGTACAAACATAATATTAAAACATTTTTTTATATAATGGGGCATGCAGCTGCACCCAGTGTTTCAGCCACGGTGAGTCCCCCCGGTTGGCCAACGTGGCCAGGATGGTATTGGAGCTGGCGCACCACCGCCTCAACACCGAGCTACACCGCTTCCTGATGATCGCGTGGAATTCATCAATCCTTGCCTCCGTGAACCTAACGGCCCGATTCGAAGAATGATTAAGACATGTTTAAGATCTTAGAAAGACCTTTAAAAGAACTATAACTAAACGTCAAAATTGACGTTTATTTAGATTCCGCTGTGATCCCAATAAGATTTATCTACGATATTTCTAACGTCAAAGTGACACATTGGTTGCCCGAATCGAGCTGCTTCTGTCATTTATACGACATACAAGCGATATAAATCAGAACTTATCGTTATCTTATTTCATTCTTCGATTCGGGCCGTAAGTGGTAAAGGCAACACCAATGTTTTTGTGAAAAGCGATGGTGGAAAACAGCGGTATTATAATGGATGCGTTGCTTAATGTATACTTCTAATCCGCTACCTCCTGTGGCTTGTAGCACATTAACTTATGGCATCTAGAATATAGGAGAATATGTCTGTACGGTTGACATAGTAACTGTACATATTGGTTTGCTATTCGTACTTCATCGATATTCAGGCAACATGTTCAGATAGAAACAGAAATAAATACAAGAAATTTAATAATTATATAAGACATTATTACACAAATTGACTAAGCCCCACAGTAAGCTCAATAAGGCTTGTATTGTGGGCACTTAGACAACCATATACAGGGCGTCCCAAGACTATGGGACATCGAGGGAAAGTACCTTAAATATCGTAGATAGGATATTTTGCTGAAAGAAGACTTTATTTTATTTTTAAAAGTAAGTAATATTGACCGCCGCAGGATTTTGGCTTCGTAGGCAGGGTCACTACCCACTAGGCCAGACCGGTTGTCAGTATAAAGACATATTATATTATGGTGTTTCTTATATACCTTATACAATCAAAAACATTTTTTTTTCAAGGTCGCAGTACTCGCAGTGGGTTAGAACCCAATCTAACCCACTTTTTGCTAGATATTCGTTTGTTTGGGGTCACAGTTTTAACCTAACCTAGCCCACTTCTCTGGGAATCTTTTATTTTTATTAAGATTACATATATAATTATATAAAATAGAACAAATATGTTTTAGAGTATGTAATAATTATGGAAATGTATATTAGACTAAAAATAAATATACCCTATAATTATTATACAAAGATTAACATTATGTGTCGTTGATTTGATTAGATAATATAGTAGTATGCCATGCCTTTTATTATGTTATTCAAAACGACGATTTATCAAACTATAATATATCAAAATATAATATTAAAAACGTAGTGCACCCATTTAAATATATTGATGATGGTTGCTTAATCCTATTCCTATCTTAAATCGTTGGTTTAGGGTGCTCTTGACCTGGCCTTTCTTCGATATTTCCCCGATTTGATCTGAGAAAGTCCGCCCATCTATTCCTTCCAGCTCCCTCTTCTACTCGTACTTCTCCCTTATACACTATCTTTGTTAACCTTCTTTCCACTGGTCAAAACCATCTCAACATACCATTCTCAATTTTTGTCACTACATCTTCGTAAATCATAAAACATTTATTTTTCAAACTCAGCTTCAAATCTATTTCCTTTACTTTTTTTTATAAAAATTAACTAAAAACCCTTTTTATCACACGATAAAAAACCTACATGCCTTTTACTAGCCCGCGACCAAGTCTTAAAGTCATTTTCTGTATCTAAAGACGTTCATAAGCTATCCAGTTAAGGTGCTATCTTCCTCAAACAACTAATTACAAAACATCCTATCTTTACCTAAACCTTCAGCACATACGACATTTTGATAGCGGAACCTCCTTATTTAAAAACGACGTATGTGTATAGAGAAAAGCTGGCGGGTACGTCGTTTTGTTACTGTGTTGTGCGCAAGCGCAAACAGCTCTGGGAATAAACGCTTTCACGGGAGATGCGTTATTCACGCGCTAGGTGATGCTAGGATGGGGGAAAAGGGGGGCATGCGTGGTGCGCAGTTTGCGATTTTTAATCGCTGCGATTATCGTAAAAGTCGAGGCCAAGTTATCAAACTTTCTAAGTTTTTAAACGGTATTATTTAGCTTGACCCGAATGTTTGTTTATTTATTGTATGTAAGAATCATGTTACATTGCACATCGAATATACAATTACACATAGGGTTACACGGAGACTTTACCTTTTTTTTTATTCCACGACGGTGGCAAACAAGCATACGGGCCGCCTGATGGTAAACAGTCACCGCAGCCTATGGACGCCTGCAACTCCAGAGGTGTTACATGCGCGTTGCCGACCCTTTAAAAACCTGTACACTCCTTTTTTGAAGAACCCCATACTGTACCCCTAGTGTAAAGTTAGTCGATAGCGAAACGTGACGTACGCGTTTGCGTTAAGTCTCATTTTGTATGGGGTTTTGAACAGCGCGCCAAGCGGGACGTTTTGGAAAGTCAAAAATCTCATACAAAATGACACTTAACGCAAACGCGTACGGCACGTTTCTCTGTCGAAAATATTTACACTAGGGGTACTGTAGACCCTCGGGAAAACCTCGGAAGGGAGCTCATTCCACAGCCGGAGCGTCCGCGGGAGGAAATTCCTCTTGAACCGCACAGTACGCGACCATTTAGGTTCTAAGGTACCTTTTCAGGTGTACATACATTTACAAAACATATATTTACATATTTATCTACCTACTAAAAATACTTATGAGTAAATTAAATAATCATTAAGAAAGAGTTCCTTTACGATATTATATCGGAACTTCTAACTGGCGATTTACCCCTTCATCTAATGGTTTTGCAAGCTCATAGTACCTAAGTTTACTAGTGCTCGACACTGCACTAGTACTCGACATGGGCACTTTATGTCAAAGTGACAAGAATTAAGTTCAATACAGAAAAATCTTCGTTGTTCAAATTTAACCTGTATTTCTATGAAATAAAGTGCCCATGTCGGTGACTAGTGCAGCGTCGAGCACTAGTACTTCTCTACCTTATAGGAATATTAGAAATTGGGTCGGAAAGGAAACTATTTAAAAGAGATCGTAATTTTAATTCCGATCATAATAACTGTATATATAACTCATTTTCGCCAAAATGTCTTTTACGATAATGTCGACAATTCAACCCATAGGTATCACATAGGTATTACATAACTAGAAAAAGTGCAAAAAACATTTCTTAGGTTCTTGTATAAGAAGCTATATACTTACTATCCATTCTTATATCCGACCAAGTACTTATTAGGATCATTAGGTTTTAATTCCCTTGCAGTCAGACGCAATTACAATCTCCTGGTGACAGCATGTGGAGTTTTACGTGGCGAGACAGACTGTCCTGAACTGGTAGGACGAACTGTTAGACTCGCTATTCCATTTGTGCCCAAAAATCTCCTGCGACCGCGAAGTCACAAGCTTTTGGCCGTCCCAATTACACGCACTGTAGCACATAAAAACTCGCCTGCTGTGCGGGCTCTAAGGCTGCTGAACTCCCTTCTGTCATGGGCACCAGATTGTGATATGTTTGCAAGTCGATGGACGGCTGTGTATCAGATGTGTCTGCGGTATTGCGAGGTGATGGACGAAAGTTGATTGTGATCTGTTTTTCCTAGTATGTAATCCTATCATATAATCTGAATTGTACAGTGCTTTGGTCTCGACTGTAATGCTGTATATATATATTAAATATTAAATAAATAAAACCTGTAAAATATTAATACTCGTAGTGTTTCATACCAATATTTGTTCCTGAGTTGTGGATGGATTAATCGAGTAGGTAGCGATCGAGTTAGATTTGTTTCTTTGTTCTTTGAGCGAATTCACAAGGGCCACGCTGTATGTATTGTGTTACTGTAGTTTGTAATACTTAATCTATTTACTGTATACCTATGTAATTATTTTATTTTGTGTGTCAAATTCCATACTGTCGAATTAGGATATCCTGTAACGATGGTTGTGTGTATGTAATAAAAAAAAAAAATGTTTTCTACCAATGTATTTTAATTATTATACCTTTAAACTAGCAATTCTTGTATATTTGTATTTTTCGGGGATCTCGGAAACGGCTCTAACGATTTCGATGAAATTTGCTATATGAGGGTTTTCTGGGACGAAAAATCGATCTAGGTTTTATCTCTTGGAAAACGCGCATTTATGAGTTTTTATGTTTTCCGAGCAAAGTTCAGTCTCCCGGATATTTATAGTACATATTTACGTGGATGACATGTATGGACGCATGCATGCATGGACATTTATAGTACATATATTTATAGATTATATCACCGTCTATTACCCACTAGAAAAACATTACTGAGTTTACTATGACTACGTCGATCTGTCTGAAATTGTTCTATAATAAAAATATTTATTTATCGCTAAAAAGCGATATCTCACAGACAAACTTTCGGTAGCTTAAGGGTCACCAGCAAGCTCGGTTCTCCGTACAAACGTACTCGTACTTACGCTCCTTTGATACCCTGGTAGTTTTATTATTTTTTGACACTGTATTACAATACAATACAATATACAATACAAATACACTTTATTGCACACCTCAATACAGAAACAGTACAAATAATACAACACATAGAGAAGAGGTAAACAACAGGCGGTCTTATCGCTAAAAAGCGGTATTCTACAGTTTACGGTTTTATTTTTAAATACTTAATAGATGTGATAAAGAAATTATGGTCGGATTTGTAATTGATTTGCATTCTTGAAATTTCCCGGTAAATTATAGCAAGTATAATTTACATCTTTTAATTATTAATCTATGACTGACTTATCGATGTTTCATTTTCTCAAGCACTCGTTTTTGCCACAAAAACTTCGACGTCCGATTATTAACTACTTATTATTATTTAATTATTTTATGAACTTTTTCATCTGACCGTGAATGGCTCGCCTTAATAAACGGGAATAGCGTCGTTAGCCGATGTCGGATGGTGATAAACCCGCCTTATATCACCGAAACTAGCCGCGCAGGTATTCTAAGGAGTAGGCAACGCGCATGTGACTCGTCTAGAGTATCAGGCGTCCATAGGCTACGGGATGGTGATAAACCCGCCTTATATCACCGAAAAACCGATACGATACCGATAAAAACCGTTTTATTTCGGTTTTCCTCAGAACTTTTATAAGAACGCGAATGTTTTAAGAACTTTATTGTAATCTAAAAAAACCGGTTTATTCTACGAACGACGAAACGGTCTACCAGCCTGGTGGTGTGCCACGTAAATATAGACACCGACTTAGGAAGAAGCTGGCTTTTATTGCTTTAAGCCGGATAATTTCCAAGAAATGTTTTCATAAAAACCGGTTTAAAAATAATGGATTTTCGAGCGAAACCGAAATTAGCAGGTTTTGCGCCAAGTACATGAAAGGCTTAGAAAAACCGGTTTCTGAGCCTTGATGTCAACTGATACGATAAAATAAAAATAAATTAATTCTATGTAAAGTTGTCCTGTAATATTTATTTATGCTCGCTTAAAAGTATTTGCTTGCGGTGGCGTCGTTGATCGGTACCCCTAGTGTAAATTTATTCGATAGGGAAACGTGACGTACGCGTTTGCGTTAAGTAAGCAAGTAAGTAAATATTCTTTATTGCACCAACAATTATACATTTTACATACATGTAAAACTACAAATGAATGTTAAGTCTCATGTTTCAATTAAAAAAGAAATGTATGGGATTTAGATACAGCGCGCCAAGCGGGACGGTTAGGAAACTCGGGTCGCCGCTTTCCCGAATGAACGTTGAGGGAGGCGATGGCTGAGATACGCGTCATACTCGTGAACGGGTGCTGTTTGTGGAGACTGGTCTGTTTAAGCTAACTTTATTTTTGAGTATAATTACAGTGAGACACCTCATTCTGTTCTCGTATGTTTCTTTTATCCTAATGTATGTTTTAATTATACGGAATTTTGACTCTTAGAGACTCTATATATCTCTAAGGATAAATTATAAAAATTATTTAGTTCTGATATTTAGAGATATTTACACCTCTAAATAATTTTAGATTTTTTTTTTGTATCTGTTTGTGTTATTATTATTTCAGTTTTTTTGTAATTCGACATTAAAAGACTATACATCTCTAAGTAATAATAATATTTTACTTACTTTTTCTTTAAACAATAATATTTTAGTTTGTCTTAATATATCCAATGAATTTGCTACGTGTCATTTTTTTGGAAATAATGTCAATCGACCTTGATTTTCTTGGGGATCAAATGTCTATATAGGACTCATGGCATTTAAGCAACACAAAGGTCAGAAATGAGAGTTAAAGTCTGACGCTCGCAGTCGACGATTGAAACGCCTCTAACAAAATGATAAATGTATGGAAGATCAAGGTAATTGCCATTTTGACCCTGAAATATTGCGTTTATGTGTATAGTTGTAATACAATTTATCTTTCAATAAAATGTAAGGAATCGAATGGTACCATTTTCTTTTCTATTTTCCAAAGTTTTTTTTTTTGAGATTTCGGCGCCTTGTATTTTTTTATAATCTCAATATAATTTTTTAAATTCCACTTTTTTTATAATGGATGGCTCATTTTCTATCCATTTAACTAAATGTTGTTATAATATTCAACATGTGTCAAGTACCCAATTGTAGGTATTTTATAATTGTTGGTGTGCTTGTGTTTGTTTGTATGTAAATTCCATGTTGACGTGTAAAAGTGCCCTTGTGGCCTATTTGCTGAATAAATGTTCAAGTTGAACAAGTTGAAGTTATGTTTATTTTTTTTTCCAACGTTACAAAAGAAGTACCCATACATTTTGACTGTACTCAAAATTTTAAAAATGATTGTAACCACTAAACTAATTAACAACACACTGCTTAATATACAAAAGGTGGACTTATCCCTCAAGCGATCTCTTCCAGTAAGCAGCGGTAGCCACGCTTTGTCCAAAATTAAATTTCAAAACAAAAGTCATAATCTAGTGACAGGAGTCGTCAACATTTGTTACAAATTTTATAATTGTAATTTAAATACATAAATTTGAATATTATAGAATAATGTAATTTAAATATATAATAAATAAATAAATATCATAGGACATTATTACACAAATTGACTAAGTCCCACAGTAAGCTCAATAAGGCTTGTGTTGAGGGTACTTAGACAAGGATATATATAATATATAAATACTTAAATACATAGAAAACACCCATGACTCAGGAACAAATATCCATGCAAATCACACGAATAAATGTCCTTACCAGGATTTGAACCCGGGACCATCAGCTTCGTAGGCAGGGTCACTACCCACTAGGCCAAACCGGTCGTCATAATAGTAATGTACTAATGTATTGTTATGATATGACGTATAAAATTCTAATTTTATTAATAAATGATTGAATTGAATAATATTCCAACTGGGTAAGTACCCTTACAGAAAACCTCAGCCAAATAACACTAGACCCAACTCTTGCATTATTTTTTGTTGCATTCTCAAGTAACACTCCTTGAACAAGAAAAAAGTTTTTCTAAAGGGAATACATTTATTTTGCATATTATAAGTCACTCCATATGAGAAAAAGCGGCCAAGTGCGAGTCGGACTCGCCCATGAAGGGTTCCGTACCATTTATGACCATGTATAAAAAAAACTACTTTTTTTAGATTTTTCATTCTGTTATTTTAGAAGTTACAGGGGGGGGGGGGGGACATTTTTTCACTTTGGAAGTGTCTCTCGCGCAAACTATTCAGTTTAGAAAAAAAATGATATGAGAAACCTAAATATCATTTTTGAAGACCTATTAATAGATACCCCACACGTATGGGTTTGATGAAAAAAGGTTTTTTGAGTTTCAGTTCTAAGTATGGGGAGCCCCCAAAATTTACATACATGACAGACAGACGGATATGACGAATCTATAAGGGTTCCGTTTTTTGCCATTTGGCTACGGAACCCTAAAAATAAACACCTATCTAATATCATTTCAGCTACAATAACCCTCGGGTCACCCCGGCTTGAACATATACATACAAAACACAAACACAAAACACATGAAAAAATACATAATAATATACAAAATAATAATAATATAATGTGAATACATGTAATAATATTATTCTTTGTAAAGAAAACACAAAGTCTAACTCGAAATAATACAAATCTAAATAAATAGTTGCGTTTTTTAAATACCTACTGACAGGACCTTGACTTGACATTTAAAATATCCCTACTTGCGGTCCAGTTCAAACTTTAAGATAGGTCAAATATTAGGTCTAGATACGATTTTTTTTCTTTTTTTTTATACTACGTCGGTGGCAAACAAGCATACGGCCCGCCTGATGGTAAACAGTATCCGTAGCCTATGTACGCCTGCAACTCCAGAGGAGTTACATGCGCGTTGCCGACCCTAACCCCCTCCCAACCCTCGTTGAGCTCTGGCAACCTTACTCACCGGCAGGAACACAACACTATGAGTAGGGTAGACCCTACTCATAGTGTGTTATTTGGCTGCGGTTTTCTGTAAGGTGGAGGTACTTCCCCAGTTGGGCTCTGCTCTAGATCTGGAATGACATCCACTGTGCTGTGCCCGACCACACAAAGCGAGATGACATTCATAATGCCCATACCTCTCTTGTGGACGTAGTTTAAGGATATACCCGGGTCCACGACATGGATCGTATATTGTTAGAAGTAATTATTATTAGTATTTCCATGTATTATATTATTTTAGGTTTTTTATGGAATTCTGCATGTTAGTTTCTAGTTTTTGACGATCGTGATGTGAATTCTTATAATTTTGGCTTAGGCAAATTTGTATTGAAATTTATATCATGAAATAAAATAATCTAATCTAATCTTGACGACCGGTTTGGCCTAGTGGGTAGTGACCCAGCCTACGAAGCTGATGGTCCCGGGTTCAAATCCTGGTAAGGGCATGTATTTGTGTGATGAGCATGGGTATTTGTTCCTGAGTCATGGGTGTTTTCTATATATTTAAGTATTTATAGATATTTATATATTATATATATCGTTGTCTAAGTACCCTCAACACAAGCCTTATTGAGCTTACTGTGGGACTTAGTCAATTTGTGTAATAATGTCCTATAATATTTATTTATTTATTATTTATTTATTTAATCCTATACTGTTTCTAAAGCAAATTCCAATTCTTTTCTCCGAGTCTCAAACTATCTTACAAGGAAAGGTACTCAACTGTCCCTTTCCGATTTGATTTATATTTATATATGTTACAGAGACATCTAAAATAACGGACACGTATTTTTTTTTAGTTCCCCAAACTCAACCTATTGGGAGAAATTGTCCTCCAAAGTACGAAAAAGTTACTAAATCTAACTCTATAGAAAGTGATGCTCCAGCAACTTGCTAGTTAATGACTGGTTTGAGTATATGTTTGAAAGCAGCAAAAAATAATGAGCACGTGTTTTGTTATATCGGCTAAAACTCATTTTTTCCTAAATGTCAAATAAAAATCATAGGTCCTTAAATAAATAAAATAAAACCTAACCACTTCTGCTCTCGCACGAAGGGTTCCGTACCATTATTTATAAAAACGGCAAAAAAATATGTTTGTTGTTTGGGAGCCCCCCTTAAATATTTATTTTATTCTGTTTTTAGTATTTGTTGTTATAGCGGCAACAGAAATACATCATCTGTGAAAATTTCAACTCCCAACTCAACTCAACTGTCTAGCTATCACGGTTCATGAGATACAGCCTGATAACAGAGGGACGGACGGACGGACAGCGAAGTCTCAGTAATAGGGGTTTGACCCTAAAAGTATTTACTATAACAATTTTTAATACGATATATTTTTTATGTATGCATTCATATAAAAAATAAAGTAGCGAAAATGAGATATGATTGCTTATTTTGATGATATTGCCAGAATTTCAGCATACGTCAAAGCGTTAATGGCCAAAAGCATTTATTAAAACTTAATCTTATTTTGAAGCAGTTGACGACCTCTGCCGAGTTAAGCGCCCGTTATAACTGACTTACCAATAATTAAAACGTATAACGATTCTGTCCGTTAAGTCAGACACACACTGCCAGTGAGTCAGTATATAAAAGTTAGGACGCTTACAACGCTTACAATTAATTTGCCTTTTAATATTACTCATACTCGTATTATTTTTTTGATATCAATACTTATTCTGTTTTTGCACGTACTACTGTTTCTGTTTAGCCTGATGTTTAGGCATTAAGTTCGTCATTTGTACTTTATTTGTTAATTGTGCAATAAAGTTAAAATATAGTGTGTATTTTTGATATAACCTCAAACTTAAACTAGACGTAGGTTTTAGTGCTATAAAACAATCCAGAAAGGTTTTTTAGTTTAGTCTTCACTACCAGAACATAATTAATTTTTGATTTTTTTTGGAGCGTCAATGTATTTTGTGATTACTTGTGACAGTGTTGTGACGTCGCGTCACTTATGAGACGTTTTGAGTTATAAAAAAGTAGTGATACATTGCTTGCTGAATTATTTTGTATGAAAAAATAAAAGTCGTCCATTTTTTATAAAACATATGGAAGTGTGTTAATTGCAACCTAAACTAACTGCCCTTTGATTATATGCTCGTATCAAAAATACACACTGTAAATAAATAACCACGCTTAAGAATATGTACATATTTATGTTTGAACATATTTAATCGCATACAGTGTTTTCAATTACAAATCTTTTATATACTGTATAGAAATTGATTATGATTATCGTTTCCTCTATTAAATAAAAAAAATGAGGTGTGTAATTTATTTGTGTCATGAATGATAATATTTGTTCCTGAGTCATGGGTGTTTTCTATGTGTAAAGTATGTATTTATCTATTAACGTGTTTATATCGTCGCCTAGGACCCATAGTATAAGTTTTGCTTAGTTTGGGGCTAGGTCGATCTGTGGAACTCCCCAAATATTTATTCATTAATGTATTAAAAAGAAGATTATATTTATTCATGAATGTATTGATTTTGTATAAAACTATAATAAGACCAATCCTTATGTATGGCTGCGAGGCTTGGACACTAACACTGAAAGAAGAGAGTCAGCTCCTGGTAGCGGAAAGAGAGGTGTTACGGAAGATCCTGGGACCTATCAAGAGAGATGACGGCACCTGGAGGATCCGTAAGAATGCCGAAATCGAGGAGTTAGTGGCCGAACCCAACATCATCGGCGAAACGAAATGTCACAGACTTCGCTGGTTCGGCCATTTACTGAGGATGGGTGAGGATCGGGGTGTTAAGAGAGCTTATTTGGGACGACCGACTGGTCGCCGTCCAGTGGCTTGGCCCAGATACCGCTGGAGCGACAGTGTATAGGGGGATCTGTGCCAACTTAAAGCCGATAACTGGCTGGAAGTGGCATAGGATCGGGACAGGTGGCGTTCTCTCGTTTTGGAGGCCAAGACCCTCTTTGGATCACTGTGCCACAATAGTTAGTTAGCTAGTTAGTATTAAAGAGAGTATTATAATTATGAGTAAACTGTATTCATTCCCCGCCCATAAGTAATACTGTCAGTGTGCACCCCCCTTAACACCCGTCACCAGTATTGATTGATGACACCGCGCCTTAACGAGTTATTTTAAATTACAACCAAATTACAACTATTCAGCTTTTAAACTTTTAATAGCTAACAAATTGTTAGGTATTGTTGTGGTAATGTATTTATCTGTGGGGTCGGGGGTTCAGGTCCCGTTGAAAAACGGTTAGGAAAGATGTGGACCCGGGTACGTCCTTAAACTACGTCCACAAGAGAGGTATGGGCATTGTGAATTTCATCTCGCTTTGTGTGGAAGGGCACAGCACAGCGGATGTCATTCCAGATCTAGAGCAGAGCCTAACTGGGGAAGTGCCCCCACCTTACAGACAACCGCAGCCAAATAACACTAGAGACTCATAGTGTTGTGTTCCTGCCGGTGAGTAAGGTTGCCAGAGCTCAACGAGGGGCGGGAGGGTTGTTAGGGTTGGCAACATGAATGTAACTCCTCTGGAATTGCAGGCGTTCATAGGCTACGGAGACTGCTTACCATCAGGCGGGCGGGATATAAAAAAAAGGCAAATGAGTAAAGTCCGACCAGAAATATATGATTATCGTCAAGAGGGCGCTGTTTTTCTCATGTATAGGATTACAGTTCAATTTAGTATGAAAAATTTAGTTCCAATGAAGTTCCGCAATATGGCGTGTGATCATATATTACTGGTCAGGCTCTATGTAGATTGAGGTCAATACTAATAATGTGGCTTAAGACTCGAGTCTCGAATTAGTTTATAGAGTCTTATGGTATTAAATTAAAGATACATTTATTGAAGGTAGAGGCAAGGAACAGGATCTCCATAAGCCATTTTTTTATCTATATACACAATATAGAAAGACTGTATGTTTGTATATAAATACATATAGAGTCTGGCTGTATCTCATGAACCGTGATAGCTAGACATTTCTGTTGCCGCTATACCAACAAATACTAAAAAGTACGGAACACTCGGTGGGCGAGTCCGACTCGCAATAAAGAAATGAGAATATACATTGTGTAAATCTGGCTGATTTCTATGAAATACCTACATAAAATATTGGATGCGCTTTCTTACCTGAGCTGTGTCACCTATAACTCTACACATAATATAATGATTTTAATTGCTACTTGTTTTTACAATTTCTGGTTTGGACCATGCATGTTTGTCTGTCAAGTAGTCCTCGACTCTGCAATAAGCCTTCAACATCAACTTTTTACAAGCTTTTATTTAATTTCACCACAAGTTGTCTGTCGGTCTGTAATCAAATCTTACAAGTTAAATTTGATCCACTTCTCGGTTTCCGATGAAGCTGAAAATTTGCACATACCTATGTAAGTCGGGTGACAATGCAATATTATGGTACCATCGAGCTGATCTGATGATGGAGACAAGAGGTGGACATAGGAACTCTGTGATAAAACAACGCAACCTAATTGTGTTTCGGGTTTTTAGAATTGTCTCGATGAGTATTAGTTGCCTGCGGAAAGAAAAGTACAGTCAGCGATAAAAGCTTGTACCAAAAATGAAATTTTTGCCATAAAATTTATTTAAGTGATTCTTAAGAGCTGGCAAGGGTAATTTAAGATTAAGAATTACTTAAATTGGTTTAAAATTATCCACAAAACGCCACAGTAAACATCTTTAGCTATCAACGTCTGTTTTGGCAACTCTGTATAAGGACTATTTTTTTTTTTTAAACTTATCGGCGATTGGCTCTAGTCACACCTGATGGAAAGTGAAGACAGGGCCTAAGATGGAGCTCACCGGTTCAGTAGTAGCCTATTCACTCTTGCTTTAAAGGATATATATACACAGTGTGTCCCTAGCCATTGGACAAAGCCGAAATGTACATATGCATTAGGGTACTTAGAACCAGTGTACAAAGTATCATAACAACCGGTGTAGCGGTTTCGAAGGAATTAACAAATTACCATTTTTTACTTTGGAGCAGCCTGTATGTGTTAGTAGCTCCTAAGGTAATATCCTCAAAGAATCGTATGGAACCTTCTTCGACCTTTTTGATTTTTTTTTAATGACACAAATAAGCTTCTGACTTTGAAAAATGTCATCATTATCAATTATTTCGAACAAACTGTCAAAAACACTGCCAAGGATTAACACAGTGTTTCTTTTTGTTGTCGATTATGCAAATAACTTTTGCTCGAAAAAATTTTTTTTTTCTTTTGTTCTAATTTAAAAAATATTAACGTCAGAGCATGCATGCATCTACACAAAAGATCCCTATGGGTCGAAGTGTATCCGCAATGGCCCCCGGAAATTGGAAGATAAGATAACGTCAGAGCATTCCTGAGAAGTAACCCTACGTCGGATTTCAGGGTTTGTCCAATGGCTAAGGTCACCCTGTATACAGTATACAGTACGTAAACAGTACGTCCTTAAACTTATTAGCATTCATATATATGGATGCTAATAAGTTTAAGGACGTCAGTTTAAAAAAACTCATAACAGTAAATCGAATTTCGGCAAGCTCACATTCATAATTCTTAAAAACAGCAAAAAATAATACAAGTTAAAAGAAAACATGTAAAAAAACTCCATAAATTATACACATTGTAGTTTGCGAAAACATTTCGTTTTATTTATCATCGAATCGAATAAAACGTTCCTTTTCACGGTCAAAAGGCATATTCTCAATTTGTGAAGGTTACAAAAAAGCACCACGCCCCGTGAAACGGAACGGGGCGGGACGGTCAAGCGTGAGCCTGGATTGTTTTAGTTTGGTTCTAGGTGTTCGAATTTATGTCAGTGGTGTGGCCAGTTATTGGAAGGTGGCCAGTAATAGACAGCTTACCGGTCTACCTATATTGTTAGAAAACATATTTATTATTATTAAGCCAAATATGACCTTACAATGTTGGATTTAGAGTCATTTTATACTAGCGTTTTGACGGTTGATAACTTTTTTTTAAACAAGCATACAAAGCGTATTATATAATAGAGTATTGATTTAAAAAATATATATATACAATAGTAGAAATACTTTTTTAAATCACATATTTTAATATATTTAAAAAAAGGTTTTGTCTACGACTATGGGGTTTTTAGATTATTTTAATTTTAAATGAAATCTAATAAGTAATAAAAAATACTAGAATTTTCATACTCATTTTACAACAACACATAGATATACACATACATACTACATTTCTATCCACACCACTTAGATGGTTGGCAGTCCTCAACTGTGCGTTTCTCCAGAAACTTTCTGCCTCGCACAGCCTGTGGAATTAACTGCGCCTGCGGTATTCCCGGACCGGATATGACCTTCAAACCTTCAAGAATAGAGCGTACTCCCTATCTTAAAGGCACTTACAACCCCTCGGGTGTTGCAGGTGTCTATGGGCGTTGGTAATCGCATACCATCAGGTGATCCGTCTGCTCGTTTGCCTCCTGTATCATAAAAGAAAATATAGACTGAACTAATGTAGAAATGCATACTTATTATTTATAAATTAAATCACATTACTTATTACGTAATGAACTTTTTATCACCTCAGTGTCAAAAAATTCTTCGAGAATCTGAAATACAAACTAGATTGCATCCCAAAAATATATACTAGAAAACCATACCAACCACCAATACGGAACCCCAAAACACGAAATTAAAATTCAAACATTTCGAACGCTCGACAACCACTGCGGGCCCAAAAGCGTTCCCTTTTCAAAAATTCACAACTAACTGCCAGTGTATTCCAAAACGAACAGGCGTTCGATATTTAAACTACCACTGACCGTTAAAAATCGGCACAGGGTTGGCAGAAGCATGATTTTTTATTGCCTTTTCTTCTTTTTAGAGTTCCGTAGGCAACCTTTATTTTTGAAAAACGTAACTTTTATTAGAATATAGGATCACTCGTTTGTCTGTCCGTCTGTCTGATGTCACAGCTTTGAAACTTGGACTGATTGAGTACAAAAATAGATGTGTATAAGTTAATAGATTTTCAGGGAATGGAAAGCTCTATTGGGGGGTAAATTAGAAAATGAAAAA
This sequence comes from Cydia pomonella, assembly GCF_033807575.1. Taxonomy (NCBI): domain Eukaryota; kingdom Metazoa; phylum Arthropoda; class Insecta; order Lepidoptera; family Tortricidae; genus Cydia; species Cydia pomonella. The sequence continues at coordinate 9,628,429 of NC_084728.1, forward strand.
AATACGAAGTTGCAGAAAGGACAAACGTAAGTCGACTTTACGAAAAAAAAAATGATGTACGTAACCTACACTATTGGTTGTCTGGAAGAGATCCTTACCTATTATTTATCTCGCTGTACATGTATTGAAATCTATTTAAGGCAGGGAGAGTTGACCAAGCCAACTTTACACGACATTTGATATGATAAAGTGTGGAAATGTCATCATTAATGTCATATGTCAGTTGAGCCCAACTGGGGAAGTACCTCCACCTTACAGAAAACCGTAGCCAAATAACACTGGACCCTACTAATAGTGTTGTGTTCCTACCGGTGAGTAAGGTTGCCAGAGCTCAACGAGGGGCGGGAGGGGTTAGGGTCGGCAACGCGCATGTAACTCCTCTGGAGTTGCAGGCGTACATATGCTACGGATACTGCTTACCATCAGGCGGGCCGTATGCTTGTTTGCCACAGATGTAGTACTTCCCCAGTTGGGCTCTGCTCTAGATCTGGAATGACATCCACCGGCTGTGCCCTACCACACAAAGGGAGATGACATTCACAATGCCCATACCTCTCTTTTGGACGTAGTTTAAAATATTGTATATATATTGTTTTCTTGTGTATTAACTCACCACTTCTGACACCATGTGATGATGGTGGAAGGAAAGACCAACTGCACTTAATAACTTTATTTAAATTTAATATTTGTGGGAGCACTATACATTTCATGTATGAAGGACGCCATCTTGGAAGTGAGAGAGTTGCCACAGATCACCCAAACTAGGAACCAACTAAAAGTGTTGTTACCAACCTAACATTAACCTGTTTTTTGTATTTTGTCTTTGCGTCACCTAGCCCAAGTCTCCGATACCTAAAGGTTGTCTGGAAGAGATCTAAGCCATAAGACCGCTTCGCGTTACCTCTACCCGGTTATATTTGTTTATGTTTTTGTACATTTATCGTAAACTATGTGAGGTTTGCAATAAATAATAAAAATCATTTATTTCAAACTAAATGTCGATACAAAGTTAGTAAACATTAAAACCTCCTTATTCATAAACGTCTACTAAAGTTACGATGGCGCTAATAATCGTTTGTCCCTTTCCGACGTATTGGTATGATGGAAAGGGACCAACAATTATTAGTGGCTTCGTAACTTTAATAGTAGACGTTTATGAATAAGGAGGTAAAACAAATCTTATTATTATTACAATATAAAAAGGGATATAACTAAAAATAAAAACTAGGCTGTGACTACATGCAGTGGGGCCATTTTCGCACTCCATAAAGACGCTCAGTAGGCCTACGATGGTCGACTCTATCATTTGTCACCATGCCTGTCACGTTCTAACAAGTATATAAGTGCGAAAGTGACGGGCATAGTGACATGTGCTAAAAATGGAACCATGTTACCAACGCAGAATGCTGTTGGGGCTACCGCGCAGGCGACGCATCAGTGAGGCGCACCTCTTGCGCATTATCGCCGCAAAGCTGTCAATCCCCAAATATACCAGAAGTACTAAAAAATCACGGCAACTCCATCAACGCCCGGAATACGTTATTATATTGGACACGTAGAGAATAAACCCTGACAGTAATATATGATCACGCGCCATATTGCGGAATTTCATTGGAACTACATTTTTCATTCTAAACTGACTGCCTAGTGCCACCCTATACTATATTTTTTGTCTTTTAATTATTTATATAAGAATTCAAGCCTTGGCGACCCTCTACATCTCTAAGGATAATTTAATATCTTTTTTTATAATTTATCTCTGACACTTAGAGACTTATACATCTCTAAAGAATTTTAGTATTTTATGGTTTTATTTTTTTATCACAGTTTTTTTTGTGTGTTTTGACATTTAGAGACAGTATACATCTCTAATAAAGTATTTATTATTTCATCGATTCCATATTTGTAATTGTTTTTTTTTTTTTTTTTTTTTTAGTGTTTGTAAAAATGGACATGTAAAAGTGCCCCTGTGGCCTATTTACTGAATAAATGTTTGATATTTGATATTTGAGAATAACAACGCCCTCTTGACAATGATCATGTATTTCTGGTCGGGCTTTACAATACTCGTAACTACAAGAACCCTTGGGGAGCAAATCCGGTTCGCACTTGGCCGTTTTTTTTCTTTTTACAACCTTTTGTTTGAATGGGGTTCTAAGAAGCTCTGTATTGTAAATAGTGATTTATCTTTTAGTGAATGTGTGAATGCAATGTTCTTTGTGTTTATGATTATGTTCTTTGGAGTTTATTGGCGAAGTTATTGACGAAATATTTATAGTGGGTAGAGGTCAATAAACTTATTTGGAACATTGACATATATCTAAGGACGGGCCTTAGGAGCACTAATAAGGCTAGTTCAGTGGTGTCACTCACAAATTCGAGCCAATCGTGCAGTCTAACGCAACTAGCTGCGACCAATCGCGCGCGTGATGCGAACTCATCAACCACTCGTGTTGTGGCGTTAGACTGCACGATTGGCTCGAATTCGTGTGCGTGACACCGCTGTACTGGCCCCATTCTTATTGTCCGTAAGGCCCGTCCTTAGATATAAGTCAATGATTTGGAACTGTTTCTACATACAGGGTTTCTTCTCTCAGTTAAGCTTATTTGAAGATGGTGAAACGCCAATATGGACTTTATTCGTCAGATAGTGGCGAATAAAGTCATCGATAGCGTTTCACAATAATGAAGCACTTTTATTAAAGTGCTAGTTTTGCCGGAAGCTTTATCTAGCAGTTAATTTATTATAAAAAAAAAAAAACCACGTCGGTGGCAAACAAGCATACGGCCCGCCTGATGGTAAGCAGTCTCCGTAGCCTATGTACGCCTGCAATTCCAGAGGAGTTACATGCGCGTTGCCGACCCTAACACCCCTCCCCTCGGTCGGCTCTGGCAACCTTACTCACCGGCAGGAACACAACACTATGAGTAGGGTCTAGTGTTATTCGGCTGCGGTCTTCTGTAAGGTGGAGGTACTTCCCCAGTTGGGCTCTGCTCTAGATCTGGAATGACATCCGCTGTGCTGTGCCCTACCACACACAGCGAGATGACATTCACAATGCCCATACCTCTCTTTTGGACGTAGTTTAAGGACGTACCCGGGTCCAAAATGTTTATTAGCTATCCAATCCAATAATAATTTATTTTCTTATCAGCGACGTCGTATAGGGAGACGCGGCCGGCAACCCCGTTTCTCGCCGAGATTTGTAGTGCTTTTCTCAAACCTGCAATGAAATAATAATAAAAATATTTTTGTATATATCCATTATGTATATTGTAAATAAAAAAACATTTAACTTTAAAAAAAAAAAATAATAATAAAAAAATAGGATGATGACTATGTTTGTTTCATGTCCTAATGTGATAGGTTATTCAGTGCGTGGGGTATTGAAGGGGAACAAAAATGTAATTATTTTGGCGTTACCACGCACGCCATTACGCTTTTTTTCTTCCTTTTTTTTATTTTTATTATTATTACTTTAGGGTTATTAAAAGGGGAACGAAAGTTTAGGAGATAAAGCCCTATAAAGATTTCTGCATGACTGAAAAAAAACTTTATGGCGCTGTATCTCCTAAATGCGTCGTAGCGCAAAAATAATCAAATTTTCGTTCCCCCTTAGGAAACCCTGAAATAATACTTAATAAACACAAAAAAATAAAAAACATAATGGCAGAATTTTGCTTATAGGTATTTTATGGTTGAATGCCAAGACGTGCCATAATTTGACGTTTAAAAACAAAAGAAGGTTGCCTTACAGGCCTAGGTGTGTAAGGCTGTATGAAATTCCTTTACATATCATCTTCACTCATCGCACCTGATATGTAGTATTCCCGGACTTATAGTAAGTCATGTAAACATTTCATTACAATTTTGAGAAAACTTATTTTACTGAATATCCTCGGTACTATATATTTTGTCATTCTTTCGCCATATATTTCTGCGACATTTAAGATATTGCATTCGCAAAGAATTTCAGGATTATTTTCATTTACAAGATTTAATTCACCGTATATAAATACATATGTGAATGACTGTACCTTCACACATGCTATTTAATAAAAAAATAACAAAGAAACATTTTCCAAAAATAGCCTAAAAGTCCATTTCTCCCTTTAAGGCGAACATGAACTCCATAACTAGAAATACCAAAAACATTGTCCATTACATTGTACCAACATCGTTTTACAAACTTATATTTACAGCTAACTACTTCAGACAGTTAAACAATTTGTTTTAAGCATTGATTCGACCAACGGCAAATATAACTTGGGCGAGCCATAATAAAAAACTTATCGTAAGATTGAGATGTATGATACTGCCCTGTGACGTCACTTATTTTACTTATCGTGTATTCAAGCCATTTTCAACTTTAACTCAACGCGTTAAAGTGTTAGTTGAACGCAAAGAGATTGCACTCTATTTTTTTAATGCGGAGCTTTATGAGCGGCCAGTTTTATATTGTTGTCTTTCGAGTTCTTATTTCAAAGTGAACAAGTTTATTAGTATAGTCTGGATTCCGTTTGTTATTTAAAATGAGACTTTATGACTTATGACTTAAGAGCGAGCATTTTGCGATTCAGATGTATAAGTAAGTTTGTTTTCACACTTGATTTTTTAAATTTTATTGCAGTGTACATGGCTTCTTGTCGCATAATGACATTCTTAAGTTTTTCTTTTTTTTTAATGTCAAAGGCCGTGGGTACGTGGTCAATGTTAACAAGATTTTTAGCTTAAAATTTTATGTCGTATCATAGTCGTAGGTAGGTATATGTGGATGACATAGTTGTCAAATGATATATGGACAATGGAATTCCACGAAGTAACTAAATTTAGCAATTACTTGTGCCATAGATCATTAAATTAAAATGACTGACAATGTTCATATGCGTTCCTCATCATTATAATTATGACATTACATTACTAACATCACAATTTTATAGGCAGATATTTGAACTTTTTTGTGCTTAGCTGATGAGTCTAAAGACTTTTACAGTACATATGGTGCTACTTTATAGCACTAGTGCGAAAATTAGCATATTACGTTACTGTGTCGAACATTTAAAGGGTCATATGTACTGTAAAACGTTGTACGATACATGTGCGAATAGGTAATTCGCAACTCGTGTCGATTCAAAACACTCCCTTCGGTCGTGTTTTAATTTATTGCCACTCGTTTCGAATTTCCTATTTTTCGCACTTGTATCGTAATGTACTATTACAGTACATATGGGGCTACTTTATAGCACTAGTGCGAGAAGTAGCATATTATGTTACTGTGTCGAACATTTAAAGGGCCATATGTACTGTAAAACGTTGTACGATACATGTGCGAATAGGTAATTCGCAACTCGTGTCGATTTAAAACACTCCCTTCGGTCGTGTTTTAATTTATCGCCACTCGTTTCGAATTTCCTATTTTTCGCACTTGTATCGTAATGTACTATTTTGTAGACAAATTACTGGTTCAGACGAGAAAAACATTTTCAGCGACATAAAATGTATTTATGTTTTAAAAATTGTTAATATATATTTAAAATTAAATTTAAAAATAATATTTAAAAGTATAGCGTCATACCTACATAAAATAATGAATGTAAGTAAGTAAATAATCTTTGTTGTACCTCCAAGTATACATTTTACATACTTATATGTAAAATTACAAATATTTTTTAAAGGAAAATAGAGCCAGGTAACAATATATAAAACAGTTCACGTATAGCTTTCTCAATTTCTAACATATTATATGTTTAACGCTTTGAACTCTTACGTTTTGTACACATATTGTGACGTTATCTATGAAAAGGGACCTTGTTGTCGATGGCGTTTCCGCCGTCATAAAAGATGCTCTGATAAAATATATATATATTTATTCTCAGACAATTAATACAGTCCATATTTGTTAGTATCAACTTACAACCTATGTTATGTTACCTTCCGCACAATAAATTACATAAATTAAATTAGGTAACTTACACACTTTAGATTGCTGATTATCTTGGCCGATTTACCGAACTGCACGTTTGTGAACGTGCAATTAAACATGCATTGAAATACAACGCTTCGCTACGCAGTGCGGCGTAAGCGCCATCGACAATGAGGTCCCTTCTCATAGATAATGCCACATATATCGTCGGGTGAGAATACGTTTGTACCATACGTCACTTACATTAGTTTGCAGGAGAGCGAAGAGAAGCAAAAACATTTTTTTTTTTCAAAAGTTGTACATGTATTTAGGATATATTAAACTTATTAATCTTTTAGACACATATGTTTACTACATATTACCATACAAGTATTTTGAATATAGTGGCAATTATAAAACAAAAGCATTTTATTATTGCCATATCTGTTTTTGATGTAACGTTAAACGCACAATGTAAGTTTTGGATATGTCACAAGTTTTCTGATAACTTTCTGTTAACAGAACAGAGTGTAAATTATCCTATAAAATACGGATATAACACAACATGTTTGAAAAATAAAGTTTTTTAAAATCAACTAGTGTCAATTATAGTATTTTTTGATACTTTTATATTATTACGAAACAATTTTGCTCAAAAATGGATATGCCACAAACGTATTCTCAGCCGACGGTGATATTGAGAGGTCTGCGCGATATAATTTCATTTTTTTACCTCAACTCCGACGGTCCTATCATGTTGTCCCTTTCTATGATACGTCATACGTCCATCTTGCTGACTAGTTTTTGTGCTTCAATTATAATTGACAGCATAGATGATAGGATCAATGACGCGTACGTAATGCGCCAAATTAAAAACAATTTTAACTTTCCTGGCAACATACCAAAAACAAGCTACGCTATTTGGTCGGGTTATTTGTTGCCCACCATAACACTCGATTTACGGTAGGAATAAAACAATAAGACTGTGACAAGGACAAACAATCATAGCTTTTTCTCTGCTACTCCTACTGAAAGTTCCATAAGAGCATCTCGTTCGGTCATCTGCCGGCTCTACCATCATCTCTACAGGGTGTTTATTTAGTCACCTGCAATAATTTACGGGGTGAATATATATGTCACACTGGAGCAACTTTTAATATTATATCTCTCAGGCCTCGACGACGCGTTCTTCTCGCTGTCCCGGCTGCTCGGACTGTGTCGCGTAAGAACTCGCCACTGCCCCGTGCTCTCCTGTCAACACCCAATGTCCTTGAAATTGATGTTACTTAAACAGTTTTTTAAGAAAGACTATTTGTTTTAGTCAAGTAAGAAAAATATATGTTCATATTAATTATATTTCAAAGACCGTGGTTGTACTCGATACACGATTGAACGAAATCGGCTCGATAGAAAATAATTGCAAAGATTGGTCTTAAAATCACAATTAAACGGTTTTATGTCTTTATTGTTTTGACTTATGGGTCTGCAATTAAAATCACAATTTCAAAACATTTATATCTAAACCGTGGTTGAGTAAAATATTACACTAATAATCCACTTTTTTTTATTTAAATATTTTTCTTATTATTCCCTTGCCCAGGCCCAGTAACATGCGATAGTGCTATCTCATTTACTCCGATACAAATAGACAGTGTGCGCGCTTTAGGTATTGACAGCTTCTTAATGCGCTCTTGGCGTCAGCACCGGAGTGCGATCTGATTGCATGGCGGTGGGCGAGTGTGAGAAATGAATGCTTGAGGTTCTGTGAGGTGATGGATGCCAGGCCTTCGAGTGTAATATAATAAATATTGTTTTATTATGTGTACAATGTTATTGTATCTTCTTTTTATTATGTGCTGTTGTTAATGTTTGATCTTGGTTGCATGACGCATTAGATTTCTGTAATGTCGTGTAAACATATTTTAAATAAATATAATAAATATGTGACCAACCCCGAAATCGCGAAAAAATTTTTACTCTGGCATAGAAAATGTCAAGGTCAGACTGCCAAAATGTATGAAGCAGCCAATTTTTTTTCGTGATTTCGGGGTGGGTCCCATAGTAAAAGTTGCTCAGTATGACCTATATATTCACCCCTTAAATTATTGCAGGTGACAAAATAAACACCCTATATACTTATTCTACCTCTATGATTGACAGTCTTTATTTCTGACTTATCTCCACCGTATTGATCGACTAAATATAGAGCTTATAGCTAAATCTAGGGTAAATGGAGATTTTATGGCCTCTATAAAATGGCTATATATTTATCACCTTTGGGACAGAAACAATTAGATATTCTACCTCTATGATTGACAGTCTTTATTTCTGACTTATCTCCACCATATTGATCGACTAAATATAGAGCTTATAGCTAAATCTAGTGGAAATGGAGATTTTATGGCCTCTATAAAATGGCTATATATTTATCACCTTTGGGACAGAAACAATTAGAAAGGGGCGGTTCATGTCAGTATAGTTCTAGTACAGCTTATACGGAGAGTTACTGGCGTGCCAGTTACTTGTACTTCGGTTTAAAGAATCTTTATTGTCTAAGAAATTGCAGAAATTTCACTTAAAGACAACTTGTAAATAGCTAACTTAAAAAACAACTTGTACTATTAAACCGAATTAAAACTTGCGTAAGTCATACTAATACCAAAGAGAATTTGAAATAGAGGTGTATTGTCAAAGAAAACTTTGTAGTCGCGTAAATTTACTGCCATCTTTCGACTCATGGTTAAAACTTTTAGAACGCCATTTGACTTTGATCATTATTCTTTCAATGATATGTGTTAAATATCAAAAAGTGGCGTTCGCTTGGCAATTAATCCCAAGAATTGGCGTAGGCACTAGTTTTTACGAAAGCGACTGCCATCTGACCTTCCAACCCAGAGAGCAAACTACGCTTTATTGGGATTAGTCCGGTTTCCTCACGACGTTTTCCTTCACCGAAAAGCGGCTGGTAAATATCAAATGATATTTCGTACATAAGTTCCGAAAAACTGATTATTACAGGGTTTGAACCCGCGACCTCCGAATTGCAAGTCACACGCTCTTACCGCTAGGCCACCAGCGCTCAAACTTTAATACTAAAAAACTAATTTAAAAACTTTCCATAGACAACATCTTTTTTTACCCATTCAACAACCTTGAAAAGGCAAAAAGCCGTCAATAATTAATCAAAACCGTCTTTTAAGAGTTTTAAAAAGTTTTGCATCGACGCATTGAGCCGTTGAGAGGAAGACATTTTGATTTATGGATTCTTTTGTGGCAGCGATGCTGTTATGGCGCGAAGATGTAGATTAAATAATCCAATAGATATGCCACTTTGAATTAATTGACCGATCGTCAGCGAAGGTCACCGTTTAAGCTTGGTCAAAAATGATGTAGTATGTCCGAATGTTCTCTACAGGTCGTAATTCTCAACCGAAGTTTCGTCCAAATTTGTGACCAGGTCCAATAATAAAAAAAAAAATAAAAAAAAAAAATAAAAAAAAAAAACTTTTATTCAGTAACTATTATTAGGTTTACAGTAGCCGTGCTGGTGCCTCTTTGTAAGTATTTAAGATACCAGTGTTAAGAGAACACCGCTCTTCCACAGGATGTTTTGCTTACAATATAACATGTTCGTATATGTACATATATTATCTTTCGATGATATTGCATTTTAGCATTTTACTTAAGAAAAAAAAAACAATAGAATTATAACAAACTGCAACAACTTATGTATATATATTTTAAGGTAGAATGTACAACAATAATAGGATAGGATGTAATAATAGGGGGTATTACTCTAATGTTCTGTCGGCAGAGTGCAGCACTAGCACATATAAACCAAAGAATCAATCATTTATTTAAATAAATAAATATTATAGGACATTATTACACAAATTGAGTAAGTCCCACAGTAAGCTCAAGAAGGCTTGTGTTGAGGGTACTTAGACAACGATATATATAATATATAAATATTTATAAATACTTAAATACATAGAAAACACCCATGACTCAGGAACAAATATCCATGCTCATCACACGAATAAATGCCCTTACCAGGATTTGAACCCGGGACCATCAGCTTCGTAGGCAGAGTCACTACCCACTAGGCCAAACCGGTCGTCAAATAGAGTAACAAAAGGTAATTTATATGTAAAAATACAGTAACAAAAGGTGTTAGACCTATTCAGACCATACAGTAACTTAGTTATAATGTACATAATATGCCTTAAACAGTTTTTTGAGAAGTTTTCACTATGACATTGATGAATCAAGGCGGTTTGTTTACAGAGAGCCTATCGCGAAACGTGACAATCGATTTCGTTATCTGCTTCTCTATCGCTCAAAGACGCAAGAGTGATATCTCTTTTACCATAGTCTAGTTCCTATATGAAGTCACGAGTGGTCAGAAGCCTTAAGAAAAAACAAAACAAGTGTAGGTAATAAGCAACAATTTGTTAACAAAAACGCATGCCAAGAGGTTAAAGTCTGTGAAATTATGAAAGCAACGGTCTAAAATAGAGAAAAATGACTAACACTGGAGTGAAATCCTAACTCTATTCTATATGCTGTAAAACAATTCTTAAAGATCCTAGAAATTTAAAAATCTACATTTAAAAAATAGGAGTTCAAGGTTTTGTATTACAAAAAAAATACAAACACAAAATTATTTCATTATTTTACACTATTTAAGGAATTAGCCAAAAAAATAGCAGACGCTACCGGTGATCGTAGAGCTGGCAGCTTCCTCGCACAGAGAATAAGTATTGCGATACAACGAGGAAATGCTGCCAGCATCTACGGCACCTTGCCGCAGGGGGATAGTTTTTAATTATTTATTTTAAGATTAGTTTTATTTATTTTAAGATTAGTTTTATTTATTTTAAGATTTAGATTTTAAGTTTTATATGTATTATGTTGTTGTGTTTTTAATACTTGATTTGTTAATAAATTGAATAGATGAGTAATTTCATTAAATACTGTAGATATAATTTAAGGGACGGACGGTGTCTCCCGGTAAGCAATATTGCCTGTGTTGGGAGGCACCGCTCTTCCGTGATTGTTGATAACTAATACTTACTAAGATATTATATTTACAAACATTTACTACCTATACTATTTAAAAAAATAAACTTATATCGGATCGGACAATGTGTGCTCTTACAATGGCATATCTGCTCAACATTAATTAATCTATGCCCTTGGTGCGAAACGCCATTTATATCGCTAATGACATTTGGATCCAAGATGGCGGTAAATCTTGCGTCCGTTGAACTTAGTGTAATTACTTATTAGTTAACCAGTTAAGTTATTAGCGGTAAAAACTTAAAAAGTTTCTCTGTTCAGCTTTGTGGTAGTTTTTTTTTATTTGGCAATTTTTGGGCTTAGCTTTTTGTAGCAAAAAAATGAGGCTTTGGATACCTACTTACAATAGGATAGTATATATTATATTCCAGTAAGTCGAAAAAAAAAATATTTTATAGTATTTCGTTATTTATTTAAAACTGTACTTATACTGCAAGGAAAAAATTGATTATATCAGCCCTAGGGCTCTAGAGCCCTAGGGCTGCGCAAAGCCTTGGGGCAGTGTTGGCCGAACATCAATTGCATTAAAGTTTCGGCCAACACTGCTGTTTCTTTTCTTGTTACCAGTATTCTTGCGGAGCCCCCTCCACGAGAATGCTTGTAATATTTAAAAAAAACACCTCTTCTATGTCCACCTGGTTCACCGTTTCAAACGAAAAAAATAAAATTATTCACCACAAAAAAATATTAAGAAGCGTTGCTTAGCCTAACACTCCGCACCCTCGTTGAGTTGAGATCTGGCAATCTTACTCACCGGCAGGAACACAACACTATGAGTAGGGTGTAGTCTTATTTGGCTGCAGTTTTCTGTAAGGTGGAGGTACTTCTCCAGTTGGGGAACTCTAGATCTGAATGACATCCGCTGTGCCACTTAACGGGCATAGGGCAAACGTTATGGCGCCATCGCTCGAAACGATGTCTTATCTTTATCTGTATATACCTTTATATATACCTTTGGCCTATGATATAGTGGATGGCGCCACTTATTCATATTTAACAAATTTAAAACATTTCAGTGAAAGAATAAGCATCTAAGTCAAATGGTGTTCTAAAAGTTTCAATCATGTGTTAAAAGTTAGCAGTAAATTTACTGTGGCTACAAAGTTTTCTTTGACAATCCACCTCTATATCAAATTCTCTTTGCTTTATACTAACTATAAACTGAAATCGATGTCATATCTTCCTCTTCCTCGCGTTTTTCCCGGCATATTGCCACGGCTCATGGGAGCCTAGGTTCGGTTTGAAACAAATCCCAACAACTGACGTAAGCACTAGTTTTTTTTTACGAAAGCGACTGCCATCCGATCTTCCAACACAGAGTGTAAACTAGGCGTTGTTGGGATTAGTCCGGTTTCCTCACGATGTTTTCCTACAGCGAAAAGCGACTGGTAAATGTCAAATGATATTTCGTACATGAGTTCAGAAAAACTCATTGGTACGAGCCGGGGTTTGAACCCGCGACCTCCGGATTACAAGTCGCATGCTCTTACCGCTAGGTCATCAGCGCTTCAGAGTCTCACAATTTACACAAGGAATCTCACACTATTTCGTGATATCGTGAGAGTAAAATTATAAATAAAAGCTGGAATTGAAAGTTAGTTGATAATGTCTTTAGAGCTAAGTTTAAAATGATTTTTTCGGTTTCTAAACAATTAGCCTGATAATAGATCGATCGCAACTCCGGGCCGTGCTCGTCGACGTCCCCATCCCCCATGATGAGAATCTCGTGAAAGCCGAGATGGACAAGTCCAGCAAGCACCTAGACTTGGCTCATAAGATAACCGCCACGTGGGATGTTGATTCGACGATCTTTATCCTGATAGTCGTTTCAGCGCTTTCGCTCATAGCGAAGAGGCTCGACCAACACTTCGGCAGACTCTCGATAGGTTTTTGGATCAAGGATGGAGGTTGGATCAAGGGTCAGATGCAGAAGGCGGTAATCTTGGACACGGCGCGGATAGTCCAGCAGCGGTTCCTCTCAGGGATCGGAAACCGGTATTTTTTGTATGGGAACGAAAACGGTATTTTTTCGTTCTTTGTTAATTATTCCCTTTCTAATTGGGAAATCTAATAATACAAAGTCGTTATCTAAAAACACAACTGAGTCCTATATTTAGAGTATAAAATAAACCGAAATATATGTTTATTTCAAAGTTTTTCCAAAAAACCGGTTCCGATCCCTGGTTCCTCTCTCTGCAGCCCTGATTACTGGCAGCTTGGGCCCTGGGTGCTGGCTGCACCATAGGTTAGGTTTTTTAAAATGTGTTTATATGTATTTTGTATTGTTTTAATTAACCTAACCGAAGACATTAAATGAATAAAAGATATAATGATATTTGTGTTTGTACAAATTTATACAATTTTATTTTATAGACAATTACTTAAGATATGTCTGAAAAATAATTATTGCGCAGTCACGAACGTATTGATTGGGCGATAAAATCTTAACAAAAGTTATATGTGATTTGAAGTCAGTTACTTCAAAATGGAGGAGTCTCCAATCGATCGATTATTGTCTTTAAAGTCCGCAGCAAGTCTCCATACAACAGTAATTGGCTACTTGACAGTTTTTTGTACATAATGTCAAACGATCTTGATTTTCCTTTGGATCAAATGTCTATAAGAACTCATGGCGTTTAAGCAACACAAAGGTCAAATGAGAGTTAAAGTCTGACGCTCGCACTCGACGATTGAAACGCCTCTAACAAAATGATAATATGATGTGACGTCACATTACATAAGTCTGTCCTAAATGTATGGAAGATCAAAGAAATTGCTGTTTTGACCCTGAAATATTGCGATTATGTGTATAGTTGTAATACAATTTATTTTTCAATGAAATGTAAGGAATCGAATGGTACCATTTTCTTTTCTATATTTGAAAGACAAAAAAAAATATTTATATTCATTTGTATTTAGCGATTTAGAATTCAGCGATTATTTTTTCTTTTTCAAAACTTACAAGTTAAAATTCAAAAACATTATATCCCCGGTCTCATCGGTCCCGAGCAGACACCCGTCTCGCTCACGCTTTTGGTCAGTGATAGTGATAGAAGAACACGAAACCTACAGGGCTTAATATCTAATTCCCCCACCTGACAATAAACAGTTAATAGAAAACAATAAATTAGAAAATGGCGACGTCAAATTTCAAAATGGTCGCCCGCTAAACAAGCTTTATGACTTGACACATTCATTACGGGTGCTTGATGACAGATGAGAACCAATGATGTGGATGAGTTTTTGAGGCATTTATATAATGCTTTTCTCCAAACATGCGAGGAAATAAGGTAAAATAATCATAATTTAAGCATCAACCAGCACTCAAACCGAACCTTAACATAAATAAATTAATAGTTTTAAAAACACTAGGAAAACACGCTTATGATACGATATTCCATCATGGAATGCCAGTGCCTATCTTCCGGCTTCATCATCAGACCTTGAAACCTAATCGTGGTCAAAGTTCATTACAAGACTTTTCTAACAAATCAAACAGCTATGATACGATGTTCCATCATGAAGTTCCAGTTAATATCTTCCGGCTCCATCATCAGATCAGTTCGACAGTACCATATTATTGTATTGTCATCAGAACTACATACAGCTGCCAATTTTCATGATGCTATGATCCTTGGAAGATGGTTAAATTAGTTACCTTAGATTCCATTACATAAAATACAATATACAAATACTCTTTATTGCACACCTCAATACAGAAACAGTACAAATAATACAACACATAAAGAAGAGGTAAACAACAGGCGGTCTTATCGCTAAAAAGCGATCTCTTCCAGACAACCTTACATACACTTACATAGTTAGTTACATCAGGTCGACCTAATAAAAGCGTGTTAAAAACGTCAAAAACAATTTCCCTCTTTAACTAAGTATTGAAGAAGTTAAATGCACAACTTATTCTACTATTCATTATTAACAATATTCGTTCATTCAATAAAATTCTTCAATATAAGCTGTATGTGCACGCATGAAATCCTTAAAAATATATAAAAGTTATATAGTTTTTGATTTTATTAAGCAATATTCGCACGATCATACACGACGTTCTTGTAAGAACAAGACATGTATGGTTGTTTATCTTACTATCTCACTCTATCCTATAGCTTAAAATGATGCTGACCAGGTCGTGTAGATACAGCCCTCGGCTATATTAATTGACTGTTTTTTTTTAGTGGATACATATTTAAAAAAGTAAAAAAATAATACAGTAATAACTTCCCGTCCTCTTAAACACGACAATAATGGTTTGATGTTTTTTTTTTAATTTGAGTTTTTTTTTAATACTACGTCGGTGGCAAACAAGCATACGGCCTGCCTGATGGTAAGCAGTCTTCGTAGCCTACGTACGGCTGCAACTCCAGAGCCAGAGCCTCTCTCTCGAGTTAGACCATAATTAAGAACTTCCCGTCCCGTACTATTTTGCTACAATAAGGTAAATATTTCTAAGCATATTGGCGAAAAAACCATTAAGTTGAAACTGTATTGCATTAGGTTTATTTTATACTATATTTTGTATTGCATTAGGTTTAGGTTTTATTTAGGTTTTTTGACGACCGGTTTGGCCTAGTGCGTAGTGACCCTGCCTACGAAGCTGATGGTCCCGGGTTCAAATCCTGGTAAGGGCATATATTCGTGTGATGAGCATGGATATTTGTTCCTGAGTCATGGGTGTTTTCTATGTATTTAAGTATTTATAAATATTTATATATTATACATATCGTTGTCTAAGTACCCTCAACACAAGCCTTATTGAGCTTACTGTGGGACTTAGTCAATTTGTGTAATAATGTCCTATAATATTTATTTATTTATTTATAAGGCACGTTATAATAGAGGTATAAAAAATCAGTATTATGTAGAACCTATTCCTTCAACGTAACGCGATGAAACTCAAGTAGCCAACCAACACAAAACAGATGTCGCTTAAAAAACAAAAATTATTACTTCATAACAGCAAAGTAGTATTGCTGGCCTTAACGGCGCTACCGTTGGTAATTTTTATCTTTTTAAATTGCTGGACGGCGGGAAATATCGAAAACGGAGCGGTTTATGAACGTTTTTAATTGGATTTCAGGAAATAAAAAAGAAAGTGATTTGGTAAGTGGCTGGGAAGATATTAACTAAGCGGTTTGTTTGGTTTTTTATTGTTATGATATTAAAAACGTCGAATCAGAGAGATTTAAAAGGAAGGGTCGTATTTTTTTTTCCCTCTCATTTTAAAACGGCAAACGTGATTCTTCTTCTTCGTCCTAGCGTTGTCCATATTGCCACGGCTCAGCGGAGCCTGGGGTCCGCTTGACAACTAATCCCAAGATTTAGCGTAGGCACTAGTTTTTACGAAAGCGACTGCCATCTGACCTTCCAACCCAGAGGGTAAAACTAGGCCTTGTGGGGATTAGTCCGGTTTCCTCACGATGTTTTCCTTCACCGAAAAGCGACTGGTAAATATCAAATGATATTTCGTACATAAGTTCCGAAAAACTCATTGATACGAGCCGGGGTTTGAACCCGCGACCTCCGGATTGCAAGTCGCACGCTCTTACCGCTAGGCCACCAGCGCTAAAGACCACGTGATTGTAAATACAAAAAGAGAAAACGTTTTTCACTTTTAAATAATTTACATTCTCCATGATTTTTTAGTATTATTGATTCAATGAAAAACTAAGTTTAAAGGTTTTCCTTTTTTTTATTTGCAACCCTAAAAAAAAATATTTTCAAAAAAGGGAATCCTATAAACCTAGAATATATTATGCTGAAGCGACATCAAAATCATCAATCAAGTGATTTGTTAATATTTAGATAATGGAAATCGTTTTTATTTTATTTTATATACTACGTCGGTGGCAATCAAGCATACGGCCCGCCTGATGGTAACCAGTGTCCGTAGCCTATGTACGCTTGCAACTCCAGAGGAGTTACATGCGCGTTGCCGACCCTAAACCCGCCCCCCCTCGTTGAGCTCTGGCAACCTTACTAGGCCAGGAACACAACACTATGAGTAGGGTCTAGTGTTATTTGGCTGCTGTTTTCTGTAAGGTGGAGGTTCTTCCCCAGTTGGGCTCTGCTCTAGATCTGGAATGACATCTGCTGTGCTGTGCCCTACCACACAGAGCGAGATGACATTCGCAATGCCCATACCTCTCTTTTGGACGTAGTTTAAGGACGTACCCGGGTTTCGTTTTCTCCCGAAATGGAATTTCATAGAAAAATTACCGTTATTTCTTTAGATTCGAAAATCTATTCTTCCCTCTAAAGGGTCCCCAGCAACCTCGGTTCTCCATTCAAACGTAGTTAAAGCCTGACCAGTAATATATGATCACGCGCCATATTGCGGAATTTCATTGAAACTAAATTTTCATACTAATCTGAACTGTTACCCTATACATGAGAATAACAGCGTATGTATATATATATATATATATATATATATATATAATACAATGTACATATTTATATATATATATATAAATATGTACATTGTATTATATTATATTGTATATTTATTAGTATATTAGGTATTGTTTTAATACTTATATAAGTATTATGTGTGTTTGTATTTAATAGTCTCCATATTTAGCTCCTTGCACTACCTGTTGACTTTTGTATGAGTTCGAAATTTCCTGCTACCTAAAGGTTGTCTGGAAGAGATCGCTTTTTAGCGATAAGACCGCCTGTTGTTACCTGGTTCTATTTTCCTTTAAAATTCATTTGTAGTTTTATATGTATGTAAAATGTATAATTGTTGGTGCAATAAAGAATATTTACTTACTTACTTACAGCGCCCTCTTGACAATGATCATATATTTCTGGTCGGGCTTTACGCTCTCATTTTAAAATGTCTACCTAGATTGCTCTGAAACTTTATACTTACAATAGGATAAGGTATATCTAGTCCTGTAATTAGTTTTTGTAGCTTCAAATACCATGGTTAATTCACGCACGCCCACGCACGCTCACGCACGCTCACGCACGCTCACGCACGCTAACGCA
The DNA here is from genome assembly GCF_033807575.1 of Cydia pomonella. Classification (NCBI taxonomy): domain Eukaryota; kingdom Metazoa; phylum Arthropoda; class Insecta; order Lepidoptera; family Tortricidae; genus Cydia; species Cydia pomonella. Next base: position 9,646,425 of record NC_084728.1, read on the forward strand.
CGCTCACGCACGCTCACGCACACTTACGCACGTTTTCGCCATGTGTGTGCATTAAGCTAAAATTTTTAATGGGTTTATGTTATACATATATAATTTACATCAATAATATTATTTGTTGATTTAATTTTGTACCTATTTATATTTAGAGGTTGAAATTATTGCATTCAGCAATTAGGGGCGTGGCACACTGCGTCCGATTCGCACATCGCTCCGACGTGCGAGTGGGATGTCGCTATACGTGTTACACGCATAGCGTTGTCTCGTGCAAACTTCGGAGCGACTTGCGAATGTAAACCGTAGTTCGATCTTCATGTTGGTTGAAATTAGCAAATGTCATTGGTCAATAATGTCGTCATGACGAAGTTAGTCATTAAAGTCGTCGTTAACGACGTAACGAGTTGGGACCTGCTAATTCGAACACCTTTGGCTTTACGATGCACTGTAGAGTTAGGATGATACAGAAAGACAAGTCACTTTTTAAAATTATTATATTCCTTTTATTTACATATTTACCTACGTTTATTTGTTTATGTTTAAACGATCATAATATCAGAATCAGAACCCCTAGTGTAAATTTATTCGATAGCGTGACGTGAAGTACGCGTTTAAGTCTCATTTTGTATGGGATTTAGAAACAGCGCGCCAAGCGGAACGTTTTGGATACTCAAATCAAATCATTTATTTGCTAGAATACAGTCAAGTGGATGTTGTCAAATACATTTCAAAGAACAGTGTATTCAGCCAGCTAACAGACATAAAAATCTTATATTAATAAATAAAATTAATCTAATTTATACTACATTATATTAAATTTAATGACTATGCGGCATATGGTCAAAATATTCATTTAAAGAGTAAAAAGCATTTTGTACTAAAAATCCAATAAATAACTCGAAATCCCATACGAAATGAGCCTTAACGCAAACGCGTACGTCACCTCACGCTATTGAATAAATGTACACTAGGGGAGCGGTAAAATGCCGCTTTCGTTTCATCAAATAGTACATTACGATAATCATTTACTCCTGATTAACTATAAAATACACAAGTATAATACAATAAGGAAATTTATAGTAGATTGTGCAACGAGGGCGGTAAGTGAAATATTTGACATGAGGGAATTAAAGACCTTAGTATCAGACATGTTGGAACACATTCGTGGCAGCCTTGGAATTCGTGACGTAGCGGATAAGCTGCAGGAAAGTCGCCTCCGATGGTATGGCCATATAAGCCGCAGACCAGTAGACTACGTCGGAAATAGATGCCTCAACCTCACTGTCCAAGGCCCTAGATCACGCGGCCGCGGTAGGCCTAAGAAGCGCTGGCTGGAGGTCGTGAGAGCGGACATGGTGGAGAGCAATCTCACATCTGAGGATGCCGAAGATCGGGCAAAGTGGAGAAGATTAAGTAGGAAAGCGGACCCTGGCGCTAGGCCAGGAAAACGCTAGGTTGAAGAAGAAGAGGAGTATCAGACATGTTGGCGGTCTGACCTTGATATTTTCTATGGGAAAGTAAATTTTTTTTTCGCGATTTCGGTATTGGTCTCATAGTAGAAATTGCTCAATATGACCTATATATTCAGCCCGTAAAATATTGCTGGTGACTAAATAAATATCCTATATAATAATGACATACTCCAATGACAGCTCTGTCTGTTCGTCTGTCTGTGCGTCTGAACGTTCGAGCAACGTTCCCGTCTGTAAATATTTACGCATGACTCACAACGAGCTAAAATGGCGCTTAAATAAGATATTGCTAACCGAAAGTGGATTTCAACGGAAACGGTTAATAATTTAATCGAATATGACAGGTTTTCTTAACATTTGACATAGGTATATATAACCTAAAATGTCTAGGAAGGTTGTTATCACAGAAATATTACTAATGGACATATATTTATATATACTACAAATTTCAATTGAAATCCACTTTACCTAACCAAGAATTAGGAACAGTAGAGTGAGGAAATTCTTCTCATGTACGTAAAGTTGATGTTGAAGCGGTATAAAGTTGTTTTTTATGCTTTAGTGCATAAATTTAAATAATTTTGCGGCCCATATTGACTCATCAATAAAGTGTAAAGCCTGCTATACAAACTGTACTACTACATATTGAAATACACCGGCTACCGCCCCCCCCCCCCCCCCATTCTTAATAAGTACGGTAAAATAACCTTAAATATGTGATATTTCTGTATATTTTCCTCGAAATCAAAGTGACAAAAGAGTATATAAGCCCGAGTTTATCTTATCCTATCCTATTATGTAATAATTTCCACGGATAAAATGGGTTATTTTATGCCCTTGTTGGACGATCTACTATTTTAATTCAAGTATATTCATGGTAACATAAGATTAATATATTGATTATCTCGTAAAATGAGCGGCGAACGCCCGAAACTATAGTCTATGTCTATATAAACAAACCACAATTAGGTATTTTATTGGGCTAGAAAATTCTGCAAGTCAATTTGACTGTGGCAAAACTTACAGAAGTTTTACTACGATTTATAACTTGCTTAACGTAACAACAAAGCTGCTATAATCGTGCTATTTTTTAATTTAATAGGAATATATGGGGATGATATGATTAATCAATAGTTATTGATTAACACGTCCAAAATTTAAAAGGCCATATGTACTGTAAAACGCTGCTGCTGCGCTGGTTGGACATCGTGACAGCGAACATGGAAGAGAACAATCTTACATCTGAGGATGCTGAACAAAGAGCATATAAATGCTGAAGACCGGGCGAAGTGGAGAAGATTAAGTAGGAAAGCGGACCCTGGCGTTAGGCCGGGAAAACGCTAGGTTAAAGAGAAGATTTACTGTAAAACGTTGTACACTATACATGCAAAAAGGTAAGTCGGAAATCGTGTCGAGTTTCGAACTATGTATCGTAATGTATTATTTTATGAAACGAAAGCGGCATTTTACCGCTCCCCTGATCGTTTGATCAACCGTTTGCCGGATGCTTATGAAACTTATTGTTATAGATCCGAGGAATTGGGATGTTAACCCGTACAATATAGATACATATTATGTAGGTTTAAAGGGCTATATTTATCAAATAGACAATAGATGATGAGAATAGCGAGCCAAGTAAACTGTTACTGTTATTCAAGTTTATACCCGGGTACGTCCATGGACCCGGGTCCGTCCGTAATTGGACCCGGGTACATCTTTAAACTACGTCCAAAAGAGAGGTATGGGCATTGTGAATGTCATCTCGCTTTGTGTGGTAGGGCACAGCACAGCGGATGTCATTCCAGATCTAAAGCAGAGCTCAACTGGGGAAGTACCTCCACCTTACAGAAAATCGCAGCCAAATAACGCTAGACCCTACTATGTTGGGTTCCTTCCGGTGAGTAAGGTTGCCAGAGCTCAACGAGGGTGCGGAGTGTTAGGGTCAACGCGCATGTAACTCCTCTGGAGTTATAGGCGTACATAGCCTAAGGAGCCTGCTTAGCATCAGGCAGCCGTATGCTTGTTTGTCACCAACAAAAGTTGAATTTGGCGTTTTCTATAAACTACTGAGTTTATAGAAAATGCCAAATTAAACATAAATAATGTATGGAAATAATCACGTCACTTTTCATTTCATCTATAATGCCGATTGTTCAATTGCTTTTATTTTTTTATAATTCTCCTATCTCTACTGCGCTCAAATACTTATAATAATATAATAATAATAAATTCTTTATTTGGCAGGCAAGAAACCAAAAAAAATACAATGCACATAATAAAAGGTGTAAAAGAAAACATAAAATACAGTAAAGAATAAAATAAAAAAAATGCTTATAAAAATAATCATGCTTATACAACTTTTCAGTGTTTAAAACCTTCACCACAAATGAAAACTTTCTACAAAAACCTCTTACAAATTTGAAACATGTCTGTCAAAGTTAACACTAATCATTACATTGTCAAATAACAATAACATTGCTTTCTATTTGGTTTCTCACTTAAATTATAGTTAAAAGCCTGTTCGCATTATCGGACGGTGCGAGCAGGCTTCAATATGTCCGAAAAGAACTCATGTCAGAACAACAGACAGAACGAAAAATCCACAAGTCATTATTGCGATGTCTTGCTCAGATCACAGGAAGATAGGAACAGGTATCTTAATAAAAATAAAGTTTTTGGCAAAAATTTCATTTCTTTTACAAGCTTTTATCGCTGACTGTACTTTTTTTAGACAGGCGACTAAAACTCATCGATCTAATTCTAAAAACCCCAAACACGATTAGGTTGCGTTGTTTTATCACAGAGTTCCTATGGCCACCTCCTGTCTCCATCATCAGATCAGCTCGATGGTACCATAATATTGCATTGTCACCCGACTTACATATGCATGCAAAATTTCAGCTCAATCGGAAACCGGGAAGTGGATCAAATTTAACTTGCAAGATTTGATTACACACCGACAGACAGACAACGGGACAGGTGAGACTAAATAAAAGCTTGTAATAATAATAATAACAAGTATTAATTTTCACCACACCAGCTGGTAAACTCTCTTCAAAAACTGATGATAAAGTTGCATTTTATCCACATGCGTGGAAAGTGTTGTTTCCTCATGTTGGCTGGATATTGACTTTTAAATGATGATTTTGAACATACACATACATAAGTATGTATTAACGTTCATTTGATTTTGTTTGTTATTTTACTGTTAGTATTGTCCTTACGTTGGTGTGGTGAAATTTTTTGTGTTTCGCTCGATGTCAAAATTTGTTCACAAGTTGTTTATTTGTTTTACAAGAGGCGGGGTGGCACTTGCCCTTTGTAAAACAAATAACTATTGCTAATCCGCGAAATTATACCATGCTAGAATAAATTGAATGGAATGAACGGAACGGAAAGAATGTTTTATTCCATTGCCACACGCCAGATCGTCAACATCTCCAGCATCTGATGATGGCGAAACACGTCTTGAGTTTTGTACTTTTGGTGGTTTGTTATATTTCTAGCGCTGGTGGCCTAGCGGTAAGAGCGTGCGACTTGCAATCCGGAGGTCGCGGGTTCAAACCCCGGCTCGTACCAATGAGTTTTTCGGAACTTATGTACGAAATGTTATTTGATATTTACCAGTCGCTTTTCGGTGAAGGAAAACATCGTGAGGAAACCGGACTAATCCCAACAAGGCCTAGTTTTACCCTCTGGGTTGGAAGGTCAGATGGCAGTCGCTTTCGTAAAAACTAGTGCCTACGCCAAATCTTGGGATTAGTTGTCAAAGCGGACCCCAGGCTCCCTTGAGCCGTGGCAATATGCCGGGACAACGCTAGGAAGAAAAAAAAAAGGTGGTTTGTTATATTTATTTGCATATTTAGTCAGACCAAGATACCAGCCCAGAGAGTGCAAGTGTTATTTTGAAAGTCAAACTTCTATGAAATTATGACGAGGCCTGGCTGATCGATGAAAATCGCTGCGACCTTGACGTTGGCGGAATCATCGAAAATATCGATGATTGAAAAGAAAGATTGATTGAAAATCGCTGCCAACTTGGTTTGACTACAATATTTGTTTGTTTTTTTTTTTAATATGGATATTCGAAAAATAACGCCTAATTTTATTACTACTACTACTACTTAATGGCGCAGCGACCCAAAATGAGTCTTGGCCTCCGACACGAGTACACGCCAGTTGTCCCGATCCTGTGCCATCTCCCGCCAGTTATCGGCCTGGAGATCGCGCAAGTCCGCTTCAACAGCATCGCCCCAGCGATATCTGGGACGTCCGATAGGCCTCCGCCCTACCGGGCGTCCCAGGTATGCCCTTTTAGCGCCGCGATCCTCCTCCATTCTCAAAACGTGGCCAAGCCAGCGGAGACGGTGAGCTTTTGTTTCGCCGACAATATTGGGTGTAGCCACAAGATCTTCAATCTCGACGTTTTTGCGGAGTCTAAGGCTGCCATCCTCTCTTCTCACAGGGCCCAGGATCTTTCGAATTTTATTAACCTTATTCATTTTCATTATTTGCAGGACTTTTTCTAAACTATGCCATGGAGACGTAAGCGTGCTAGGCAAAATATGGATCTGCACTCTTCGGGCGTTCTTACTAGGATTCCAATACCCTTTATCCGGGGTTACCAGTACTAATAAGATTCCAAAATGCGAAGAAAAGTTGAGAGTATCTAAAGTTATTGTAGAATGTCCTAAAGAAGAAACACAAGATAATCTTTTACATAACATGGTTCTACCATACGTAACTAAAGCAAGACGTACTTGTCAAGGGATCATTGGTGTCAGCAGAAAAGGACTAACTAATACTTGTGATGAAATAAAGAGTGATATATCTAGAACTGGAGAAAATATAATTAAATATTTTAGAGATGAAGAGAATTATAACAGAAGAGTACAATTAGTGGCAAGCGGGGGTATGCTAGGATATTTAAAACCTGGAGGTTTGCCTACAAGATTCTTCTGTGCAGCTTGTGGACTGGCCGGTACTGGGATGCTGTGTTTTCCTGAGGAAACAGATGCTACTATTAGGAAGATATCCTATTTTACTGGAAATGCAGTGATGAAGGGGTATTATTTTATTACTGATAGAAAACCTCCGGATGAAAGAAATATAAGTCAAGATTTTTGTAAAAGTCCGCGTGAAAAATGAGTTTTTTTTTTTGTTATTAAATAAATCGTTTGTGATTTCGTGCGTGTTTATTTGCCAGCGAAGTTCAGTTTAGGAAATAGGTATTGCAAAATATTTTATGATTCCTCTGTATTTTTTATAATGCCATACTATTATTAAATATAATTTCGTAAATAGTTTTTAGGTACTGGAAAATATCTTCATATTAGCTTCTATCCGTGACTCTAGCTGCGTAGAATTATTATTTCAATAATAAAAACTATGCTATATGCTTCCACCGAATTCAAACTATCAACATACCAAATTCCATTATTCAGGAGGTTCAGAAAATCTAAGACTTAAAATTATATATATTTCAAGAAATTGTCATCACAAGGGAAGCAGTTCAATGGTCCCCACATCTCAGAGAAGAAGTATCGAAGAAGTAAAATAATAATTATTTACGATACAAATGCAGAAAGTAGGAAATCCGCAACGAGTGGTGATAAATTAAAACACAACCGAAGGGAGTGTCTGAAATCGACACGAGTTGCGAATTACCTATTCGCACGTGTGTCGTACAACGTTTTACAGTACATATGCCTCTTTAAAGTTTCGACATATGCACGGAAAGTGCTCATAGTCATAGTAGTAGCACCATATGTACTGTAAAGATATTTACTTAAAATTCTCAAGTCTATGAAGGGGCTCGTCTGGTATTTCCTCTTAAGCTTGAAGAGGTAACAGACAGATAGGCGAAGTTATTCTCAGGTTTATGATGTTATTATATTAGTATGGATAAGGTAGTAATATTCCTACAAGAAAGTTTTCATAGCTTTTGACATCCAGTAAAAAGTTTATTATACTTTCATGTCATTTAATAATGAACAGAACTGTGGTCATTCTGTCATTCGATGACAATGTCATTTCTATATAATTTTTATAATAAAACAGCATGAAAATGCAAAAAATAACAGAAAATCATAATAAAATTGAAAATCTCAAGGAAGATGATCAAGCGTATCTAGAAAGAAACAAACACTTATATGTTGCTGGGAAAATAAGCGGAATAGCTCTTAAAACCATTTTAAAATCTGCTAAGTATTGTTTCATACCATCAGTTTCAGCTGCTGCAAAAGATGATACTCCTAAAAAACCTCCACCGATGAAATACAAGGATCTACCCATATACGACAGCCCTCATCATCGCTGGAAGGAGTTCGAAAATGACAAAATCAGATGCCCAGACCGAAAAGTCACACACGAATTCCTACTACCAACAGTAACGGAATACCGCAAGCAAGTATCAGGAATAATCAACACAGCTACTAAAGAAATGAAAGATACTTATCAAGAAATCAGTAGAGATTATAGATCAGCTGAAAAGAAGATCTTGAACAAAATGAGATGTCCGGATAAAATTAATCAGCGTATGGCTTTCGTAGCTGCAGCAGGTATAGCTGGTTTTGTGAAAGGCAAATCTATACCTAGACGTATATTTTTATCTAGTGTCCTCTTATTTGTGACTGGATCTATGTGCTTCCCGAAAGAGACTGATGAAGCCACTAGAACAGTTCTGTATATGCTTGGGAAGGCGTTTGTGCCCATGTACAACTTCTATTTTCGTACTGATTGGTTGATGAGGGAAAGAGTACCATGTGAAAGAGATCTGCCTAAGATACCTACTCCACCTACGAAGCCTTTGCCTGCTTGTGCACCGAAAAAGTAAATATTTTTAATTGTTTTTTTAATATCAAATGGTTTCTTAAATATTGGTTTTTACACAGTTTTTGGAAAATATGCAACTTTATTGATTATTTTAGTTTTATTTGGCAGTATTTATAATTTAACTTTATCAGCTTAACTGTTGAACAATGTCTAATTAAAGTCCTGATTAAGCTACTTGCCACTTATCTGAGGAATAAAGTCATATTTGGCGTTTCACAATCTTCATTACTACGGATGGAAACGGCACAAAGGACCAGTACCCCTAGTGTAAATATTTTCGACAGCGAAACGTGACGTACGCGTTTGCGTTAAGTGTCATTTTGTATGAGATTTTTGACTTTCCAAAACGTCCCGCTTGGCGCGCTGTTCAAAAACCCATACAAAATGAGACTTAACGCAAACGCGTACGTCACGTTTCGCTATCGACTAAATTTACACTAGGGGTACTGTATTATGCGCCATGAGTTGTTGTTTTACAAGCTTTTATTTACAATCACCTGACCGTTGTCTGTTTGTAATCAAATCTTGCAAGTTAAATTTGATCCACTTCCCGGTTCCCGATTGAGCTGAAAATTTGCATACATATGTAAGTCGGGTGACAATGCAATATTATGGTACCATCGAGCTGATCTGATGATGGAGACAAGAGGTGGACATAGGAACTCTGTGATAAAACAACGCAACCTAATTGTGTTTGGGGTTTTTAGAATTTGCTCGATGAGTATTAGTTGCCTGTGGAAAGAAAAGTACAGTCAGCGATAAAAGCTTGTACCAAAAATTAAATTTTTGCCAAAAACTTTTACAACAAAGCATAGAAGCGGAGTGTGAATCTCGCGACCTAAACGCATAAGCGCCAAGAATTTTACGGCGCTTACAACGTTTTGGTCGCGCGGTACAGGTTGCGATTCTAACAATTTTATTGGTTGGTATGGCTTCTCTATAGTAATAGTAAATCAATGGTGTAAATACCAAGATATACAATGAACGCCCTAATCACGCGCGAGTGTTTGGAACGATAATCATTTTTATTCGTTTTAATTTTTTTCCTAATCGGTTTTATGTTATAAAATTACTAATATCTCTTTTATCAAAAATATTTTGAAAGTATATTAATAATACCTAATTCTATTTGCCGATTTCGTTGTAAACGAAATTGCTAAAAATGTGACGTCACACCAGGGAGCTTGCCAAAATAAATAAATAAATAAATATTATAGGACACAAATTGACTAAGTCCCACAGTAAGCTCAATAAGGCTTGTATTGAGGGTACTTAGACAACGATATATATAATATAAAAATACTTAAATACATAGAAAACACCCATGACTCAGGAACAAATATCCATGCTCATCACACAAATACATGACCTTACCAGGATTTGAACCCGGGACCATCAGCTTCGTTGGCAGGGTCACTACCCACTAGGCCAAACTGGTCGTCAATAAATGTGACCAAGTGTGACAGGAGTAGGGAGGGGTCAAAAAACCTCGAAATTCGTGTGACGTAATTAATGAATGAGCCCTGTTTACCACTAACCAATGCTGTTTCTGCAGTTTTTTTTTCTAATAAAATACAAGGGTTTTAATAAAGTATAGGTATATACTACGTCGGTGGCAAACAAGCATACGGCCTGCCTGATGGTAAGCAGTCTCCGTAGCCTATGTACACCTGCAACTCCAGAGGAGTTACATGCGCGTTGCCGACCCTACCCCACCCCCCTCGTTGAGCTCTGGCAACCTTACTCACCGGCAGGAACACAACACTATGAGAAAACTTAAGTAAGTCACCTGTTGTATGTAGCTGTGACGTATTCGAATAGACATTTGTTTTGTTTGTGTGTGTCTTTTAAAAATGTATTGTCTATTCGAACACGTCACAACTACATACAACAGGTGACTTACTTAAGTTTTTTACCTATAACGCAGTTATTGTTGGGACATCCCATGTCTTTTAAATATCGGCATAAATGATATAGTTCGTGAAAACTTCGCCGCATTGATGATAGACTATTGGCCCGATTCGAAGAATGATTAACACGTTTAAGATCTTGGAAAGATCTATAAAATATCGATAACTAAACGAAATGTCAAAATTGACGTTTATTTCGATTTCGCTGTGATCACAATAGGGAGCGTGCATGAACTGTAGGAGGCAGCACAGGAGCCGTCAGATTTTTGGCGCGAGGCGTAAATGTGATGTTTATTGTTCCGATGTAGCCCACAAGATGGCAGCACTTACTATGCACAAGAAAACACGTAACGTGTAAATGTACATGTTTATGGTTACGATTCAGGCCACAAGATGGCAGATCCTCCAACGCGCACGGTCCCTTGTCAAAGTGACATTGGTTGCCCGCAACGAGCGGCTTCTGTCAAGTAATCAATTATACGTCATACAAACGATTTCTAAATGAGAACTTATTTAACCAGAACTTATTGTTATCGTATCTCATTCTTCGAATCGGGCCGCATAATAGAAAAGATTATAAATATTCTGAATTACTGTACAAAAACCGGACAAGTGCGAGTCGGACTCGCCCACCGCGGGTTCCGTACTTTTTATTATTTGCTGTTATAGCGGCAACAGAAATACATCTTCTGTGAAAATTTCAACTGTCTAACTATCACGGTTTGTAAGATACAGCCTAGTGACAGACAGACAAATAGACAGATGGACGGACAGCGGAGTCTTAATAATAGGGTCCCGTTTTACCCTTTGGGTCTGCTTCTTCTTCCCGGCATTTTGCCACTTAGCCTGGGGTCCGCTTGACAAGGAATCCCAAGATTTGGCGTAGGCACTAGTTTTTACGAAAGCGACTGCCATCTGACCTTCCAACCCAGAGGATTGGTCCTTGTTGGGATTAGTCCGGTTTCCTCACGATGTATTCCTTCACCGAAAAGCGTCTGGTAAATATCAAATGATATTTCGTACATAAGTTCCGAAAAACTCATCGGTACGAGCCGGGGTTTTAACCCGCGACCTCCGGATGGCAAGTCGCACGCATTTACGGCTAGGCCACCAGCGCTTCTTCTGTTTATTGGGTACCTAACCCTAACTAAAAAGTAATGAAATATTATATTTTAAAACCTAGACCCAACCTGGACCTTACAAAGATTAAGCTTTATAATACAAGTAAACAACTATTATGACTACATTCGAACAGCGCTCCTAGTAACATTCCCTTTGACGACGGGTCGTTCCGGCGATAAGCGTCAAGTGAGCGTAGGCAAGCGTAAGTAAGCGTAAATAAGCGCGGACGGGCACAATGAGCAGTAACAGTAATCGGCTATTGTCTGGGCATGTCCCAAGTTATTGTTGGCCGTGGATATAGGGTCTAATGCTGGAAGAGGCAGAAAATCTAAGTAGCTACGACGAAAGTTGAGGACCCGCTCGAAATTACCTCTTCATAAAAAGTGTAAGGATAATGTTTAGTTTAAATAAATAAATAAATATTATAGGACATTATTACACAAATTGACTAAGTCCCACGGTAAGCTCAATAAGGCTTGTGTTGCGGGTACTTAGACAACGATATATAATATATACATATTTATAAATACTTAATACATAGAACACATCCATGACTCAGGAACAAATATCCATGCTCATCACACGAATAAATGCCCTTACCAGGATTTGAACCCGGGACCATCGGCTTCATAGGCAGGGTCACTACCCACTAGGCCAGACCGGTCGTCAAAGTTTATATAGATATTTAGTAATCAAAATACATTTTTTAGTTTATAATCTAAGTATACGATCATATCATATCATATCATATCATTTATTCCATTGAATCATGTAAAAAAAAAAAATCAAAAAAAAAAAAAAAAATTCAAATGTGTCGATTAAAAGTATTTGTAATGATCGATCACGTGAAGGGTCACCTCCATCCCCCCATCTTGAATATTGAACGATCATTTGGGAGGCGACGTTCGAATGATAACGGGCAATCAATATTACAAGTGGTTTCGATGATTGTATTGTGAGCAGAGGGCCTACCGCGAACCACGTTCGACGTGTTACCTCCCTATCACACTTACGTACGAATTTACAAGTGCGACAGAGAGGCAACACTTCGAACGTGGTTCGCGGTAGGCCTCCAGGTCAGTACGTGGTTAGTCAGATTAAAAGAGGTTGTATTCATCGTGCCAAATAAATTTATTTTGATCACACCTACCGTTGTTTTAATAAAATGATCAGTACCCCTAGTGTAAATTTAGTCGATAGCGAAACGTGATGTACGCGTTTGCGTTAAGTCTCATTTTGTATGGGTTTTTGAACAGCGCGCCAAGCGGGACGTTTTGGAAAGTCAAAAATCTCATACAAAATGACACTTAACGCGTACGTCACGTTTCGCTGTCGAAAATATTTACACTAGGGGTACTGACCCCTTATAAAAGGTAGTCCGCATTTTCCTCCCTGAATATTAACATTATTGAAAATATTTTGAAATAATTTGTTGGATATCAAGTACAACTATGCCCCTACGTTTAATTTTTTTCGAATTTGTAATTATTATAAGAATTAGGAGCATTTCAAAATTTGTATGAATTCTGTTTCCGCTCCTAATTTTTACAAAAATCTAAAAATGTCAAACTTAGAAGCATAGCTATGGTAAATATACATCAAATTATGTAAAAATATTTTCCATGATGTTAATATATGGAGACTACGATTGTATGGAAAAACGGTCGTCCCCTTTCCTTTTAATATAGATTTAGTTAGAGGAAAACGTTTTATACCGAAATGGAATTTCATAGAAAATTACCGTTATTTCGCTAGGATCGCAAGGGTCCGATTTGAAGAATTATTAAGAGATATTTAAGATCTTGGAAAGAGATTGAAAAGATCGATAACCAAACGATATGTCAAAATTGTCGTTTATTTCGATTCTGCTGTGATCTCAATAAGATCTATTTACGATATTTCTAACGTCAAAGTGACATTAGTTGCCCGAATCGTGCTGCTTCTGTCAATTATACGACATACAAACGATATCTAATTGAGAATTTATCTAAACCAGAACTTATCGTTATATTTCATTCTTCGAATAGGACCACAAAGCTATTCTTCCCTCTAATCTTTGACTCTTGGCACATCTAGCGCGCTACATCTCTGTGAAGCCAAGATAAAGTACCATCCAGAAAAACAATGCCACAATATATACACATGCTATTACCGCTTTCACTGATGTCCATCAAATGTTACAATGAAATTCCTGCCTACGAATATTCATATTGACGGAATTCATACATGTGTATCTTAAAGTTACTCGCTGTCCCTTTTTAGGGTTCCGTAGTCACCTAGGAACCCTTATAGTCTCGCTATGTCCGTCCGTCCGTCCGCTTTGCTCCGTGATCGTTAGTGCTAGAAAGCTGCAATTTGGCATGGATACATAAATTATGCATAGCGACAAAATGGTAAAATAAAACCTATAAAAATATTTCTTTTTGGGTGTCTCCCATACAATTTTTTTTCTTTGAACCAATAGTTGGACAGGTCTTTCAAAACGAATAATGGTCTCCAAAAACCATTCTCTTATAGAGTTATTAGTACCTGGGCGACCGAGCTTTGCTCGGTTATAAGTATTTATTGTAATATGGTGGTGTATAGGTGATAATCTTAACTACATTTTTTTACTAAATTAAACTTGTCTAAAACAATAAAATTAAAAAAATTATATATAAACTTGAACATATAAAAAAAAAAAGTTAGCCACCGGGCGAGATTCGAACCCGTATCACTCGTATCTAGCTGTCCGCGTCTTAACCCGCTGGACCAGACGGACAGTGGCCGAAATTAGCGACCATATTCTGCGTCGAAAGAAAAACGCATGAAAACTCGAAAACACGCGTTTTCCCAATAATCTAGATAGATTGTATACCCCCAAAAACCCCCATATACCCAATTTCAGCGAAATCGTTAGAGCCGTTTCCGAGATCACAGAAATATATATATATACAAGAATTGCTCGTTTAAAGGTATAAGATTATCGGATTATTTTTTTCAAATTTTCGGTAGTGTTTTAATTTATCGCCACATGTTCCGAATTTCCTACTTTTCACACTTGTATCCTAATGTAGGTAGGTACCATAGGTTTACCCGCGGGCTATATATCATACTTGTTTGCTACAATGTAAAACTTAAAAACGAAAGTCGAATAACAATATTATCTTCTTGCCGGCAGCGTCCATTGTGGTTGAATCCATGTTTCTATCAGTATTGTTATTCGTAACAATATGCATTTTCGTTCGATAATAATATGTTAAGAGCCAGTACAGAGCTGCCGACATACAAACATAGTTACACTCTTTTAATAATAACATGCTAAAATAACACCAAACTTGGCATGGACGTTGAAATAACATATATATATGACTGTAATTAGTTTTCATTGCTAGTGATTTGCCTTTTAGACCAAGCAATAAGAAGGTATAGAGGGAAATGCTTGGAACACAATTTTTGACTCGGTAACTTTTGTTTGGACTAGTTAGAAGGTGAACATATCAAAAGTCCCCAGCTGTCTTGAGCCGGGGGACAGGTGGGTTTGAAGGTCCCATTTTTCGGTTTTTCACTTATATCTTAAAGACTTTGAGTCCTAGCGATATGACTACTACACAAAACGAAAGATGAAGTAAAGTTTTTTCATATCTTGAATAGTTTTCGAGATATCCTCTCTTGAAGGTTTAGTTTAGGGCTCTCAATGCCATCTTGATATCTATACTAGGCCATATTTGGTATCGTTTTCGTATACTTACATCGGGAGTGCTAAATTCACTTATGGTATCAGTACCCCTAGTGTAAATTTTATCGACATCATAACGTGACGAACGCGTAAGTCTCATTTTGTATAGGATTTTGAGTTTCCAAAACGTCCCGCTTGGCGCGCTCTTTCTAAATCACATACAAAATGAGACTAAACGCAAACGCGTACGTCACGTTTCAAAATCGAATTTATTTACACTAGGGGTACAGATTGACACCCATTCCGAAGTAAAAATATATAAACTTTAAACAACCACCTTTTTTTAACTCCTCTTCACGCTTAAACCGCTGAACCGATTTAGTTAAAATTTGGCATAGAGATATTTTGGGTTCCGAGACAGGAGATAAAATAGATTTTATCTCAAAAATCATCCCTTAAAGGTGTAAAATGGGGTGTGGGGACTTCGTCAAAGCTGAATTCCTGAGGTTAATACTGTTTAAGCTTAGGTTTGAAGTTATGTTTCATATAATTTTCAACTAAATCAATGATGTAGACCATCCCAAATTATATTTAAATCGGTTCACTGGTTATTGATTTCCCATACAAACTTCTAACCCATTTTTGTAACAAATTTAATGCACATTCATGCTAAGACGCATAGTTTCCGAGATATAATAGAAAATCCGAAAAATGGGACTTTCAAACCCTTCTCTTAAGACTTAAGGCCTACGGCCGGGGATTGATGTTTATCTTCTACCTAGTCCAAACAAAGATATGAAGCCAAAAATTGTGTTCTAAGCATTTCCCTCTATAACTATATTTGGTCATTCGTTACCTGGCCTATTTGTACTACACAATTATGTTCTATGATGTAATAGATACCAATAAACCATAGTAAAAGTTGAAGGCCTAAATAGAAACCTTGTTATGGGCTGAGATAACACTTTATAAGTCCCACTGTTGAGCACAGGGTGTGTTAAGTACTGGGGACCTACCGCGAACCACGTTCGACGTGTTGCCTCCCTGTCACACTTACGTACGAATTTAAAAGTGCGACAGAGAGGCAACACGTCGAACGTGGTTCGCGGTAGGCCCTCTGGACATACGCACGGGGGGAGACGCGCGGGCGGCGGACAGAGCGCGACGTCATCGCGGCAAGCTGCAAGCGCCGCGCGGCACACACTCTGCTTCACATACCCCACCGGCAACGGACGAATACCGTATTAGTCTTTAATAATTTTTTGGCCGTGATTTATTTGTAATTAAGGCGGAATTAAGGTCTTAGCACATTGTTACAACTCAACAGCCACTCGACTCAAAATTAAATATTGAAATTAAAGCCTTATCTTGTATGTCCTATAGTACAATGTTTAAAATTGAGAACTGTCGGGTGGTCTACGCGTCGTCCACTCGTCGTCCACTAAGGTGAACCAAAAGTGAGTTGAGTCGGTGTGGAATTGGTATAGTGTGCGAAGACCTTAAACCAGCCTATTTTTATACAGTCCGCGTTATTATTTTTACGTCCAGTAGGACCCTAACAGGGTGCTTAACCAACATGCCAATCGTTGACGCACCGTAGTCTAGCGTAGTCATCTCTCTCTATCACTCTTCAATAATTTCCATATTAGTGCGACAGTGATAGTTGCGTTGGCTACGCGGGCAGTTGGCGACGCACCCAGAACTCTCGTCAGCTCAATGCAAATTAAATAAAGAAAATGTATATTTTTTATCCTTGCAAATACCTATTACAGAATTTAAGTTACTACTATAACTATTTATTTACAAAATTACCATAATAGGTAAAGGAATGGTCACGTCTGAAAATATCGATACGACAAAAGTGCCAAAAATATGTATACACGACCTTATTGCCTATATATTAAGGTAGTGTGTACATATTTTTGTCACTTTTTTCGTATCGATATTTAATACCTTGACTGTACAAGCTAAGTTTCTGTGTGTAACACTATGGTCTCATTATAAAACTACCAAAAAGAACTTTCGGCACAAATGATTCGCTCTAGACACATTTAGCTCGTGCCAATCACAAATCAAAAGTAAAAGTGCTAGAGAAATCCTATCATCATTTGTTATACTTAACAATCGGCCATCTTTGTTGAAAAAATCAGTGCCATCATTATCAAACTGTCAAAAAACTCTACCATATCAATTATATACTATCCATTGACGGCTTAGTATGAAAAGTCCCTTTAAAACTGATGCAAAAGCATCAATGGATTTTGATTTTAGCGAAACTGTTTTGGTAGTACCGTATTATTTAAATTTGGAACATCGAATCGTGTGTCGGAATCGTGACTATACGTAAAGCATACGGTTCTATAATTCACCAAACCTCGTATCTTTCTTAGCGGTCGTTAGGATTTTTAGCTTTATTGAAATGTAATAAAGTTGATTTTTGGAATTGGGATGAGATCTTTAATGAGGTTTTAGTAATAAACGCGAGAGACGGTAAATCGATATTTAAAAATTCGAACATAACATGGCTTGTCTTCGTGAGAAATGTCTAAAGTATTCAATAGATAGGTACCTACTTACCGAATACAAGGCAAAGCATGCAAAAAACATTATTTTAATAATATTATATTTATCTTATACGGTACAAGTAGATAGTACTGATAGAAAAAGTATAAACACCTCGGGCCTCGGCCAACAATTACATGTGGTCTGACACATTTCACGTACTTTTCTCCCCAATGTATGTATACTAATTAACTACCTCAACTTTTATTTCAGTTTTACCTCCTTTCTTACAGAATATAATTTAATAAAAATAGAGTTTTTCTACTCGTCGACTTTAATTATACATTTTTGTCTACTGAAATAATTACTAATGTTCATTAATTATTTAGGTTTTACAGTAAAAACCGACGTAGTATAAAAAAAAAAAGTATTATTTTAGATGACACGTAGAAAGTATACAATAGTGATATACTTAATCAAGATTTTCAATCTTGTACCTTACTTAGGCAACTCGGCAAGCTTCGTTGCCTAAACATGGTACTCAACTGAAAAGCTGTCAGGATTGTATCACGTTTCGCTATCGAATAAATTTACACTAGGGGTACAGTTTCACAAAGACTGAGTAAAGTATTGGATAGCTAATTAACAAACTAGTTAAGCTTATTTGAAGATTGTGAAACGCCAACGATGACGTTATTCGTCATATATTTGACAAGTAGCTTATTCAGGACTTTACCAGAACATTGTGAAACAGATCCTTATTTTTTTTAATACTACGTTGGTGGCAAACAAGCACACGGCCCGCCTGATGGTAAGCAGTCTCCGTAGCCTATGTACGCCTGCAACTCCAGAGGTGTTACATGCGCGTTGCCGGCCCTAACAACCCTCCCTCCCCTCGTTGAACCCCTCTTACTCACCGGCAGGAACACAACACTATGAGTAGGGTCTAGTGTTATTTGGCTGCAGTTTTCTGTAAGGTGGAGGTACTTCCCGAGTTGGGCTCTGCTCTAAATCTGGAATGACATCCGCTGTGCTGTGCCCTACCACACAAAGCGAGATGACATTCACAATGCCCATACCACTCTTGTGGACGTAGTTTATGGACGTACCCGATTCCAAATTAATATAAAATTAATGGTTGTCCACAGAAAGTGCGAAGAAATGAAGAGAAATTAAGTTTGTTTACATTATTTGCCTTTTCTAATGAACTCCTCTTTAAATGAGGTACCTTTTAGGTACCGCTTTGAAGGTATTTCTATGCGTTCAGTTATCTATTGATAGCATTAATTTCGGTACATTAAACACCAATGAGAATTATTGTGAACGAAACTCTGAATCTGATAAACGGGAGCAAACAGTTTGAAGTTGATAATGGGTTTATAAATTATAGGTAAATAATCTATATTTATTTAAAATATACCAACCTATGTTATTTACAAGAACAATATACATAATGGATATACTGATGATTACTATAACTAGCTTAAATTGCTTAAACCTAAAATAAGGCTTAATGAGGCATTGTACCAAGGATGCTGGCGGCATTTCATCGTTGTGTCGCAATGCTGATACGTTGTGTGAGGAAGCTCTTCGGTCACCAGTTACGTCAGCCAGATGCTTCGAGATTCCTGCAAAAAATGTAAGTATTTATATAAGAAGAAAAAAAAAACGTTTATTCAGCAAATACAATACAGATTATAAGTATTATAACAGTCAAAATTAAATAAATAAATATCGGACACCAAAAAATTGAGTCTCACGAACCTAGCCGCCGCCTGACCATTCAAGTTATTTTAAATTGACTTTCAGTACCCCTAGTGTAAATTTGATCGACATCATAACGTGACGAACGCGTTTGCGTTAAGTCTCATTCTGTACCCCTAGTGTAAATAAATTCGATTTCCAAACGTGACGTACGCGTTTGCGTTTAGTCTCATTTTGTATTGGATTTCGAAAGAGCGCGCCAAGCGGGACGTTTTGGAAACTCAAAATCTTATACAAAATGAGACTTAACGCAAACGCGTTCGTCACGTTATAATGTCGATCAAAGTTACACTAGGGGTACTGTATAGGATTTTGAGTTTCCAAAACGTCCCGCTTGGCGCGCTCTTTCTAAATCCAATACATAATGAGACTAAACGCAAACGCGTAACGTCACGTTTCGAAATCGAATTTATTTACACTAGGGGTACTGAACTAAAAATAACATGAGTTTTGATATTAGTCGAAGTTGTAAAAAGCATTAAAAAAGTCAAATAAGAATGAAACTAATCAAAGTGCCATTTAGCATACTATTACAACTGTTCTCTCTTATTAAGCTGTTATTTCTTATTCAAATCAACGTTCAAATAATAAAAATAAATTTAATTTCAACTAAATTTATTAAAAACCCAAATCATGTAAAATTGAATAGCAAGAATTATTAAAAACGCGCCAAGCGCGTGTCGGGTCACGCATGGTGATGGGTTCAGTACCTACCTACTTTCATAAAACTATATCATACGTAATCATTTATGTAATATAAAAAGCAATACCAACAAAACGGCGTATCTTCCATACTTTAGCTTTATATTCTTGATTTTTTCGAAAGAGGGGGGAGGCACTTTTTTTTTATATATTGGAAGCGATTATTAAAAAATATATTTATTTCTTCAAAAGCCATTTTAGGAACCCTTACATATTTTTAAAGACAGTACACACGTTAATATTTATTACTGGAAAAAAATCTGGACCCGGGTATGTCCTTAAACTACGTCCAAAAGAGAGGTATGGGCATTGTGAATGTCATCTCGCTTTGTGTGGTAGGGCACAGCACAGCGGATGTCATTCCAGATCTAGAGCAGAGCCCAACTGGGGAAGTACCTCCACCTCACAGAAAATAGCAGCCAAATAACACTAGACCCTACTCATAGTGTTGTGTTCCTGCCGGTGAGTTAGGTTGCCAGAGCTCAACGAGGGTGCGGAGTGTTATGGAGTCGATTCCTATGCAGTTGCAGGCGTACATAGGCTACGGAGACTGCTTACCATCAGGCAGGCCGTAAGCCTGTTTGCCACCGACGTAGTATAAAAAAAATCATCGCTGAATGGAGTGCCCCCTCCAAAAAAAAAAAAAATTTTTTTTTTTTAAGTTCCAAAATTAATACATATAGGTATGTTTTCAATTTCAGTCAAATATGCCTTATATTTTTGAAATAAATGGCTTTGGCTGTGACATACCTAGACAGGCAGGTGGACAGATGGACATGACGAAACTACGAGAGTTCCGTTTTTGCTATTTTGACTACGGAGCCCCAAAAACCACGTCAAAAATCGAACAGTAGTCAATCATTACCACAGAACACAAAATGATACCCACTCAAATCAAAGAATCGATTCGAATTAGCATAAATAGATAATCGAATCGATCAAAATCGCTTACAAACCGCTCATTACGGTAAACGGAACGTTTTCTGCGAATTTTTTGAATTTGGATTAGGGTTTAATGACAAAAAGTTTAATGTAGTTGTACGGCCAAGTTTGGTATAAATAGCAATTCCAATGCGTAAGACTCAAGTTTAAAAAGGATGTTAAGTAGTTTGAATGCTTCGGTGAGATATTTTGTTGTTTTGTGCGTAATTAAATTCAATATACCACAGTACTTATTCCACACTAGCAGAATGAATATGTATTATATTTAAATAAGTAAAACAATATTATAGGACAATTATGAATGAATTAATAAATAAATGAATGGATGAATGAATGAACGAATAAATTAACGAATGAATGAATGAATTAATGATTGAATGAATGGATGAATGAAAGCATTTATTTCGGACACAGATATATACATACCGAGTCCCGCAGTAAGCTCAATAAGGCTAGTGTTATAGATACGGTCACGTTTAAAAATATCGATACGAAAAAGGTTCCAAAAATATGTACCTATACACGATTTTATTGCCCATACATTAAGGTACGTTACGTACGTAAGGTACGTATCGATATTTTCTGACGTGACTGTACTTATACGATGATATATATTTAATATATAGTCATATAATAAATACTTATATACATACATAACATCCATAACTCAGGAACAAACATTTGTGAAACACACAAATAAATGCCCTTACCAGGATTCAAACCCGGGACCTCCTACTTCGTCGGCAAGGTCAAGGTCACTAACTACCGACTATGCTAGTAACTTAACTTTTCTAGTGACTTAAATGAATGTAGGCTACAAAGGAGTATTTTATTTAAAAGAATACAAATAATATAATATATAGTTCGAGCCATCCACGATGACGCGCAGATTGTCAAATCTAAGCTTTAATTACATGACATTACAAGTGAACGCACGCGTCTTCGTGAATGACACGTTCTATAAAAATCATTAAATACTTAAGTCAATTAAGCAAACGAGATCGGAATAAATAATAAGCAAAGGCGAAACAATCTTATCGTTTTACTTCATTTAATTTATTGTCACTTGTCAGTTATCTTAATTTATCTATTCATTATTGTATTTTTTACAAGAAACAAATTGTGGCAAGAAATGTGGATTATAATGAAATATAATTTTGATGAAGCAGGTGATAATAATTGGCGGAGAAGATAAGGAGTGGTAGGTTAGTGTGGTATGGGCATTTACTGAGGAGGGACGCCATACAGGCAAAAGAATGTTAGGAATGAATGTTGATGAACGGAGAGCGGATGGTACTAGACCCAAAAAACGATGGATGGATTGTGTGAGAAAGGATATGAGAAAGAAAGGAGTGAGTGCTGAGGTGACGAAAGATAGAGGAGAATGGAAGAGAAGAACATGTTGTGCCGACCCCACATAACGTGGGAAAAGGGCAGGAGGAAGAAGAAGGTGATAATAATAGGCTAAGTTCATGAAAAATTTAATAATGTTTGTTTAATTAACAAGTTCAACAACACGACAATAATGCAATAATGTGCTGTTGCTAAAAATTGTTATACATTTAATTTAGAGCGTTTAAAAGTTTTGTATGTAAAATGTTGTCTCGCCCTAATTTCTTTGTTTTACAATTTCTAGCAACCAAAATGAGTATCAGACATAGATATATTATGTTACGTCAATGTTCATGTAAAATTTCATTATGTATCAGAATGTCGTTATAAAATGAGCGTAATTTTGATTGTATGGCGGCGCCGGTAGCTAGGTTAATGTGGCTGATGAAGTGGTGGAGCATGTAAATAAATAAATATTATAGGACATTTCCTCGTGTGATATGAGTGATATGACTGATAGGACCTACATAATTATTATGAACGACTTCCAGCCGATATAAGAAGTGAACTGTGTGATCAGACATTCAAACGCCGATTGAGAGGTTTTTTGTTGGATAGACCGTTGTATTCTGTTAATGAATTTATGAACGATGTATAGATTTTGACGATCCTCTACAGTAGATACTATATTGACATTTTAAAATATTAGTATCCTGTAATTATTTAATTTTTGAATTGATATTTTATTGATTATGTTTTTGTATATCTGTTTTGACGATCATGCCTGCAATTTATAATGTAATCAGTGTTATGAAATAAATAAATCAAATCAAATCATTATTACACAATTGACTAAGCCCGTACCGTAATTGACAGTACGCTGAATAAGGCCGGTGTTGTGGGACTTGTGGGTACTTAGACAACGATATATATAATATATAAATATTTATACATAGAAAACACCCATGACTCAGGAACAAATATCCGTGCTCATCACACAAATTAATGCCCTTACCAGGATTTGAACCCGGGACCAGCGGCAGGGTTACTATCCTAGGCCAGACAGGTCGTCAAATTATACACCAGAAGACCGGCTACACGCTGAGGGTGTTCCAGCTCTGATCGCGCCAATACGTGCACTTCAACTCTCTTGTGGCGCGCGAGCCGCGACGCTGCAGGGGACCGAGTGCACCGACTTCTGGCCGAAGGGTGTCGTGTTTCGGAGGTTCCGGGGCAAAGTGCCGAAACCGACACAAGACCAGACGATTCATCGAAGCCACACCGTTTTGTCGCTTACATAGAATTTAGTTTTACAAGTTCCCCTTTGTACTACATATTAATTTTCTATCAAATGTAATCAGAAGTTTGACTCTTAGAGACTCTATTCATGTCTAAGGATAAAAATCATTTAGTTCTGCATTTAGAGATATTTACACCTCTAAATAATATTTTTTTTATAACTGGTTGTGTTTTTTTATTATTATTATTTTAGTTTTTTTTTATTCTACATTTAGAGACTTTATACATCTCTAAGTAATAATAATATTTTACTTTTTCATTAAACAATAATACTTTAGTTTGCATTAATATTTTCAATTAATTGTATTTTATAATTGTTGATGTGCTTGTTTTTGCTTGTATGTAAATTCCATGTTGACGTGTAAAAGTGCCCTTGTGGCCTATTTGCTGAATAAATGTTGAAGTTAAAGTTGAATCAATATTTATGTTTCTCGTACAATAAAGTGTTTATTTTTTTATACTACGTCGGTGGCAAACAAGCATACGGCCCGCCTGATAGTAAGCAGTCTCTGTAGCCTATGTACGCCTGCAACTTACTTACTCGCACTTACTTAGTTTTTAAGTTTATAATATGCATATATATATATATATGTATATACTCGTATTAGTCTGCAAAGTATTTATAATATGGGCCTTGTTGCCTGATTAAAATTTCAAATAAATAAATATTCACAAAAAATCTTACCTAACAAACTTGCCCATTTTTTCCAAACCCCTTTTTCAAATTCAGAACAATTCCAATCCTCTATCATTTGACGTTTGCGTTCCGTTTCACGTCGACACGTTTTTTTGGCATACATTCATTATAGCCCGGTACAAGCGTCCATTACCAGTCATTATGTTAGGCATCCTCCTGTGGCGTCCCGCTGATCTGCCCAGTTTTTTAATAAGGCTGTGGTCAGAAGACGAAAATATAGGTTCTTATAAAATTAACTTTGACATAAACTATCTAAAACAGTTCATGTTTCTTTCATGTATCTGTTCATGCGTCTTTTTGACGACCGGTCTGGCCTAGTGGGTAGTAACCCTGCCTATGAATCCGATGGTCCAGGGATTCGAATCCCGGTGAGGGCATTTATTCGTGTGATGAGCATGGATATTTGTTCCTGAGTCATGGGTGTTTTCTATGTATTTAAGTATTTATAAATATTTACATATTATATATGAATAATATTATATACGAAGCGAAGTGATGACTTTTTCGCAATCAGACGCAAGCGTGTTGGATCACTACTTAGGTGAGTGCGTTGTAGTGGGAATAGCCTCCTCAGGATATTGTCGGAAAGCCTAGACTGCTCTCTCTCCGCCTAGCCTTATCCCATCATTTGGGGTCGGCTCTCCTAGTCCTTCTTCGCCAGGACGCTCTGTCCTGGGTTGTCCTAGATGTGACGTTTGCATCGTTCATGTCCCTTTCTATAGTAGCTATCCATGTTTGGAGGGGTCTTCCTCTTCCTCTCTTTGGCGCCGGAAACATTTCGAGTACTTGTCGGGTCATGTGTTCAGGTGGACGACGCATTACATGCCCGTACCATCTAAGTCGACCTTCCACTAGCTTCTCTTGGATTGATTTTACCCTGAAGCTACCACGGATGAGGGTATTTCGGATGCGATCTAGCAGCGTTACACCTCCAGCCCAGCGCAACATCCTCATTTCAGCGGCATGTAGTCTGTTCTCTTGTTGTTTTTTGAGGGGCCAGCACTCGGCGCCATACGTTAGAGCTGGCCGTACGGCGGTTTTATAGATTTTGCCTTTAATGTGTACAGGCATTCTCAGGAAAGCCTAGACTGCCCTACAACAAAATACTGGGTCGAAGTCGCCATTGGAAGGGCCAAATAGGAAGTTTTTTTGTTTTTATTTGGTTTTTGTTTTTATTTTATGTGTTTGCTGGGATAAGTTCGCCTTTGTTGTATTTAATTTACTCTGTAACTGTGTTTTTCGTGTTTTTATTTCTATGTACAATAAAGTATATACATACATACATACATACATACTAACATAGTTATTAAGTCTAGAATATAAGTACTAACATAATATGGATCTTTGATCTGAAATAAAATTTTTTTTTTTAATATATATATCGTTGTCTAAGTACCCTCAACACAAGCCTTATTGAGCTTACTGTGGGACTTAGTCATTTTGTGTAATAATGTCCTATAATATTTATTTATTTATTATTTATGTATGTATATATGTATATTTATGTATCATATTATTTATGTACGTATAATTTTGTGATATTTTTTGTCATTTTACTCTGTGTTCTGAGCCTGCACCAATTAGGATCTTTCGGTTTGGCTCGTGGTTGACTGGTTGAGGATGCCTTCTGGCATTAAGTCCGCCATTTGTACTCTTTCCGTAGTATTTGTAGTCTGCCATTGTGCAATAATTTTAAATAAAAAAAATGTAATATACAAATGCTTAAATACATAGAAAACACCCATGACTCAGGAACAAATATCTGTGCTCATCACACAAATAAATGCCCTTACTGGGATTCGAACCCAGGACCATCGGCTCCATAGGCAGGGTGACTACTCAATAGGCCAGACCGGTCGTCAAAATATTGCATCAAATAATACAAATTGAATATTTTTATTCAGTAGCTTAAAAACCCCCCAATTTATGTAAGTTTCGTATGTACGTATGTTGTTAAAGTTAAATTGAATTGTGGGAAGTGGTTAGCTTACTAGGTGTGACCCAAACATGCGTACATTACAAGTTTATATTTAATCTTGTAAAAATCTTGTAAATTTTATTTTTATTAACATATTTATTATTTGCCGACTGTACTTAACACCCCCCCAATGATTGGAGTCGTCAAAACGAATCCCGCTATCCGCTGCCTCCTCAACCACAGCCTTAGCAACGCAGAAAACATGCTCATAAACCGACAGCATAAAGTACGCAACATCTTTACATTGGTCAAATTATAATAAACGCTAATTTTTGAAATGTCGTAACTCAGTATTGCACTCGTAAATAGATACGACTTTTTGTGGTGCACATAACCCGTCAGCATTTTAAAGTACTCGCTACATATCTACGTGCTTACTGTCGAAACATCGTAACTAACTATAGGATTTGTGAAGAGATACGACATTCTGCTGTGGGAAAAATTTAAGCTTCATTTTTAGTTTTACTGGGATCGCGTATTCAAAATTGATCAAGGAACAAGGAAGGAGCAAGGAACTTCACTTATTAGCCATATTGTGAGTTTTTTAACACTACAAAATCCCATATAGCAAAAATCGAGATTTCCTCCGACGAGATTGAATCTCGAAAATTCGAGATCTCGCGAGACCGAGATTGCATTCCCTACACAAACGGACTGACAGACAGACATGGCGAAACTAAATATTGAAGAATTTGTTTTGTTTCGGAATCGAAAGACACAAAAGAATTGCGACTCTGTTCCAATCGCAAATGGTTTAAATTACATTGCAGTACAGGTAGGACCGTAGGTTTTACGAGTATTTGCGTATTATTGACTATGGGACCCTAAATATATGGGTAAAACTTGGTCTCATCACGTCGAAGACCATAAAGTAGTATGTATATGATATTTTCATGACACATGGGTCCGTAAATCCTAAATTTCGACCCGGGGCTAATGTACAGTCAGTAAAAAGTACCCTCCTGCATAGAAGTTTGTATCCAAAAGTGCTAAGCGAATAGTATTGCTCGAAATTAGGCGGAAGTTCTATTTTTTTTGCTCGCAAGTGTGATAAACATTGTGTGTGCGACGAGAGGTACAGGAGTTACGAACTCGTGTTAATTAAGCCCTCACCTTCAGCTTCGGGCTTCAAGTCACACTCGTTCGTAAATTCTTGTTTACCGCCGTTATACACAGTGTAGTATTTCACCCGCACTTGGGTACCCCTATGCATATTATTACCGTAATATATATCCAATATCGGTTTATTAGATAATACTAATCCAATTTTGGTAAAAATTAATCTTATTACCGTATAGGGGTTAACATGGGAACTGGCTTATATGGATACTTAACACATACTATTAACCCATACTATTGACCCAGGACGATTCATTAGACCTATTTTCGACTCCTGAACCGAGATTCTTAGCCACAGCCGGGCGCTACCTCGAGGCTATAGTCGCCCCGAGCACCATTAGCACTAATTAGATAATATGTAGGTACTTATATTTAAATTCTGACTAACTGTTTTTGGTAGTAATTTATTGTAATTTATTATAGCTATGTTATAATTCAATTCTTATATTCCTATGTGTCATGTCTGGTGTATACTGTAAGTGACATTATAAAAATAAATAAATAATAAATAATAAATAACTATTAGGTCATTACCAGTGATCGGAACTATGGGAGTAAAACTTTAACAAAACTTATCAAGCGGACGTAAAAATAGTGCTTATAGTCTTAAAAATATTCGACTATCTATGAATGTAAATATTTTTATGGCTGTAAGTACTATACTATTCCTATCCCTATGGCCATGAATATTTTTAGGGCTGTATGCACTATTTTATGTCCGCTTAACAAGTTTTGTTAAAGTTTTACTCCCATAGTTCCGATCACTGGTCATTATCTATGAAATTGGCGTTTTGTATGGAGAACTTTAACGAAATTCGATTTTTCATACAATGGATTTGCGGATTATTTTGTGATGGCATTTTCAAACCAAACAAATTTTTGCCAGTAATCTGAGACATTTTTAATGCACATTTTCTATCTAATTTTTTTTTATCTGTCCCGTCAGAAAAATATAAGTCATTTAAATACTCGAGCCGGCAGCACATGAAAAGAGCTGTTTTCAGGGCGGTATTCTGAATACATAAAACAATAAAATCGTAAAATCGTTGTTATGTAGCGCACTAATGAAATTAAAAAATACTTCGAAGTTACTATTAAAATAAATAATTTATAACATGACTAATACTTATGAACAAAAACGCCAATTTCGTAGGTAATGACCCAATATAATATATGCTTTTACTCGTACGTCGAAGCAAATTACTTCAATCACACGTCCGAAAACGTCACTGAGAAAAAAAAAACAACGGGTTGTACTCCGGGAGTGCCGGCAGAAGTGAAAACTTGAATATTCACAAAGATACAATACAACACAAATAACAAAGATTAAACCTCTTTAACCGTTATGACAGCACTTTGATTATGAAGAAAATAAAATGTCACAATTGAATGAGTATTTTTCAAAAGTAACCAGACTTCGATGACATTCAATTTGCACGTCACCATGATGGCACGTGTCCGTCTTACGAATTTTCAATGTGACGGTCACGTGACACCTGACGCCCTGACGCGAGTTTAACGTTTTTTCCCCATCACAAAAAGTGCACAGCGCCGCTAAAGAAGTTTTCACTTCGAAAACAAGGACGCACTCAGAACAATACTTTTCTGTATGTTGTTGTCTAACTAACCAAAATTATTATTATATAAGAATTATCCCTATTATATATATATATTTCCGGGATCTCGGAAACGGCTCTAACGATTTTGCTGAAATTTGGTATATGGGGGTTTTTTTCGAGAGTGCGTGTGAACGCGTGTTTTCGAGTTTTCATGCGTTTTTCTTTCGACGCAGAATATGTTCGCTAATTTCGTGTTGCCGGCCACTGTCCGTCTGGTCCAGCGGGTTAAGAGTGGTGCGGGTTCGAATCTCGCCCGGTGACTAACTTTTTTTTTTATATGTTCAAGTTTATATATAATTTTTTAATTTTTATTGTTTTAGACAAGTTTAATTTCGTAATAAAATGTAGTTAAGATTATCACCTATACACCACCATACTACAATAAATAGTTATAACCGAGCAAAGCTCGGTCGCCCAGGTACTGAACTAATCTAAATGCGTACCTGGTCGTATCTTCGTGACCTATATGTGGGGCACGGACGTGTGGAGATAGTTCAGCGTGACCCATATATGGGGCACCGGACTGTGAACGTGTTAACTCGAACGGTTTGTGAGAAACAAATCAATGATACATTAATAAAAAACAAAACTGTCTACTATAGCGAACCTTAACTTCACCTTTAGTGCCCAACTTCGCCTAAATAAAATTTTCAAATAACAATTTTAATAAGAAATACATTTCCATTAAATTCACATGACATAGAGTTGCGTAAAACTAATTAAAAAGTAAAAAAAATGTACTATAGCCTAACTTCGCCACCCGTCCCTAACTTCGCCTAATATTTTTTTAAGGTCTCTATTGTTTCCCATAAAGTTTTAAGCCATAATGTTTTGTTTATCCTCATCTTCGTTAGTCATAATTTGATTTTTCTCAAAAACGCGTAACTTTTCAGGACTGGCATGAAACAAACCTAACCTATCTATAGGATAACGTTACGAAAATCATGAAAAGTTAACGGTTTCAGAGTTATGACTAATGATAAACTAAATATCATAACATAATGACTTTCAATAATTATGTCAAACAAAGGGATGTCTCGCTTTGTGTGGTAGGGCACAGCCAGTGGATGTCATTCCAGATCTAGAGCAGAGCCGAACTGGGGAAGTACCTCCACCTTACAGAAAACAGCACCCAAATAACACTAGACCCTACTCATAGTGTTGTGTTCCTGCCGGTGAGTAAGGTTGCCAAAGCTCAACGAGGGGGGGGTTTGGTTTAGGGTCGGCAACGCGCATGTAACTCCTCTGGAGTGGCAGGCGTACATAGGCTACGGAGACTGTTTACCATCAGGCGGGCCGTATGCTTGTTTGCCACCGACGTAGTATTAAAAAAAAGGGATCCGATTTTTTTATTATGAATATGATCCGTGGCTGTTGGAAGTTTTTTACCTTCATAAATGTATTGGTAAACTCATTGAACCGTTATATTGTTATTATAGCTGTCCTTTAGCGTTATTTATTACAGGACAGACATACAGACAGACAAATTAAATGCAAAACGGATTCCAATAGTCGAGTGGGCAGCTAAATACCGTGACGGGGACGGTGACAAAATAACAAAAATTGTTAATAGGAAGCTCTTTTTAATAGAAAAGGTACAGGTTTTTGAAGGGTCGGCTATGCGCATGTAACACCCTTGAGAGCTTATCAAAATGCCAATCATTTGCGCCGTAACGAACGAAACGGTATTTTTTTAGGTTTAGGTAATAAAAAAAAGAAAAAAAAATACTTACAACTACACAAATAAATTAGCGAAAGAACTTAAACATAGAGGGTATTTAAAGTTTAAATTTTAAACATACGGTAGAATAAAATCTGCCGATACACTTAAGAGGCTGTCAATACCTAAAGCGCGCACACTGTCTATTTGTATCGGAGTAAATGAGATAGCACTGTCGCATGTTACTGGGCCTGGGCAAGGTGTTAGTGGATAAGCTAGGCAAAGTGGATTATTAGTGTAATATTTTTTTTTAGATATAAATGTTTTGAAATTGTGATTTTAATTGCAGACCTATAAGTGAAAACAATAAAGACATAGAACCGTTTAATTATGATTTTAAGACCAATCTTTGCAATTATTTTCTATTGAGCCGATTTTGTTCAATCATGTATCGAGTACAACCACGGTCTTTGAAATATAATTAATATGAACATATATTTTACTTACTTGACTAAAACATATAGTCTTTCTTAAAAAACTGTTTAAGTAACATCAATTTCAAGGACATTGGGTGTTGACAGCCCCTTAAACAAACTCTCTATCACTCTTCCATCTTCCATTTACATTTACACATTAGTGCGACAGAGACCAGTTTGGTCTAGTGGGTAGTGACCCTGCCTACGAAGCCGATGGTCCCGGGTTCAAATCCTGGTAAGGGCATTTATTCGTGTGATGAGCATGGATATTTGTTCTATAAATATGTATATATTATATATATCGTCGTTGTCTAAGTACCCTCAACACAAGCCTTATTGAGCTTACTGTGGGACTTACAATTAGTCAATTTGTGTAATATAATATTTATTTATTTTATACATTCCATATTATTGTACTCTCAATGATTCCTTGGCCTTCTTTTTTAGAGTTCCGTACCCAAAGGGTAAAACGGGACCCTATCACTAAGACTCCGCTGTCCGTCCGTCCGTCTGTCTGTCCGTCTGTCACCACGCTGTATCTCATGAACCGTGATAGCTAGACACTTGAAATTTTCACATATGATGTATTTCTGTTGCCACCATAACAACAAATACTTAACAGTAAGAAACCCTGGGTGGGCGAGTCCAACTCGCACTTGTCTGGCTTATTCCATTATATTTCAAAATTGGATTTAAAAAAGGGCATCGGGGACTTAGTACGCTATATACTTGCCGTAAAACTGGCGACTGAGATCATATTGCTATCTCGTTTACCCTTGTTAAGACCAACCAAGAGTGAAAGAGATGGCATTATGAACTGACTCGTCACTTAGTTTTGAGTTAAGTGTAGTCATCTTCTCCTTAACCACGTGACTCATATGGTTCCTCTTGAGTGACCCCACTGAGCTTACGCACCCACAAAACAGCTTAATACCAAAACGTAACAAGTACGTGCGTCGTTCATGCGCGAAAGGTACCTTAGCTATGTAGGCGCTTACGTCATTTTTTTATTACCTTTTCATCACTACCAACATATTAAAATAACCGGCCAAGAGCATGTCGGGCCACGCTCAGTGTAGGGTTCCGTAGTTACTCTTCCGTCACAATAAGCTAAACTGGAGCTTAAAGTGTAGTAAATGGTACCTTTCACCCGAGTTAAACAAATAGGCAAATTTGCATAATCAGTACCTAATTAAAGTAAGTCTTTTTACTATGAAGGGAAAACTTTTTGCGATAACTCAAAAACAGCTAAACTGATCATGTCCGCTATAGTTTTCATTTAATGTCTTTCTTAAGCTCTACTTCCACGATTTTTTTCATATTTTTTGGACCTATGGTTCAAAGGTTAGAGGGGGGGGGACACATTTTTTTTTCTTTCGGAGCGATTATCTCCGAATATATTCACTTTATCAAAAAATGTTTCTTGAAAACCCCTATTAGTTTTGAAAGACCTTTCCAACGATACCCCACACTCTAGGGTTGAAGCGAAAAAAAAACTTTACGTGTAGGGGAGGTACCCTAAAAAAAATTGAATTTTTAGATTTTATTGTACGACTTTGTCGGCTTTATTGATTTATATATCCATGCCAAATTTCAGCTTTCTAGCACTAACGACCACGGAGCAAAGCCTCGGACAGACAGACAGACAGACAGACAGACAGACAGACAGACAGACAGACAGACAGACAGACAGACGGACATGGCGAAACTATAAGGGTTCCGTTTTATGCCATTTGGCTACGGAACCCTAAAAACAGAACTACCTCATTTAATGTTAGGTTAGGTTAGAGATTAATTCTCATTCAGCCTGTGGGTAAGCTTTACTCAGAGGTCCTATAACACATTAAGGGTGCAGTACAACAACATTCTCAGGATGCTGCTGAGGCTGCCAAAGCACTGCAGTGCATCAGGCATGTTTGCCGAGGCACGGGCGGATGACTTTTTCGCCATAAGGCGGAAAAGAATTGCCTCGATGCTAAAGCGAGTGCGTGGCAGCAGCAACTGTATGCTGAGGAAGTTGGCGGAGCGCCTGGACTGCCCGCTAACAAAGTACTGGGTTGATGTGGTCATTGGTAGGACCAAGTAGTGAATAAATTATTTAAGTTTTACTAATACTTATATGGACACATGTCTGAAATAAACAATTTTTTTTTTTAATTCTTTATGATCGTAGAACGCCTGCTCTATCAGCCATTTTTTAAGTTTTGTTTTAAATATTGCTATGCTATGTGCAGCGATGATTTCATCCGGGAGGTAGTTATAGATTTGCGACCCATGACGTGTGTGAATTTTTCTTACTTTGCGAGTCGGTGTGGCACGCAAGTACGTAGCTTTTCAGCGCGCGCGCTGCGGGTCTCGTACCTGCGCGTGGCTACGGTCTACGGTACAGTTAGGCGTTGCGTCTTCTTCCCGTGTGGTCACTGCCATATTGAAAATAAAACGAGATGGCAGAATCAAAATGCCTACACTGAAAGAAATGTTTGCATAACTGTAACAAAATTTTGGTTACTGTTTACACAAAAATTGGGACTTGCGAACTATGTGTTATATGTTACAAAACCGTGTTTGGCTATCAGTGTTTAGGTACTGGGTATACACTACAAAATAAGTTTGTAAATTTATGCAAAGTTTATTTTCTTATAACCGTAGTTTAGTTATTTAGTAAAGTTACAAAACCAGTTCGGCTATCTATTTTTTTCAGTGTAGAGACTTGAAGTACAAAAGTACAAAACAGATAGAAACAGAAAAGTACAAAACATTTTCTCTATTTGTATGGTCGAGTACATAGTACTCGTATACTTCATTCTTAAATTAAATCCTAACGTCATAAACCAAATGTAATTGTCAACACTAGCTACCTATACGGTCACGTCTGAAAATATCGATACGAAAAATGTGCCAAAAATATGTATACACAACTTTATTGCCCATAATATTAAGGTCCCGGGGGTAAGGGTTGGACCCGGGTACGTCCTTAAACTACGTCCACAAGAGAGGTATGGGCATTGTGAATGTCATCTCGCTTTGTGTGGTAGGGCACAGCACAGCGAATGTCATTCCAGATCTAGAGCAGAGCCCAACTGGGGAAGTACCTCCACCTTACAGAAAACCGCAGCCGAATAACACTATACCCTACTCATAGTGTTGTGTTCCTGCCGGTGAATAAGGTTGCCAGAGCTCAACGATGAGTAAGAGAGTTGTTAGGGTCGGCAACGCGCATGTAACTCCTCTGGAGTACGTACGTAGGCTACGGAGACTGCTTACCATCAGGCAGGCCGCATGCTTGTTTTCTACCGACGTAGTATAAAAAAAAAACATAAAAAATATATATTAAGGTAGTGTATACATATTTCTGGCACATTTTTCGTATCTATATTTTCAGACGTGACTGTACCTACCGGTATAATAAAGTTACAATATGTGATTGGTAATATTCTAAGGTACTATTAATAATTTCTTTTCGTCCATACGTTACCTAACCACGGGCTTTGTTGTATGATACCTAGGAACTTACAGAAATGACCTTTTCATCACACTTGCTCGTAAACGGAGTTGTATGCCAGAATAAATAATAATAAATAAATAAATAAATATTATAGGACATTATTACACAAATTGACTAAGTTCCCCACAGTAAGCTCAATAAGGCTTGTGTTGAGGGTACTTAGACAACGATATATATAATATATAAATATTTATAAATACTTAAATACATAGAAAACATCCATGACTCAGGAACAAATATCCATTGCTCATCACACGAATAAATGCCCTTACCAGGATTTGAACCCGGGACCATCGGCTTCATAGGCAGGGTCACTACCCACTAGGCCAGACCGGTCGTCCAGAATACTTTGATGGAATGAGCTATATTATGCCCAAGGGCGTAATATATCTTTTACTATGGAACCAACTCCGAAAATGCGAAAAAAATTTTGACTGATTCATACATTTTGGCTGTCTGACCTAAACATTTTCTATGGGATAGTAATTTTTTTTTTACTATTTTGGGGTTGATCCTATAGTACAAGTTGCTCATTATTATTATCGTATGGCTTTATCCTCGTTATAGGCATTTTACATTATAGTTCTTATATCATAAATCTATATCTAAGTTTAATAGCCAATCCCTGGCACCCGCTGTAAGCTCATAGAGTTCTTCAACTCTTCCAGCATACCGTCTCCGAGGACACTCCTCTACTATATGCGCAATTGTTTGGTCCGGCGCACCGCAGTCGCAACCAGACGAGGTCTTGTAGCCCCACTTGTGCAGAGTATGATTACATCGGCCAACTCCCGTTCTGATGCGGTTGAGAGACACAAAGATCTTCCGTTGCTCATTGAATCCTGGTGGCTCTTTAGTTGGATCCAGGATAGCGTTGCCTAAGCTCTGTGCATCCCATTGGTCTTTCCATTCTGTGGAAACACTGTACGTTTCGGGACCCTGAAACTTGCGGTTAGACCAGAATGGTCTGCGAGATGGTAGCCTGTTCCTCATTATGACTTATATATTCACCCCGTCAATTATTACAAACGACTAAATAAACAGCCTGTATACGTTCTTATGACTGTAGAGGCATCAATAGATCGTGTCAGATATTTTTGCGGCATTCATTGTACATACGGGATGTAATTTTGGTCACCTGCAATAATTTACGGGCTGAATATATAGGTCATATAGAGCAACTTTTACTATGGGACCAATCTCAAAATCGCGAAAAAAAAATACTCTCCCGTAGAAAATGTCAAGGTCAGACAGTCAAAATGTATGAAACAGCCATTTTTTTTTTGTTATATAAATACCTATCCAACGACACCGGTCAACGGTGTGTGTTTTGTGTCTGTTATTTTATTATTATACCAGTTGAAAATTTCTCATCCTTAAATATTATTACTTATAATATAGGAAACGACTCTATTCTAAATTTCCCTAACTCTACCTAGATCCGCTTCAAACCCGCCATTACCCCTAAATACAGCACCGAAAAAACGGTAAATACTACCTACGAATGCTATGATAGCTGTAACATATCATTATCTATGTAGTCAAGTTTTATTCAATGTTGAATTTCGGTATTCAAGAAACAACAGTTTAAAATTTCGTTTAATTTCAGTAGGCAATTGACATATATCTAAGGACGGCTCTTACGAGTACTAAGAATGGAGCTAGATCAGTGGTGTCACTCAAGAATTCGAGCCAAGCGTGCAGTCTAACGCAACTAGTTGCGACCATTGACACATCTAAGGACGGCCCTTACGGGCACTAAGAATGGCGCTAGATCAGTGGTGTCACTCAAGAAATCGAGCCAATCGTGCAGTCTTACGCAACTAGTTGCGACCATTGACATATCTAAGGACGGCCCTTACGGGCACTAAGAATGGAGCTAGATCAGTGGTGTCACTCAAGAATTCGAGCCAAGCGTGCAGTCTAACGCAACTAGTTGCGACCATTGACATATCTAAGGACGGCCCTTACGGGCACTAAGAATGGCGCTAGATCAGTGGTGTCACTCAAGAATTCGAGCCAAGCGTGCAGTCTAACGCAACTAGTTGCGACCATTGACATATCTAAGGACGGCCCTTACGGGCACTAAGAATGGAGCAGATCAGTGGTGTGCAGTCTAACGCGCTGTGGCGTCTCAAATTAATAAAAAATACGGTCCGATTCGAAGAATGATTTAGACACGTTTAAGATCTTTAAAAGATCGATAACTAAACGACATGTCAAATTTGACGTTTATTTCAATTCCGCTGTGATCCCAATAAGATCTATCTCCGATATTTCTAACCTCAAAGTGACGTTGGTTGCCCGAATCGCGCTGCTTCTGTCAATTATACGACATATAAACGATATCTAAATGAGAACTTATCTAAACCAGAACTTATCGTTATCGTATTTCATTCTTCGAATAGGGCCGATAGAAAAAAACTATTTTACTTATAATTATATTATATCGGAAAGGACAATGTAAAAACGCTCATGTGAAGTCCCCAACCCGCGCAGATACACACGCTAATAAAACACTAGCCGATCCCCGAACCGTAAAATTCGGTTAATCGAATCGCATCCGAACGGATTTGTCCGGATCGGTCATTCGATTTATAAGCGAGCTAGGGTTGCCACGGAGCAAACTTTTGGAACCAACAGGCCAATGAGGGCAGCTGTTTGTATACTCATTACTCACCAGTTGGCGCCACTATTGAATAAGGTCCGAAATACAGCTGTCAAAGTTATTGTTTTTATGGGCGCGACAAAGTTTTTAATTTCCAAGGTTTGACACGGTTTTTTTTTACGAAACACTTTTTGTAAAGTGACGAAGCCTGCGCTGTGGATCTGATGTTATGCTTACTTTTGTTTTTGTTAAAAAAAAAATCTAATTTCCAATCATATTTAATACCATAACACCATACTTCCGTAAAAATCTAACCTTTTAATGAGTTGCTCCTTCGACTCACTTCGTTTTACACCTCTTTTTCTTAACGTAACATATTTTCAATAGATAATACGATATTTTAGAAATTTTTTACAAAATAATTATAGTTGTAATAAACGCGCGTTACAAAATTTGGCATAAAATTCTATATCCTCTAGGATATAAATGATTTGTGTGCTAATTTTCACCAAAGTTGTATGGTGGTGAAACAGGATTCCAAATATTCTAAAATATTTTAATGGTTTAAGAGGAAATTATATCACGTCCATAAAAATAGAGGAAACGTTTTTCCACTTCTAAATATTTTCCATTTTTCATGATTTTTTAGTATGTTATTACACAATTAAAAACTAGGTTTTTAAAAAAAAAATTAAACTATAAACCTAGAATATATTATACTGAAGCGATCGACATCAAAATCAAAGTGATTTGTTAAGATTTAGTTAGTGGAAACCGTTTTCTCCCGAAATGGAATATCATAGAAAAATTACCGTTACTTCGTTACATTCATAAAGCTATTCTTCCTTCTTAAGGATCAATCCATTTTTTTAATTTTAAATTAAATACAATTAAAACTTAAAATACAAAAAAAAAAACAATGGCATTATATTATCTTTTGACGACCGGTTTGGCCTAGTGGGTAGTGCCTATGAAGCTGATGGTCCCGGGTTCAAATCCTGGTAAGGGCATTTATTCGTGTGATGAGCATGGATATTTGTTCCTGAGTCATGGTGTTTTCTATGTATTAAACTTATTTATAAATATTAATATATTATATATATAGTTGTCTAAGTACCCTCAACACAAGCCTTATTGAGCTTACTGTGGGACTTAGTCAATTTGTGTAATAATGTCCTATAATATTTATTTATTTTTATTTTATATATAAAACAATTGAAAAATTTAAACATTGATGCCAACCCTACCGTTCCCTAAAGAGATCCGAGCATTAAGTCCAAATCTGATAATGTGTAAATACGTACATATGTTCGACTTAAACCCTAAACCGATCAGCTGCTAAACATAGGTGTTGCCATGTGCATCAAAGAAAATCGAGCTCTATGGTAATTTTTTTTTGTATGTTTCTGTGACGTTGAAAATAAAAGTAGCTATGTTATTAGTAGATAAAAGTAGCTATGGTATTAGCTATTTTATTTTCTACTTGACATTGTTTGAATATCATATTTAACTTATTCATTGATAGGTATAATGTAGTATCATGGTACAATTTCAGTTTTTTTTCTTTATTCCTATTAATTATTTTTGACATTTTGATATGGCAAATATTATATGATAGATTTATATACCATTGTATATAACTACCTCTATAACATTATATTGTATTGTAATAATATTAAATTCCACATTGTATCCGACGATCACTATACGATAAGTAATTGCTTATGTATCCTTTTACATTAACTTTGACATTGTATTGAGAGATAGAAATCTCCATGTACCAAAAAGAGTCCGTCAAAAAACCTTAAATAGGTGGCGCTACAATACCTAGAAGATTTGAAAAAAATATCAATTCATAGACTAGCTTACTTCACTCTGTCAATAACGTCTAGGTTCTTAGCTACTCTAGCGCTACTCTGAAGAGTTTTGGAACTATTATTTATAGCTGACAGCTGGATACGTTTGCAACAGTTCTGCCTATGGAGATTTCATTCCGTACCTCTACTTCGATAGTAGCAGCTTACAACTCTTATAAGGGCATATATGAACTATCCTTTGAATATTATAATCAAAATATGCACGCTGTGGCAAAGAGAATTGAGTATAGAGGCGTATTGTCAAGGTAAATTTTGTAGTCATCTAAATTTACTGCCATCTTTCGACACAGGACTAAAACTCTTAGAATGACATATGGGTATTTGACCCATGTTCTTTCACTGATATATGTTAATTATCAAACGGTGTCGCCATCTATCTGAGTATATATTTTTCTTGATTTTTAGAGGCACGTTTTTTTCTTAGACTTTATTCCGCACTTTAGACCGGTCTGGCCTAGTAGATTACCCTGCCTATGAAGCCGATAGTCCTGGGTTCGAATTCCGGTAAGGGATTTATTTGTGTGATGAGCACCGATATTTGTTCGTGAGTCATGGATGTTTTCTATGTATTTATGTATTTGTATATTATATATATCGTTGCCTGAGTACCCACAACACAAGATAGATAGATTTATTGGCATACCTCAGTAAAAGATACAGTAAATTGATGAGTGATAGAGGCAGACAACAGGCGGTCTTATCGCTAAAGAACGATTTCACAGTGTATTAGTTCGCTGTAATGCTGTGCAAATTTTTTGAATCAATAAAAAAAATCTTCCAGACAACCCTTCACACACAAGCCTTCTTGGCTTACCGTGGGACTTAGTCAATTTGTGTAAGAATGTCGCTATAATATATATATTTACTTTTGATTGCATTGTACAAAATGGTCACACAGCTCATTATATAATACCTAGTGGCTCTGAGGTATATACCTCGCGAAAAGCTTAAAAAATTTAAAAAATAAAATACGTCGTTGAGTCATTTTTACGGCCAACTCGCAATGTTCTTAAGTGTCATAGATCCAAAATGTCAAGTCCTTTATGACCATATCCGCCATTTCGAAAAAACCGGGCAAGTGCGATTCGGACGGGGCCGTACCATTATTTATAAAAACGGCAATAAAATTATGTTTGTTGTATGGGAGCCCACCTTAAATATTTAATTTATTCTGTTTTTAGTATTTGTTGTTATAGCGGCAACAGAAATACATCATCTGTGAAAATTTCAACTGTCTAGCTATCACGGTTCATGAGATACAGCCTGGTGACGACGGACGGACGGACAGCGAAGTCTCAGTAATAGGGTCCCGTTTGACCCTTTGGGTACGGAAACCTAAAAACGAAATGAGAATTAAAATTCTTCTTCTTCCTCGCGTTGTCCCGGCATTTTGCCACGGCTCATGGGAGCCTGGGGTCCGCTTGACAACTAATCCCAAGATTTGGCGTAGGCACTAATTTTTACGAAAGCGACTGCCATCTGCCCTTCCAACCCAGAGGGTAAACTAGGCCTTGTTGGGATTAGTCCGGTTTCCTCACGATGTTTTCCTTCACCGAAAAGCGGCTGGTAAATATCAAATGATATTTCGTACATAAGTTCCGAAAAACTCATTAATTAAAATTCTATCTGGGTCAAACATACTCGTATTTTTAGCAAACTCGTTCGCGTCTTCAAAAAAAGAGTGTTTACAAGTACCACTACGGTTACCGCTTACCATCAGACGGGGCTTATGCTTATTTGCGACAGACTTAGTTCTATTACCTATTTTTAGCTTATGGAACCTGTTCGGTACTTTTGTATATGTACGCACAAATACTACGTATTTTCGTTTATTATTTTCAAATCAATTAATACTTAATGGACTAGCATATTCCAAACGGGATAAGCCTAAAACGGAACGCTTTTCTCAAAGCGCGCAACACCGAAGCTCGAGTGTTGCCATTCTCTCTTCCCAACGATCTCCAAATCGAAACGCGCTGTATCTGCTCGCTCCGTTAGTTAGTTAGTGCTTCTGGGCATTTTCCGCAAATCGACAACCATTGTGCCTATTTTGCGTGAAACGAGGTAGCGCTACTCTAACCACCCCAGCTCCTCCACGAAGCCTAGCAAAGTTTTCAGGTTGCTAAATGCCTCTCCTAGTGTGCACGGAGTCCCTAGGTATTTGTTCCTGTATACTTCTACCTGTTTGCAGTCTAGGAGAATATGTTTTGTTGTTTCTTCTTCTTCCATGCACGCTCTGCACATGGGGCTGTCTGTTTTACCCATATTGTGTAGGTGTTTGTTAAGTGTGTTATGTCCCGTAATTAATCCTACTATTTTACGTAGTTGATGTCTAGGTGTTTTCAGTAGTATTTTGGTGAGTTTGTGGTTCAGTTCCGGTAGAAAATCCTTGGTCTGCCTGCATGTGTCCATTTCCTTCCAGTATTTATTGTGCAGTTGTCTGTGATGTAGGTCTAGCTGGTTGTGTATATAGGATATTGGTAGGGGTATGATGGGCTCGCTCCGTTAAAAGCTTGAGCCTAAAAACCCAAAATCAAATTGACAAAGTGTTCAGCACAAATAGAAGTCGTCTCCCGACGCCAGCCTGTGAGATTTCGACATTTCACCATCGAAGGAACCAAACCAGGGGCCCCTGAGGAAGCTGCATACCACATCACAGGTGAGTCCCCACGGTTTATGCTAGTCATTTATCCAACAGAACCCTAAAATGCCGATTTCAAAATCATGAAGGGAGCCGTCCAAACATGAAATCTGATAACTCGCTAATACTACTACTATTATGCATACGTACGACTTAAATCCTAATAGGGTGATGTCTCTGGGGGTGTAATTGAGATGTCATCTAAAAGGGGTGTGTAAATAAATACATTTTAAGGTCGCTGCCTATTTAGGATGACTCACGCTGTATCTACTCTTTCAATCTTTTTTAGGGTTCCGTGCCCAAAGGGTAAAACGGGACCCTATTACTAAGACTCCGCTGTCCGTCCGTCCGTCCGTCCGTCCATCCGTTCGTCCGTACGTCCGTCTGTCCGTCCGTCCGTCCGTCCGCGTGATAGCTAGACAGTTGAAATTTTCACAGATGATGTATTTCTGTTGCCGCTATAACAACAAATACTAAAAAGTACGGAACCCTCGGTGGGCGAGTCCGACTCGCACTTGTCCGGTTTTTATTTTATTTTTAAATTAATAGTTAAGTTTATAAAAATGAATTTATAAGAAATAAACAGATTAAAAAAATATCTATGGCTGAGGGCCTACCGCGAACCACGATCAACGTGTTGCTTCTCTGTCGCACCTGTAAATTCGTACGTAAGTGTGACAGGGACGCAACACGTCGAACGTGGTTCACAGGAGGCCCTCAAGTACTAGTTTTTGTTGCTATACAGAGCAAATAAAGCTATTTTATATGACTAAATAGACGTCATAAAATATGTTCCCATAATTACCTAACATCATAGTAAAGCCCGACCAGAAATATATGATCATTGTCAAGAGGGCGCTGTTATTGTCATGTATAGGGTGACAGTTCAGTTTAGTATGAAAAATTTAGTTCCAACGATTCCGCAATATGGCGCGTGATCATATATTACTGGTCAGGCTATAGGTATTAAAGTATGGAGGTTGGAGGTATGGAGAACAATAAATGTGTATGAAAAGTGTCCAGAAAAACTTAAATAGGTGGCGCCACAATACATTGCGAACACATTTTTGACTTTGATACAAAAAAATCAAATCACTGACAGAGTACAATACTCCGTCAATAACGTCTAAGTTCATGACATATGTCCTTGTGCTACACTAGCGCCACCGGAGAGATTTCGAACTATTATTTACAGCTGTCAGCTGGACACTAGCAACAGTTTTCCCATAGGGACCGTGCGCGTTGGAGGGTCTGCCATCTTGTGGCCTGAATCGGAAAAATAAACATGTTACACGTCACGTGTTTTGTTGTGCATGGTAGGTTCTGCCATCTTGTGGGCTACATCGGAACAATAAACATCACATTTACGCCTCGCGCCAAAAATCTGACGGCTCCTGTGCTGCCTCCTATAGTTCATGCACGCTCCCTATAAGAGATTGTTCTCCTAACCTCTACCCTCCATATATTAAAACAAATCGTTTTGACGTTTCGTAAAAGTAGCTGATTTGACTATGTTTTAGACATAACTACGAAATTTTTGAGTAAGTAACTATAAAACTTATAATAACAATATTAACTTCACGAAATTGTAAAACTAAATTGCTGTACATTTTAAACCGCCACACTATTATCAACAATTTCAAATCAACTAAAAGATGTGAAAGTAATCATTATTTTTTCCGAATCCAAATCCGTTCGTGACCGCGGCCATGACGTTCGAATTTTGAATTTCATCGAACGTCACGATGTCAAAGATTCACACGGGTCACTCGGTCGGAGATATTTCGTTAGGATCGCTGGCTTGGAAGTCTTGGAACGAGCTTTTGTACTTTTTAATAGAAAACACTATACTTTATATTGTACAGCGGCGTGGGTAAATAATATATGAACTCCGATATCAAAAATAGGTACCCTAAATTTGCTTTTAGTATGTACATAACTACATAAAATCATAATTTGGCTATAAAGTTTAAGTTTAGTTTATAGTATTTAGTTTTAGTATAATTTCCATAAGTAATAAAAAATGATAAGGCGAACTTGGAGACGGGTGGCGAAGATAAGTTATTTTAGTTATTTTTTTTTTTACTTTTATTTTTTTACTGGATATCTATTTCTTGGTAACATTATTATTTTAATTACAAAATTAACATTTACAACAGCAGCTAAGCATCCAGGCCGCGTAGCCAATGTTACAATCGTTAACGCTCCGTAGCGTATCGTAGTCATCTCTCTCTATCACTCTTCCATATTAGTGCGATTGTGACAGTTGCGTTTCGTTCGCCACGGAGCGTGAACGATATACACGTCGGCTACGCGGGCAGAACCCTGCACTTGGGCGATCCAGTCAAACGTTAGAGGTCACCTAAGGAGGTCACTGTCACGACCGTCTGTTTTTGTATTTCGAATTCGGAACGCGGTTCAAACTTTTTAAATTCGGAGCTGAATGGGTTTTTTAACAGAATTTCTTTCATCTTTGGTAATTAGCGTTAAGTTTATAAAAAATGCGGATTCCAGTTTTAGAATTTAGAATGAAGAATCGTTTTAAGGATTTTATATTCTTTATTTGACGTGGAAATAGCTTCCTAAAGGATCCAGAGATCTGTAGGCACTGCCAATTTTATAGATTAATCTCAAAAATTGGTGTTAGCACTAGCTTTTAAACTTCTGTAGCTGAAGTGTGACAAACAAATCCTACTAAGCATTCGCTGTCTGTTTGTTATCACTATAAAAAAATGAAAGATGAAAAATAAAATGAAAATGAAAAATGATTTATTTAGGTATCAAAATTGCAGCTTATTACATAGTAGAAGAGTATTACATGTTTAGGAGTATTCTATTATTAGATAGCCTAGGAATAGTGTCTTGAGCCCTAAACTAGGTGAACCTGTCTTATAGGGATCAGGGAATAAACCACCGCTATTTCTAGCAATGCAGCAAAGGTTGGTTG
This sequence comes from Cydia pomonella, assembly GCF_033807575.1. Taxonomy (NCBI): domain Eukaryota; kingdom Metazoa; phylum Arthropoda; class Insecta; order Lepidoptera; family Tortricidae; genus Cydia; species Cydia pomonella. The sequence continues at coordinate 9,691,083 of NC_084728.1, forward strand.
GGTACACAAATATAAAAATTATATGCTCATATCGCTTACCTATGTATATACAATATCAGTATCTAATGTGGTTGAATACTATTAACGACTGGTAGAGAATGCCTATTGGCATTAAGTCCGCCTTTGGTACGATAAGTTTTCATATGTGCAATAAAGTAAAAAAAAACCGGCCAAGTGCGAGTCGGATTCACCCATGATGGGTTCCGTATAGGGAATGCTAACCGGTTAACCGGTTAACCGGTTACCCGGTAATTTGACCAATATTACAGTCGGTAAAATACCGGTAATGTCCAGCCGTAACCGGGAATTTACCGAACGTTGTATAGACAAATAAAAATGTAACAACCTGTTGAATTAGCCCATCTATGTCTTCGTACTTACAAAAAAAAAACAATTACTACGGTTTACGATTACGAAGAGACACTTAAAATACTTACTTTTCTGCATCTTATGATCTCGTCGAACTAGGAACTAGGAAGCAATGTTTTGTGACAAATGAGTGGTCGCTAATCCCTCGCCCTTTCCCTTCTCGCCACCCTTACCCGACCCGCCTTACTATGTTCAGTGTCCTTTGTTTTAGTCTGTAGTGTCCGACAAGTGTGGAATGCGAAAGAACATTTTCTACCGCTGGTTACTTGTGTTCAAGATATCGTTCACGAATGTCTAAGCAACGTTCTAATTAATCGCCTAGATATTTAACAAACGCAATTATTTTATATATAATTAACAGAATGATCTGATGATGACATGTTCCTGATTCCAACTCCTATCTTAAGAGCCCGGTAACGATTTTAGAGCAAAAATTTTAAATTGATAGATTTAGTCGTTGGAATTGTACACCTTTTGTTAAGTAATATCTAAATAACAAGTATTGGTTTGTATTAGCACGTTTTTTTATCTTGCCTTTTAATAATGAGGTCGCAAGCGTGCGTCCCCGGTAATAGGTAACGAGAAGAGATAGTTTTTAAAAATTCATATAAATTATGGTAGTCAATTATACAAAATGATGTATAAGAACAGTTTCAGCAAATGTTGTAGATTGTTTAAGTATCAAAATTATGTTGAAATTAAGTCAATTTTCAGAGAAATTGTCACTTGTTTTGAAGTAATTTCTGGAGAAAATTGATTTCGTCTAACTTTCATTTACACTACTTCAAATTTATAGTAACAAAAATGTAGTTTATTAAAGTTGAAGTACAGGATATGTGTAATACAAAATTACCATTTTTAGCAGTCCAAACTTAACGAAATTTACAAATACGATCGACAAAATCACTGCTTTTCGCGCGTTTACCTAAACGTCCATCAGGAAAAAAAACATTACTAATTAAGTGAGTCTGTTTAAAAAAAAAAATATTTATTATAATGAAAGATAACAAGACGTGCTAAAAGAAACCAGTACTTGTTATTTTTAATAGTTAACAAAAGGTGTACAATTTCATGCGCTTAATCTATCAATTTGACATTTTTGCGACTAAAATCGATAACGGCCTCTTAAAGTGCAATTTTAAAGTAACTAGTGTTAAAATGATATGGAACTAATCTTGCTGTTAATTTTTTTTTCTTATATTTACTAGATTTTAATGAATGTTGATTACGGTTTTAGTTACTTTAATAACAATATTATATTGATAGATGAGTAAATGCAAACTTGTATGACATTTAAATGACGACTGTCACTCTTTAGTTATAATTTTTGTTACCCTTGATTACTGCGATTTTTAAAGAATTAAAAAAGTTTGATGTTGCTTATTTAATGTACAAGTTCATTTCGCTTTGAAATGATACATGTTTGATTTTTTATTTAATATGATTAGTAAATATATCTTGTTTAATGTTTATAGTTTATTTTCATTATTTTGTTTTGTCGATGTTTCTATAACGTGCTGTTGATTACTTTTAAAAGTTACTGAGGAAAATAAGGACACAATCAATAATAAAGCAAAATCAATGTTTTTTATTTCATAAACGTATAACCGGTAAATTACCGGTTAACCGGTTAGTGGGACCTCGCGTCGGTAAATAACCGGTAATGAAAAACGCCCGGTTATTGCATTCCCTAGTTCCGTACCATTTATGACGTATTAAAAAAATACTTACTAGATCTCGTTCAAACCAATTTTCGAGGACATCGCGCCGCATCACACCACCAGACCTCCGGAGAGGTGGGCTCGGGACTTGCCCCGAGCCCTTCTACACCAGCAGTAGCTGACCAGCACTGCACACCACACCACAATCGGATACAACACGCCACACACGCCAGCTAAGCTGCCGGTCGCCTTCTCCGCGGCTCCATAACCTGGCCCCGCTCAAACGGTATCACCAGGTTAGGGGCCGTGGGGTTGGATAAACGATCGGTAGCGAAGAGCTGGCCCACACCAGCAACCCACACCGTCCCCAAAATGACGGCCACTCGACCACCCCACCAGTCGGTGGGGAAGCGACCCGCGACAGCCGCCGCAGCCATTGTGCGGTAGCGGCCCCTCATACCCCCCTGACGGGGGGTATCGACAGATTACTCGACGACCCCAATTTTCGGTGGAAGTTTGCATGGTAATGTGTATCATATATTTTTTTTAGTTTTATCATACAGGGCGGGAGGGGGGGACACATTTTACCACTTTGGAAGTGTCTCTCGCGCAAACTATTCAATTTAGAAAAAAATAATATTCGAAACCTCAATATCATTTTTGAAGATCTATCCATAGATACCCCATATGCATGGGTTTGATGTTTTTTTTTTTGAGTTTTAGTTCTAAGTATTGGGGAACCCCCAAAAAAATTTTTTTTTCTATTTTTGTGTGAAAATCTTAATGCGGTTCACAGAATACATCTACTTACCAAGTTTCAACAGTATAGTTCTTATAGTTTCGGAAAAAAGTGGCTGTGACAGACAGACAGACGAATCCATAAGGGTTCCGTTTTTTGCCATTTGGCTACGGAACCTATAGAGTAGAGGCCTATATAAACATAAACAATAAGTAAGTACGTAAGTACCTTTTACATATATTATTTTTATGAATGCGCACGTTTCTAAGAACTTTGAAATACCTAGGTGTTTCATTTCAAACACATAGCTTGGCTGATACGAGTATATGACTATACCTATCCTCCTATAGCCCAAGGTCCTGCCTAGAGTACCTACTTATTTATTTCGATTAAATTTGATAAATAGATAGAAAACCGTTTATTTGTTTGCCACAATACACACAGGAAATACAATTAATAAAATGACAAAAAAAAACAGATAATACACATTTATACAAAATAGAATTTAAGTCATATTCAATTGGAACAGAGTTGCATTTGTTTTGTTTCGTTCAATTTTCAAATAAAACAAAATCCACTCGATTCCCAGCTCTATCGGTGCATAGTGGCAAATTTTGGACTTTTGTATTTGTATGGGAAGGTCCAGCATACAAATGAAAAAACTGGCCAAGTGCGAGTCGGACTCGCGCACGAAGGGTTCCGTACCATTCAAGTATTTAAGTATTCAAGTATTTTATTGCTTTCATGTTGTTATACAGATGATAATGTTTACAATATGAGTAGGAGCATCAAACATGAACCCTGTAAAGGCATCGCAACAACCATCTATAAAAACGGCAAAAAAAAATCGTTTGTTGTATGGGAAGCTCCTTAAATATTTATTTTATTCTGTTTTTTAGTATTTGTTGTCATACCGGCAACAGAAATACATCATCTGTGAAAATTTCAACTGTCTAACTACCACGGTTCATGAGATACAGCCTGGTGACAGACGGACAGCGGAGTTTTAGTAATAGGGTCCCGATTTACCCTTTGGAGTTTGGGTACGGAACCCTAAAAATCAAAAATTTGCCACTGAAATTTGAACCTATTCTGTGTTTAAAAATTTAACGAAAAAATGCAAAAGCGACTCAATGCCAATTGAATATAATTGCAATTTCATCGAACTGAAGAAGTACAATAGGTAGGACCGTGGGCTTTAGGGGGATAGTTACCTATACCCATAAATACAGTCATATGCAAATAGATTAAATTCTTAGTAAAGGTTGAGTAAGCACGTATGAATAATATTTATTTTTTCGCTTGAACAATGACTTTACTGTTTGTCTTTATGTGGTCGTATTTGTGTCAAGTATGAAAGAATTGCATTATAAAATGTGGACGCAAATTCGACTTGACTAAATATCCAATCGTGACATGTCGTTATTATTATACAATACAATAAAATACAAATATACTTTATTGCACACCTCAATACAGAAACAGTACAAATAATACAACACATAAAGAAGAGGTAAACAACAGGCGGTCTTATCGCTAAAAAGCGATCTCTTCCAGACAACCTTTAGGTAGCGGAATAAAATAAATAAATAAATATGTTATGTCAGTAGGTGTTCCAGATGCAATAAAAGAAGTCTAGCACAGAATAAACACAAAACTAAGCAATATAATTATCATATACAAATATAAATAAAAAAGATATATAAATACATATACATACATATATTAAAATACATATTATATTATATATATATATATATATATATATATATATATATATATATATATATATATAATAAATGCCAGCCATAAGTATGGAAAAGGAAGCAGATAAAAGTATTACGGAGCAGGTAAAAAGTGAAGTTTAATGAGTCTCTTGAAAGAATTAGGACATTGAGCGCGCCTTAAATCTATAGGCAGAGAATTCCATAGTCGGATAGCTTGAGACGTGAAAGAATTATTATAAAATTTAGAAGAGGATGATGGTACAGAAAGAAGCAAGTTCTGGGAGCACCTAACAGAACGGAGGTAACTGAAACGGTTCTTGAGATAGCGGGGAGTCGCGGGGTTAAAAAGAATGGAATACAGAAGGGACAAAACGTGAGAGTTACGACGTAAGCGAATAGGGAGCCACTTGAGCTGCGAACGGAAGTGAGAGACATGGTCATATTTGCGTAACCCAAATATAAACCGTATGCACACATTTTGGATACGCTCAAGCTTATTAAGTTGCTCCTCAGTGAGATCGAGATAAGCAACGTCAGCGTAATCCAGAATAGGGAGGAGAAGAGTTTGTGCGAGAGCAATTTTCGTAGGAATGGGAAGGAAGTTCCGTAATCTCCTGAGTGAGCTAACTGCCACGAACATCTTCCTGCTAACTTCGGCCACCTGAGGTCCCCACGATAAGGTACTGTCCATAATGATGCCAAGGTTTTTTACTTGCTGCGAGTAGGGAATCAAAACACCATTAAAGTAAACAGGTGAGAGGTTGTTAAAGTCGATTCTGGGAAGCAGTTTTGGGCTACCTATTATAATAGTATGTGTCTTAGACGGATTAACTTTTAGGCCAAAACTGCGACTCCATTTCGAGATTTCCTCTAAGTCGCTATTCACCCTATTGATGATGGACACGAGATCGCCAGTGACGCCCTGCAAGTAAATCTGAAGATCATCGGCATAAAGGTGATAATGTGAAGTAAGGTTAGAAGTAATTGAATTTATAAATATGGAGAACAATAAAGGAGACAACACGCCGCCTTGCGGAACGCCAGCCAACGTGTTGCACCAAGAAGAAAGGGAATCATCCACCTTTATGCGCTGCCGACGACCAATCAAGTAGCTACGAAACCATTCGACTACCGCAGGAGATATATTCAGAGAGCGTAGTGTTCCAAGGAGAATATCAAAATCAACGGTATTAAACGCATTGCTAAAATCTAGCAGCGTTAATACCGTCAATTTTTGATCATTCATCCCCGCCCGGATGTCGTCAGTGATCTTCGCGAGTGCAGTAGCCGTACTATGCCCAGGACGGAAGCCAGACTGGAAGGGATTTAAAAGATTATTTGTGTTAAGGTACGATGTAAGCTGTTGGTGAACGAGACGCTCAAGAATTTTGGACAGGAAAGGGAGAATTGATATGGGACGATAATCTGAAAATGAAGAAGGTTTAGACGTTTTAGGGATCGGAACGATACAGGCGTCCTTCCAAAGTGAAGGAAAGGAGCTGGTTGAAATTGAATTATTAAGAATGATGGAAATGACAGGGGTGAGTAGGTCAAGGTGAGGAAGGATCATTTTACGGCTAATACAATCGACCCCAACGGCATTAGACGCTATGGACAGTACGCTCTTCTTAATATCAGTGTCGGTAAAAGGAACAAGACAAAAGGGAGACGAGTCAGGAGTTGGAAGAGAAGAGAGGTAGTCAAGAGTCTTAACTTTATCAGGGCCACTAAATTCAGCAGAAGTGGAAAAATGCTTGTTAAGCTGATCGAAGTTAATATCTTTAGGGCAGTTTTGTTGACACTTTCCAACTCCTAGTGACTTAAGAAATTTCCATACTTTCGCCGGGTCACCATTTTCAACAGACTGGTGAATATGGCGTCGCTGAGCATCCCGACAAATGGTGCTACAGCGGTTACGTAGGGCGTGGTAGCGAGCTCTGTTAGCATCAGACGTGTTCAACTTGTACCTAAATTTGGCACAGTTCTTTTTCTCCAATAGCGCCTTGATTTCGTCAGTAAGCCAAGGAGCAGGAAGATGCTTCACCTTAATCGAGCGGACTGGGGCGTGCTCGTCATAGAGTTGGGTCAGTAAGGAATTAAAAACTGACACTTGATCGTCAACAGAGGCAGCTCTAGAGATAACACCCCAGTCAATTGCCGATGCGCTTTCACGAAGTTTAGCTACATCCATCTTACTAAAATTACGCTGAAGAAGTACTTATTATCTTGTTGGTATAAATACCCTTCATCAATCAGATGTACAGGGGCAATACCGGCAATGTCACGAATAATGACGATTGTTGAATATTGGAATCAGAACTTCCTACCTGATTCAATAAATGGGTATCACTACAAGTTTCTCCAACCATTTCACATTCACACGTCAGAAACCTCCTGCTGGATTCAAAGAACCACGCCGACTCTGGACTGCCCTAAACCGACTTAGAACGAGAGTAGGAGACTGTGCCTACCAATGGCGCAAATGAGGCTGGAGCACATCTCACACCAAGCAGACGATTGGAGTGCGACACGTGGTATTGGAGTGCCCCCTCACTAAAAACCCAGGACACGCAGAAGACTTCAAGATCATCTCTTATGCAGCAGCTGCCTACCTGAAGCGGGCAAAAATTTAAAATACAAACTGATCTGTATTTATATTCTTTATAAATTTTAACCATTTATTGATCCAGTGATGTAGAATATGCCATACGATAAATAAATAAAAAAACCTGATTCAACCAAGCACACATCATATTCGTTTGATTCATCGGTCTGACCAGATCCGCACCGCTTTTGACTCCACAGTTCCCATAGCTGTCCACACCGCCAGACACAGCAACAGATGGGGAAAGATCGTAAGAGAGAAAGTGGTACAAAAGGGAGGTCACGACGCTCAATGTTGAGGAATACGACGGAAGGAAGGAGGGAGGAACCTTCACATGTGTGTGATGGTCAATAACGCGAGTGCATTTTATTTCATTTATTAATTACATTATTTTTACTTTTATATATACACATGCATTATATATGTATGTATTTTTACTTTTTACCCGACTGCCAAAGGGAGGAGGGATGTTTTTCGAGTGTATGTATGTATGTATATACGTCTGTTTCTTTGTGGAAAGAGGCTTCATAACGTTTTTTTTGCAACACCTACTCTTTTTGATTAATTGTTTTTGTTACCGCTACCCATAGGTTGTCTGGAAGAGATCGCTCTTTAGCGATAAGACCGCCTGTTGTCTGCCTCTATCACTAATCAATTGTTTTTCTGTAAGCTGTATCTTTTACTGAGGTGTGCCAATAAAGAGTATTCTATCTATTTATCTATCTATGTACACACTCGTACTAAACACTAATCAATATGTAAACAAGCCCTAAGGCAAGTGTATACGCTCGTAAGGGCCTAATAAGATAAAAATAATTTGTTGATTAATGATTATCTCCGAGATGGAGTTAATTAGAATACTGGTGTCTTGAAATTATCGAAAAAAAATCCTATATTAAACAGGATATCCTAGTCTAAACTAAACCATGTCTGTGACCATATATAATAAAACGGTAATAAGGTAAAAAATCGTAACATGGCGTACAAAAATAAATTACAATTGCCATCCTCACGGCTTAAGCTGCACTCGGCTGGACCTCTTGTAATGTCCATAAAAATTTATAATTATTTACCAGAAAGTTTGAAAGACGAAAAATCTGAGACTACCTTTATTAGAAAACTAAAAGAGCTACTGATTTCTAAAAATTATTACTCCTTAAATGATTTTTTAAATGATAAGTTTTAAAAATATAGTTAATGTATATAAAATAATATTAGATTACATAGTGCCTTTCTCCATATTTGCTGCGCCCAACAGGGTACATAATGTGAGAACATAGAATTAAGATTAAGATTAAGATATAAACACTTCACGTTTTTGCACTGTCGGTTAAATCAATATTAATACATTTCTTGTCAAAGGGCGGCGCTTTTGTTGCGTTCCGAACAAATATTTGTACATTGATATTTGTCAGGATACATGTTCGGCGTGAATGAGTTTAACTTTGAGCCCGTTAAGCCCGTCACAGACGGAGCGATAACTTTCCAAAAGATATCTCATAGTAAGCCTCGTTTGCACGCAAAATAGGCACAATGGTTGTCGATTTGCGGAAAATGCCCAGCACAACTAACTAACTATCGCATAGCAAGGCATCTTACGATATATTATTACAAGCTTTTATTTAGTTTCACCTTTTCCGTTGTCTGTCGGTGTGTAATCAAATCTTGCAAGTTAAATTTGATCCACTTCCCGGTTTCCGATGATGATGAAAATTTGCATACATATGTAAGTCGGGTGACAGTGCAATATTATGGTACCATTGAGCTGATCTGATGATGGAGACATGAGGTGGCCATTAGAACTCCGTGATAAAACAACGCACCTAATAACGAAGATAACGCGGATAGGCGACTTCATATACACCTTTGAATTTCTTCGCAGATGTATGCAGGTTTCCTCACGATGTTTTCCTTCACCGAAAAGCTAGTGGTAATCAAATTATATTCCGTACATAAGTTCCGAGAAACTCATTGGTATGAGCTAGGGTTTGAACCCGCGAACTCCGGATTGAAAGTCGGACGTCACATCCACTCGACAACCACCGATTCTAATAGATAATAAGTAATAAGAGCGCGATTAATAAGTTAATTTTATAAAAACCTATTTATATAAATAACATGCTACATAATTTAAGTTCATATTATTAGTTGGAATACCTAATTTGTCTGTATTTAAGTCCTATGAGACTTATTTGCTCATGTAATGAGGGTATTTAAATCAATAACGAACACACCCACACTGCATGACACATCCTGTACAACATGGTTGAGTTGTTTCGGCGAACCAATAGGTCCCTCCGTTCATTAGTAATACAAGGGTTATGTGCAAAAAAACAATTATCGATCTGAGATCTAAATGATAATGCATTCAAACTTTGAAGATGTTAAGAGCTTTTTAAGGATATAACTTTAACAAATTGGACATCAGAAACACATTCTTTAAATAAATACCTCAACTCAAATTTTGACGACCGGTCTGGCCTAGTGGGTAGTGACCCTGCCTATGAAGCCGATGGTCCCGGGTCCAAATCCTGGTAAGGACATTTATTTGTGTGATGAGCACGGATATTTGTTCCTGAGTCATGGGTGTTTTCTATGTATTTAAGTATTTATAAATATTTATATATTATATATATCGTTGTCTAAGTACCCACAACACAATCCTTATTGAGCTTACTGTGGGACTTTAGGCAATTTGTGTTATAATGTCCTATAATATTTATTTATTATTTATTTCAATAGCTCAAGGAGGGTGCGGGGTCTATATTATAGCCGCCGACCGTTGATAAATAAAAATAATAAGTTGTATGGAAGGTATAGTTAAATTTACGATTAATAAGTTTTGAACTTGCTTAAAACTTCATACTTACTAAGGTTTAGTATTATCATAAATAATTTTTCGCTAAGCTTGTATAAAACTTGTTATTCATGTTTTTTTTTATCTACGTCTGAATTAAATACTCTAACTAGACTTAAATCGACCGGGATATAAACTGTGATTACCTTTTATATTGTTTTCGAGCTCCCGATATTTCGACGCAGTTACATGCAAGGTTTAAGTCTAGTGAAACTAACCGTGAATGATTCAAAACTGTTATTGTGAACACTCTAAGCTTACTTATTATTCTAGTGATTCTATAGTTGCTGAATAATTTTCAAAACGATGTCGATGTAAGTTTCTTTGCCAATGAGAATGTGTTAACTGTAAGGACAAAATAAAAAATAAACAGAAGGTCCGTTCCCGCCGTTCTTGAAAATACATACCTAAACTTGCCCGACTCACTAGGGTTGCTTCTGTATTAATTTCGAATTTTAAAAGCGAGTAGGTAATATAAGTTTACAGACATACATACATCGATTCGTGTATACATACATCTTATCATGTTTACATGCCTCAGAGACTGCATTTTAACGTACATGACAGTAGGTACCTACGTAGCGACGGGGACGTCAAGTGAGCAACGCGCGCACAGTCCGACTAAGTGTAATGTATATTTCTTTTTTTTTTTTGTAAATCTTCATTCAGGAAAAGCCATACGATATAATAATCCGACTAAGCTCTGCCCGAGAGTGCCCGAGAACGCCTGTAAATGTAACGTCTGTGTGCGTAAATGTCACGTCTGTGTGCGTGCGGCGAAAATGGCACTTTGTACTGAGCGGACTCTGCTCCGGCGCGCGCCGCCGCTATTTATTTTGTGCTGTAAGGTTGGATATGAAGCGTACAAATGATTTCATGATTAATCTTGGTATTTTAATGTAAATATTTATTGGACCCGGGTACGTCCTTAAACTACGTCCAAAAGAGAGGTATGGGCATTGTGAATTTCATCTCGCTTAGTGTGGTAGGGCACAGCCAGTGGATGTCATTCCAGATCTAGAGCAGAGCCCAACTGGGGAAGTACCTCCACCTTACAGAAAACCGCAGCCAAATAACATTACTCATAGTGTTGTGTTCCTGCCGGTAAGTAAGGTTGCCAGAGCTCAACGAGGGGGGGGGGGCGGGTTTTAGGGTCGGCAACGCGCATGTAACTCCTCTGGAGTTGCAGGCGTACATAGGCTACGGAGACTGCTTACCATCAGGCGGGCCGTATGCTTGTTTGCCACCGACGTAGTATAAAAAAAAATCCTTTTTTATTGTGGAACGTACCACATTACAATCTATAAATTGTACATACAGATGTCAATCACAACGAAAAAATCAACGATGATCGACTGGTTGGTTGGATTGCCGGTCCAATGCGTTATTAATTGCTAGGTATTTTAGTTAAAATATTAAAGCTGACTGTACCCGTACAGACAGATGACGAGTTTTAAAAATATGTAAAGGTCCGTGACTAAAAACAATTAATGATTCCGAAACAGCGGGAGCCATCGACAGCCATCTTGTTTTATTTTATCCTTGAATCGCGTAGGCGGTCTTAAAAAAATTAATTCAATTATTGTAAGATACGAAGACAGGACATTTTACGAGTATAGTTGCGGCATGTAGCAAGTATTTTTTCTCAAACTTGCAATGAAATGTTGACATGACTTACTTCAATTCAAATTAGGTCCGGAAATACTACATATCTGGTGCGATGAGTGAAGATGATATGTAAAGGAATTGTTTAGGTTTTTAGTATGAGCGTACTCTCATCTTAAATGCCGGCAACGCACTTACAACCCCTCTGGTGGCGGGTGTCCATGGGCGGCAGCAATCGTTTACCATCAGGTTTACTCGTTTGCCACTTATATCATAAAAAAAACTATAAGCAATATTTCGCATGCCGGTGATTTTAGTGGTGGATTTTACATTAAGCGGGTGCCCTATAGAAAATATAACTTCGTCAAATAAGAACCACTATAATACCTTCGGCCCAATTCGAAGAATGATTAAGACAAGTTTAAGATCTTTAAAAGATCGATTACCAAACGACATGTCAGAACTGACGTTTATTTCGATTCCGCTGTGATCCCAATAAGATCTATCTAACACAGTTATTTGTTCTTGAATCATTTGTGTTTTCTATGTAGGTATATAAGTATTTATCTATATACGTATGTATGTATACATATTGTTGCCTAGTACCCATAGTATAAGCTTTGCTTACTTTGGAGCTAGTTCGATCTGTGTGAGATGGTCCCCAATTATTTTTTATTAGGCATCTGTACCAGTGCCTTCAGACATGAAATTACCGACCAAGAAGAAGCCATTACCTAAAACGCCTAATATCACTTGAAGTGTTATAGCGAAATCTAGTTTTGACAACTTTAAGCTAAGTATTTACTACGAAAATAATATGTGCACTAACGGGTTCAGAGCTTATTGCTCATGCCTATACAAGAACCAATGTAAACATCGTCTCAGTTCATGCACAGTCCTAACTGAAATCGAGATCAACTTATGCTGGATGTCTTAAAACGAACTACAGTCATGGTAATACAATCTCAGCTGTTTACACAACTATTTCGCGGTACAAATTGAAACGGTACCTATATACCAACTTTGTCTGGTTGTCATAGACTACTAATATTAGATACCGCTTAGTGCGTGCACTTCAACTCTTTTTGGTGCGCCCGAGACCGCTGCAGCTATGGGAGGAGTGCCCCGACTGCAGGCCGAATGTGTGTGTGGTGTTTCGGAAAATCTGGAGCAAACTGCTGAATCCACTACAAGAGCAGACGATTCAATAGAGCCACGCTGTTCAGTTTATTTTTTTTTATTTTTTTATTGCCTATTTTGTGTCCCACTGCTGGGCAAAGGCCTCCCCTTTTTTCCGCCACTCATCACGGTTTGAAGTATGTTCCCGCCAGTTTCAATTAATGTTTAAAAATAATTTGATTTGTTTCTAAAGTTTTATATGTAGATTTCTTAATAAGGTAAAGTCAGACCAAGCTAAGTAGGCAGTGATTTTAATAGCCCAGATGGTGAGTGTTATTATAAACGTCAAACTTCTATGAAATTATGACGATTACTTAACACTTGCACCGTCTGGGCTATCAAAATCGCTGTCCACTTAGCTTGGTCTGATTCTATGTAATATTTACTATTTATTTTATGTTATTATTCAAATTAGTTACACAGCATTACAGTATTACTACTAAGGCACTGCGAACTACAAAACATATAAAAAAATACAGAGATACGAGATGTAACAAATACAATTTAAACATTAGATTTGGGCGACGACGTAACAGCGTGGCTCCGTAGCGTCGTCTGACTTGGCGTAAGATTCGGCAGGTTGCCCCAAAATAATAGGTGCCAATATGCGCCTTGTTATGTGATTTCAAATTTTAAAATAAATAAATTACAGTATAGCATTGCTGCAGGACATATCTAAGTATGTCAATGTCAAGAATAATGAATAGTTTCTACAGCAATTGGGATGGGGGTAATTGAGTTTTTTTATGAAGAATTAGAAGTCACCACACACACATACGCTGCACATTTTAAATTAAAATTACATTGTATTTATTTATTTAACTTTATTGCACAATAAATAATTACAAATGGCGGATTTAATGCCTTAAGGCATTCTCTACTAGACAACCATAGGGCAAAACAGAAATTCTCGAATGTGGGCGTGTGTGGGGTGTGTGATGTATGGTGTGTGGGTGTGTGTGTAAAATTGGACGGTAGAAAAAATCGGAAAAAAGTAATTTACTATATCAAACTTTTGATAAAAAATCTTTAAAAGTAAGTTACAGTATAGCTTAAATGAACTACGAGTAAATCGATAACGCTTTCTTTCTAAATTAGTACGGGAATACTTACTTATGTATGGTGACCTCAACTCGTATCCCACTTAGATGGTTGGCAGTCCTCAACTGTGCGTTTCTCCGGAGAATTTCTGCCATCCACAGCTTAAGAATACGACCTTCAAATCTTCAAGAAAAGAGCATTATTATATATTAATATAGGCCAGCAACGAACTTGCAACCCGTCTGATGTTGTAGGTGTCCAGGGGCGACGGTATTTGTTTACCATTAGGCGATTCGTCGATCATAACAAAATCGTAAGGTGCATTGAGGAAACTTCGAAAGCGGGGTAATTATGAACACGCACGCACGCACGTTCTGCTGTAGCAACAGTAAAGAAGACGCCTTGGAAATATTTGCAGTAGCGTAATTGGTTCAACATTCATTTCTCTGTCTTATTTCTGACCACTCTGTCACGGTTTTATTTTTGTCTTTAATCAGTTAAATAAAAAATTGACGAGTGCTATTGCATGTCTTTCTCGCTGTAAATTATTATTAACATGAGAATAATTGAAAACTAAATTTCACTCCATAAAAAAAACTCCACTTCGTAACATTTTTGGGGGAAAAAACAAGACAACGAAAGGTATTTTGACCCCGGTAAGTATTACTAAGGTGGTCATGCTTCTCGTTTAGTAAACATTAATTATTTTCAAAATCACCTCGCTTTCTAAGATACCCCATTGCATCAAAGAACTGAGCGCCTCTCGCCAATAAACGTTATAGTTTGGCGGGAATAAATATGTATTATATATAAGTTTTAATTTTAATATATAAATAAATTAATTTAAAAAAAATGCTCCATTTAATAGTATATGTGTGGATTTAGTTTATTGCCTTTTAAATCACAGTGTTGCTCCATTGTTTTAATTTTAATTGCCCCGGTTTTTGTCCGAACGAAACGATTGCGGATAAGCAATAGAGTGGTTATAGGCGATAATTTGTATAAGTACTCTATATCATTAGGTATTTAAATAATAATAAACAAAATATACCTTCCAATGGCTCCTTAAGCTAGTTGATGGTAGATGAAAACATTACATGATTAAATAATGTAGGTTGATAAATGGATATTTTTAGTTTTATTTATATACCACGACGGTTGCCAGAGCTCAACGAGGGGGGGGGGGCGGGTTTAGGGTCGGCAACGCGCATGTAACTCCTCTGGAGTTGCAGACGTGCATAGGCTACGGAGACTGCTTACCATCAGGCGGGCCGTATGCTTGTTTGCCACCGACGTAGTATTAAAAAAAGGTGCCAAACAAGCATACGGCCCGCATGATGATAAGCAGTCTCCGTAGCCTATGGACACCTGCAACTCTAGAGGTGTTAAATGCATGTTGCCGACCCTTTAAAAATCTGTATACTTCTGTTTTGAAGACCCTCATACTATTATTTAGTTTCACGCCTCTCATTTTGGCCTCTGACACAAGAGAGCGCCACTCTGCCCTATCCTATGCCTGTTATCCCGCCAGTTGCCCTGTGTCTTCAACTGACACAGCAAACCATTAAAAAAAAAATATATATACATATATATAATAATTGGTAAGATCAAAGCCACACGACTCTCCTGGTTCGGTTACCTGGAGAGGTAGGGAGAGGATCATGCTGTGAGAAGACCGTGTGTGGGGCACCCGGGTGGAAAACGTCCGTCTGGGCTTCCCAGATAGGGAGCGTGCATGAACTGTAGGAGGCAGCACAGGAGCCGTCAGATTTTTGGCGCGAGGCGTGAATGTGATGTTTATTGTTCCGATGTAGCCCAGAAGATGGCAGAACCTACTACGCACAAGAAAACACGTGACGTGTAAATGTACATGTTTATTGTTCCGATTCAGTCCACAAGATGGCAGACCCTCTAACGCGCACGGTCCCTATACCCCTTAAAATTTTAAAAAAAATCTACAATGTTTATAATTTGTTTGATGTAATGTTTATGTGAAAAAGACGTCAGGCGAGCACCACTGGCGCGCATACAGCCAATTCAATCAAATGAAAATAAATAACATTCAATTTTGGAATGTTCGATTTGTCGAAACTTCTCGACGGTTAAGTTGAATAATTTTAAGGGTCCGTATCTTGAAATGCAATTTTCCCTTAGAGCCAAGTGCGAGTTGTTAAAGAAAGAAGTGGTTCTGTAGAGGTTTATTAAATAAAGAATGAGTTTTTGGAAAAAAAAACAGGTTTGGTACGAGCTTTTGTCGCTGACTGCACTTTTCTTACCACAGGCAAATAATACTCATCGATACAAGTCTAAAAAGCCTAAACAATTAGATTGCGTTGTTTCTTCTCAGAGTTCCTATGGCCATCCTGTCTCCATCATCAGATCAGCTCGATGGTATCATAAAATTGCATAATGACCCTTACATATGTATGCAAATTTTCAGCTCAATCGGAAATCGGGAAGTAGGTCAAATTTAGCTTCCAAGATTTTACTTAACGTAAAATAAATAAAATAAAAATTATTTTGATTTTTAGTTCCAAGACACTTATAAAACTACATTAGTAAAGTACCTTATAATTAACATGTTCCATAAAAATACTTATTACTTACGTCGTATGACATGAAGGTCGGTATGTCGGCGGAGAATATCCGAATCCCACCTCTCCGCTATCATTCCCAGGATGCTATTTGCGCTCCCCCTCATCCGCATCACCACAGGATGCCGTCTTCTTCCTTACTGTGACATTAAAGTCCTCTACACCGGCATCGGCAAACAAAAATAAAATATTACTTTGCTAATCCGCGAAAAGATAACCAGAGATGTGACTTATTTGAAATACTTTTATTTAAAATGCAAATACAAAATGCAAAATACCTATTTTGTATTTAAATACCTTTTAAAGAAAACTATTTTGTATTTTATTTCAAATAGTTTTTGGGACCTATTTTCAAAATACAAAATACTTTTTATTAGGTAAAGTAAGTAGGAGTTACAATATCTTCTGACGTTACAATCCTTGCAACTCTCACATTCTTTTATGGCGACCGCGGTCTGGCCTAGTGGGTAATGACCCTGCCTATGAAGCCGATGGTCCCGGTTTCAAATCCTGGTAAGGGCATTTATTTGTGGGATGAACACAGATATTTGTTCCCGAGTCATGGGTGTTTTCTATGTTTTTTTTTTTAAGTTTATTTAAAGTATTTGTATTTTGTATTTAAATACTTTTTATAAACTATTTTTCACATCTCTGAAGATAACGTGCTAGTCAATCAGTGCTAACACTTCTAACCCATTATACTTACTTGCGTATTTCACCACATCATCATGTCATTCAGTCGTCGGACTTTGGACCGTCAACATCTCCTGAGGATGCCTCAGTGGTGGATTGTTTTTTATTTTATTTTAATATTTTAATATATATATACAGCATTACAGTCGAGACCAAAGCACTGTACAATTCAGATTATATGATAGGATTACATACTAGGAAAAACAGATCACAATCATCTTTCGTCCATCACCTCGCAATACCGCAGACACATCTGATACACAGCCGTCCATCGACTTGCAAACATATCACAATCTGGTGCCCATGACAGAAGGGAGTTCAGCAGCCTTAGAGCCCGCACAGCAGGCGAGTTTTTATGTGCTACAGTGCGTGTAATTGGTTTTATTTATTTTTGCGGTGGGAGGGTGGTAATATTAATTGCACGTAATAATACGCAAATAAGTATAACGGGTTAGCACTGATTGATGACTACCACGTTATCTTTTCGCGGATTAGCAAAGTAATATTTTGTGTTTTAAATAATATGGATTTCCGCAAAGTAACTCCCGGTGCTATTCTTTACTTAAAATAAAGCCAAAGCAATAATAGTAATACATATATTTCACTACGGACCCCTGAAAAGACCTCAGATGGGTTCTACACGAAATGAATAAGTGTACGAATGAAATTTACATTCCCCGGCCCCTTACAACACTTACATGAATTTTCATCAGCTTGGAAAAGGAATATGAAACGATATCTTTTAACATGAAAAACGTTTAAAAAACTCTCTGACCAAGGTTTTTCGTAAGAAATCTTTTCTTTTAAAGTCATGTAAAAATGTAGTTTAATACGTCGTTCACCAAAATCGGGTATAAATCGAGGAGAGTATAGGTATTATACATATACCTTCTTCGATTTATCTTCTTCTTCTTCTCTGTCGTTTCGCTCTTGGCAGTGCGGTCGTGGATGCGTTGAGGTGTTGAGGTGCCCGCATCGGTATTAGAGGCGGATCCAACTCTTCGCACGATCTCCTGCTATCTCTCCCTGTTGGTAGACTGTCTGGCACGCGGTTTCCAACTGCGGATTTTATTTGGTCAGCCCAGTGCTTAGGTGACCTGCCGCACGATCTAATTCCCTACAGTCTTCCCTGTATGACCTGCTGGGTTATTCCCACTAGTTACCACCAAGTTGTTCCTAGTGGTAATCACTGGGTATTTTATTTATACTATACTATTTGTACTGTTTTTATTAGTACTGAAAAAATCCTAGTAGTCCTAGTGTCTCTCGTGGGATGTTGAATCGTCGGTTATTGTGCCGATAGTCGTTTCAGAATTTATACTCGTATTAATCTTTATAAAATTAAATAGTGCTCGCTAGTCTTAAAAGTATTGTTATATAAGTGTATCTCATGTAAGTCAATTTTGTAAATTCTTTATGAGATAATAAAAAGTCTTAAACCATAAGAGTCTCGACCAACACCTTGAGAGACTCTCGCTAGGTGGTTGGATCAAGGGTTAGATGCAGAAGGCGGTGATCTTGGACACGGCGCGGATAGTCCGGCGGTTCCTCTCTCTGCGGCCCTGACCACCGGCAGCTTGGGCCCTGCCCCGCTACTAACTCTCATATTCTTGTACTTCTTTATAACATTATTTTCAACCCCTCTACCCCTCTATATCTTAAAAAGCGTTTCAACTATCTTTCCTCAGTCCGCTGTGCGGAGAAGCATCGCCTTGCTCCACCACCTTCATCATCAAAATTTTATAGCTGTTGTTGTGTAGTTTTACGCTGTTAATTTATATAATTTCATGACGTATTGGTTGCGACTGTAATGTTATGGAAATATGTTTGAAATAAATAAATAAAATAAAATAGCAACTCTTTTTTTTTCGTGCTGTTCGGTTGCCATTAGACTTGCTAAATCCCTTCCCGTTTTCAAAAATCTTTTGAAGACTCATTACCTTTTGCTGCCTTAACTTGCCTTTATTTATGATTGTATAATATATAATGCATGTAAAGTGAAAAAGGGTACAAGTCTCTGGCAGCGCAGGTATAAAGGGGTGTACTTATGCCCTTATACACCTAAACTGCCAGAGACTTGTACCCTTTTTCACTAGGGCCACAGATATGTATATATGTATTTATTTTATTAGTATGCAGGTATGTATTATATTTTTTGCGTCTTCATTTTGTTGAATTATATGTATATCGGCACTACCCGTTCAATGTTGTAATAAGTTCATAGTTTCCTGCTACCCAAAGGTTGTCTGGAAGACATCGCTTCTTAGCGATAAGACCGCCTGTTGTTACCTAACTTTTAAGGGTTTTTTCATTTCCTGTCTATTTTTAACTGTATGGTGCACAATAAAGAATACTTACTTGTTTCGTACAAAAAAGTGTTTATAACTTAGTATATTATACGACGATTCAATTTAACAAATCGAAAAAGGTCTAAATTTATTTTATCAGTAAATCCAATCTCCTATTGCCATTTGAAAAGGCTCCCTTGACCTCTAGAAGTCTAATATCGACATGATTATGTCAAGCAAAGGCCACATATCGATATTGTTTTAGAAATTCAAGTCTTTTGCAACAGTCATTACAGACAATAGATGTTGTAGTACGCTCGACCCGAATTGTAATGTTGCAATATTGTGTCGCAATGTCTGATTGGTTTTAGCAATGTCATACGGTAATTTAGATTGCAATGGTTATGGTCGAATTGGTTGTTTTGAAGTACTTAGACAATATTATGATATTCTGTCTTTATATTGTATTAACTTGTAAAAGAGTCCTTGAGGCCTACTTGCGGAATTTTGAATTTTGAATACTACACGAAAACAAGTTGCTGCAAATTTTTCGTTTAGTGAGACACATGCTTTATCTTTTCATTTGCATATTTATTAACCCTTACGATACCTTTCGAGCTTTCTAATGAACTTAAACTCGATGTGCTTGTACTTTTCCATCCAGGAGTTCCGTTTGCTGGCTATCATCAGACCAGCTTCATATTAGCATATTGTCGCATTATAATCGGAATTAAGGGAGTACCTAAATATTCATCGTACATAAAAGTGACCTTTTCATAATCAAAAGCAGAAAAAATACATCTTGGTATCTTGTCGCAAAAAAACCCGTTATCAAAAGCATTATAGAAATATCGTGGTATTTTGTTGCAAAAATAACTGTTAATGACATTAGGGAAAATATTTTTACATAATTTGATGAATATTAACCATACCTACGTATGCCCCTACGTACGACTTTTTTAAGATTGTATTTTTTTTATTATTGTAAAAATTAGGAGCGAAAAACAGTTTAATTTTTTTTTAAATATCGAAAAAAATAAAAAGTAAGGGCATGGCCGTGGTCGATATTTAACAAATAGTGTCATAGTTATTTGTGTCCCAAGGGAGGAAAAGTAGGAAATTGCGTGCCGCGTGTAAAATTGTTACCCGAGCCGAAGGCGAGGGTGGTAAACACGCGAGAAGGAATATCCTACGTTTCCTCCCGTGGTGCGCATACTATTTTTCTGCTCGACGGAGGCGGAAAGCGGCAACTTCGTTTAGCGGGAGCAAAGATGACGCTTTCAACCCGGTGGGCAGAAAAAATATTTTCAAACATGTAAACATCCAGAGAGGAAAATGAGGACTACGTTTATATGAAAAAGAGAATTCGTGCGGGTCCACTTTCGTCATAAAGATATTATTATGTATTTATATCTGCTTTCAAACTAAATAAAAAGTTTGTTAGACAAACAGTGCTCATCGGATCATCACAATCACTTTCCAATTACCAAAGAAACAAAATCATGCCTTGTTACGGTAATCACGGCACTTTCTATCAATAGCTCTGTTTTGTTTAAGAGGGATAGCTTTGCGATCGTAACGAAATAACGGTACTTTTCCTATGAATTTCGATTTCGGGAGAAAACGGTTTCCACTAACAAAATCTTAACAAATCACTTTGATTTTGATGTCGATCGCGTAGGTGTCGATCGATAGGTGTCGTGAAGCTCGATTGCTCGCGAAGAATGATTAAGACACGTTTAAGATCTTGGAAAGATCGATAACTAAACGACATGTCAAAATTGACGTTTATTTCGATTCCGCTGTGATCCCAATAAGATCTATTTTCGATATTTCTAACGTCAAAGTGACATTGGTTGCCCGAATCGAGCTGCTTCTGTCAATTACACGACATGCAAACGATATCTAAATGAGAACTTATCTAAACTAGAATCTATCGTTATCGTGCATTCTTCGAATCGGGTCGTTATTTTTTTTTGTGTTGCAAATTTTGAAAAAAGGTAAACCTATAAACAGATGTCTATAACATTCTAAAAATCATGGAGGATATTGTGTGGGGATCCACAACGCCAATGACCTTCGATCTGAATCCCTTAGTTTTCTAATGTTTTTTGTAACTTATCATATTAACAGCAACGGCTATATGCAGTATTAGTGTCACATATTTCCTTCAAAGTTTCGTCTTCGAGATATTTGGCATCAAAGTTGAAAAAAACTGGCTCACTGGCCATAAACTTTTGTGTTAATTAATTTCAAATTAAAATCTCTGACCAGTTTTTAGAAACGTCGAAGACGAACCCAAATGTGTAGATTTCGTACATGCAAAATCCTTCACAGCAATCGAGTACCGAAAAAAGTATTTTTTTAGACCATGTTTCAAAAAAATATAAAAAAATAAGTGTTCATTTCTTTCAAAATCCGGCAAACCAGAATGGAGAATATTTTGTTATAATATTCAACATGTCAAATACCCAATCGTTGAATGAGAGACCCGCCTTAACAACTACTTACTATGTTTCTATGTTCCTATCGACATAATGTTCTTGTTTGACAGACGAGGTTATGCTCTGATAATGATCTGACATTGCATAACTTTGCTCGGCTGGGTCGAAAGTGTTTCCTTTGATATGTAATTTGTGGTAGGATTTGTAACAACAAACCTGAGTCAACACCAGACAGCAAACATGTTTATGAGGAAAGGGGACGGCCGTTTCTTCATACAAATATTTTTGGATAATTGATGTATGTACCACGCTACGCTCCAATAATAGACTATTTAAAACATAGAACTGTACAGACACACGCACGCGCAAACGCGCGCACGTACACACACACACACACACACACGTCAGCCGTTTTTCTTTTCTTTATATAATAATTAGATTTTTTACATTGTCATTTTCTATCTTAGTATTATTATTGTGTTTTCACTTCTTCTTAAAGTACCTGTTCACAAAACAACCTGTACCAATTTCTCCGGAGGAATCACTGAATCCTGAGTCACAGGCTTTGTCCTAGTTCCGGAAACAGAGGCTCAATCCTAATGGAACTGTTACAAACCTAAAATAAGTTTATTTTGTAATTTAATGTAAGCCTCATATTTTGTATTAGGTTTCAAGTAAATAAAGATTTATTTATTTATTACTAAGTTGAAATGGGACTGGGCTGGTCATGTCTGTCGAATGCCGGACGACTTGTGGGCCAAGATAACCATTGAGTTGAGCCCCAAGTGGTCTAACCGAGGAGCCGGTAGACCTCGTCGGCGATGGCGGGATAACTTGGACTCCTTCTTGAGAGCCGAATGGAAAAAAGAGGGGGGAGGTCTGTGCCCAGCAGTGGGACACAGTCGGCTCTGAATTATATAATAGTATAAATTCATGTAGATGCTTGCTATCAGGCGGGCCGTATGCTTGTTTGCCACAGTCGTGGTATAAAAAAAAATGTAGATCATAGTCCAAAGTTTCAGTGTAACATTTATTTACCTTGGACGCTACTGGCTTAATATAGATAAAGTTTATCTGTATGACTATACGTTTGTTTGTCCATATGTCATCTATAGCGACTTTCCGAGAAAATCTATGTTGACAGACGTCTGTAACGCTTCTTGGCAACGAACTCATTCTCGAAATTAGTTTAGGTCAGAAGCCGTAGATAACATGACATTCGTATAGCGCCTAAGGCCAAAAATACGAGTAAAAAGTTTTTGGCAAAACTGTAATTTTTTGTACAAGCTTTTATCGCTGACTACTTTTCTTCCCACAGCCAACTAAGACTCATCGAGACAATTTTAAAAACTCCAAACACTTAGGTTGCGTTGTTTTATCGCAGAGTTTCTATTGTTACCACCTGTCTCCATCATCAGATCAGCTCGATGGTACCATAATATTGCATTGTCACCCGACTTACATTTGTATGCATATTTTCAGCTTCATCGGAAACCGGGAAGTGGGTCAAATTTAACTTGCAGTATTTCACCCGTACAAACATACGTATACTTAGTTACATTGCAAGTTAAATAAAAGCTTATACTTAATCATAATAATAATAATAAAGTAACAAGATGATAAAAAGTCAAAACGTAATTCTTTTTGATTCTCAAGTTCAGATAAAAGACAACAAAATAAACTAAGACCTACCAGCTAATAAAATCACCGTACACTGTCTTGTACCAACCGTACAATTTGAGTCGCATTTAAAGCTCTAAAAGGACCAACTTGAGTGGACTGAACCCATAATTTTAAATGAATGCATATCGTAAATAGATCGAATAACTAAAACTCGAATTGGCCAATAGGATCTAGATCGGATGTCGATAGCAGTCAATCATAATTATGTAACAACAATCCTTGTTCGGGCTTAATGATTAAAGCCGGTTTACACTCTCGCCTAGATTACTGCAGCTGTCTGTATAGTACGTAGAGATGCCACGAATATTCGGCTGCTATTCGGCATTCGGTCTATTATGCCGAATATTCGGTATTCGGCCGAATACCAACCCGAAATCGCGAAAAAAATTTGGCTGTTTCATACATTTTGCTGGTCTGATGTTGAAATTTCCTGTGGGAGTAAATTTTTTTTTTCACGATTTCGGGGTTGGTCCCGTACTAAATGTAATGAAATGTGTTTGAAATGAAAATAAAAGTTGCTCAGTTTGACCTAAACGTTAACGGGTCTCTTTCTTTGACTTTCGATCTGTTACATACATATTTCATATTTAAAATGCATTCTAGGGAAATTAATTTAAATGATATTTTGTTGCTTACTTTTTGCTTCCAAATTATTTTATTTCATTAAGTATTATACAAATGGCGCAAGCATATGTTTGATCTGTCAACCCAATGTAAATTTTCTTTTTTTTTATGGCCATGATGGCTTTAAGCCAAAACCTCACAGAACAGAACTAGAGACAGGTAAAACCCCTACACCTATATGGTGGGATAATTTGCTGGCTATGGACGAGGTCTTGGTGGCTCAGATGGCAGAACGCTTGAGCTATTATTATTATTTATTTATTATTATTTGTAACTTCACTTCGACAAATTTCCATAGGTACTCCGAAGGGTTAAAATAAAATCACAAAATAGTTCTCTCCAACATTTATTGGTCGAAAAATAAATTAAAAACTTTGGATTTCAACAGAGGCCCAAATCGTACAAATAAATACTACAGGGTCTATCTTAGTTAAACAACATATGTACAGCTCTTAATATACTTAGTAGGTACAGTTAGGTTACCCCCCTTTTCCCCCTATTTTACAATTTCATAGTCTTAACCAATGAGTAACTTAATACTTAAGACAGAGGCATTTTTTTTTTCGAAAATGACGTAAAGGACATTGTGTCGAAATAAAAAATTGTGCAGCTGTGCAATTTGTTGCAAAATACAAATACCTTATTAAAGCGGTTTTGTTTATTTATTAAGATTGCAAAGTGCACTAAGAAGTATTTTCTAAAATAATTAAATTAGTGTGTCCTGTACACATTTTTAAAACATAAACACGTCTGAGTATGTTTCTAATAGTGATTTCATTAATTTATTTTTATTGCACAAAATAGGTACATATTAAAGAATATTGAAGTGCATTGAAATATTATTGATTCTAACAGCATCGCAGATAAATTATAGATGTAATTACCATATAACCGCTTAAATATATGTAAATTGTAGACTCTTTATGACCCTTAGGTAGGTGAAATTCGAACCATGTATATTGTGTACAGAATTCACTTATAACAAAATGCAACCTAAAACATAAATCAATTTCATTGGTCATTTCATTTGTAGTAAACCCATTTTATTTTAAATCGCATACATTTATCGATCCTTCAGTGCCATAACTGTCATATGAAATCAATAAAAATGGAATACAAATAAAAAAATGAATACTTTTTTCTTCTATTGGGATCGATAAAGCTCTTGATTCTAAGTAGAAATAACATAAATATGCCCAAAAATAATAATTAAATGTAAAACTTTATATAAAAGGTCCCTTACATATACTTGGGGCAAAGTTACAAATTCTGACCCAGTTAGGTTACATAGTAAATGTAGTCAGAGTACTTTAGATAACTGGACATTAGAGTCACAAACGGTAACAGAAAATGCATTCGGAGCATTTTATTGGCGATAAAATACCGCCATTTTATTCTCTGTAAGCTTTTAGTAGCCTGCGTTATTTGGTTTTAGATAAAGCATCTTCTCTTTTTAACTTTTATGTGTAAAAGAGATTGATAATTGGTAGTTTCCACAGGTACAGTACCCGGCGATAAATATTGCACGTCGGAATTTCGTAGAGCGTTATCTCTTTCTTTCTCTTTGTGTCCCATATTCTTTCTTAAGAATGCGGTGCTATGCGACGCAAGCGCCAACCGCCATAAGGTACCTTTACCCGTGGAACGTCACATTTATATGTATTATACAATGGGATCGCTCATGCTCAATAAAAGTGATAATTTCATCTTTACCCAGACAAATAATGAATCAGATATACAAATGAATACCTATAAGCAAGACAAAGTTGACAATTGAAAGCAAATTTTCAGCAATTTATCCATCAATTATATCCATTTTTATCACAAGTGTTTCCTGTCATATATTTTAAACAAATTATATAAAGTATACAAAGATCATCAAGCATTTGATATACACAAAAGCATTTCATCCTGTTATACAAAACATTATTATGTATTATATATTGCAAAATTAGTTATTATTACATACGCATTCATTGTTTAAATTGTAATAGTCTAATTATAATATCAAATAGCTCATTCCTAACAATATTATGTACTTTAAAGTATATAGCATTTATCAGTTTATTATTAATAGTTAAAGATAATAGCTATTTACCTTACAGTACGTTTAGGTCCTTAAAGTTTCACAAGTTATTCCAATTATTAATACAATTTTATACAGATTTTTATATACAGTAAAATGCGCTGTCTTAAGTATTATAAAATTATATTTGATTATGGCCGCGTTTTTTATAGCAAATACCTGATACAGCTGCAAAAAATATATTTAACGCTATACTGCTGCCTACCTAAGTACGATAATGTTGGGACGCCGTTGTCAGTAATTGTCCTTTATATAGTACAAAAGCTAATTTGGCAACTTTGCCCGCCTTTACTTTTCTTTGATATTCAAGTAATGTTGATCTTTTTTACAAAGTTTTATAACAAACAGGCAAAAATGCAATATTATAGTACAAATTTAACTTGACAACTTTGCCCGCCTTTGCTACTCTTTGTTATTCATGTTGATCTTTTTTTACAAAGTTTTATAACAAACAGGCAAAATTGTAATATTAACTACAATATCAGAGATATTAAATTAAAATATTTCCAAACAGGACATATTTAGTTACAAAAAATTGCAAATTGGATCAACATTATTTTCGTTTTCTTGTTTCTGACCACTCTGTCAGGCTTCTATTTTTGTCTTTTATCAAATAAATAAAAAAAGTAGAGTGTTATTTTACATATTTTTAGCTGTAGATTATAATTTACATGAGAAAAATTAAAAACAAAATTTCAACTCATACAGAAAGCTCCACTCTGTCACATTTACTGGAAAAGACAAGGCAATGAAAAGAATTGTGACCCAAATTCAAATTTGCACAATAAAAACTATTTTCTATTACATTCTGAAAGTAAAATCATCTGCAGAGATAGTTACCCTACAGTCAAACTTCTATGCAGAGGGGGTCAACTATCTCTGCAGTAAAAGTCATGTCAGGAAGCTGTTTTTTAATATTTTTTTACAGAAAGATTTCATCATAAACCATACATTTGTGACAGTCAAAAACAAAAGGTACCTTATGGCGGTCGGCGCTTACACCATTCTTAGCGTTTCGCCAATACTAATGCCATAAAGTCCCTTTTGATTTGGACTGCCACAATTGTTCACAAAACTTTCTAATTAAAAAAAACCTAATGACAACGACATCCACAACTTTAATCCAATTTTAAATATCCAACATTTTTATTAGGAAAATGTGAAAAATCTTTTTTTATTATTTTAGGATAGTATCAACCGTTGTAGTAATATAAGATAGTGCCGAGCTTAATATTAATATTAGTTTATATAAAAATACCTTTAGAACATTTGAAAGAGGTAGCTCATGCTAGTATAAGTCTAATTTTTGCACTAACTCACAAATTAAGTACGTAATATTAAAGCAGAATTAAGTAGGACAAAAAGACTCATAAACATTATTATTTTATATAGGAAAAGATACCTGCGGCCTCATAATAGGAAAATTCAATATCGATACTATGTCTGTCCCATTTGTACACGTAGCTTTTGGAATGCGTGAGAAAAGGAGCCCACTAAGCATCGAAAAATATATGCCTTATGTGTATCATTCAAGCATACAGATGCGATTATTTAAAAAGGTTTTAATATTGAAAATGCGGTACATTTTCTGAGAAAAGACAAATTATGATCTTAGTAAAAATGAGACGATGGTATCATACAAAATTGCTGTAAAGGACATATAGAATGTCAATTAAAACAATTAAGTCGGTAACGTAATTTTCAACGTATATGAGTCAAACACAATAAAATAAACCACTTAAAATGAAATAATTGTACTATTTTAGCCATTGCTATTAGCACCAATGCGAATATATAAAACGGTTTCAATTGGAAATAACTAATTTGAAATTAAATTTAAATAAATACATTTTTATTATATACAGAAATATTCAGTCCTGAATCACAAAAAAATACAATAACTACCAAAAAAATTGTGAGGGTTTATTTATAGGAACTATTTTATTAAGGATTTATTTGATTGAAATAGTTTACACTAGCAACCATAAAATGGTCAATTTTAGTTATAAATGGTCAAATATGTCCCCCTTTATAATTTTATGCGTAAAATAAAAAATCTAAAGAGATATAGAACCAAAGGAATATGTATAATCTGAAGTTATATGGCAAAATACGACGTTATGTCGTAAAATATCAGACTATAAAATTACTCCTCGAGGGACACATATAGCCTACATTTATTACCTTTAAATCGATTGCTGTAAAGAACATTAAAATGTCCTTTACGTCAATCGAATAAAGAAACCGATAAAAATAATAATAAATACCAATTCACATAAAAACGCAAAGCATTTGCTTTAAACCTATTAAGAATATTCTGTTCATAATTCAGGACTGAAATGCTAGAATATAAAATATAAACCTGGATGGACTTTTTAGTAAACAATTTCACTCAGCAGAATACGGTAATTATAAAAAATGGAATGGGATCATATAAATATTAATAACAACCGCCACTGAGCAAATTAACCATTTCATTGGCTCTGTTTTATGGAGCTAGACTTTTGATGACCTTCATAAAGTACAGGATTAATTTAAACGTTTAATTATATATTTTCACAACGTTTTATTGAGACAAAAACTAAGTAATTGCTTAGGGTCGAACCAAGATAAGTTGGCAGCCATTTTGATAGCCCAGACGTTGCACGGGTTATTTTAAACGTCAAATTTATATGAAATTGTGACGTTTACTTGACACTTGCACCGTCTGGGCTATTAAAATCGCTGCTAAATTATCTTGGTCTGTCTTTATAAATGTATTAATACGCGTAAAGTTTGTCAAAGTTATTTTATAAAAACGGATTTTTTAAAGTTTTGGTAGTTATTTAATGCAAATGTTATTATTATATTATTATTATTTATTTATTATTAAATTTCACGCACTATTCTTTACATCTGAAATTTAAATATGTTTATATCATTTAGCTACATATTAGCTAGTAAAATAGTTTAATGTTGTCTATGTTTTCAATATTACACGAGTCTTATTATTAAATTATATGTAGAAACGGGACTTAATCGCGTATTCAATCGGTGCTAATCTTAAGCGGGGCTAGATGTTGATGTCAACTTTAGCCAGTCTTCTCCGAGACCAAGGGGACAACGCCGTCCTCGAAACGTCGGAGGTAAATTTAAAACTTAATACGCGAAAGTTAAATCAGTATATTACATGAGTCTATTGACCTACTAGGTGTAAGTCAAAATTAAATCCAAATATCAACCATAAAGTCTTAACATCTGTTAGTTACGACAAAATAAAAATATCGAGGAAATAAAATGTTTATAGCTTACAAATTACAAAGACATAGACATGATTCAACATGTGGTGTTAGAATTCAATCAAAATATTTGATGTCAGCTGCATGACACATTGCGGCTGGCCACAAATTATTAATGTTGAAAGCTATAAATAATTAAACGTCACTTACGATGTTTTATTGTATGATTTATGGGTTTCCCGTTTAGAGCGTATGCATGCATGTTTATATTAAAAAATATGTTATCAACATGATATTAATCTCGGTGTCTTTCTTGCACTTGATGCAAAAGAGATGCTCTGAATCAATGTTTGTGTTGGTATCATATTTATAAAATCTGGATATGCCACTTTAACTTTTTTTATTTTCATTCATGTGTTTGTAATTATGTTACAGGTTGATTTGAACTGCGTGTGAATGTTTTATTTTGATTATTTGCTGATTAAACTTTAATGAGATCGCTATTTAGCGATAAAACCGAGTTTTATTTTACGTCTCTGTAAATACTTGTTTTTTATGTTTCCTTATTATTTTATGGTAATTCCTGTTTATTAATGTAATAATTGAAAACATGATATTTTACATTTCAGATAAATCGATTTACCAAGATCTGATTTCATCGATTCTTATTCAAAAGAGAAAAAAATACGTTGCTAATAATTATGTACTTTACAAAGGTCATATGTGAAAGTGAAACTCCAAAAACCACCAATAAAATTAGGCACGTTTATAGGAGTAACTCTTCTATCTTACATTACTTAAACGGTTTCATCAATTCATATAAATATTCATGTCAAATTAAATGACAAACTATTTTAGGTTATCTGTAGGTCATTTCCAAACAGGAGCTGATTTATTTTATTTTAATTGCTTGTGTCATTTGATAAGTACAAAATCTGTTTGTTACTTACATTATATAGTTCAAGAGAAAATGGAGTTTATACAGTTGAAGTAAAGTTTAAATTTGCGTGTACAATGTCATTGTGATAACTTGACATTCGTCATGGTCAGACGGCTAATTGATAAGCTTCTGTGAAATGAGACCAATGAAGTGGCGCTTGTTACATATTAAATCGTTAAAATCATTATTAATTGTTAATTGGAAAAAGTTATTATTGCACAATAATTGTTTTATTACAGGTGTGAATCCACACATTACAGTTGTGGATTACTTAGATTCAAGATTATATCGGCGTACAGTTATGTAATTTTTTTTTTACATGGATGAACCAAATCGTACCTATTAATAATTGAGCGTTTCCTTTTTTGCCACTTTTTTGTGACCTTTTTTGCCACTTTTTTATGTGACCTTTTTTGCCACTTTTGTATTATATACGTATTAGAAATAGCCCTTTTCTTCCTTATAGGAGAAAATAAGTGTCCTAAAATTTCCATACATTGATCAAACTTTTCTTTTTGTTACCGCCATACTCAGTATATGGGGAAATGGTAACACAATAGGAAAAATAACTGGGACATTTTTATACCATTAGGATCGAAAGAGCTCGTGACTCTGAGTAGAAAAAACACAAAATTGATGAAGAAAAATAAGTGGCATTTTTTAAGGAACGCTCAATTATTATAAATAAGGAAAACATTGTCAAATTAGTGTTTTTGTGACGAGATACAAATAATACACGTTCCACTTTTCTTGATGGTACCCTAAATGATTTTCAATATTTCACTTTAACCGAGTTCAAATTATAAAAATATCAAAACCATGCGCATCACAGCAAGTATTGTGCAAATCCTAATTTAGAAATTTATACTCTGTAATTATCTGTAGGTATTTAAATAAAAGTAAACAAACAATTTGTACATTTTCGGGTAGTTATAACATTTATTGGTTAACCAACCAAATACAAAACCGCCTGGATTTGTCACTGAACGACCCGACTTTAACCTACATTATTTGATCATGTAATGTTTTCATCTACCCTCAACTGGCTTAAGGAGCCATATGAGGGTAGATTTTATTTACTTTTATTTAAATACCTAAAGATACAGAGCATAGACATAATTTATGTTGCAATCACTGTATAAACCATAACTCTTATTCTCTCCGAACTATATTATATTAAAAACTTGTTCCGTATATCTCATTATGTTCTATATGAAGAACATAAATTAGTCTCCCGCTCTGTTCGGAAATAACCTACATAATTATTTAATTATTATGCCTTTTTTAAACCTAGCGGACTGATTTTCAATAGAGATTCAAAATGAGGTCTTTTTAATTAGGCAATTATTTAAAATCTAAGTACACAGCACAACTAATCAAAAACTAAGATGAGAGAGATTACTATAAAAATGCATGCTGTTGGATTTTAAACTATACTTATACCCATGTTAATATAACTTAAACGCCATTATAGATATGAAATATTAACTTCAAGTCATATGTACATAACTTTTAACGAGTTTGCAACTTAAATGCATTATTTTAAATTAATTATTAGGCCATAGTGATGTGTCGTTTCCACGCAAAAATGTCCACTTTGTCTCTTGCCACAAAAATACTTTTACCGGTTATACGTATACAAGGAAATCTTATAGTAAGCGACAGAGTGGGACCTTTGACTAGACTTCGACACATGAAGAAAATCGTTATAATTATTTTAATCGATGACATATTTCAGTAAAATTAAATGTCGTTTAATTTAGGCCGAACTTGAGAATAGTATTCGTATCTGATTTACTGACAAAATCGTTTATGAATTATGGTTAATCACACATATTATTTTGATTTGTTCATTAGACATAAAATATTTACTCTATTTCACTTTCAGCAAATATCCTCTACTTTTACTACGTCGATGGGAAACAACATTCCGCCCCCCTGATAGTAGAGAGTCATCGTAACCTATGAATGCGCGTTACCCTTTAAAAACGAGCAATGTTTAAAAACAAACTGAATAATCGCAACATTTACCGTGTCAACTCAATAAGATCATAAGTAAATATAAAAAATATATGATAATGATTCACACCAGTTTAGACCAAATTTAATAACATATGTCATAGTTATCCAGCGTGAAATCTACAAAACTAATCTCACTTAAATTCACATCAACAATTTAGTTGCAATTGTTATAGTTTTTGTTCACATAAAGTGGTTTTGTTTGTAACGCAATTATTTCAATTTGCAACAAACCTTTGTGGTTATTTTATATTTTTTTTAACAAACGGTTATTTTATATTTTTATTCTATTCCTTGTATTTTTTTTTATTGAGTACTCAAATTTCATTACCATATTAAAAGGTGAATTTTATTTCATGTAAAGAAATCGTGTTACTTATGTCTCTTAACTTGCCATAACTGGTTCAAGCAAGTATATAATATGCATAAAAACCGAAGATAAAAAGTTGTACCGTTTCGATGAACCGTGAAGTTATTAACTTACTAACAAAAACTTCTTTGTGTTCGGTCATAAGCCAAAACATGAATCATGATCGTTTGTATAAGAACAATGTATGTTTTACAGCACGTTATATGTTAAAACACAATTGGCGTATACGAGTATGCCAAAATATGAAATGTCCCTTACGCCACAATCGTCACGTTTGAATCAAATTACAAAAAGACGTAAAAAGCTATCGGAAATTCTATTTTTAAACTTCTCCGGTCCACATCCCGCGAAAATAATATGAAGCCGTCATACATTTATCACGGTTTGAATTCTTTGATGTCACATTTAACTCTTAACCACCATTTCTTAAGAAAATGACTTCTGAAAAATAACCTATGTCTCCGGACATATTATAAATGAAAACTGACATATTTAATTTAACATGAATAATGGGATAATCTATTTTCTGGAGTTACAACATTTTTGAGTGAAATATTGCGTGAATTTAGATGTTATCTTTATTGTAATTTGACAAGGTGTCAAAGGTTTTAAGACGTTGTTTAACAAACTCATCAAATTGCGATTATAAGGACTAAAATTTTGTCAGTAATTGTATAATCTTTAATTTAGCTAGTTAATTGTTTAATACGTGCATGTTGTTTCTCTCAGAGCAAGAATTGTATTATCTATAACTGGAAACTGCTCAGGCTGTTGTATTAACTTAATTTGTTAAATTGTATGTGTAATTATATGCTGTTTGTTTCCCTTTGCAATAAAAATAGTTGTATTTTCTCAAAATTAAAGCACCCTTAAAAAAAACAATTTCTTAAGACTAAGATGTTTTCAAAGGCGGCGCTAGGCGTGGGCGACGTGGGCCATAGCCTACGGCCTCGCGGTCCGAGGGGCCTCGCGCCTCAAATACATATAACTGGGAAGCAACGTAAAAAGTTATTCGTTATTTCTTGCGCCACCAGAGGGCCTTGCTAATTGTACCTTGCCCACACCAAATTTTTGTCCTGCCCCGCCACTAATGTCTTGAGTAGGAGTCGTTTATTAGTGTCAATAAAAATCAAATTTCAGTTAAATATACCCAACAGTCATTTCGTAAGACTCAAGTCAGGAATTTTGGCCAAAACAAACGAACGTGAGTATTCATCTCACAGAAGCATTTAAAAGCGATTAAGGCGTTTATTTTAAACCAAGAAGCTCATACATCATCAGTAAATTGCACTTTTTATTATTAATCACCAAAATATAAATCCAAGGTTTAAAACTTGGTTAAAATTATAACCGGCAGGTTAGTCATTATCCCTTCTCAATCCTTCGTTGGGGAACAAAAATAGCCAAAACTCTAAACAAATGCCCGCTTGAGACATCTGGACTGGAAGGATGGAAGTTTATGTAAACTTTCTTTACAATTTGGAAATTTAGTGACATAAACAACGTCTTAACGAGTAATCATGATCCATTTTTCGATCTTTGCTTAGCATATTGAATTTTTGGGGCGAAAATTGATAAATATTTCTCTACATTTTTCAATTAAGGCAATGGATTATGTTGGTTTTGAGAATGTTAAAAATGATTGGAAACTTTTCATGGAATATTCAAGTAAGACAATCAATAATAGCATTAATATATCTTTAGAATATAAGTAGTAAGTAATATAGAGTCGAACCAAGATAATTTGCAAGGACCAAGTGTGAAAATGTCATCAAAATGATAAATTTCTATAAAAATATGACAGTATGATGATCCTTCACACTTGGACCCGTTTAATTTAAAGCAAAGTTCGCTTAGACGGACTCACCTTGTTCTTTTTACATTCGTCTGTCAAATTATTAAATATATCAAGACCGCCGTCTTATTTGTCATTAATTTATGTTCGTCAATTTGTTACATTTAGTTTTCTTCCTTTATTAAATCTAAGGGTGACCTTTAGACTAAAATTCCAGAGCTTTTGTTCGCATAAAATAAATCTTGTTTATCCTATCCTTTTGAAATTTCACGATCACACAGAAATTTAAATGGCGTAAAGGACAGTCTTGGGGATAGCAGTTACGCCATTTAGCTCAACTACATTTTTGTTTAGTTTGAAATAAAAATAGATCCACTCAGAAGGTAAGCAAGCTTAATAGCCTGGGGCCATAAAAGAACATTAATTCTGTGTTTAGAACACAATGCATTAAGACAATGTCAGCGCTCAGTTTGTTTTAACAAATTTGACGGTTTTGCTTTGGCTTTTACGATCTTAAAATGTCTGTTACGTCAATTTGACATATGAGATGAGATTATAAAATAATAAAGTAAGCAATAGACGTAGGAATGTAAAGCTGAATAGCGCTTTCAGAATAACGGAGCGAAGTTTTCAGAAATTTAATAGGTATGAATAATTTCAAATTACATGAATCATAACGATACAAAGAAAAAATCATTGTTATGTTTTCCTTTGTAGTTTGCTTGTGCCTAAATACCGACATGATAAGCATACTTATAATTTATAACTGTTTAAAAACATTTTTATATTGTATTATTTGAGTTAGTAAAACGCGTTTCATGGTTATTCTCATCACTCTATGTGTCATAAACCTTGTGTATTATTAACGTAAGTATCTATTAAATCTCTCCATGTTGAAACAGTGCATCAAATTAATCACATATAATTTCATAAAACGTTTTTAACGAATGTGTCATCACTGACACAACAATTCTTCAATCGTATGCGCCTAATTTGACTATTTACAACATTTTGCTTATTAAAGTTTTATTGTACGTAAGTAAAGCCAAGACTAATAAACACAAGACTAATAAAATAATCTCAAGACACTAAAGTATAGGCTTCTTCAAAATAGGATTGACAACGCAAATGATACACCCATAGTTGCAAGCGTCCATAAGCTACATACACCGTACACATCAGGCTGGGAGTATATTTATTTGCCACAATAATAGTAAAAATACGTCACATGTGTTATGTATAGTTGATTACTTATTACAATATTATATGTGCAATAAAGTGACATACATACATATATACATACAATATTAATTGTTCTCTATACCAGTGTGGCCTGTAACACGAGCAAAAAAATTAAACTGTAGACTGTTCTCCTCAAACTGACCAACATTTGTTCAGCAACTTTTAAAAATAAACTTTTATTTTGATTTTTAGAACACTTTAAACTTTATTCTAGAAGACGCAATGTAATCAACGACAATGACACTGATAACAGCGTATATTGAAAGTGATTTTTAATTTGTATGAAAAATAGAAAGTCAAAAGAAAACATAATATTAAAAAATCACTGAACAAATGTTGGTAAGTTTGAGGAGAACAGTCTACGGCTAAAATTGCTCGTGTTACAGGTCACAGCCGGTATAACGAAAACTATCTATAGCGTAAAATAACATTCGGTCCCTTCAGTGTCGCTATATAGTTTTACACTATACATATAAAAAACAAAATTAAAGACACAAAACGCTTGTAAAATGATTTGCTAATTTCTTTTTAGATCTCAAGCAATTACGTCTTTTTATACTCGGGTTTGAACGGATTTTATTATGCCAATTTAAAAACAATATGGCCGATAGTAATTGGATACTCCTGTTCCATTTCATTTAGATGTTCCATTTTAACTTTTACTTTTAAATGAGAGTAATAAAACTAAAAATGCTGGGTTATTCGTAAATTTCTTGGACGTTTCTACCTGCTCCTATAAATTGTTACCATTCCTAACCTATCTTTTGTGAATGGGTCAAAAAAGGGCCCGTAGGACCATTTATCTTTGTCTGTCAGTTTTGCTGTCTCATATTGTTGAATTGATTATATAGGGATCAATAAATTATATTAACTGCCTCTCGAGAATATCTTTGAGATGTGAAATAGTTCATTAATGTAGACTTGTTTCTTACAAATTCAAAAAGGAGATAGGTATGGGCACGAGGGTTAAAGTCACGCACAAAACAATAAAATCATGTTGAGTTAGACCAAGCTAAGTTGGCAGCGATTTTGAAAGTGTTATTTAAACGTCATAATTTGATAGAAGCTTGACGTTTAAAGCTCTCCTGTATAAGAGTGATTTTCGATTTAATCTTTTTCTTCTTCCTCGCATTTTGCCACGGCTCATGGGAGCCTGGGGTCCGCTTGACAACTAATCCCAAGATTTGGCGTAGGCACTAGTTTTTACGAAAGCGACTGCCATCTGACGTCCCAACCCAGGGTAAACTAGGCCTTGTTGGGATAAGTCCAGTTTCCTCACGATGTTTTCCTTCACCGAAAAGCGACTGGTAAATATCAAATGATATTTCGTACATAAGTTCCGAAAAACTCATTGGTACGAGCCGGGGTTTGAACTCGCGACCTCAATTTAATGATTTTCAAGCAGGGACTGAAAAGGTACCCTTAAAAACGGTTTTGACCGGTCTTTTTAAAGGGTACCCGACCGTTAAACTAGCATTTCGGTACCGATATCAACGCTTTGGGTATCCAAATAAGCTTCCGACCAAACGGTACCGTTAAATAAAAGTACCTTTAAAACCATTTTGAAACGGTACCCGACCGCTGAAATAGCATTACGGAAGCGGTATCAATACTTTAGGTATCCAAACAAGCTTCCGTTCAAACGGTACCCTTAGACTTTAAAACAATTTTGAAAGGGTACCCGACCGTTAAAATAGCATTCCGGAAGCGATATCAATACTTTGGGTATCCAAACAAGCTTCCGTCCAAACGTTACCCTTAAGTAAAAGTATCTTGCCACGCGATCGGATACCCCAATACAAACCGGTCACTCAATTTGAATGATCGTCCGCCATCTTGGATTTGGGCATTTAAGCTCAGATTCAAATGTAAATCGATATCTGAGGATCCCAGAGGACCTTTATTATGATTCCGAGGTCAATTTTTTAGAAAACGCACGCCATTTTAAATTTCGGCATTTAAGCTCAGATTGAGATGAAAATCGATATCTGAGGATCCCAGAGGACCTTTATAATGATTCCGAGGTCAAATTTTTAGAAAACGCACGCCATTTTAAATTTCGGCATTTAAGCTCAGATTGAGATGAAAATCGATATCTGAGGATCCCAGAGGACCTTTATTATGATTCTGGGGTCAAATTTTTAGAAAACGCACGCCATTTTTGTTTTCGGCATTTAAGCTCAGATTGAGATGAAAATCGATATCTGAGGATCCCAGAGGACCTTTATTATGATTCCGAGGTCATTTTTGTAGAAAACGCACGCCATTTTAAATTTCGGCATTTAAGCTCAGATTGAGATGAAAATCGATATCTGAGGATCCCAGAGGACCTTTATAATGATTCCGAGGTCAAATTTTTAGAAAACGCACGCCATTTTAAATTTCGGCATTTAAGCTCAGATTGAGATGAAAATCGATATCTGAGGATCCCAGAGGACCGTTATTATGATTCCGAGGTCAAATTATTAGAAAACGCACGCCATTTTTGATTTCGGCATTTAAGCTCAGATTGAGATGAAAATCGATATCTGAGGATCCCTGAGGACCTTTATTATGATTCTGAAGTCAAATTTTTAGAAAACGCACGCCATTTTTGTTTTCGGCATTTAAGCTCAGATTGAGATGAAAATCGATATCTGAGGATCCCAGAGGACCTTTATTATGATTCTGAGGTCAAATTTTTAGAAAACGCACGCCATTTTTGTTTTCGGCATTTAAGCTCAGATTGAGATGAAAATCGATATCTGAGGATCCCAGAGGACCTTTATTATGATTCCGAGGTCAAATTTTTAGAAAACGCACGCCATTTTTGTTTTCGGCATTTAAGCTCAGATTGAGATGAAAATCGATATCTGAGGATCCCAGAGGACCTTTATTATGATTCTGAGCTCAAATTTTTAGAAAACGCACGCCATTTTTGTTTTCGGCATTTAAGCTCAGATTGAGATGAAAATCGATATCTGAGGATCCCAGAGGACCTTTATTATGATTCTGAGGTCAAATTTTTAGAAAACGCACGCCATTTTAAATTTCGGCATTTAAGCTCAGATTGAGATGAAAATCGATATCTGAGGATCCCAGAGGACCTTTATAATGATTCCGATTCCGAGGTCAAATTTTTAGAAAACGCACGCCATTTTAAATTTCGGCATTTAAGCTCAGATTGAGATGAAAATCGATATCTGAGGATCCCAGAGGACCTTTATTATGATTCTGAGGTCAAATTTTTAGAAAACGCACGCCATTTTTGTTTTCGGCATTTAAGCTCAGATTGAGATGAAAATCGATATCTGAGGATCCCAGAGGACCTTTATTATGATTCCGAGGTCAAATTTTTAGAAAACGTACGCCATTTTAAATTTCGGCATTTAAGCTCAGATTGAGATGAAAATCGATATCTGAGGATCCCAGAGGACCTTTATTATGATTCTGAGGTCAAATTTTTAGAAAACGCACGCCATTTTTGATTTTGGCATTTAAGCTCAGATTGAGATGAAAATCGATATCTGAGGATCCCAGAGGACCTTTATTATGATTCCGAGGTCAAATTTTTTGAAAACGCACGCCATTTTTGATTTCGGCATTTAAGCTCAGATTGAGATGAAAATCGATATCTGAGGATCCCAGAGGACCTTTATTATGATTCTGAGGTCAAATTTTTAGAAAACGCACGCCATTTTAAATTTCGGCATTTAAGCTCAGATTGAGATGAAAATCGATATCTGAGGATCCCAGAGGACCTTTATTATGATTCTGAGGTCAAATTTTTAGAAAACGCACGCCATTTTGAATTTCGGCATTTAAGCTCAGATTGAGATAAAAATCGATATCTGAGGATCCCAGAGGACCTTTATTATGATTCCGAGGTCAAATTTTTAGAAAACGCACGCCATTTTTGATTTCGGCATTTAAGCTCAGATTGAGATGAAAATCGATATCTGAGTATCCCAGAGGACCTTTATTATGATTCTGAGGTCAAATTTTTAGAAAACGCACGCCATTTTAAATTTCGGCATTTAAGCTCAGATTGAGATGAAAATCGATATCTGAGGATCCCAGAGGACCTTTATTATGATTCTGAGCTCAAATTTTTAGAAAACGCACGCCATTTTTGTTTTCGGCATTTAAGCTCAGATTGAGATGAAAATCGATATCTGAGGATCCCAGAGGACCTTTATTATGATTCTGAGGTCAAATTTTTAGAAAACGCACGCCATTTTTGTTTTCGGCATTTAAGCTCAGATTGAGATGAAAATCGATATCTGAGGATCCCAGAGGACCTTTATTATGATTCTGAGGTCAAATTTTTAGAAAACGCACGCCATTTTAAATTTCGGCATTTAAGCTCAGATTGAGATGAAAATCGATATCTGAGGATCCCTGAGGACCTTTATTATGATTCTGAAGTCAAATTTTTAGAAAACGCACGCCATTTTTGTTTTCGGCATTTAAGCTCAGATTGAGATGAAAATCGATATCTGAGGATCCCAGAGGACCTTTATTATGATTCTGAGGTCAAATTTTTAGAAAACGCACGCCATTTTTGTTTTCGGCATTTAAGCTCAGATTGAGATGAAAATCGATATCTGAGGATCCCAGAGGACCTTTATTATGATTCCGAGGTCAAATTTTTAGAAAACGCACGCCATTTTAAATTTCGGCATTTAAGCTCAGATTGAGATGAAAATCGATATCTGAGGATCCCAGAGGACCTTTATTATGATTCCGAGGTCAAATTTTTAGAAAACGCACGCCATTTTAAATTTCGGCATTTAAGCTCAGATTGAGATGAAAATCGATATCTGAGGATCCCAGAGGACCTTTATTATGATTCTGAGGTCAAATTTTTAGAAAACGCACGCCATTTTTGTTTTCGGCATTTAAGCTCAGATTGAGATGAAAATCGATATCTGAGGATCCCAGAGGACCTTTATTATGATTCCGAGGTCAAATTTTTAGAAAACGCACGCCATTTTAAATTTCGGCATTTAAGCTCAGATTGAGATGAAAATCGATATCTGAGGATCCCAGAGGACCTTTATTATGATTCTGAGGTCAAATTTTTAGAAAACGCACGCCATTTTGAATTTCGGCATTTAAGCTCAGATTGAGATAAAAATCGATATCTGAGGATCCCAGAGGACCTTTATTATGATTCCGAGGTCAAATTTTTAGAAAACGCACGCCATTTTTGATTTCGGCATTTAAGCTCAGATTGAGATGAAAATCGATATCTGAGTATCCCAGAGGACCTTTATTATGATTCTGAGGTCAAATTTTTAGAAAACGCACGCCATTTTAAATTTCGGCATTTAAGCTCAGATTGAGATGAAAATCGATATCTGAGGATCCCAGAGGACCTTTATTATGATTCTGAGCTCAAATTTTTAGAAAACGCACGCCATTTTTGTTTTCGGCATTTAAGCTCAGATTGAGATGAAAATCGATATCTGAGGATCCCAGAGGACCTTTATTATGATTCTGAGGTCAAATTTTTAGAAAACGCACGCCATTTTTGTTTTCGGCATTTAAGCTCAGATTGAGATGAAAATCGATATCTGAGGATCCCAGAGGACCTTTATTATGATTCTGAGGTCAAATTTTTAGAAAACGCACGCCATTTTAAATTTCGGCATTTAAGCTCAGATTGAGATGAAAATCGATATCTGAGGATCCCTGAGGACCTTTATTATGATTCTGAAGTCAAATTTTTAGAAAACGCACGCCATTTTTGTTTTCGGCATTTAAGCTCAGATTGAGATGAAAATCGATATCTGAGGATCCCAGAGGACCTTTATTATGATTCTGAGGTCAAATTTTTAGAAAACGCACGCCATTTTTGTTTTCGGCATTTAAGCTCAGATTGAGATGAAAATCGATATCTGAGGATCCCAGAGGACCTTTATTATGATTCCGAGGTCAAATTTTTAGAAAACGCACGCCATTTTAAATTTCGGCATTTAAGCTCAGATTGAGATGAAAATCGATATCTGAGGATCCCAGAGGACCTTTATTATGATTCTGAGGTCAAATTTTTAGAAAACGCACGCCATTTTTGATTTTGGCATTTAAGCTCAGATTGAGATGAAAATCGATATCTGAGGATCCCAGAGGACCTTTATTATGATTCCGAGGTCAAATTTTTAGAAAACGCACGCCATTTTAAATTTCGGCATTTAAGCTCAGATTGAGATGAAAATCGATATCTGAGGATCCCAGAGGACCTTTATTATGATTCCGAGGTCAAATTTTTAGAAAACGCACGCCATTTTTGATTTCGGCATTTAAGCTCAGATTGAGATGAAAATCGATATCTGAGGATCCCAGAGGACCTTTATTATGATTCTGAGGTCAAATTTTTAGAAAACGCACGCCATTTTAAATTTCGGCATTTAAGCTCAGATTGAGATGAAAATCGATATCTGAGGATCCCAGAGGACCTTTATTATGATTCTGAGGTCAAATTTTTAGAAAACGCACGCCATTTTGAATTTCGGCATTTAAGCTCAGATTGAGATAAAAATCGATATCTGAGGATCCCAGAGGACCTTTATTATGATTCCGAGGTCAAATTTTTAGAAAACGCACGCCATTTTTGATTTCGGCATTTAAGCTCAGATTGAGATGAAAATCGATATCTGAGTATCCCAGAGGACCTTTATTATGATTCTGAGGTCAAATTTTTAGAAAACGCACGCCATTTTTGTTTTCGGTATTTAAGCTCAGATTGAGATGAAAATCGATATCTGAGGATCCCAGAGGACCTTTATTATGATTCTGAGGTCAAATTTTTAGAAAACGCACGCCATTTTAAATTTCGGCATTTAAGCTCAGATTGAGATGAAAATCGATATCTGAGGATCCCAGAGGACCTTTATTATGATTCCGAGTTCAAATTTTTAGAAAACGCACGCCATTTTAAGTTTCGGCATTTAAGCTCAGATTAAGATGAAAATCGATATCTGAGTATCCCAGAGGACCTTTATTATGATTCTGAGGTCAATTTTTTAGAAAACGCACGCCATTTTGAATTTCGGCATTTAAGCTCAGATTGAGATGAAAATCGATATCTGAGGATCCCAGAGGACCTTTATTATGATTCTGAGGTCAAATTTTTAGAAAACGCACGCCATTTTTGTTTTCGGCATTTAAGCTCAGATTGAGATGAAAATCGATATCTGAGGATCCCAGAGGACCTTTATTATGATTCTGAGCTCAAATTTTTAGAAAACGCACGCCATTTTTGTTTTCGGCATTTAAGCTCAGATTGAGATGAAAATCGATATCTGAGGATCCCAGAGGACCTTTATTATGATTCTGAGGTCAAATTTTTAGAAAACGCACGCCATTTTTGTTTTCGGCATTTAAGCTCAGATTGAGATGAAAATCGATATCTGAGGATCCCAGAGGACCTTTATTATGATTCTGAGGTCAAATTTTTAGAAAACGCACGCCATTTTAAATTTCGGCATTTAAGCTCAGATTGAGATGAAAATCGATATCTGAGGATCCCTGAGGACCTTTATTATGATTCTGAAGTCAAATTTTTAGAAAACGCACGCCATTTTTGTTTTCGGCATTTAAGCTCAGATTGAGATGAAAATCGATATCTGAGGATCCCAGAGGACCTTTATTATGATTCTGAGGTCAAATTTTTAGAAAACGCACGCCATTTTGAATTTCGGCATTTAAGCTCAGATTGAGATAAAAATCGATATCTGAGGATCCCAGAGGACCTTTATTATGATTCCGAGGTCAAATTTTTAGAAAACGCACGCCATTTTTGATTTCGGCATTTAAGCTCAGATTGAGATGAAAATCGATATCTGAGTATCCCAGAGGACCTTTATTATGATTCTGAGGTCAAATTTTTAGAAAACGCACGCCATTTTAAATTTCGGCATTTAAGCTCAGATTGAGATGAAAATCGATATCTGAGGATCCCAGAGGACCTTTATTATGATTCTGAGCTCAAATTTTTAGAAAACGCACGCCATTTTTGTTTTCGGCATTTAAGCTCAGATTGAGATGAAAATCGATATCTGAGGATCCCAGAGGACCTTTATTATGATTCTGAGGTCAAATTTTTAGAAAACGCACGCCATTTTTGTTTTCGGCATTTAAGCTCAGATTGAGATGAAAATCGATATCTGAGGATCCCAGAGGACCTTTATTATGATTCTGAGGTCAAATTTTTAGAAAACGCACGCCATTTTAAATTTCG
Source organism: Cydia pomonella (assembly GCF_033807575.1). Lineage (NCBI taxonomy): Eukaryota > Metazoa > Arthropoda > Insecta > Lepidoptera > Tortricidae > Cydia > Cydia pomonella. Next base: position 9,735,086 of record NC_084728.1, read on the forward strand.
GCATTTAAGCTCAGATTGAGATGAAAATCGATATCTGAGGATCCCTGAGGACCTTTATTATGATTCTGAAGTCAAATTTTTAGAAAACGCACGCCATTTTTGTTTTCGGCATTTAAGCTCAGATTGAGATGAAAATCGATATCTGAGGATCCCAGAGGACCTTTATTATGATTCTGAGGTCAAATTTTTAGAAAACGCACGCCATTTTTGTTTTCGGCATTTAAGCTCAGATTGAGATGAAAATCGATATCTGAGGATCCCAGAGGACCTTTATTATGATTCCGAGGTCAAATTTTTAGAAAACGCACGCCATTTTAAATTTCGGCATTTAAGCTCAGATTGAGATGAAAATCGATATCTGAGGATCCCAGAGGACCTTTATTATGATTCCGAGGTCAAATTTTTAGAAAACGCACGCCATTTTAAATTTCGGCATTTAAGCTCAGATTGAGATGAAAATCGATATCTGAGGATCCCAGAGGACCTTTATTATGATTCTGAGGTCAAATTTTTAGAAAACGCACGCCATTTTTGTTTTCGGCATTTAAGCTCAGATTGAGATGAAAATCGATATCTGAGGATCCCAGAGGACCTTTATTATGATTCCGAGGTCAAATTTTTAGAAAACGCACGCCATTTTAAATTTCGGCATTTAAGCTCAGATTGAGATGAAAATCGATATCTGAGGATCCCAGAGGACCTTTATTATGATTCTGAGGTCAAATTTTTAGAAAACGCACGCCATTTTGAATTTCGGCATTTAAGCTCAGATTGAGATAAAAATCGATATCTGAGGATCCCAGAGGACCTTTATTATGATTCCGAGGTCAAATTTTTAGAAAACGCACGCCATTTTTGATTTCGGCATTTAAGCTCAGATTGAGATGAAAATCGATATCTGAGTATCCCAGAGGACCTTTATTATGATTCTGAGGTCAAATTTTTAGAAAACGCACGCCATTTTAAATTTCGGCATTTAAGCTCAGATTGAGATGAAAATCGATATCTGAGGATCCCAGAGGACCTTTATTATGATTCTGAGCTCAAATTTTTAGAAAACGCACGCCATTTTTGTTTTCGGCATTTAAGCTCAGATTGAGATGAAAATCGATATCTGAGGATCCCAGAGGACCTTTATTATGATTCTGAGGTCAAATTTTTAGAAAACGCACGCCATTTTTGTTTTCGGCATTTAAGCTCAGATTGAGATGAAAATCGATATCTGAGGATCCCAGAGGACCTTTATTATGATTCTGAGGTCAAATTTTTAGAAAACGCACGCCATTTAAAATTTCGGCATTTAAGCTCAGATTGAGATGAAAATCGATATCTGAGGATCCCTGAGGACCTTTATTATGATTCTGAAGTCAAATTTTTAGAAAACGCACGCCATTTATGTTTTCGGCATTTAAGCTCAGATTGAGATGAAAATCGATATCTGAGGATCCCAGAGGACCTTTATTATGATTCTGAGGTCAAATTTTTAGAAAACGCACGCCATTTTTGTTTTCGGCATTTAAGCTCAGATTGAGATGAAAATCGATATCTGAGGATCCCAGAGGACCTTTATTATGATTCCGAGGTCAAATTTTTAGAAAACGCACGCCATTTTAAATTTCGGCATTTAAGCTCAGATTGAGATGAAAATCGATATCTGAGGATCCCAGAGGACCTTTATTATGATTCTGAGGTCAAATTTTTAGAAAACGCACGCCATTTTTGATTTTGGCATTTAAGCTCAGATTGAGATGAAAATCGATATCTGAGGATCCCAGAGGACCTTTATTATGATTCCGAGGTCAAATTTTTAGAAAACGCACGCCATTTTAAATTTCGGCATTTAAGCTCAGATTGAGATGAAAATCGATATCTGAGGATCCCAGAGGACCTTTATTATGATTCCGAGGTCAAATTTTTAGAAAACGCACGCCATTTTTGATTTCGGCATTTAAGCTCAGATTGAGATGAAAATCGATATCTGAGGATCCCAGAGGACCTTTATTATGATTCTGAGGTCAAATTTTTAGAAAACGCACGCCATTTTAAATTTCGGCATTTAAGCTCAGATTGAGATAAAAATCGATATCTGAGGATCCCAGAGGACCTTTATTATGATTCCGAGGTCAAATTTTTAGAAAACGCACGCCATTTTTGATTTCGGCATTTAAGCTCAGATTGAGATGAAAATCGATATCTGAGTATCCCAGAGGACCTTTATTATGATTCTGAGGTCAAATTTTTAGAAAACGCACGCCATTTTTGTTTTCGGTATTTAAGCTCAGATTGAGATGAAAATCGATATCTGAGGATCCCAGAGGACCTTTATTATGATTCTGAGGTCAAATTTTTAGAAAACGCACGCCATTTTAAATTTCGGCATTTAAGCTCAGATTGAGATGAAAATCGATATCTGAGGATCCCAGAGGACCTTTATTATGATTCCGAGTTCAAATTTTTAGAAAACGCACGCCATTTTAAGTTTCGGCATTTAAGCTCAGATTAAGATGAAAATCGATATCTGAGGATCCCAGAGGACCTTTATTGTGAATCTGAGGTCAAATTTTTAGAAAACGCACGCCATTTTAAATTTCGGCATTTTAGGTCCGATTAAGATGAAAAACGATATCTGAGGATCCCAGAGGACCTTTATTATGATTCTGAGGTCAAATTTTTAGAAAACGCACGCCAGTTTTGATTTCGGCATTTAAGCTCAGATTGAGATGAAAATCAATATCTGAGGATCCCAGAGGACCTATTTTATGAATATAACATAACTTACTTTTACTTTTCACTTTATCTAAATCCACGAATTCCATGGTGAATGTCTTGCACTCGCGTTTCAACTCTGGCCTTGTCGGTGTCAGTCTTACTCATGGGGCGACACTTAGAAATTTAGTTAACATTAGTTAAGATGGAGGCGATTTATATTAATTGAAGCGAGACATCTCTAACTTTTGCTTAAAGTCGACTTCCGATTATGCAAACTACGCCACCAGATGTCACTATAAAATTGATACAATTTAAATATGGAAGTCGGACGTAAGGAATACAATCTCCATGTACCTACCAAAAAATGACCGTCCGTCCGTCTCTAGTTAGGTGACAAAACGGCGCACGGTGGGCTGAAAATCGGCCTTCATAGAAATAGAAACCGAAGTCTTAAATTTGAACTTTTTTTATTGGAATAGCTTTTGTTGGGTTTTATTATGTCCCAAAATTAATCTATCGTAAGTAGCGTCTAAGAATATATTATTAAAAAATAAAAAATAAAAACTACATTAAAATATATCTTAAACAAAACTACATAAAGATAAAAAGGAAAAAGATTCAAAACTAAAACTACAACTAAAGTTATAAGTAAAAAGCGGCCAAGTGCGAGTCGGACTCGCGCATGAAGGGTTCCGTACCATTTAAGACGTATTAAAAAAAATCTACTTACTAGATCTTGTTCAACATTTTACCACTTTGGACACACATTTTACCACTTTGGAAGTGTCTCTCGCGCAAACTATTCAGTTTAGAAAAAAATGATATTAGGAACCTAAATATCATTTTTGAAGACCTATCCATAGATACCCCACACGTATGGGTTTGATGAAAATTTTTTTTTTTAATTTTATGACGTATTAAAAAAAAAACTACTCACTAGATCTCGTTCAAACCAATTTGGAAGGTGGAAGTTTGCATGGTAATGTATATCATATATTTTTTTTAGATTTTTCATTCTGTTATTTTAGAAGTTACAGGGGGGGGGGGGGGGGGGGGGGGGGGGGGGGTGACACACATTTTACCACTTTGGAAGTGTCTCTCGCGCAAACTATTCATTTTAGAAAAAAATGATATTAGAAACCTCAATATCATTTTTGAAGACCGGTTTGATGAAAAAAGATTTTTTGAGTTTCAGTTCTAAGTATGGGGAACCCCCAAAATTTATTGTTTTTTTTCTATTTTTGTGTGAACATCTTAATGCGGATCATAGAATACATCCACTTACTAAGTTTTTTTGAACAATATAGCTCTTATAGTTTCGGAAAAAAGTGGCTGTGACAGAATCGGACAGAAAGACGGACATGACGAATCTATAAGGGTTCCGTTTTTTTGCCATTTGGCTACGGAACCCTAAAAATTGGCTCCAGCTCGGTGCCTTGTGGCAAGGTGCCTAGAAGGCTGGCGGCATTGCCGCGCTGGACAGCAATGCCAATGCGTTGTGCGAGGTAAGAGCCAGCCCTCTTGTCACCCGTTGCCTACACGAGGCGCTTCGAAAGCTCTTTAAAAATGTTGTGAGCGCCAGGTCCCCACGGGCCAAGGGTTTCCACCCCAAAAGGCTCAAACATATAGCTCAAATCTTAGCTAATTTGGTTGGAAAAATAATTAGTTATATTTTTTTTTCAAAATCTTTGTATGGCGCGTATCAGAAAAATCGAGTTTTCTCCGAAAATAAAATTTTACCGTAATATCCTGACAGATGATTTTAAAACCAATTATTCTTGATTTTTCCACATAATTAGAATTTTCCTACGGGGTGCACTTTGTTTTAAATCGATTTTTTTTAATACGGTTATATTCGTTATTTTGACTACAAAAAATGAATTTGAGTTTGATCGAACCAATAACTTACGCGTAGTGAATGATGGATGTAATGGTTTTATTTTCAATTTTCTACTTGTAACTTGTGTGTTTATTATTTATCTACTTAATTAAAACAATGAGCAAAAGTTATTTCAGCATGAAAAAAATAAGTTTTTTTTATTTTTTATTAGATAAGTGCATACGGTAGAAAAGTTCGCGTTATGTCAAAATATCCTTAATAATTGATACAAGGTTGGTACATCTGCAAGGATATTACGGTATACAATTAATTTTTGAAAAAAAAGAACCGTTTTACTCGTACGCTCCATACATTTGGTTAAAACAAAAATTCACTACGCGTAGATTATTGGTTCGATCAAACTCAAATTATTTTTTTGTAGTCAAAGTAACAAGTTTAACCGTATTACAATAAAAAAATACAAAAAAAAAAATTAAAAAATTACATCGATTTAAAAAAAAATGCACCCCGTAGGAAAAATCTAATTATATGGAAAAATCAAGAATAATTGGTTTTAAAATCATCTGTCAGGATATTACGGTTAAATTTTATTTTCGGAGAAAACTCGATTTTTCTGATACGCGCCATACAAAGATTTTGAAAAAAAAAAATATAATTAATTATTTCTCCAACCAAATTAGCTAAGATTAATTTTTGGACATAATAAAACCAAACAAAAGCTATTCCAATAAAAAAATTCAAAATTAATACTTCGGTTTCTATTTCTATGAAGGCCGATTTTCAGCCCACAGTGCGGCCGCCATCTTGGATTCCAAAATGGTCATCATTTTCGAAATCTGCACTCCCTAAAACCTATGAAACGATATCCATGAGGACTTTTATGACAGTGCACGGCCGCCATCTTGGATTCCAAAATGGTCATCATTTTCGAAATCTGCACTCCCTAAAACCTATAAAACGATATCCATGACGACTTTTATGACAGAGTGCACGGCCGCCATCTTGGATTCCAAAATGGTCATCATTTTCGAAATCTGCACTCCCTAAAACCTATAAAACGATATCCATGACGACTTTTATGACAGATTGCACGGCCGCCATCTTGGATTCCAAAATGGTCATCAATTTCGAAATCTGCACTCCCTAAAACCTATAAAACGATATCCATGACGACTTTTATGACAGAGTGCACGGCCGCCATCTTGGATTCCAAAATGGTCATCATTTTCGAAATCTGCACTCCCTAAAACCTATAAAACGATATCCATGACGACTTTTATGACAGAATGCACGGCCGCCATCTTGGATTCCAAAATGGTCATCATTTTCGAAATCTGCACTCCGTAAAACCTATAAAACGATATCCATGACGACTTTTATGGCAGAGTGCACGGCCGCCATCTTGGATTCCAAAATGGTCATCAATTTCGAAATCTGCACTCCCTAAAACCTATAAAACGATATCCATGACGACTTTTATGACAGAGTGCACGGCCGCCATCTTGGATTCCAAAATGGTCAATATGTTCGAAATCTGCACTCCCTAAAACCTATAAAACGATATCCATGACGACTTTTATGACAGAATGCACGGCCGCCATCTTGGATTCCAAAATGGTCATCATTTTCGAAATCTGCACTCCCTAAAACCTATAAAACGATATCCATGACGACTTTTATGACAGAGTGCACGGCCGACATCTTGGATTCCAAAATGGTCATCATTTTCGAAATCTGTACTCCCTAAAACCTATAAAACGATATCCATGACGACTTTTATGACAGAGTGCACGGCCGCCATCTTGGATTCCAAAATGGTCAATATTTTCGAAATCTGCACTCCCTAAAACCTATAAAACGATATCCATGACGACTTTTATGACAGAATGCACGGCCGCCATCTTGGATTCCAAAATGGTCATCAATTTCGAAATCTGCACTCCCTAAAACCTATAAAACGATATCCATGACGACTTTTAAGACAGAATGCACGGCCGCCATCTTGGATTCCAAAATGGTCATCATTTTCGAAATCTGCACTCCCTAAAACCTATAAAACGATATCCATGACGACTTTTATGACAGAGTGCACGGCCGCCATCTTGGATTCCAAAATGGTCAATATGTTCGAAATCTGCACTCCCTAAAACCTATAAAACGATATCCATGACGACTTTTATGACAGAATGCACGGCCGCCATCTTGGATTCCAAAATGGTCATCATTTTCGAAATCTGCACTCCCTAAAACCTATAAAACGATATCCATGACGACTTTTATGACAGAGTGCACGGCCGACATCTTGGATTCCAAAATGGTCATCATTTTCGAAATCTGTACTCCCTAAAACCTATAAAACGATATCCATGACGACTTTTATGACAGAGTGCACGGCCGCCATCTTGGATTCCAAAATGGTCAATATTTTCGAAATCTGCACTCCCTAAAACCTATAAAACGATATCCATGACGACTTTTATGACAGAATGCACGGCCGCCATCTTGGATTCCAAAATGGTCATCAATTTCGAAATCTGCACTCCCTAAAACCTATAAAACGATATCCATGACGACTTTTAAGACAGAATGCACGGCCGCCATCTTGGATTCCAAAATGGTCATCATTTTCGAAATCTGCACTCCCTAAAACCTATAAAACGATATCCATGACGACTTTTATGACAGAGTGCACGGCCGCCATCTTGGATTCCAAAATGGTCAATATTTTCGAAATCTGCACTCCCTAAAACCTATAAAACGATATCCATGACGACTTTTATGACAGAATGCACGGCCGCCATCTTGGATTCCAAAATGGTCATCATTTTCGAAATCTGCACTCCCTAAAACCTATAAAACGATATCCATGACGACTTTTATGACAGAGTGCACGGCCGCCATCTTGGATTCCAAAATGGTCAATATGTTCGAAATCTGCACTCCCTAAAACCTATAAAACGATATCCATGACGACTTTTATGACAGAATGCACGGCCGCCATCTTGGATTCCAAAATGGTCATCATTTTCGAAATCTGCACTCCCTAAAACCTATAAAACGATATCCATGACGACTTTTATGACAAGAGTGCACGGCCGCCATCTTGGATTCCAAAATGGTCATCATTTTCGAAATCTGCACTCCCTAAAACCTATAAAACGATATCCATGACGACTTTTATGACAGAGTGCACGGCTGCCATCTTGGATTCCAAAATGGTCAATATTTTCGAAATCTGCACTCCCTAAAACCTATAAAACGATATCCATGACGACTTTTATGACAGAATGCACGGCCGCCATCTTGGATTCCAAAATGGTCATCATTTTCGAAATCTGCACTCCCTAAAACCTATAAAACGATATCCATGACGACTTTTATGACAGAGTGCACGGCCGCCATCTTGGATTCCAAAATGGTCATCAATTTCGAAATCTGCACTCCCTAAAACCTATAAAACGATATCCATGACGACTTTTATGACGAGTGCACAGCCGCCATCTTGGATTCCAAAGTAGAAGTCTACTTGAAACGGTACCGTACGGTACCCTTTCAACTGTAGCGGTACCGTTTGAAAAATGTACCTATTACATTTTATTTATTCGGGTACCGTTACAGTTGTATAGCTTTTCAATTGATACCCTTAGTTTAGGTATCGGTCTTGTGCGATTTTATTCGGGTACCGTTAGCTTTGGATACCTATTCAATTGATACCCTTTGTGTAGGTATCGGTCGTTTGCGATTTTATTCGGGTACCGTTACAGTTCTATAGCTTTTCAATTGATACCCTTAGTTTAGGTATCGGTCTTGTGCGATTTTATTCGGGTACCGTTAGCTTTGGATACCTATTCAATTGATACCCTTATCTTAGGTATCGGTCTTTTGCGATTTTATTCGGGTACCCTTAGCTTTGGATACCTATTCAATTGATACCTTTATTTTAGGTTACCGGTCTTTTGCGGTTTTTCAGTCCCTGTTTTCAAGTTAATGTTGGTGTTTAACTAGTGCACGACTCGATTAATAGTAAGCTATATAAATAACCTATGGATGCTAGTTACTTTAGTGTCAAATACAGCCAGCCGTAAATGAAAGTATCAGTATAAACTTAAAAAACAACTTTTATAATATTAGAAGGGTATATTTTCTAGAAATAAATCGCCATTCTGATCAAGAGAATGATATTGAGTTTGTATCCAAACCATTATCATAAGGCACCCTAAATCCAAGATGGCGGGCGAATGCAAATAACTGTAATCAAGTCGCTAACGGGTTTGGCCGGTTGGCCCAGAGTTAAAGCCATAGGTCGTGGGTTCGAATCCCGGCTGTTTTATAGTAAAGAACATTTGAACGGTAACACGTTTGTGATACCGGTGAAGTTAAGTAAGGCTAAGAAAATAGATATAAGAAACTGGTAAATTTATTTAGGCCTTTTTAAGCAATCTCTAATTAAAATGATTTTGAAGAGGATATGAGCGTTAAATCAATAAAATAAACTATAATACAAAATAGGCGATTATTAATGAATAATATTAACATTAGCTTACTTTGTATTTCTACTTAAAAACACGATTAACTATGATTTTATTGATATATTTTTTGGTATTGTTTTTGACCATTTTAAGATCACATGGTTCACGAACCAAAAAACATATATATCAAAGCTAACTATGAATAGCATTGCAATGAAATTTGTGGCAATTTCATTATTATTGTTCAAATTTATAATGACACATGTTCACTTTGTTCTGTTCAATTAGGTGCCAAGTTAGGTTCAACAGTCTAGTCATCATTGTAAAATCTAACCAATCAAACTTCCGAAAAATATCTAAGGCGATAATGATTTAATTTAAGATGTTTTACACAAACTTAATCACATCATCGATAAGTCGATAGTTAAACCTGAATTTATAGTCTATCCGAATCGATAAGGGCATTTATTTGTGTGACAAGAACAGATATTCCTGCGTCATGGGCATTTTCTATATATTTAAGCTTTCTTATATTACATATACATATTATATCGTTGTCTAAGCTTTCTTGAGCTTACTGTGGGGCTTAGTCTATTTGTGTAAAAGTATGTCCTATAATATTTTTATTTATTTAAGGCTCTCTGTCAGTAGCTTAAAGGAGGCTTACACCATTCACGGTATCTTTATGAGACCAGTAAAATCCGTATCTGTGGGACCTTTAAAATCATATTCTTAACATTTCATAGCAGTTTCAAAAGAGAAAGCGAGTTTTTCAAATTTGCTTTTGCTTCAGCTTTTTCAATTTAATTGTCTTTTAGCTTTCGTTGATTTCTTTGCAATATCTAGGTGGTTATTCGAGTTAAAAAAATGGTCCACCTATTGATAGCGACATCTTATTTTATTTCATGTTGTGTTCAGATTGTGATCTGTTTTACATCACTGATACTAAAATGATTGTTTTATTGACCAATTTACAGCCTAATTACTCTGCTTTTGTAGTTCACAAACATCTTTACAAGCTACGTTCCAAAAATATTTACACGGCCATTTATTGTCTGCGTCTTAGAGGCGTGTAAATATATTTTTGGAATGGTTGCCTGTAAAGGTGTTTGTGAACTAAACCGCACCAATAGTGTAACAAAATGGCAGAATGGTTGGGTAAATACGAGCAATCGAACTGTTATTTATTGTCAAAAATATATAAACAAGTTTTAAATATATTAAAGGTTAAGTTCTCGTTAAAAGCCTTAAAACAGTTTAGGTCGTTTTTAAAACTTCTTCAAATAATTGGTGTCCGTAAGATAACTAATGTCGAAGTGGCAAAGTGTGAAAGTGACATTATTAACGTAATTTTTTCACAGAAAATGGACACTTCCACACTTTTTCAATGCAAAACGCTGTTCAGAGGTAGCTTGTTACGGTGTTATATTTACTACGTACAGTCATGTGTAAAAATATGGGTGTACACATCTTACCCAAAAATATGTCCCATAGCATCTTATTCCAGTGTAATAAGAGCGTAGTACCATATTTATGAGACGTTTCTCTCGATACATATTTTAGCAGCTGACTGTACTATAGGCCTGTTTTTCCTTCAATTGTCAATGGGTATTTTGCAGTATAGTTTAAAATCCAACAGTTCCGTTCTTAATGACTACCTAAATTATCTGTCTAGTTGCGTATGGCTAACTGAACCCGGACTATTTGAACTACATATTCAACTATTTGACTATCTGTAAGTTTGTCTGTCGACACACTCATGGCACGGTGTGCTAAATGCTGTGATCTTAAATCAATGGTTTTGTTGATGTTGTTTGAAATAGCAACCTTTCAAAATAGTTTGACAGGGTTGATATTATGATGGACGAAATTCCACAATTTGTATGTACAACTCAAGCAGTCAAAACTGAGTCTTGTTTGTCCATAATTTTAAATAATTATTTAGAAATTGCTTTCTAGGATATAACAATAAATTAGTGTTATAAATGTTTTTTTTATATTAGAAGTTCCGTATCAAAGAAAACATGTGTTTCTGTGACGGAATCTTCTTTAAGATAATTAATAAGAAAATAAGACTCAGTTAAAACCGTAAGTTTTTTTTTTAAACACTCTAAAATTGAGGAAAATTTAATATCAACGTTAAAACCATTGAATTTTATATCAAGTCTTGGTGATTCTCTCAGATGTTTATATAAGACTTGTGTTGTTAATTTAGTTTTTATATCGAGCAAAGGCAGTTATTATTAGTTGGCTCGTTTTAAATTATCTATAAAAAGCAGAAATGCAAAATCAGTCGTTAAAGAAAATATTCGGAGGCGAAACTATGCATTTTTCAATATATGTAGACTTATATCACATAATAAAAGCATAATGAGTTAATTACATCCTAAATAAAACCAAAATCACAGTATTTCTGGACAATTTCATAACTTGCCCCTTATTTTTTTTTTCGTATAAATAATTTCTAACATACTTTTTTCAGGAAAAAAATTGTCTTTCGAACTAAATATAAACTACCTAATTCGTTCTATTCCCTATCCGATTCTAAGTCGTAATCAATCTTCATTGCATTAATGAAAATATAAAAAAATGCTTTTACACCTAATGGTTTAAGAAACCTATTTTACCATTATACATGTTAACATTATATATATATTTAAATGAGTCCATAACTAGCTCCATGTACATATCGATTAATTAGTAGGCCTAATACACTTAAACTAATCACCTTTAGTGTCACTGTTCACAAACCATTCACGAGTAGACTAGTGAGTCGGGGCGGAGATGGAGCGTGTGTAGCTGTGTGGTGTGTGTGGGGCATGGCTTGCCAAGGAGGTCTGGGCGCGGCGCTCGCGTCCGGGCGCACATTCACCGGGCCAGGGGCGCCAGAACCGCGCTCGCAGCCAAAGCAAGGGCTAAAGAGGACGCCAGCGCAGCCCCACGAGAATAACTCAACTCCTCACTCTTCACGACCTCATTCGGCGATTTGTCGTATTTGTGCGTCTTCTTAGGCTTAATCGTCGTCATTACTGTTGTTGTTGTTGTTGTCGTAGTAGTTGTAGGGGGTGGCGGAGGCGGAGGAGGCGTCGGCTGCGGAGGAGGCACAGGTGACTGCTCCTCCGGCTTGCAGCACACCCGGAAAACCAGCTTCATGTTGTGACTTAGACAACGCCCGCCGATCCGTCTGTGCAAATCATCTTTGCTAGACGTCGATATGAAATAATAATCTTTCCCAGGCAGAAATTCTAGGCCTCCTGGTTGGGGCGTGAACGGGCGGAAAGTTATAGTGAAAAACATCAGCTTATGCGGTTTGTCGCATATAGCTATTATACGTGGATTTGGATTAGTTATCCTACACGTATCATACTCTTCTTTACTCACATTATATATTATATACTTCTCTGTGTCCTCTTCAAAAGTCCCCGGAGTATATACAGGACATATTATGTTAACTTGGTCATATTCAAATTGGGGATTGCCATTATTCAAATCGAAGACATGATCTGTATTGTCTATTCTAAATATGCTGTTAGTTGTGTTCCAATGGATGTAAAAACTCTTTGCGAGGTTCCCCATAGCGCTTTCTACGAAGAATATTAGTACAATTACAGTCCACGGCGTTTGGCGCAGCCCGAGATATCCGAGGGACACCATTCTGTAGCTTTTAGTTCAGCAAAGCATTATCCGATCGAAATATTATTTAGCTTCCATTCGCTCTGACGCTACCGATCCATAATCCGTGCACAAACACATTATCTCGCTTTTTCCATGTTAAAAACACAACACTTTACACATAAAACACAACCAAATCCGTTTTCAACGCTGCGAGTCCACCATATTTCTTGTCCGCTGTGAGATTCTATTCATCGATAAAGCAAAATTCCATGGTACGTGGCCGCTCTAAAGCGATCGAATACGTGTTTTAAAACGGATAAACACTGGTTTAAACACTTCACTAATAACGCTTTAATCCATAAGCGTAGCGAAAACGTTGGAATTAATCAATACATCACAGATTTTTTACAATACTGAGGTGTTCTTTGTATTGGGGGTTGGACGCGGAGCGACGCGAACACGTATGCTCGGGGCGGCGGCGGCCGGACTACTGGCTGGAATGCAGTCCGTACGCATGCGACAGCTCCCCTCCCGCGCCGCGCAGCCGCGTCCCCTTGGGGCGCGTTCACTGCAGAGCTTTTGAAAGCGTCCGTATTATTCGAGACCCAATGGTATGAATATTGGGGCGCTGAACGCAGCGGTAACTCGCAGACTAGGTGTGTGTTTTGATATTGCACCTTTCTAAGTAATAAAGGCTTTTGTAAGAATACTTTAGCTAGGTGAGGAATGCTGGTGTTATATTACATGAAACTTCCTTATCGCTATTTCTTTTGATGTCGATGAGAATAATACTGAGTAGGTTAACGAATTTTTCAAAAGCTTATTTTATTTGTAAACTTTAGATTATAATTGATGAAAATGTATTTTTGTTATTTATGTTATCAATGTTATCATCAATCACATTAAAAGGCACATCAATAAATCCTTTATTATTTTTGCAGAAGAAAAAAAAAAATATATGTACCTATTTAGAAACTTGTATTACACAGTTCTTTTGTTTTATATATTTTGTATGTTTTTATTTCTGAATGTAATTTAATATGGTGTTTTATGAAGGTATAATGATTTAACACATATCTTACAATTGAGCATTACGTCTCAAAAACCATCATACAAGTTATATTAGTTTTAAGACACGAGTGCTTGAGCGGTTTGATTTTTCGAGACGGGTAGCGCCATCTACACTATTTTCGTTGAACTACGTGTCATTTACAATAAATTCTTCGAAAATATATCAAAATATTAACATTATTATATTAAAAGTGAAGTACATAATACCTTCTATACGTATTTTAATCTTGGCATATTATTTCAATTTGATATTAATGAACATAATGATTATTGTAATTTTAATTCTAGGCATACATTTTTATTATTCTCAATTATTTTATGATAATAATTAATTTTCTGATGTAGACATTTAAAATTTTAAGAATATTCATAATATTATTAAAATTTTAAGAATATTATAAATAAATGAGTATAAATATAAGAGTAATAATTGACGCTCTATTATTATTGAGTAGATTAAGATTACTTAACTATATTTGAGAAAGAAAGTGTAATGATTGTGTGGCATAGCTATGGTTCATATACATAAAAATATTTCCCATAATCTCAATATCCAGACAGAAAAATGGGGACTACGTTTGTACGTTCCTGCTGGTAAGTTTGCCAGAGCTCAACGAGGGTGCGGGGTGTTAGAATCGGCAACGTGCTGTACCAACTTTTGTAACTCCTTTTTTTGCAAATAAATTATTATGAATTATGAATTAAGGTAGTCTTCTTCTTCCTCGCGTTGTCCCGGCATTTTCGGCTCATGGGAGCCTGGGGTCCGCTTCTAGTTTTTACGAAAGCAACTGCCATCTGACCTTCCAACCCAGAGGGTAAACTAGGCCTTGTTGGGATTAGTCCGGTTTCCTCATGGTTTTTACTTCTGAAAGTTGAATTTAGGATAATGGTATTATTTATGGGTGATTTTGGGAATTATGATGCGATTAGGGATATATATTACCTTTTTTTTTGGGATTATGAAAAATCTAATTAATTTTAATTACAGTATACCTAAATTCGATTACATCAGATTTAAGATACGTTGTATATAATGTCTACCTAATTTTTATCTTGTGTTTATATATTTTCTTTATTAGGGTTCCGTAGTCAACTAGAAACCCTTATAGTTTCGCCATGTCCGTCTGTCCGCCCGTTCGCAGCTTTTCTCCGTGATCGATTTAAAAATTTGTATAACATCTGTTTTTCGCTCCTAATCTTTTGAATAATCAAAAAAAAAATCGAAATTTCAAACGTAGGGGAATAGCTATAGTTGACATACAACAAATTGTGTCAAAATATTTTAAATAATTTTAATATCCTGACAGGAAAATGAGGACTACATTTGTATGAAAAGGTCATATATTCGTATTTTAGGTATTTTTTAGAATACTTTTTCACCTTAGCAATAAGTCCGTCTGTTGTCTTACGGGGTGATTTTGGGGTTGCAAACTATTGTATATCCTTTCTCATAACAAATAACTATCTATATACCAAATTTTAACTAAATCGGTTCAGCGGTTATTGATTCCCCATACAAAATTTCACTTCCCTTTTCACCCCCTTAGGGGCGGAAAATTTCAAATTTTTTAATTGTTTTGTTGTTAGTGTACTAATGCCAACCTACATACCAAATTTCAGCTTCCTAGGACTTCTAGAAGTAACCTAAGAGTTTTGATGATTATCAGTGAGTGAGTGAGTCAGTGACAGAATCGGGTTTTTTTTTAATATAAATATAATGTAAAGTATGAGAGGTATGCAATAGATTTTTTTATGTATAGATTATTTTAGATGACTTGTAGAAATAGTATTGTTTACAATAGTGACATAATCAAGCTTTTCAATATCGTACCTTACTTAGGCAACTCAGCAAGTTTCGTTGCCTAAACACGGCACACGTCTGAAAAGCTCTCTATTATATCACGATTGTATAATAGTACATTACGATACAAGTGCAAAAAATAAGAAATTCGAAACGAGTGGCGATAAATTAAAACACGACCGAAGGGAGTGTTTTAAATCGACACGAGTTGCGAATTACCTATTCGCACATGTATCGTACAACGTTTTACAGTACATATGGCCCTTTAAATGTTCGACACAGTAACGTAATATGCTAATTTTCGCACTAGTGCGGTAAAGTAGCACCATATGTATTGTAAAATACTAATTATCACACAAATAGCAAAGCCTTATGAATTCGTCAATAGCATTATTCCGCTCTAATTCCCCTGTAATATAATTAGTATTATTTTAATCCAATTAGGACTGTAATAGGTCAAGTGACAAACTCATAGATATTTATTTTATACTAGCTTTTACCTGCGACTTCGTATGCATTTTTTTATACTACGTCGGTGGCAAACAAGCATACGGCCCGCCTGATGGTAAGCCTATGTACGCCTGCAACTCCAGAGGAGTAACATGCGCGTTGCCAACCCTAAACCCTCCCCCCCCCTTTCGTTGAGCTCTAGCAACCTTACTCACCGGCAGGAACACAACACTATGAGTAGGGTCTAATGTTATTTGGTTGCGGTTTTCTGTAAGGTGGAGGTACTTCCCCAGTTGGGCTCTTAGATCTGGAATGACATCTGCTGTGCTGTGCCCTACCACACAAAGCGAGATGACATTCACAATGCACATACCTCTCTTTTAGACATAGTTTAAGGACGTGCCCGGGTCCATTAAGGATGTACCCGGGTCCATTGAATGGAGCTAGTAAATTCCCGTAAAGTGGAATTCAATGGAAAAGACAAATTATGTGAATCATTTCTTCGTAATCTCACACTTTTTTTATGTACAACCATGATTTTATCAACAGTTTATATACTTAAACCTTTTGTTTGTATAAATTACTAGTTTAAATATATGTTACTTATTAATATACCTCCAAAGGACCAATATAAAAGTGGGCGGAGCGGCGGAAATCGCCAAAATTTTAAACGTAATAAATATAAGAGTCGGTAGACAGTACCATTTTGTACCATTTGGCGTTGAAACTCTAGGCCCATGGGATCCCTTCGCGCAGTTGTTTGCAGAAATCGCAAAGCGTCTGCTTGACGTAACTGGTGATCGAAGAGCTGGCGGCTTCCTCGCGCAACGTATCAGCATTGCGATACAACGAGGAAATGCCGCCAACATCCTCAAAGGCTTATTTTAGATTTAAGCTAGTTATTAATTTAGTTTAGTATTTGTACAGTTACTTTAATTCCTCTGTATATGTCTAGTATGTAAATAAAACATGAAAATTAGTTTAAAGATCATGACGAAGCCTGCGTTTCGGATATTTCACATACAAATGGATTGTTTTTAAGGTTTTTTTTTGGTTATTGTCATTTTTAGTTTCATCATCATCACAGTCCTTTGCATCTATTGCAGACGATTTATTTACTCGTAAGCATTGCTGTTTAGACAACGGGTTTGGTGACTGTGGAGGCCGATGCGTGAGCGGCACGACCTCCCACATTTTTGGCAGAGAAAGCTCATGCCACCTGAGGTTCCAGTCCCGATTTGCTTTCTGCGACACCTTCTTTTTTTTTTAATTATAAACTGACCGGCGATTGGCTCTAGTCACACCTGATGGAAAGTGAAGACAGGGCCTAAGATGGAGCCGGTTCAGTAGTAGCCTATTCACTCTTGCTTTAAAGAGACCGAGGTCATATTTCATATTTATCAGGGAATACAGATGGCGGGAGTGCATTCCATTCTTTAGCCGTCCGCAATAAAAAAGAGGAGGCAAACCGTTTAGTGCGAACAAATGGAATGTTTACCACGAACGGGTGCATTCACTCCCCACGCCTGCTATCTAATGTATTAAACCAGGCTTGGTCGCAGTTCTCTCCTCCACAACACGCTTGCGCCATCCATCACGGTCTTCAGCTAAGGTTTCCCAGGCATGGTGGTCGATTTCAAATGCTGACATGTCTCGCTTAACACAGTTAAAGCGCAGCATCAGTCTTCCAACGTTCCTTTTAGAATACGCAACTGCACCAAGCAAGACACGTCGAGGTATTCTAGAGGGTTCCATCCGGTGCACATGCCCCAGCCACCGCAAGCGTCTCTGTTTGAGAAGAGCGGCAAGACTGGGCAGCTGCGCTTTTCCAAGAACCCTTTGATTTGTCACTTAGTCCTGCCAAATTTCAAAAAATTTAGGTTATGCAATATAAGAAACAAATTCTTTATTCAATGTACTGTATTATCTCTTTGTTAAATAATTGTTTTGTGCAATAAAATGGTTTTACAAGTCATATCAAGCGATTTTCATAGCACAGACTGTGCAAGTGTTATTTTACCCTCATATTTCATTGAAGTCAGACGTTTCAAATAACACTTGCACAGCTTGGTCTGACTAACTAACTAACTATTGTGGCGCAGTGATCCAAAGAGGGTCTTGGCCTCCAAAACGAGAGAACGCCACTTGTCCTGACCCTGTGCCACTTCCTGCCAGTTATCGGCTTGGAGTTGACACAGATCCGCCTGTACACTGTCGCTCCAGCGGTATCTGGGATTGGTTAGGTCATTTTCCCAAAATCATTATTTCCTTGTAGCGTAATTTCCAATCGCATTTTTTCCTATTCTTCATTTACACCAGACGTATTTATTCCTTGCATGATTTTTCCATTCGCATATTTTCCCATTAGACAATTTAACTATTCTTAATTTACACTAGACGTATTTATTCCTTGCAAAATTGTCGGTGTTTTTTTTTTTTTTTATTATGCGTTTAAAATTTTGGGTCCAGTCCCCGCGAAGTGTACGGGCGGCTGGATCCGTAAGGTCTGTGGGATGTTTTATATCTCAATGAATTAATTATGTGACACTGGGATGATGTTGTGTTGTTATGAAAGGTGATGGTGGTAATGAATGTTAAGATATGAAGATGGATGGTGTAGATGAGTTGTTATGTGTTGTTGAACTTTTTTAGACTGTTGATTATGGTCCTGGATAGATTGCAAAATGAGGTCAATGTACTTTCTCTGCTAATGAGGTCTGGGAGGCTGAAAGGTTGAATTTGGAGATTATGACAGATGATTTCATGGTTGAATCTTGCTATGCTGAATTTTGGGCATGATCGTAGAAGGTGGTCTATTGTTTGTGGGGTGTTTCCGTGACAGGGGCAGAGATCGTCGGTGGTAATTTTCATTCTTTTTAGGTATTTCTTGTGGTAGCCGTGTCCGGTGAGAATTTGGGTTAGATGGAAGGAAATGGTGGTCTTGTTCCGGAGCTCTTTGATGTGGTTAAGAGTTGGTAGCCAGTTCTTTAGGTGCATTCCGGTGGTAGAGGTGAGGTAGTCATTGCAGTGCGCTTTTTGTGTTTCAGTTTTACAGAGGTGCTTAATGTGATGGGAAAGTGGTCAAAGTCGGGTGCACGGTGGAGAGTGGCGGCGTTTTTGGCTTCCTGGTCCGCTTCCTCATTTCCAAGTAGTCCTGCATGGGCCTTGATCCAACAGAACTGTATTGTGCCTCCTTGTGTGATTTGGTGGATTTTCCGATGAATGCTGTTGACTATGCGGTTTGTGCTGTTTCTATTGGCGATTTCCTGTAATGCTGACAAGGAGTCGGAAAACACGGTGCAATGGGTTATTTGGAGGTGGATACATGTTTCGCAGGCAGTGTCTATGGCTACGCATTCGGCTTGGAATACGGAACAGAATTTATGTAGCTTTTTGCGTTTGATTGTGTGTCGGCCATCAGGGTGGTGTATTATGACTGCTGCTCCGACCCCTCCGTCATGTTTGCTCCCGTCGGTGTAGATTCGGTGCATGTCTATTGTATTGTATGGTTCGAGGTCTGTTGCACTGTGGATTTTATTAATTTTGATGGATATCCTGTCCGAGGGGTGGAGAAGTTGCGCTGGTGGTATTCGGGTGTCCAGAGTGAGATCAGTGGGTAAGTATTTGCTGATTCCACTCCGTTTCGTTTTTTCGACTTCAGCTACTTCGTTTAATTTGTGGTGGAGCGGCGTGAGGTTCGCTAGAGCTATGGAGGCGATGGTGGGCAGCGTGCGGAAGCCTCGGATGATTTTTATTGCGAATCTACGTTGTAGGCTGAGGAGCGCTTTGGTCACTTTTTTGTATTTCGTTGCACTACTCCATACTTCGGCACCGTAAGTTATAATGGGTTCGATTGCGTAATTATAGATAATGGAGACATTTTCTGCATGTACTCCCCATGTTGGGCGGATAATTTGGCAGAGTTTTGCATACATTTTCAGGGCTTTTCCGATGACATATTCGCAATGGTTGATAAACTTGAAATTTTGATCGATTATAATGCCGAGGAGTTTGAGGTTGTTGGAAAATTTGATTGGGATGTTATCCATGGTAATATTACAAGTTTTAGCTTTAGGCGTGCATGTCATCAGTTGTGTTTTCTGTGGGCCGAATTTAAGGTAGTTTTCGGTGCCCCAATTAGAGATAGTCTGAAGGATGTGGTTGGCATTAGTTTGTAGTTGTTCGTTATTTTGGGCGGTGCAAATTAGGAGAATGTCGTCGGCGTATGCTTGGATGTAGTTCCCATTTGGTAATTCTGTATCTAGGAGGTCGTCCATGATTAAGTTCCACATTATTGGTCCTAGCACTGAGCCTTGTACGCAGCCTCGGTTTTGTATTTTGGTGGCAGTGGCGTCGGCGTAATTGAGTACTATTTTCCTGTCCTGTGTGTAACTTTGGATGACATTGTATATATTTACCGGACAATTTATGTATTGTAGTCTTCTGAATAGGGCGGGCCACCACGCGTGATCGAAGGCGCCTTGTATATCCAGTGAAATAGCTACGACCATCTTTTTGTGGAGTTTTGCCTCTTTCATGGTTTCTATTGCATTTATTATTGCATCTGTGGTGGATTTTTGTTCTTTAAATCCGTATTGTTTGGAATTTGCTATGTTGTTGATGTACATATGATAAGTTAATCTCTTGGCAATTAATTTTTCGTATATTTTTCCGAAAACGTTCAGTAAGCCTATTGGTCTGTATGAAGCTATATCAGAATAGTCTGCTTTGTTGGGCTTTGGAATAGTTTTGATGAATGCAATTTTCCAGTATTTGGGAAAATAACTTAGGTGTAAACATCGGTTCAAAAGTCTGGTGAAGATTATTGGGTATGTCTTGATGAAGTGGTGACATATGTCAGGGGTAAGATGGTCTATTCCGGGTGCTTTTTTGCTGTTCATAGATTTGCTGACTTCGATTATTTCTTCTGGGGTAAAGTCACTGTCATTGTTATTGTTAGAATAGTATTGAGTTGATCTTCTAATGATCTGGTGTTGATGGTTATCATTAAGGTGATTGTCATCTGGGAAGAATTTATCCATAAGTGCTTCTGCTGTTTCTTGACTGGAGTTTGTGTATTCAGTTGGGGATATCTTGAGTGTTGTTGGAGGCTGTGATTGGGGTAGGTCTTTAAGCAGTTTGTTGGTAATATTCCAAACGTGTTCTTGGTTTTGTTTAGAGCAAAATTCCCGGAAATGTTCTGATGACGATTTTAGAATAGCGTTGACGTATTCTACTCTGGCTTCTTGTTGTTCTTTAATTACGTGTTCTATGTTTTTATTGCCTCGTTTTAGATCTTGCGTCCGATGGTGTAGGTGAATGACTCGTTTTTTCAAGTTGGTGAGTTCGTCATTCCACCAAACCGCGCGCCTGTATTGGGTTTTTCTTCGGAGTGTGGCATCGCATGCACTGAGAATTATGTTAGAGAGATAATTGATGTATTGATCAATGTTTTCAGTATCGAAGCTTTCAACATTGGGATTTTCAAGACTGGCTGAGTGCATTTCTTGTTTGATTTTGGTGATTACCTCTTCCCAATCTGCCTTTTCAGTGCTATATCTGTAAGTTGTCTTCGTGGTATTTTTTGATAGCTTTGCACTTGTCATGTTGTACGTAAATGTTATAGCATGATGGTCCGAGGATGGTGAGGCATCGTAGTTGATCTTCCAGTCTTGAATGAGAGTTAATATGTTTCCGGAAGCCAGCGTAAGGTCTATGATTGATGTCCTAGTTTGTCCAAGTGCGGTGTTTTCAAAGGTAGGGTTAGATCCGATATTACATACATTGAGGTCGTTGGCTATAATAATATCTAGGACGTCTGCACCTCTTTGGTTATTTTTGCTGGAACCCCAAGCTGAGTGCCAGCCGTTGAAGTCGCCACAGATAATTTGCTTCGCATTTTGGTTTGATTGGAGGTATAGTTCCAGGTGATCCAATGTATTGGAAACGTCCTCTTCGGGTTCTATATATATGCTTGATAGTAAAAGTTTTGAGTTTTCCATCTTTAATTGAATGGTGCAGAGGTTGGGATTAGAATGTTGTGTAATTCCGAGGTAAGAGCCAAGATTGTTTTTAATAGCAATGCAAGTTTTTACTCTATTGCCGTTTGATGGTGTCTGGTAAATATTGTATCCAGCTATAGGGCTGAGGGTATTATTTTTGCCGACGTATGGTTCTGTGATAAAGGCTATGTCATAATTATTCGAAGTCAGATATTGTTTGAATTCATGTGTGGCCGCATATCCTCGGCCTAGATTACTCTGTATACATTTGAGTTGGTTTTGGGTATTATGGGACCGTAGGGCGTTATTATTGGCTGTAGTCTGTGAGAGAGAGCCCTTAGCAGTAACGTACTGACATTCTTGCAAATCTATCTGCCTTCCTCCATTCCGGGCAGTCTTTGCTGTACGCTGTATGGAAAATTTCCGTTTCTTCCTTCTGACAGCAGTTGACACATCGGGGAGTATTTTTTCTGTTAGGACAGTTTCTGGTATCATGTTTCTCTGAGCAGAATCCACAGTTAATCGTGTTGGGGCAGTTGTTTGCCTTGTGGCCGTATCCTGAGCACTTGAAACATTGGTATACCGGAGATTGATCCACGACTAAAATTTGTAGGTATCCGATTTTTACTTTTTTGTTAATTAATGCACTCCATACAAGAGGGCTAGTTTCCATGATGATGTTTCTGGTAGCGCTAGTTCGCCCTTTTGTGCAGCGTATCGGTTTCAGAGTGAAGTCCTGCTTCGGTATCGCTTCTGTTAGATTATTGTTCTGCTTTGAAACAGCTTCTACTACTTTCTCATTTGTCATGTCAGGGGTGATACCTATGAAGCGAACCATAGGGTTTCTCATTGTTGGGAGTGACGCTGTTAATTTGCTGCAGTTTTGTTTGAGGGCTTCGCTTAGTTTCTCGCGCTCCTGATTTGTGTCACAGGCTATTACAATTTTGTTATATTTTGTCGCACGCATGCTAGCGATACCGATTCCCATTTCTACTACGTCAATTGAAGTTTTCATTTCTTTTATTATGTCTTCTCCAGTGCTTGTAGGATCAGTAGATTCCAGTAGTATAGTATACTTTGTTTTGGGAGTCACAATGGCGGGGCGTTCTCGGTGTTCTGTGGGAGTGGCGACAGCCTCAGCGTAGGACTTCTTTTTGTACGCCTGTCAAGAACTGTCACGTATAAATATTGTTCCCGTAAATAACAAATATTATAATTATTTTAATAGTTAGATAGTATTTACAACATAATCAAAAGGGATAACATAACATCTGTGGAGTACACTAACGTTTTACCGACGTAACTAACCGGAAATAGCGCAATATACGCAAGTAAAATTTTCAACTTTCCTGTTATCATGCCGACAGAAGACTCCACGAAACTTCCAGCCCTGCATACCGACGTAGTAGGTATCAAAAGCTTCGCCGACATAGTAGGAAAACTAACAAGATTTATAACCACAGCTCTCTCCAATACCCGAACAGTGAGCACGCTTAATAAAAAACTTATAAAAACAGCCTCCGATGAAATCCAAAAAGCGACTGACTGTCTGTTGGCGCTCCAACCTGCCCAATCAAAGACAACAAATAACGCGCTAGAAATAAAGTCTGCTATGAAAGAATTAAAGACAGACTTAATAAATGTACAAACTAAGCTGGAAAGGATCAATGAAAACACTAACTCAATTAAAGGTATTATCAAGACAACCCTAGAAGAAGATAATGACTTCCTACACACGTTAAGCCGCAAAAACAAAAAAAAAAAAAATTGTCGGTGTTGGGAGTGTTGGGATTGGGACGGTGGAATTTAACGGTAGGTTAGGTTCGTTAGGTATCTTCAAACGGCCGAAGGCCAAACGGCACAGAATAGGAGCCCCGCGCAAGCGGGGCTCCGTCGATATTGCTAACTGAAATTGTCTAATGGGAAAATCTACGCATGGAAAAATCATGCAAGGAATAAATACGTCTGGTGTAAATTAAGAATAGAAAAAAATGCGACTGGAAATTACGCTACAAGGAAATAATGATTTTGGGAATATGACCTAACCAGTCGTATCTGGGCCGACTGGACGGCGACCAGTCCAGTCATGTTGTCCGAAAAGTACTAGCTTGGTCTGACTACTTCAATTGAAAACCCTAAATCTAAATGAAACCAGACTTGTCCTATAAGCACTAAGTATGACTGGTAGTACCTACAGTGTTTAAAGTCAACCATAGTATAGGGTTGTTTAAAATTTCACAATGCATTAGTAACACGAGAACGTTATGTCTGTTTACTTTATTGATAGCCTACGTAGGGCTAGTGCACATGGACAGACATTTAAATAAATATTTTTTTATACCACGATGGTGGCAAACAAGCATACGGCCCGCCTGATGGTAAGCAGTTACCGCAATCTATGGACGCCTGCAACTCCAGAGGTGTTATATGCGCGTTGCCGACCCTTTAAAAACCTGTACACTCCATTTTTGAAAAACCTCATACTGGAGACCCTCGGGAAAACCTCGGAAGGAAGGATAAATAATAATTATTGGACATTTTTACACAAATTGACCAAGTCCCATAGTAAGCTCAATATGGTTTGTGTTGAAGGTACTTAGACAACGATATATATATAATATGTAAATATTTATAAATGCTTAATGACTCAGGAACAAATATCTGTAGTCATCTCACAAATATATGCCCTTTCCAGGATTTGAACCCGGGACCATCGGCTTCACAAGCAGGGTCACTACTCACTAGACCAGACAGGTCGTCAGAATAAATTTATTAATTTGACGTTAATCAAACCGTTTCTTAAATATAATACCTAAAACCGGTAAGGTTAAAAAATAATTTTCTTGTTTCTTTTCTCGGTGGTGGCCGAAAAAGCGGTGGTGGCCGAAAAAGCGGCGGTGGCCGAGTGGATATGACGTCCGACTTTCAATCCGGAGGTTGCGGGTTCAAATCCTGGCTCGTACCAATGAGTTTTTCGGAACTTATGTACGATATATCATTTGATATTTACCACTAGCTTTTCGGTGAAGGAAACATCGCGAGGAAGTCCCCAACCCGCATTGGGCCTAGCGTGGGGACTATAGCCCGAGCAGTCTCGCGCATGAGAGGAGGCCTGTGCCCAGCAGTGGGACGTATATAGGCTAAATTATTATTATTATATTATATTTTTTACATATCACTGTTTAGCCGGATGGTTGACTGGTAGAGAATTCCATTAAGAATAAGTCTAACGTTGTACATTATTATGTTAAATATATTTTGTCGAGGTAACTTAGAAGTCCTCGCCGTGTGGTGCCGGCGTTTTAGAATAGCACCACTCCATCTCATCCCGTGGGTGTCGTAAAAGCCGACTAAGGGAACACCGACGGATGGGCAGCAGCGTCCGTTGAGAACTTTCATTAACTTCTACTGCGGTCCCACCAACCTCAACCAATTTCGCCCTAACAATCAACCATTAACTTTCAATCAATAATCACTTCAAACCCAATCTTAAACATTTCGCCATTAATGTCTATCTAAAAGTACTACAACCAACAACCAAATATAAAATTTCACAAAAACAATAACTAACCCAAAACAAATCTCAACCCGGACCCATGGCCGTCCGTACTCAATGCGGGGACCATGGGTCCATCAAAGCTCAATCACAAAAACAACGCCGGGCCTCTAAACTGAGCATCACCATTGCTTCTTGTCTCATGGTGATGCCGGGCCCGGCATCGCATAAATCATAACAGCCTTTCACAAATGTCACCTCGGGCACAAGGTCGCCCGTATCCATAGCGAGGGCCCTGTGTCTTCAATTGACACAGCAAACCTTAAAAAAAAAAAAGACTTAGAAGTCCGCAGCAAGCTTGGTTCTCCATACAGACGAAGTTATGCTCTCATTTTAAAACGACTAGCTAGATTGCTTTAAATAAAATAATAAAAAAGTAAACGAAAAATCATTTAATAGTTATTGTAGATTTAATTAAAATATTAAATATACATGCCAATAACAATTTATACCTCTAAAATAAATCTTCTTAATGCGGTTTATATTCCCCAGTGTGTACCGAGCCTTACAGAGCTTTTAGCACTTTTTAGCGTCCATATTGTTTGCTGACGAGAATCACTTTTATTGCTCGATAATTTTATAAACGTGTATTGCAAAACTCTTTGTGTAATTGTCTCATAACAACAAGTTATAACTTTACATGTCAATTCACATCTTCGAAGGTTAACAAACTGTAAAGATCACAGAGATATAATTTCTTAAAGGAAATTAATTGTAAAGTTTTTTATTACTTAATTTAAAATATTTTTACATAATATTCAATCGTGGCTGAATACCGAAAAGATCTGTGTGCCTTCGATGCATATGTCAATAATTACAAAATGGCGGACGAACGTTTGATATGTCACCGTATTTAAGAATTATTTCGCTTAAAATGTAGTTTTTTCTTCGCAACCGAATGGGTCTGTGCTTTCGATGCATAAGTCAAGGAATTACAAAATGGCGGACGAATGTTTGATATGTCACTGTATTTAAGAATTATTTCGCTTACAATGTAATTTTTTCTTCGCAAGTGTGATGAAAAACATTGTGTGTAACTCCGGGAGTAAGAATATTCCAAACTCGTATCTAAAATTTCACTTACCCCCTTCGTTGCACAATGTTCTATATTCTGATGTCGCAAAGTAAGTTTAAATGGGCCTTAATACTATCACTAACAAATCTGCAATACACGAAACTAAAACCCTAGCGTCTCCCTCGCTCTTCCCATTCGAAAATGATTTGAATTTGAAATCGGAAGAATTCAAGTCTTGGAGACCCTATACATCTCTAAGGATAATTTAATGATCTTTTTTTTAATTATATTTTATCTCGACACTTATAACTCTCTAAAGAATTTTGTATCATATTTTTTGTGTAATTCGACATTTAGAGATTATATACATCTCTAATAAAGTATATATTATTTCATTGACTCCATATTTGTAATTGTATTTTGTTATTTTTATTGTTTGTAAAAAATTGACATGTAAAAGTGCCCCTGTAGCATTGACATATATATCTAAGGACGGGTCTTTCGGACAATAAGAATGGGGCCAGTACAGCGGTGTCACGGACACGAATTCGAGCCAATCGTGCAGTCTAACGCCACAACGCGAGTGGTTGATGAGTTTGCATCACGCGCGTGATTGGTCGCAACTAGTTGCGTTAGACTGCACGATTGGCTCGAATTCGTGAGTGACACCACTGAACTAGGGCCATTCTTAGTACCCGTAAGGCCCGCCCTTAGATATATATGTCAATGCCTTGTCGCCTATTCGCTGAATAAATATTTGGGTCAAACACAAAAGTATGTTCGAATAAAAAAAAACACGAAAAATAAAGAATTAAGTTCTACTTATAATTTATTTTTGCAGGGTATATTTTTCTATTTTTAGTAGCTTTACTCAGATTTACGCAAGTACTTATAATAACAGAGAAAAAAAATATAATACTTAATGAAACTCTCTTCTGTGGACTGTTCAGAATCTTAGTTCACTAGTTCAACAAGTTTAAATGCCTTTATTTTCTTCAAAATGCCTTCAGTACTTCTTACGTAACCACATCTTATACGATCAATAACTGTTTTTTGTGTAATGAATTCCAAAATATGCAATACTTTTTACAGAAAAGGGTATAAACAGACGGTTATACAACAAAACATGTTTTCTGTGACCGTTAAAAATCTGGTTTAGATTCGAAGTTGCTAAAAACATTCATGACGGAATATTTGATATTTGGAATTCTACCGCTAAACAACCTGTACATTTCGCTTTAACGCAAACAGCTTTTCAATTCAACCGCTTATAATTCGATGTAAAATAACGTAATGTCCGAATTTCTATGAATATAGAATCCCTCTATTTGAAAGTCGGCTAGAAATAAAACTGACGAGCGTCCAGCGCAAGGCTTGAGGCTACTACTGTTTGTCAAAACGTGGTAAATGGCAAATAACTAGAATAACTTATAGAAAATCCAATACGGGCAATAAATACAATACAATAAAATATAAATCCTCTTTAGAATAAATTTACATGGAAACACATATAATACATTTTGGCCTTTGGACGACCAGTTTGGCCTAGTGGGTAGTGACCCTGCCTACGAAGCTGATGGTCCCGGGTTCAAATCCTGGTAAGGGCATGTATTCGTGTGATGAGCATGGATATTTGTTCCTGAGTCATGGGTGTTTTCTATGTATTTAAATATTTATATATTATATATATCGTTGTCTAAGTACCCTCAAGACAAGCCTTATTGAGCTTACTGTGGAACTTAGTCAATTTGTGTAATAACGTCCTATAATATTTATTTATAAAAAAATCTGTTAGTACCCTTTTAATTTTTACAATAACCATTGACAAAAGTAAACGTCGGGGAATAGCTATGGTTAAGAATGTTAAGATACAACAAATTATATAAAAATATTTTTCAAAACATCCATATCGAGGGAGGAAAATGGCATGCTTTATGGAAATCTCCCGCACCCGCACGCGGTCCCTATCGACCAATGAAACTGAGCCATAAATTTGGATTCGTGTGTGGTGAAATTGATATAAAATGGCGGGAAGCGGTCAAAAGATAATGTCATTTACCAGGTTTTAGTTCAGTCCAAAGGCTCTAGACAGACAAAACTTTTAGACTGTCCGTCTAAAAATAAATACTGGATTTCAGCTAGCTTTGTATGTTCTAGCGTTCTGGGCACGAAATCTGGCCACATAATGTATTTAAATATAGCTTTAAACTGAAAGGCTAGTCCAGTCAATGGAGTATCAGAATGACAAGATTTTATTTGACCCTCGCCATGTTGGGGATACTCAGTAGTTTAAAGTCATCGAATATCACCGATGTAAAAAATCGGCCAAGTGCAAGTCTAGCGCACGAGGGGTTCCGTACCATTACGCAAAAAACGGCAAATAATCACGGTTGTTGAATGGGAGCCCAACTTAAATATGTATTTTATTCTGTTTTTAGTACTTGTTGTTATAGCGGCAACAGGAATACATCATTTGTGAAAGTTTCAACTGTCTAGCTATCACGGCTCATGAGATACAGTCTGGCGACAGACAGTGGAGTCTCAAATGGCAAAAAATGGAACCCTTATGGATTCGTCAAATCCTTATGTCTGTCTTTCTGTCCGTCTGATAATAGAGAAAAAAAAAACAATAAATTTGCTGCAAAAACAAAAAATGCGCTGTCTGCGGAGCATACTTGGCATCACATGGAAGGATCGGGTGACAAATGAGTCTGTTCTAAGCGAGGCACGGCTCCATAGTATCACAGACATACTAAAGACGAGACGACTGAGGTGCCTTGGGCATGCGTATCGAATGGTACGGACTCGTTTACCACGTCAAATCCTGCTAGGGGAGGTTGCAGACGCAAAAAGACTGGTCGGGCGGCCAATGCTGCGCTTCAAAGATTGCGTCAAGCGTGATATGGTTGCTTTTAATATCTCATGTAACCAATGGCAAAAACTGGCCGAAGACCGACCCGTATGGCGTCGTGCTATTCATGATGGTCAAGCCAAACACGACGATGCCTGGTTTACCTCTTTAAGAGAGAAACGCATGAGGCGCCACGAGCAGGCCTCCAACCCTCGCCCACCTGGGCAAGCATACACCTGCCGAGTGTGTGGACGTGGGATCCTGTCTCGCATAGGGCTATACAGCCACGAACGCAAGTGTCGTTACATCTCATACAGATGAAATGGCCTATTATTATATTAAACCATACCATGCAAACTTCCACCGAAAATTGGTTTGAACGAGATCTAGTTAAACTAATTGTTTTTTTTATACGTCATAAATGGTACTTCCTGTGGTACTGGTACTGGAAGGCTTCCCTTCATAGGCGAGTCCGACTCGCACTTAGCCGTTTTTTCCCCTTGGGAACGAAACCCTAATAAAAGGAAAAGATTTTGTAATTATAAACTATTTTCCTACAAATATTCCAAAACGGTTATCAAAGAAGTGGCCAATGTTTTTACGTTTTAGATCACGTCTTATAACAGTGTGTAGGGGAAAGGGGAGGAATTTAATGATATTTTATTCGTGACGTCAAAGGCAGAAGCTATCATAGTACCGCAAAAAGTGCGTCAATGTTTAAAACAGGACTTGAACGAAATGACCACAAAAAGTTGTTTATAAGTAAACCTATGTCATAGAATAAGAATAATATTAAGTAAAATGAAATAATTTATTTAAATTGTATTGCGTGATTATTCTCGAGCAAAGAGTTTTTAGAGGCCTCAATAAATTAACATCCCACCAAAAACATTTTCATGTTAAATGTTGCCAAGACTCTCATGTAGAGCCAAGCTTCTAACTTTACAAGCCCTAACTTCACAAACTCTACACCTGATATAATTATTTAAATTTTATTGCGTGGTTAATCTTCGGCAAAAAGTTTTTAAGGGCCTTTTTTACATATCTGTACAAGTCCTGAATTTAATTAATCTAATAAAACTGTAATAATGTTTCCATAACATGGCGTGACTAAATATCTAAATTTCCTTTCGTCTAAATAAAAATAAGGTTTATTTTATGTTTTGTATACTTAAGAATTTTTTAATAATAAAAAAAAAGATATAATAGCGCCATTTTATGCAAGATCTGCATACAAAAAGTTTTTCGGCGCGGGAAAACATCATGAGAAAATCTGCATTTAGGTAAAATACTTAAAAAAAATCGGTAAATTAATATGAAAGGGAATTTAATATCCAAGGGTTGAATATAAATTAAAACAAATGAAAATATTTTATTGGTTTTTGTAATTGTTGTTACAATATAGGTTGGGATCTTTTTGCAACAAATATGCTTGTGACAGAAAACCCCACTCTTCCAATAAGTAAGGGTAGAACCAATATGTTAGTGTATAGTATAAATCTAATACTTAAAACGTTTTAACAAAAAAAATTAACCGCCGAAAAAATTTTTAAAGGCAATAAAAAAACCAACACTAACACGAAACGAATCGACCAACAAAAAAAACAATAGCGCACTGACAAGAAAAAAATAATAATTTTGTCTTCAATAACGCAAGTGGATACCTACCCTACAATTACAATTATAATCTATTTCTATACACTTTCTATATACCTAATACAATCGCTAGTATTATATTAATTTAATTACATCTAGAAAATATGAACTATATACATACTTCTGAAATCAATCACACAAATCTGCGTATTTATATATTTACAATCTGTTATTTTTGGAGTCGGTGTCAGCCTTTTTAGGGTTCCGTAGTCAACTAGGAACCCTTAGGGTCTCCCCAAACTAGTCGACGCCGTTTCGGCAAATCGCGTACGGAAAAAGCTTTATGTCAACGCAATAAGAGCGAATAAGTCGTAAATCGGCTCGGCCCACGCGAAACGACGTCTTTCGACGGGAAAACGGCGTTTTGCCGTAAAGCTGTTCGCATTCGTACGACGCTGTTTGCAGCCTACCGCACACGTTCGCATTCATAAATCTCCTTATACCGCCGTACGGTGCCGGAAAGAGTTGAACGGCTCCGATCACGGCCGAGTACCTACGATAAGGACCGGTCAGAGGTGGCGGAAGCCGTTCAGCGTCTTCGACGGCCGAACATAGCTGACGACGGCCGAACAGAGCCGATGACGGCCGAAGTAGCTACTGATGCGTTTGTATTTGTTGATTTGAATTATTACCCACATTAAAATCTGCAATAGATCTGACAACACGGAAGTAATAATGACGGAGGAACATTTAATAATATTAGTCGGTAAATATAAGTGTTTATACAACCAGTCTCCAAAAATGAGATTTACGATTGCCGATCACCCGCTGTCCTACATCTGTTCGTCGGACTCAACGGCTGTACGTGTGCTGTCTGACGTCTCGACGGCAGGACGGAGCACGGGAGAGCCGACCGTCGCTTTACAACTGTTGCCATAGCAAGTCGCAGGCGATCGGGCGTCTCTACGGCCGCAAGGAGGATGAGACTGCTAAACGCAGGTGTCCAACCGCGGAGACGGTCGATCGGCTAAATGCGAATAGTGTGGTGTAAAACACTCGGCGAAAGCCGACTCCGCGTCGACTGGTTTGGGGAGACCCTTATAGTTTCGCCATGTCCATCTGTCTGTCTGTCTGTCTGTCTGTCTGTCTGTGTGTCCGAGGCTTTGCTCCGTGGTCGTTAGTGCTAGAAAGCTGAAATTCGGCATGGATGTATAAATCAATAAAGCCGAAAAAGTCGTACAATAAAATCTAAAAATTTAATTTTTTTGAGGGTACCTCCCCTACACGTAAAGTGGGTGTGAATTTTTTTTTTTTGCTTCAACCCCACAGTGTGGGGTATCGTTGGAAAGGTCTTTCAAAACTAATAGGGGTATTCTACAAACATTTTTTGATAAAGTGAATATATTCGGAGATAATCGCTCCGAAAGAAAAAAAAAATGTGTCCCCCCCCCCCTCTAACTTTTGAACCATAGGTCCAAAAAATCGTGGAAGTAGTGCTTAAGAAAGACATTAAATGAAAACTATAGCGGACATGATCAGTTTAGCTGTTTTTGAGTAATCGCAAAAAGTTTCCCCTTCATAGTAAAAAGACTTACTTTAATTAGGTATACTGATTATGCAAATTAGCCATTTGTTTAACTCGGGTGAAAGGTACCGTTTCATCCCTTGGTTAACAATTTACTATAGGTACTTTAAGCTCCAGTTTAGCTTATTGTGACGGAAGACTAACTACGGAACCCTACACTGAGCGTGGCCCGACATGCTCTTGGCCGGTTTTTTTTATACTACGTCGGTGACAAACAAGCATACGGCCCGCCTGATGGTAAGCAGTCTCCGTAGCCTATGTACGCCTGCAACTCCAGTGTCTAACCTAACCCCCCCCCCCCCCCCCCCCTCGTTGAGCTCTGGCAACCTTACTCACCGGCAGGAACACAACACTATGAGTAGGGAACACCTCAAACAAACTTGAGCTATAATAATCAAAATCAAACTACTCTGTAAAAAGTTATGCGTGGTCATACATTAAAAAAAAATATACGCGTCGCCTTTAGAACCTCCTCCGTTTTTTTCGTCGCTTAAAAACTTAAGACTAAATACTTATTTTATACTAAAAAGTTGTATTACTTATTAATTCACAGTGTACGAAAGCAAAAGCTTGCATTCAAATATGATATTAAATATTTTAAGTCATATACTATGTTTGGCCTAGTGGGTAGTGACCCTGCCTACGAAGCTGAAGGTCCCGGGTTCAAATCCTGGTAAGGGCATGTATTTGTGTGATGAGCATGGATATTTGTTCCTGAGTCATGGGTGTTTTCTATGTATTTAAGTATTTATAAATATTTATATATTATATATATCGTTGTCTAAGTACCCTCAACACAAGCCTTATTGAGCTTACTGTGGGACTTAGTCAATTTGTGTAATAATGTCCTATAATATTTATTTATTTGTACAGTTACAAACTATGACTAAATCTTGTAAGAAACAATGTGTACGCAAATTTCTGCAAACCAACTGCGATCTCAGATTTGCGTCAGCGTTGTTTACTAAACAGTTGTGGGAAGGATGCGCAAGCGGCGTTCTCTGAACAAGAACACCCTGTTTGTAAATTATGAAATGTTGTTGTTACAATAGTAAGTATTGCGACTGTTACATAATGAAAAACATTAAAATACGAGCGTGGGTTTATTAAACGAGTTGAAAGTGAGTTTCATAAAACATCTCAGTCTAAAATGGATATAGGTACTATAATACGGCTGTCGGGAATCAGAATCAGAATCAGAATCATAATTGTTTATTGCACTCATGTTAGTGTACAGTTCTTGGGGGAATGACCACCCTCGTATCCAAAATTTCACTTAACCCCTCCTCCTTCTCGCGTTGTCCCGGCACTTTGCAAAATTTCACTTACCCCCCCTCGTTGCACAATGTACTAAGTATAATGCAATGCAATGCTTTCATAAGTTATAGTTACTGATTTTGAAAAGCGTTTTTGAATAAAAATACATATCTAAATTATTTACCTTTTTCTAATGCTAGAAAAACGAACTATACAAAGACAAGATTATCTATTTAATGCATATCAATGCAATATCTTCCAGTTAATCTTTGAGCAATTCATCTCAAACGCTACCTGTTTGACGTAACTGGTGACCGAAAAGCTGGCGGCTTCCTCGCACAACGACGTATCAAGTATCATTCATTGGATACAACGAATAAATGCTGCCAGCACCCTTGGTACAATGCATCAGAGGCCTATTTTAGATTAAGGGTCTGATTCACAAAGTCTGAATAAAGTATTGGATAGCTAATGAACAAATAAATTAACTGCGAGATAAAACTTCCTGCAAAACTTAGCACTTTATCTACCAGTTAAGCCTATTCGAAGATTATGAAACGCCAACTATGACTTTATTCGTCAGATACACTTATAAAGCTTGGCTACACTTGGCAAGTAGCTTATTTAGAACTTTACTTTTGTATAATAGGCCCTTAAGCTAGTTATAGTAATCCTTTGTATATATCCATTATGTATATTGTTATATTAAGGGGGTCAAAATTCAAAATTCAAAATTCAAAAATTTATTCTGCAAGTAGGCCTTAAGGGCTCTTTTACAAGTCAATACAACATTTATAGTAATATCATATAGTGACATGAAAAATACATAACAACATTTATAAATACAACAGCCAATACCTGGGTAAACATTACATTATAATAATCTTAAATAAATAATTACTACAATACAATAGAGATGTATAGTCTCTATGGTTAAAAACACATTAAATCTGGAGATGTAAAAGGTCCCCAATGTCAGAGTACTAATACTAATAAAATTTGGAGGTGTAAAGTCTCTCCAAGTGTCAAAATAAAATTTATACTAAATAAATAAACCGCGTCTGGACTGTTAAACCCCTAACACCAATGACCTTCGATCTGAATCCCTTAGTTTTCTAATGTTTTTTGTAGCTTATCATATTAACAGCAGCGGCTGTAAGCAATATAGTATCCCATATTTACTTCAAAGTTCATTATCTTCGAGATATTTGGCATCAAATTTGAACAATTTTAGGCCAAAAAACTGTTTTTCTGGCCATAAGTTTTTTGTTAATTAATTTAAAATTAAACTCTCTGACAATTTTTTAGAGACGTCAAAGACGAACCCAAATATGTAGATCTCATATATGTAAGATCCTTCATAGCAATCTAGTTACGAAAATAGTTGTAAAAATCATAAAATCAATGTTTATAAAAATCATAAAAAATAAGTATTAATTTCTTTCAAAATCCGGCAGACAAAAATGGAGATAAAAGATTAAAGAATCGATAGCCGTTTGTCTTATAATGCTATCTGTAGTGCAAATAAAGGAGTAACGACTCAAAATTCGCCTAAAATCGACGAAAACCGCGGGGAGCCCCTTAACAAATAAATTAAGTACGAATAAAGCTATCTTGAAAATGAAAATGATTTATTTCGTAAATGTTGGGTACAGTAGTGAATGCAGTGGAAATGAGAGCGTTGAGAAGTGTGTGTGGTGTAAAATTACAAGATAGAATTAGGAACAGTGTGATAAGGGAAAAGTGTGGACTGAACGAAGATGTAGTGACAAAAATTGAGAAAGGTATGTTGAGATGGTTTGGACACGTGGAAAGAATGAGTGAAAGAAGGTTAACAAAGAGAGTGTATAAGGGAGAAGTAGAAGAGGGAGCTGGAAGGGGTAGACCTCGGCGGACTTTCTCTGATCAAATCGGGGAAATCCTGAAGAAAGGCCAGGTCAAGAGCACCCTAAACCGACGAGCGTGTATGAGGAATGTCATGAAAGTAAAGGAAGCGAAAGTGGTATGTCA
This sequence comes from Cydia pomonella, assembly GCF_033807575.1. NCBI lineage: Eukaryota > Metazoa > Arthropoda > Insecta > Lepidoptera > Tortricidae > Cydia > Cydia pomonella. The sequence continues at coordinate 9,770,913 of NC_084728.1, forward strand.
GGATCGTAGCAAGTGGAAATCCGTGGTCTCTGCCTACCCCTTCGGGAAATAGGCGTGATTATATGTATGTATGTATGTATGTATGTTGGGTACATATATAACAAACAAGGTTGGGTCTTCCTAGTAGGTAAGAAATACCTGTGTCAGGAAGTCCCGCTCCTCCATAATAAACAGTGGTTGTTTGTAACAATTGTAACTATTTAATTACTTATCTTATTAGACTAGACAAGTGCTCAGACTGTAAGAATTTGCCTTAGCGCCCTTTACACTAAAATCACAAAGAAAGCCCTATACGCCACTCTAATTCTTATACAATTAATCTCGTCTCAAATACCACGATGTTTATTTGTTTGTCTGTCTAGCCTGCATTCGCATTGTTTCTAATTCTGGTGCAGACAGACATACGCGTAGTAACACTTACGCCAGACTATTACGGTATACAAGGGGTTGCATAGTTTAAGATCGGTCCGCAGATAAGCCTGTATCTTATGGAGGCTTATTAGAATGCATTTATTGATGTCAATAAATAAATCGTCAGCCTAATCTACAAGATATGATACTAAAAAGAATCTACAAAATTCCCAAGCCCCCTGTTAAAACTGCTTTTGCTATGAGATTCTCGGCTTATTTCTTTCCGCATTTATACAATAAATTAGTAAAAATCTGCGACATAAGGCACTGTAACTTAACTGAAGCAAAAAGGCATATCCAACCCCTACTGCTTTCTTGGAACTATGATGAGTCAGAGGATATTTTGAAATGACGGTAGTAGACGACAATATTCAATTGCGTCTGCTCCTGAATGATGAATAACTTGTACAGCTACATTTCTTTTCTTTTGTTTTCTCTCACATTCCGTAGTTATTCACACGCACATATTCATATATACATACTCACATACCCTCACATAAACACTTTCACTTACATACAACTTACTGAGACCTTTTTAACTGTCTTTGTGCTTAGCTTGATAGTTAGTCATATAATAAAAAAAAACTTATTTAATTTAGCTTTAACAATAATGTATTCTGTTAAAATGAGAACCGCACCATTTCGATACTTCTCTGAGATTCCCACGTGACAGGCTGAGCCTAGTGTGGGGACCAATGTTGTAAAGCCTGCTCTTGTAAAGCCAAATTCTTGAAATAAATATATTATTCTTATTCTTAAATACAGTACAATCGCACTAATCCTGCATTCATGAAATGCAAAATGAAACAAGAGAGCCGGATTACTGGAAAATTCAGATTACTGGAAATTAGAGCAAATCTGTTTATTATATTGATGTGTTTTTTAGTTTGTCTAAGCAGTATGAGTAAATTTGTGTAACAATGTCCTATAATACAAAATAAAACAAGAAATACACTATACTAAATTCAAATTGTTTAGGCAAATAAATATTACTATTTCTATTTCAGAGGAAATTGTACTGTTATTTTAGGCATCTTTAAAGATATTCAAGAGTGCATAACTTAGTGCCGGATTTTGGGTGTTCCGGACTATTGATGTGCCGGATTAACGAGATTTCACTGTAGACCCTGTAATTCATTGACATCAATGAGATTCTTCTCAATACGAGTTACTGACTGAATTTTTAGTCATCGTTAATTATTTTCGAGAACAATTTTTCTCATGTATTACAGCTCAGCTGAAGTTTGAAGTGTTTGAACCCACGGTTTTTTACCATCACACATACATATGAAAGGTTACCTTCAACAGGGTAGGCTGCGCGTTGTCTGTTTTTTTTTCGCTTTTTATCATCAGAAGAGTTTTTATTCTGTACCTGAATAATAAGCGTAGGGCCCTAAAATATATTTCAATAAGTGACGAAAACATATGTTATCGTGCATGCATTTCATTGAAATTTTAACTAAAATTATCATAGTAGGAACATAATATTGAGACCTAGATAGGTCAGAGGGTTTTCTTGATATATATCAGCTTTGCATGAGCAAGCGCTGGTGGCCTAGCGGTAAGAGCGTGCGACTTGCAATCCGGAGGTCGCGGCTTCAAACCCCGGCTCGTATCAATGAGTTTTTCGGAACTTATGCACGAAATTTGATATTTACTAGTCGCTTTTCGGTGAAGGAAAACATCGTGAGGAAACCGGACTAATCCTAACAAGGCCTAGTTTACCTTCTGGGTTGGAAGGTCAGATGGCAATCGCTTTCGCAAAAACTAGTGCCTACGCGAAATCTTGGGATTAGTTGTCAAGCGGACCCCAGGCTCCCATGAGCCGTGGAAAAATGCCGGAAGGAAGAAGAGGATATCAACTTTGCATGTACCGAACGCCCATCATTTTATTATTTATTATTTGTAATGTTATATTACGGCATAATATTATAAAGGATGTCTTTGGGCGTATCTCCAAATGCCAACTACCATTACCGTTCCCAGTGTCCAAGCATTCACATTAAATTTCAAGGTAAAAAGTCTATGTAAATTATAAAGTATATCTTAAGTCGTATCTCCAGATGCCTACCGCTCATACCAATCCCAAGGGCCTGCCCGGCAACGCTGCCAAAACGACCGTATCGTTCCCGATATATCTAGCACCACAACTATGTTACGTTACGTCAGAGTTGTTGTTAGGGTTCCGTACCCAAAGGGTCAAACGGGACCCTATTACTGAGACTTCGCTGTCCATCCGTCCGTCACCAGGCTGTATCTCATGAACCGTGATAGCTAGACAGTTGAAATTTTCACAGATGATGTATTTCTGTTACCGCTACAACAACAAATACTAAAAACAAAATAAAATAAATATTTAAGGGGGGCTCCCATACAACAAACATAATTTTTTTGCCGTTTTTATAAATAATGGTAGGGAACCCTTCGTGCGCGAGTCCGACTCACACTTGCTCGGTTTTTTTTTTACCAGGTTATGGCGAAGCAAAAGGACTATGATCTGGACCGTATCTATGTGGGCACAGACAGCATCAAAACTAGCATATGGCTACTCTCAAGAGTACCAACATTTCTCTGATAACTAAACAAAAAATCGTGTATTTCATTAAACCAACACAATTTTCGTTCATAGTTTTAAAACGAATACGGGAACGTCTTTACTACAGCAGGAAAACACAGAAATTTCAATCAAAATGAGGGACAGGGAATCTCGTCTTCGTGGAATCCGTGATTAGCAAATGTACATACATACATACATACATATAATCACGCCTATTTCCCGAAGGGGAAGGCAGATACCACGGATTTCCACTTGCTACGATCCTGACATACCTCTTTCGCTTTCTTCACTTTCATGACATTCCTCATACGCGCTCGTCGGTTTAGGGTGCTCTTGACCTGGCCTTTCTTCAGGATTTCCCCGATTTGATCAGGGAAAGTCCGCCGAGGTCTACCCCTTCCAGCTCCCTCTTCTACTTCTCCCTTATACACTCTCTTTGTTAACCTTCTTTTACTCATTCTTTTCACGTGTCCAAACCATCTCAACATACCTCTCTCAATTTTTGTCACTACATCTTCGTTCAGTCCACACTTTTCCCTTATCACACTGGTCCTAATTCTATCTTGTAATTTTACACCACACACACTTCTCAACGCTCTCATTTCCACATTAGCAAATGTAAGGTTGAAAAAACTTTCCTATACATACCATCTGATGTCGTGAGTGTTGTGTGTAGGCAAAGTGACAACCCTAGCGTACAAGTGAATAATCAAGATCAAGTGCGGGTAGTTCGCAAAACCCGCGCAGCAAGATGTTGATACAATTCCTCGCCAGTCTGCCTGTGACCACGAGCGTAATGTCACGTTCGAAACGTCAGGCCATATAATAAACGTAAGTTTACGCGATTAAGTCCCGTATTCGTTTTAAATATAGATCTCGATATAACGTTATAAATATAGATCTCGTTGCCATAAGTATTAAATAATAATAATAATAATAATGGGATGTTGATTCGACGATCATTGTCCCAATAGTCGTTTCAGCGAACGGTCTCATAGCGAAGAGTCTCGACCAACACCTTGAGAGACTCTCGCTAGGTGGTTGGATCAAGGGTCAGATGCAGAAGGCGGTGATCTTGGACACGGCGCGGATAGTGCGGCGGTTCCTCTCTCTGCAGCCCTGACCACCGGCAGCTTGGGCCCTGCCCCGCTGCTGGCGGCACACTAGGTTAAGTTTTTTACAATGTGTTTATATGTGTTTTGTATAGTATTTTTTGATGTATTTTTATATTTTACTTTTATATCCATATTGTAAAAAACATAACCTAAGAAGAAAGAGAAATAAAGATAATAATAATAAAATAATAATAATAAAAATAATAATAAAGTATTAAATACCTAGACTTAAGAAATATTAAGTGCCCTTACAGGGTGTCATGTACCTACCATCTTCAAATTATAACACGTAATGTATAATGAGCATGACTGCAATACAATAAAGAATAAAACTATGAAAAATTGGTGTCTATGTATATAGTACCAAGGCTCGGAAACCGGTTAATTTTCTAAGCCGTTATCATGTACTTGGCGCAAAACCTTTAAATTTCCGTTCTTCAAAAACCGTTATTTAAAAACCAGTTTTTATTAGAACTGTTCTTGTCTAATTAACCGGTTAAGAACAATAAAAACCGGTTTCTTCCTATGTCGGTGTTCTTTACGTGGCACACCACCAAGCCGCAATATTTGTGATGATGATGAACACAAAAATGCCTCTACTGGGATTTGTACCCAATCGCAGAATCATTGCCGACTAAGCTAAATTCATTAAAATATATTTTGAATCTTTATATTGACATATCTAAATTGAATTTGCCTTGCAAATTTGAAATTTTGGGAGCTTAAAAACATGTGAAACATGAGAGAAAAATTTAGAATTGTGCACAAAACCCATAAAAGCCCATCAAAAACCGTTATTAAGTAAATTTCTCTCCTTGCCATATCTTTCGGGAACACGTCACTTAAAACAACCCGCTAGTTTATATGACATCATAAAACAATTGCAGCCCACAACCCATTACTAAATATTTAAAAAGAAAAAACTATTAAACTTACCCTTTTGGCTGTATACTTTACGATCTTTCTCCGATTACCTAAAATTAAAAAAAAAACTGCTCACGGAAGAACCAGCCCTACTGTACCGCAATATAGTTGAGATTTCAATAAAAGCACGTCAAACGTAACTGTCAGTTCCGTCAAGTCCAAAGTCAATGTACAATGAATCTTCTTGTTATAATAATAGAGTTTAAATTACCAAAGATAAGTTAATTTGTAGATAGCTTTCTTTTGATTTGCCGAAAGGGTGCAATAAATGTTTGTCTGTTTGTGTATTGTTTAGAAACAGTTACGTAAATAAAGATAAAGATCAGTTATTCGTAAAACACGTGCACTTTCTAGTTGTAAAATTTGTCATACCGTTATTATTTTGTTTGTCGGTGAAAAATTTTTACTAAATAATTTAAGAAGACATCAAACTTCGAATTTCTATCATCTTTTGGTGTTTTCGGGAAATACCAAATAAACTTCGAATACCGTGTACTTCTGAAAATAGATTTTGGTGTACCGGTATTACTTTACCTACTAACCCCTTAGTTTGTAAGTTCTACTAATAAAAATATGTGTCTTTGTTTGCTGTACCTACTAACCCCTTAGTTTGTAAGTTCTACTAATAAAAATATGTGTCCATGTGTTACATGTAATAAAAATTATTCATTCATTCATTCATTCATTATTTATGCGTGATTTTAGGAATTATGATGCTATAAGGAATAACCTTTTTTTTTTGGGATTATGAAAAATCGAATTAGTTTTAATTCTACTATAATTTTAATATCCTTAATAATATAAATATTAAAACAAAAGCTGAACAAGGTCTTTCAATGAAAACTATAGCGAACATGATCGGTCCTGCCGTTTTCGAATTATTGCAAAGTCTTCTCTTCTTAGTAAACAGACTTAGCGCTGCAAAGGTCCTCCCTTATGCTTAAAACCTACATGATACTTACTAATAGCCCCCGTTTAGCTTATTCTAATTTTGGACCCGGGTACGTCCTTAAACTACGTCCAAAAGAGAGGTATGGGCATTGTGAATGTCATCTCGCTTTGTGTGGTAGGGCACAGCCAGTGGATGTCATTCCAGATCTAGAGCAGAGCCGAACTGGGAATTACCTCCACCTTACAGAAAACCGCAGCCAAATAACACTAGACCCTACTCTTAGTGTTGTGTTGCCAGAGCTCAACGAGGGTGCGGAGTGTTAGGGTCGGCAACGCGCATGTAACTCCTCCGGAGTTGCCGGCATACATAGACTACGGAGACTGCTTACCATCAAGCGGGCCGTATGCTTGTTTGCCACCGACGTAGTATACAAAAAAAACGTACAAAGCGCTGCGAAGGTACTCCTTTATGCTTATAACGTACATGATACTTACTAATAGACCTTGTTTAACTTATTCTGACAGAATGGCATTTACGGAACCCTACACTGAGCTTCTTCTTCTGGGGTCCGCTTGACAACTAATCCCAAGATTTGGCGTAGGCACTAGTTTTTACGAAAGCGACTGCCATCTGACCTCCCAACCCAGAGGGTAAACTAGGCCTTGTTGGGATTAGTCCGGTTTCCTCACGATGTTTTCCTTCACCGAAAAGCGACTGGTAAATATCAAATGACATTTCGTACATAAGTTCCGAAAAACTCATTGGTACGAGCCGGGTTTGAACCCGCGACCTCCGGATTGCAAGTCGCACGCTCTTACCGCTAGGCCACCAGCGCTCTACCCATGTGTGCATGTGTAGGAACCCTACACTGAGCATGGCTCGACATGCCGATTTTTTATAACAGGGTGGCAAATACATTGGGTATTGTATTTGCTAGTAATTCATGTTGTCTTGGCAATAGGGTTAAGAATTGTCAGTTAACTGTGTCTTTAGTAATAGAGGAAGGATATTTTATTATGGGGAAAAGGGTTTTGTAAGGTTTTATGGTTTTTAAACTTTCGAAAAGACGTGAAGGTCTTAAATATTTCTTAATGAGTTACATTTTATTGAGGGACCAAGTTTAAAAAGAAAGCTATTGCTATGAGAACTTGGGATTTTATGAATCGCAAAGTGTGATAAATTATTGTTAATTTTATTCACATCAAGAATTTAGGTATTAATTTCTATTTTACTAAAATATAATGGAATGATTAAACGAATTGACATTTTTCCCTTTATTCATTTAAAATTAGTTTTTAGTTTATTTTAATCATTTGTTTTTTTCCCACCAAGGTTTAAAAATAAACAACATGTCGTGTGCAGAAAACGCAAAACATTTTTTTTTTTTTTTGGCAAAAAGATTTTTTTTTTGGGAATTTGGCTAAAATTCATTTAACATCTTTTGCTCTTTATGACTTCAGGAATGTATGTTTAAAATCTGTCGGGATGAATTATATATAAAATAATGTTTTTGGAAATCTAAAATTAAAAACCATTCTTTATTTTAGCTTTCTAAAAACATTATTCTCTACAAACCCTAAAATTTATGTAAGTTTTTTTTTATTACTAATTTTCCCATACTTCCCCTCTAGTATATTTACCCCCCTTATGATAGTCACGCTGCACGGAAGCATGTAACATGAGTGTAAACATGTAAAACATGTTTGAACAAGTCGATAAGCTGCCGTTCTGTACACCGATAGATAGCGCAACTTTAGCGTAGGCGTAGGTTAGGTATATTAGTATTGCTGAAGCTGCAGACTTAGTGGCTTTTAACACCCAAGTCGTTGAGATTGATGTTATTTGAGAGGGAAGAATAGCTTTTCGATCCTAGCAAAATAACGGTACTTTTTGTATGAAATTCCATTTCAGATGACGACGTTTTCCACTAAATCTTAAACAAAGTTTTTGGCAAAAATTTCATTATTGGTACAAGCTTTTATCGATGACTGTACCCGTACCACAGGCAACTAATACTCATCGAACCAATTGACTGTTTTTTGTAAATAATGTTAAACGATCTTGATTTTCATGAGGATCAAATGTCTATATGTATAGGACTCATGGCATTTAAGCAACACATTGGTCAGAAATGAGAGTTAAAGTCTGACGCTCGCACTCGACGATTGAAACGCCTCTAACAAAATGATAAGGTGATGTGACGTCACATCATATAAGTCTGTCCTAAATGTATGGAAGATCAAGGAAATTGCCATTTTGACCCTGAAATATTGCGTTTATGTGTATAATTGTAATACAATTTATTTTTCAATAAAATGTAAGAAATCGAATGGTACCATTATCTTTTCTATTTTAGAAAGACAAAAAAAAATTTTTTGAGACTTCGGAGCCTTGTATTTTTTTATAATCTCGATATATTTTTTTAAATTACACCTTTTTATTATGGATAGCTCATTTTCTATCAATTTAATTAAATTTTGTTATAATATTCAACATGTGTCAAGTACCCAATTCTAAAAACCCCAAACACAATTAGGTTGCGGTGTTTTATCACAGAGTTCCTATGTCCACATCTTGTCTCCATCATCAGATCAGTTCGATGGTATAATATTGCATCGCCACCCGACTTACTTATGTATGCAAATTTTCAGCTCAATCGGAAACCGGGAAGTGGATCAAATTTAACTTGCAAGATTTGATTACAGGCAGATAACGGGACAGGTGAAACTAAATAAAAGCTTGTAAAAATCATTTTGATTTTGATATCGATCGCTTCAGCATAATATACTCTAGGTATATAAGTTTCGCTTTAAAAAATAATTTTTTTGTTTTGCAAATTTTGAAAATAAAAAAAGCGGCCAAGTGCGAGTCGGACTCGCGCATGAAGGGTTCCGTACCATTTAAGACGTATTAAAAAAAATCTACTTACTAGATTTTGTTCAACATTTCAACACTTTGGAAGTGTCTCTCGCGCAAACTATTCAGTTTAGAAAAAAATTATATTAGGAACCCCACACGTATGGGTTTGATGAATTTTTTTTTTTTTAATTATATGTTTTAAAAAAAAACTACTCACTAGATCTCGTTCAAACCAATTTTCGTTGGAAGTTTGCATGGTAATATATATCATATATTTTTTTTAGATTTTTCATTCTGTTATTTTAGAAGTTACGGGGGGGGACACACATTTTTTCACTTTGGAAGTGTCTCTCGCGCAAACTATTCAGTTTAGAAAAAAATGATATTAGAAACCTAAATATCATTTTTGAAGACCTATCCATAGATACCCCACACGTATGGGTTTGATGAAAAAAAAATTTTTTTTTAATTTTATGACGTATTAAAAAAAAAATACTTACTAGATCTCGTTCAAACCAATTTTTGGTGGAAGTTTGCATGACAATGTATATCATATATTTTTTTTAGTTTTTTCATTCTGTTATTTTAGAAGTTACGGGGGGGGGGGGGGGCACACATTTTACCACTTTGGAAGTGTCTCTCGCGCAAACTATTCACTTTAGAAAAAAATGATATTAGAAACCTCAATATCATTTTTGAAGACCTATCCATAGATACCCCACACGTATGGGTTTGACGAAAAAAGATTTTTTGAGTTTCAGTTCTAAGTAAGGGAACCCCCAAAATTTATTGTTTTTTTTTCTATTTTTGTGTGAACATCTTAATGCGGTTCATAGAATACATCCACTTACTAAGTTTGAACAGTATAGCTCTTATAGTTTCGGAAAAAAGTGGCTGTGACAGAATCGGACAGACAGACGGACATGACGAATCTATAAGGGTTCCGTTTTTTGCCATTTGGCTACGGAACCCTAAAAAGCAGAATCTATAAACCGAGTATTATATTGTGCCAATAACATTCTAAACAATCATGGAGAATGGAAATATTTAGAAGTGGAATATCGTTGTCTCTTTTTGTATGGTCGATCACGTGTTATACTTAGGTTTTAAGAAAAACAATTTGTTTTAGTACCTAAACCGGCCACGTTTGGCCTAGTGGTAGTGACCCTGCCTATGAAGCCGATGGTCCCGGGTTCAAATCCTGGTAAGGGCATTTATTCGTGTGATGAGCATGGATATTTGTTCCTGAGTCATGGGTATCTTCTATGTATTTAAGTATTTATAAATATTTATATATTATATATATCGTTGTCTAAGTACCCTCAACACAAGCCTTATTGAGCTTACTGTGGGACTTAGTCAATTTGTGTAATAATGTCCTATAATATTTATTTAATATTTATTTATTTACCTAAAGGAAAAAAAATGTTAATATCAATTATTCTGACGACCTGTCCAGCTTAGTGACACAATGAGAATTTCAATTATTTTGTGGTGAGCTTTCCAACAGAACGTTTAGCGAAACGACGGGGTTGCGAAATGCATGGCAGCCATTGTGTGTGTTTTAGTTTATTTAATAATATGTATTCTAGTTTTAAGTTGCCTGAAAATAAAGATTTTCATTTCATTTCATTAGTGACCCGCCTATAAAGCCAATGGTCCCGGTTTCAAATCCTGGTAAGGGCATTTGTGTGATGAGCACAGATATTCGTTTCTGAGTAATGTTTTCTATGTATTTAAGTATTTGTATATTATATATATCGTTCTCTGAGTACCCACAACACAAGCCTTCTTGACTTACCGTGGGACTTAGTCAATTTGTGTAAGAAAGTCCCTATAATATTTATTCAGATTTATATATGTGGGCTAAAGTAATTAGATGCAAATTTCGAGTTGTGTCCTTAGGTTAACTAGTTGAATCCATAATTTTATATTCGCAACGCAGGCTTCGTCAGATGAACACAAACTCACAATCAGCTATAGGCTTCGTCACAACACAATACAGCGGTAAAATATGCAGGCTTCGTCAACTTACTCTAAAAAAAAAAATATGGTAGAGTTGGCTTTAAATGATGATTTTTATAATTGATGATTTGGTTTGAATTTTTCGGTATTTCATAGTTAGTATTTTCCTTGCGTTGGTGTGGTAAAAATTTTGTTTTGCACTCGGAAGCAAAGTTTACTTAACTCTCGTGCCATAACCTTCGCAAAGCTCAAGATTCCACTCGCTCCGCTCGTGGTTCAATTTTGGAATCTTTCGCTTCCTCGGGTATCAATAACATGGGCGGTTAAACAAAAACTTTACCCCCTTGTAAAATAAATAACTATTTTTATAAACCTATCTATAACAATTTCTGATTTTCCCACAACGTTCCATCTGTGTCTATGAGAGTTACGCAGCTCGGTAGAAACTTAGTAACGTGTTTGAACAAGTTGATAAGCTACCCGTTGGGTAAACTGATTGATAACGCTACTTTGGCATTCGTCTATAAATACTGCTTGTTCGATTTATAAGGGAAGTATAGCACGAGGTATATTTTGTGGAAATAATAAATTGTTTTTATAATTTTTTTACAATATAATTAAATGAAAGTTACAATTTTTTCCCGACAATAGGGTTGTTTCCATCTACAAATCTTAGGGCAGAATTGTATCCCAATAAATTCTTTTGGATTATAAGAACATGTTAAACTACTTTTAGGGGGGTTACAGGTCTGTAATGACCATATTTTTGTAAATATTGAATTTAAAATATCTCTTGGCACACTTTGAAGATTAGGATGTCGTCATAACTCTCGGATTGACACTGTTGACAGTTAGGCGATAAACAACAAATGACAAATGTCAGTTGACAGTTCGTATCTTCTACGCGTGTATGTAGTTATGCGTCAAACCGTAAACTGTGGCGTCACACAATTTTCAAAGAGCGTTATGGGCGCGAAAGCATCCGTCAAAATATATTTTGTTAATTTAACATATTCAAAGCCGTTTTTAGCATAAAAGTTGAATTTTAGGGCAACTTTTAGTTAATATAGAACGTAATACAAGCGTTTCAAAAAATTGGAAACAACCCTATTTTGGTACGTGCTAGCTATCCGATGTGAGGTATAGCTCTAATGACGCGCGGGGTACACACTCTTGGGCTCTGCCCAATGCCGGATTTAGAGGTCTGGAGGCCTCGGGCAATAAAGGAGTGGAGGCCCCCTGGCCCCAAATTTTTTCCAAATAAAATGGTAATTTTACCGAATTCTCTATTGTGGGGGGCCCCTCTTTTGTGGAGGCCCGGGGCAGTAGCCCCGGTTGCCCTCCCCTAAATCCGGCCCTGGCTCTGCCCACTTTACACTACACAATCAGGCACTATACATATCACGTGATCGTTCATACAAAAAGAGAAAACGTTTTTCCACTTCTAAATATTTTCCATTCTCCATGATTTTTTTGTATTTTATTGATACTTGGCCCAATTCGAAGCATGATTAAGACACGTTTAAGATCTTGGAAAGATCTTTAAAACATCGATATATGGAAGGCAGAGGCAAGGAACAGAATCTCCATATACCAAAAACTGTCCGACAAAAGACTATAAATAGGTGGCGCTACAATACCTAGAATACTTGAGAAAAAAATCAAATCATAGACAGCGCACTTCACTCCGTCAATAACGCCTAGTTCTTTGCTTCTCTAGCGCTACTCTGGAGAGATTTGAAACTATTATTTATAGCTGAAAGCTGGACACTTTTGCAACAGTTCTGCCTATGGAGATTCTGCTCCTAGATCGATAACTAAACGACACGTCAAAATTGACGTTTATTTCGATTCCGCTGGGATCCCAATAAGATCTATCTACGATATTTCTAACGTAAAATTGACGTGGGATGCCCGAATCGAGCTGCTTCTGTATGTATGTGACAATCTTTCTCTAGAAAGAGCACAAAAAAACAACAAATGAATAATAATACAGTCGTTTTGTTTTTCATAGACAAACCTTTAAATAGAAACATCTTTTCATCGCTAATTTCATAATTATAATTAATGAAGTTACTTGTTTTCCTAAAACATCCTTAATTGGGTCCTTTTTAATGATGCTTACTTGAAAAATTGGATTTATAAATGTCTTTTTATATACCTGAATAGCGAAGGGGAGGGTAAAATGGACCATTTTTGTAGTTTTTAGGGTTCCGTAGCCAAATGGCAAAAAACGGAACCCTTATAGATTCGTCATGTCCGTCTGTCTGTCCGTTTATGTCACAGTCACTTTTTTCCGAAACTATAAGAGCTATACTGTTCAAACTTGGTAAGTAGATGTATTCTATGAACCGCATTAAGATTTTTACACAAAAATAGAAAAAAAAAAAACAATAAATTTTGGGGGTTCCCCATACCTAGAACTGAAATTCAAAAAATCTTTTTTCATCAAACCCATATGTGTGGGGGAGGTCTATGGATAGGTCTTCAAAAATGATATTGAGGTTTCTAATATCTTTTTTTTTTTCTAAACTGAATAGTTTGCGCGAGACTGTAACTTCTAAAATATATGATATACATTACCATGCAAACTTCTACCGAAAATTGTTTTGAATAAGATCTAGTAAGTATTTTTTAATACGTCATAAATTGTACAGAACCGCACTTGGCCGCTTTTTTAGGATTCCGTGCCGAAATGGTAAAACGGGATCCTATTAAAGCCCGACCAGAAATATATGATTATCGTCAAGAGGGCGCTGTTATTCTCATGTATAGGCTGACAGTTCAGTTTAGTATGAAAAATTTTGTTCCAATGAAATTCCGCAATATGGCGCGTGATCATATATTACTGGTCAGGCTTTACTAAGACTCCGCTGTCCGTCTGTCAGTTTGTCACCAGGCTGTATCTCATGAACTGTGATAGCTAGACAGTTGATATTTTCTAAAAAAACTGATAGAAAGATAATTTAAGAAAGTACGTACAGTCTACCTTCTTAAATTATTTTCATAATTTGGCCGAGTGAATCTGACGTCCGACTTTCAATCCGGAGGTCGCGGCTTCAAATCCTGGCACGAACCAATGAGTTTATCGGAACTTATGTACGGAATAAAATTTGATGTTTACCACTAGCTTTTCGGTGAAGGAAACCATGAAGAAACCTGCATACATCCGCGGAAGAAATTCAATGGTGTGTGTGAATTCTCAATCCCGCATTGGGCTAACGTGGGAACTATAGCCCAAACCCTCTCGCGCATGAGAGACCTGTGCCCAGCAGTGGGACGTATATTAGGCTGAATTATTATTATTATAGGACTTAGTAAAGATATGGGTAGGTACTTATTTTCTAGACTACATTTCACCCCATAAATAAACTGAGGCAACTTTAACTCTTCGCGATATCTCAGTGACTTCCTCGGCGAGAACTTTACCAACTCAATTTCCTGGAGGCCGGAAATGTCTTCCCACTATTGTTTTTAATTACGCTTTCAGCGGAGCAGCGCAAGGGAGCAAAGTTGCAGATTGTAGGTCTCTACACAGACTGGATATAGTGATTTGTGACCCAAGGGAGGAAAAGTAGGACATTGCGTGCCACGTGTAAAATCGTCACCCCAGCCGAAGGCGAGGTTGGGAAACACGCGGGATGGAATGTCCTACGATTCCTCCCGTGGTGCGCATACTATTTTTCTGCTCGACGGACCGCCCGGAGGGCAGAAAAAAAATTAACCGATGCAAAAAATAACGGCTGGTTTTAACTGATCACCAGATATATGAAAATTTAACATAAAAAAAAACATTGTTACCTCCACAAAATAGTAAATGTTCAACAAAATTTGAATTCCATTTTAATGTGAAATGATTACCAATTTTTTTTTGCTATCCCATTAAAGCAAATGACACCAAACTAATCATTGTTAGTCCAAAAATAGTAAATGATCACCAAAATTAAAACACCATTTTAATGTGAAATGATAACCACATTTTTACAAGCTTTTATTTAACTTGCCCTGTTAGTCTGTATGGGACAAATACTGCAAGTTAAATTTGACCCACTTCCCGGTTTCCGATGAAGCTGAAAATTTGCATGCATATGTAAGTCGGGTGACAATGCAATATTATGGTACCATCGAGCTGATATGATGATGGAGACAGGAGGTAGCCATAGGAACTCTGTGATAAAACAACGCAACCTAATTGTGTTTGGGGTTTTTAGAATTCTCTCGATTATTAGTTGCCTGTGGAAAGTCGGCAATAAAAGCTTGTACCGAAAATTGCCATTTTTGCCAAAAACTTATTCACATGCTATCCTATTAAAGCAGATGACGCCAAACTAATAATTGCTAATCAAAAAATAATAAATTTTACATTTCATGTCAATCATAGTGGTTTATTTAGGTGGAAATATTGCATTATTTGGCGATCATTAATTATATTTGGTGATCATTCATTTTATTTGGTGTTTGAATACAATTTGAAGTGCAGTCGCGATAAAAATAGCTAGTACTTGTGTAATTTTAGACCTTACTTTTTTGGTGTTTAGTATATTTTTTTGTAAGAGGTTTTTATTTTATTTAGGGTACCAAAGTATTTTTTGGTGGTCATTATAATTGTAGCCAAAAATAACCACGACTGAACTCAAGTAACATAAAGAAATACATTTTCAGTAATATTTCTAAAACAGATTTCAGTTACAAACCGCCTTGTGGTAACGACACTAGATGTCACGAGTGTCGCGACTGACCAAAAGTGTATTGCTCACCAGGCTTAAAATAGAGTTCCGGTTAATCCGGTTATAATATTGGCTGAAAATTTTTGAGCATCAGACTTTTTGTTCGTCGCGACATCTATTGTCATTTTAAAAGACCTATCCAACGATAGTACCCTACATCATTCGGTTAAATTAAAAAAATTAACATTTTGTATGGGTATTACTCAAAAATATAATTATTTTACCGTTCTTTCGCCATGTCCATGCATGATTTATGTATCCTTGCCAAATTGCAGCTTTCTAGAACTAACGATCAAGGAGCAAAGCCGCGTACAGACAGACGGACATGGGGAAGCTATAAGGGTTCCTAGTTGACTACGGAACCTTAAAAAATCATCTTTACTACCTAACCTTACTTTATTGAAATAACAATCTTTGTTCTAACAAAACTAAAAATAACTAAGTAATATGAAATTAAGTTTCATAAGCAACGCCCACTTCAAGAACTAAAGCTAAAAGTTGATATATAATGACGCGGTGTATCGACCGGTCGATATATTATTAAAACACCGTCGCCCAGATTGGCAGGTCAAAGAGAATCGACTGATTGCCGATGAGACTTACTACGGACGATACGACTACGACACGATACACAGTACACTTATGGCTCCTCTACACGATGGCCCAGCGCTGGACCAGCGAGATGGCCATACGAAGGTTGAGAGCACGCACTATGGAATTGGCCACCTGTAGATGCGAATCCACTATCGCTGGCCCACTACCTTTGATGTGCGGATGAAAAACCGGTACATGGCGGCATAAGCTATCTGACACCACTACCCTCTCTACACGCTGGCCTATCTTAGTGGGCCAGTATAATGGCCCAGTTATTTATTTAATCTTTATTGCACAATACATGAAGGTACAAATGGCAGACTTAATGCCTTAAGGCATTCTCTACCAGTCAACCAATGGGTTAAACCAGAAAGATTAAGTAGGTGCAGTGTCTTTTAAAGTAAATGAATTTGTAACCGAGACTATATATGAATATAAACTATATATTGATAAACTTACACATATACTTAATACAAATACCACCCCCCCCACCATACGTCTTTTTTTTTACATCAGTGCGAGCGAGATGGACTGCGATCGAGTTTACGCAGACGCAAACGTGAACGTCAAGAAGTGTCAACCCATGGTACGGCTACTCTCGTATGGTGTAAACGGCCTCGGCCAGGGGAACCGTCAGGCGGCGATTGGTCACATACATTATGCACACTTCTTACTGCGACTAATAATTTCCCGTACTAGTCCGTCATTCACACACGCCACAAACAGACATATATTTATATAAAGCTACACACTTAATACCTATCTTAGCTAATTTTTCCACCAGGGGTTGAAAAATAAAAAGTTTTTGACTTTTGACCATGTTAATGACTATAACTGTTCCAAATTTTAGGTATCTACGTCAAACGGTCTGTAAGAAAAACGCATTTAACCATTTTGCAAAACCAAAGTGCTTCGTGAACAAAGCTTTTTACGGAGTACCAATAAAACGCGAATCTATCGTACGGTGTAAACATCCTCGGTCAGGGGAACCGTCAGGCGGCGACTGGTCACATACATTATGCACAGTTCTTACTAACAGCTCGACCAATAACTCTCTTTACTAGTTCGTCATTCACACACGCCACAGACAGATTTACAGTTACACATATCCATATAAAGGTACACACTTTATATCTATCTTACCTCTTTTTTCCGCCAGGGGTTCAAAAATAAGAAGTTTTTGACTTATTAGCAGTGTTAGATACCTACTACGTCTAACGGTCTTTAAGAAAAACGTATTTAACCATTTTGCAAAACCAAAGTGCTTGGACAGTGGCGTATTCCTTTACTAACTCACGCCACTCGCCTTTTTTGACCCTTCTTATACAACTGTTGCATAAAATACTATTTACGGAGTACCAATGAAACGCGAATTTGTCGTACGGTGTAAACGTTCTCGCTTAGGGGAACCGCCAGGCGGCGACTGGTCGCTTACATTATGCACACTTCTTACTAACAACTCGACGAATAACTCTCCTTACTAGTTCGTCATTCACACACGCCACAGACAGATTTACAGTTACACATATCCATATAAAGGTACACACTTTATATCTATTTTACCTCTTTTTTCCACCAGGGGTTCAAAAATAAGATGTTTTTGACTTATTGACAGTGTTAGATACCTACTACGTCTAACGGTCTTTAAGAAAAACGTATTTAACCATTTTGCAAAACCAAAGTGCTTCGTGAACAAAGCTTTTTACGGAGTACCAATGAAACGCGAATTTGTCGTACGGTGTAAACATCCTCGCTCAGGGGAACCGTCAGGCGGCGACTGGTCGCATACATTATGCACACTTCTTACTGCGACTAATAACTTTCCTTACTAGTCCGTCATTAGCTCGATATGATTACTGATTAACTTCTGTTTATTATTGAGACATAATGAATAAGTAGCCAAAGAGAATTATCAAGTAGGTCAATAATATCGAACACATTCATTCAAGCGAGTATTTCCTTGACAAACTTTCTTCTTCATCAACTTAATGATTCACACTTGGTATAATTATGTATGTATTAATATATGTATGTTTATTTGTATTAAGTATATGTGTAAGTTTATCAATATATAGTTTATATTCATATAATTATAGTCTCGGTTACAAATTCATTTACTTTAAAAGACACTGCACCTACTTAATCTTTCTGGTTTAACCCATTGGTTGACTGGAGAATGCCTTAAGGCATTAAGTACCTTAATGTATTGTGCAATAAAGATTAAATAAATAAATAAATATCGTCAATAGTACTAGCTATTTATCGGCTGCTGGCATCTGCCCGCTACTTCAGTTGCGTGGAATGAATGATTTTTGTTTTTCATTTTTGATACAAGATTTCGCTTGTTTTGAACAGGTAACTAATATTCATCGAGAAAATTCTAAAAAGACCAAGCAGAATTACGTTGCTTAGTTTTATCACAGAGTTTCCATGGTCATGTCCTCCATCATCAGATCAACTCGATGGTACCAAACGATTGCATTGTCACCCAACTTAAATATAGTTGTGAAGTGTCAGTTCAATCGAAAAATAGAAAGTGGGTCTAATTTAGTTGACAAAATTAATTGGACCCGGGTACGTCCTTAAACTACGTCCAAAAGAGAGGTATGGGCATTGTGAATGTCATCTGGCTTTGTGTGGTAGGGCACAGCCAGAGGATGTCATTCCAGATCTAGAGCAGAGCCCAACTGGGGAAGTACCTCCACCTTACAGAAAACAGCAGCCAAATAACACTAGACCCTACTCATAGTGTTGCGTTCCTGCCGGTGAGTAAGGTTGCCAGAGCTCATCGAGGGGGGGCGGGTTTAGGGTCGGCAACGCGCATCTAACTCCTCTGGAGTTGCAGGCGTACATAGGCTACGGAGACTGCTTACCATCAGGCGGGCCGTATGCCTGTTTGCCACCGACGTAGTATTAAAAAAAAAATACGGCGTGCTCTGCCCCTGCGGAGTTGCTGCAGTCCATGTTCGAAGTACGGCCGTCGTAACCGCTGCTCGCACTGTAAGGCAGTGTCTTACCTGAGCGAATAACTCGCGAACGCGAAGCGGCACGGCGCGGGTGAATTCAATCCTTTGATACCTATGGAAGTGTCCTACGTGGGCGATCTCCGAATTCCGTTGGGCCGCCGTCGCATTCGCGAGTCATTCGCCCACGTAAGCCGCGCTGTTAGTGCTTGAGAAAGGAGACCTAGGCTCTCCGAAACATATCGCGCTAGTGTATAATTGACTACGGAACCCTAAAAACCAGTGAGTGTAAACCGTAAAATTAGTTAGTCCCTAACGCCAATGACCTTCGATCTGAATCCCTTAGTTTTCTAATGTTTTTTGTAGCTTATCATATTAACAGCAATTGCTGTGAGCAATGTAGTATACCATATTTACTTCAAAGTTCACTGTCTTCGGGATATTTGGCATCAAAATTGAACAATTTTAGGCCAAAAAACTGGTTTACTGGCCATAACGTTTGTGTTAATTACTTTAATATTAAAATCTCTGACCAGTTTTTAGAAACGTCAAAGACGAACCCAAATATGTAGATTTCGTACATGTAAAATCCTTCAGAGCAATCTAGTAATGAAAAAAGTGCTTTTTTAGACAGTGTTTAAAAATTAAATAAAAAAATAAGTATTAATTTCTTTCAAAATCCGGCAGACCAGAATGGAGATGATTGAAAAACCGATAGCCGTTTGTCTTATAATTCTATATTTAGTGCAAATGGAAGAATAACGACTCAAAAATAGTCAAAAATCGATGAAAACTGCGGGAAGCCCCTCAAGAGGCCCCTTAAGGAACCCCCAAGTTAGTTTGCGTTGTTTTATCACAGATTTCCCATAGCCACCTCCTGTCTCCATCATCAGATCAGCTCCATGTCAGCATAATATTGCAGTATGTTAATTGTCATCCGATTAACACATGTAAGCAAAATTTCAGCTCAATCGGAAAGCGGGAACTTGGTCAAATTTAGCTTCCAAAAGTTGACCCACTCTAACTAACTTCCACCATCCCACTAACCCGGGGTTAACAGGTTAAACCTGGAGGTACCATGGTTACCTGTTTTTTATACACTTAACGGTTTAACCGGTCAACCGGGTTAGTGGGATGATGCAAGTAGTGCTAACAAACTTACATACATACAGGGCAAGTTCAATAATAATAATAATAATTCAGCCTATACGTCCCAGTGCTGGGCACAGGCTTCCTCTCATGTGCAAGAGGGCTCGGGCTATAGTCCCCACGCTAGCCCAATGCGGATTGGGGACTTCACATACACCTTTGAATTTCTTCGCAGATGTGTGCAGGTTTCCTCACGATGTTTTCCTTCACCGAAAAGCTAGTGGTAAATATCAAATGACATTTCGTACATAAGTTCCGAAAAACTCATTGGTACGAGCCAGGATTTGAACCCGCGACCTCCGGATTGAAAGTTGCACGTCATATCCACTCGGCTACCACCGCTTAAGTTGAATAAAAACTTGTAAAATAATATACTCAGAATCTAAAGAAAGCAACAGTTTAGTTTCAATATACACGATTAACACATTGACAGTGGGAAAAACAGTGATTTTTCCACTCTACTTTATTTCCTGAAGGAACATAATTAAGCATTCCTTCATCATTATAGCCATGAAGACGTACGACCGTCCCGCCCATTCTTATTTACGGCCGGTTTGTTTTCGTTATCCGCCATTTTGTTTTCGCACAAACTTCGGAGAATTATTTTAAAAGCGGAAATCCATTATCCTGGTTCGGGTTTTTTTTATAAATAAATACTTACAAACTGAGACGATTAGAAATACAGTTGCAGGCGTACATAGGCTACGGAGACTGCTTCATCAGGCAGGCCGTATGCTTGTTTGCCACCGACGTAGTATAAAAAAAATACATTAATACATTAATGGTGACAGGAAAATGATAATTTAACCAAGAAAAAGATATCCATTGATATTCATATATGTAGTGTGGAAAAAAAAAATTGTGCCCTGGAGGGTAAGTGCCTTAAAACCTTAAGTTAGCTCATTTTACTTGAAGGAAATATTCTTTTATTTTTTAAAGACACAAAACTGCATTAAAAGAAATTCAATTCGCCCGGGAATCTAACCGACTTAAAATTCAAAAAAAAAAAATTCACTATTTTAATCCACTAGTCGATACAGTTGAATAAAAATCTTTTTTTTTTAATACTACGTCGGTAGCAAACAAGCATACGGCCCGCCTAATGGTAAGCAGTATCCGTAGCCTATGTACGCTTGTAACTCCAGAAGAGTTACATGCGCGTTGCCGACCCTAAACCCGCCCCTTCCCTCGTTTAGCTCTGGCAACCTTACTCACCGGCAGGAACACAACACTATGAGTAGGGTCTAGTGTTAATTGGCTGCGGTTCGCCCAATGGCAAACAAGCATACGGCGGCAAACAAGCATACGGCCCGCCTGATGGTAAGCAGTCTCCGTAGCCTATGTACGCCTGCAACTCCAGAGGAGTTACATGCGCGTTGCGCCCTACCTACCCTAAACCCGCCCCCCCTCGATGAGCTCTGGCAACCTTACTCGCTGGCAGGAACACAACACTATGAGTAGGGTCTAGTGTCATTTGGCTGCGGTTTTCTGTAAGGTGGAGGTACTTCCCCAGTTGGGCTCTGCTCTAGATCTGGAATGACATCCGCTGTGCTGTGCCCTACCACACAAAGCGAGATGACATTCACAATGCCCATACCTCTCTTTTGGACGTATTTTAAGGACTTACCCGGGTCCAGGTCCTATTTCAGGCAACTAATGGCCCATAGATAAATACCTTAAAACTAACATACATATTATAACAATATAATTTAAAACTAAACTCTACAAATCACGTTATGGTTATTATTATTATTATTATTCTCTTTATTTCTCTTTCTTCTTAGGTTATGTTTTTTACAATATGGATATAAAAGTAAAATATAAAAATACATCAAAAAATACTATACAAAACACATATAAACACATTGTAAAAAACTTAACCTAGTGTGCCGCCAGCAGCGGGGCAGGGCCCAAGCTGCCGGTGGTCAGGGCTGCAGAGAGAGGAACCGACGCACTATCCGCGCCGTGTCCAAGATCACCGCCTTCTGCATCTGACCCTTGATCCAACCATCTAGCGAGAGTCTCTCAAGGTGTTGGTCGAGACTCTTCGCTATGAGACCGTTCGCTGAAACGACTATTGGGACAATGATCGTCGAATCAACATCCCACATGGCGGTTATCTCATGAGCCAAGTCTAGGTACTTGCTGGACTTGTCCTTCTCGGCTTTCACGAGATTCTCATCATGGGGGATGGTGATATCGACGAGCACGGCCCGGCGTTGCGATCGATCTATTATGACGATGTCTGGCTTATTGGCTACAATAGTCCTGTCAGTGATTATAGATCGATCCCAATAGAGCGTGGCACGACCATTTTCGAGAACTGGCGCAGGTGAGTACTTGTAGTACGGTACTTCGCGGTCCACAAGGCGGTATAGAAGAGCAAGTTGCTGGTGAATAATTCTGGCTACGAGATTATGTCTGTGTAAGTACTCGCCGTTAGCAAGATGAGAACAACCGGAAATGATATGCCTGAGTGACTCTCCGGGACGGCGGCATGCCCGACAAATGTCGACCGTACCGTCCTTCAGGATATATTTCCGATAGTTGTTCGTCATCATAACTTCGTCCGCAATTGCACAGGCAAAACCCTCGGTTTCTCCGAAGAGGTCCCCGAATCGTAACCAGTTCACCGACGCGAGCAGGTCCACGTCAGGTCCCGTGAGGGCCTTGTAGAACCGCCCGTGTAGCACCTTACTCTCCCATGCCGCCCTGCGATCCGCAGTACTTAGTACGACAGGTTTGCGCCAGTTCTCGTTTGCCAAGGAGAGCGGCGTGAGGTTCCTGTCTACTGCCACCACGTCACGATGCATCCCACACTCGTTGTTAAGGAAATAATTCCTGAGATTGCACACCTCGCGGTTGTGGAGATCTTTGGCGTTTAGGAAGCCTCGACCTCCACACTTCCGTGGGATGTACAATCTCATAACAGACGAGCGTGGGTGTAGCATACGGTATGTGGTGAGCTGTAGTCGGACCCTCCGATCCAGGGCGTCCAGCTCGGTCTGAGTCCACCTTAGTATGCCAAAGGAGTATGTGAGTAGGGGCATTACCCAGGCGTTAAAGGCGCGCACTTTGTTGCCTCCTGACAAAAGACTGTTAAGGACTTTTGTGAGCCGACTGAAAAAGCGCTCCTTCACCGACTGTCTAATACCCTCGTCCTCAATACCCAACGACTGTGACATACCAAGGTATTTGTAGGTTTCTGATTCAGAGATAGATCTGAAAGACATTGTCTCAGAAAGTTGTAAATTTGTTGAATTTACAACCTTCCCCCGCTGTACATGCATAACCGCACGTTTATCGACACCAAACTCCATGTTGATTATTATTATTATTATTATTTGGTTTAAGACAGGCAGCTGATGCTGGTACGTCTAAATCAGAGTTCACTACACGATTTCACTGCTTAGATAGTCTGTCAAGATTGTTTTTAAATTGATTCACACTACAAGAGTTCACAACCTCAGACGGCGATGCATTCCGCAACCCCGCAGTGTCAGGCAGTGTTGTCTACCAACTTTTGGGTAGATTTACCTATTTTGCCTGCGTTCTACCTATCTACCTCCGTCTGCCTGAAATCTACCTATTTTTCAAAATGGTACAATTGTAAGTAATTCTCAATACATGTGACGGAACATTACTTAATTTCTACCGAATTTAGATTCGATGTAATGAAAACTTGCCAAAGAAACAGAATATACAAGCAGATTCATTACCTACAAACAATGGAAATCCTCATTTTTGTTTCGATTTCTTTAATAAACACGTGTACTAACATCACAATATTAATGACTAATAAATAATTTGAAATTTTTTATACACATTTTTAATCATAAAAATGTACTTGCTATTGAGTGGTACATCTAGCAAGAATTGTCTTATAGCACTACAACCTACGTCTAGTTTAAGTGTGCGGTAATATCAAATATATATACGTTATATACAATTTTAATTAAAACTACTAACCTAAATGATACAGACATTTAAAATATTCCCCACAATAAATTATACTTGACACGGTTGTCAAACATATCCAAATTCCGTGAAAGTGTAAGTGACTCAAATATTTACATCATTACAGATCGTGTCATTCACGAAGACGTGTGCCTTGACTTGTATTTTTATGTTACTAAAGGTTAGATTTAACAATTCTGCGCGTCATCGTGGATGACACGAACTGTAAAAGCTGCCATAAACTCCTTGTTTTGGCGAAAGCAGGTAAAATAAATACTTTAAAAGAACAATAAAGCCTTGAAATTACAATACAAATCCTACCATAAAATTACAAGCAAAAATATACCTTAACGACTTAAAATATAGTCTAAAATTGAACAATCAGGATTTTTTTAGAGTATTAAAGCGGTACCGAGAAATATTATCTATGCATCCGTTGGAATTACGTAAAATAACAATGGAAAATGAACGTATTCTATTTATAAAAGCTAAAAGGCCTTATATCTTTCAAATTGTTATCTCGATTTAATACCTTATGGTTGGGTATTAAGGTTTACTTTTAGTAAGTTTTCTTATTATAAAAAAAAATACAGTAGTTGGTTTTCTTTGTACAAAAGTGTTAAATAGATTTTAAGCTGTTGTCATTTGTTTGTAATAGCTTCCGCTAAAATCTAGGTAATTGGGATTATGGGTATTTGAATAATAGCTACAGTTCTAAAATGACGTATGAATGTTGGAAAATGAGTATCGATAAGTCATTTTCGTAAACAATTTATATTTGGTGTTGAACGCAGCGGATCAGAGTGCCTACCGCGAACGTTTGACGTGTTGCCTCCCTGTCACACTTATGTAGGAATTTACAAGTTTGACCGAAAGGCAACACGTCGACGGTAGGCTCTCCGGTATGAGTACAATAAGGTAAATACTCAGTTTTTTGGACAAAAATTTGTTTTGCAAGTTTGGTTGGTAAGTCACAATGTCGCCGCGTCATATTAATGGAAATAATTTTTATAGAATTTTTACGTGTTTTTATCAAGAGTTAAAATCACATGAAAACTAGACTATACACGGTGCCGTTAGGAGACGGAAAGATTTTAACAGTATATTCCGGATCGTATTTAGAGACATAAACGTCATATAAACTTTTTTTTAATTCGCCTGGTTTCAGAGTTAACACCAATCTAAAAAAACGTTTTTATTGTGTTTCAGTGCAAAGGTTTTTGATGGCTATGTCTAGGGCGTCCTCCCGGGAAATACCGGTTCTCGATTTCCCGGGAAATCCCGGGATTTATTTGGAATCCAAAGAACCGGTACTGAGCACCGAGTCCCGGTTCTCCCGGTTCCCGCCATAACATCAAATAAACATTTATATTATCAGTAAAATTAACGCACCGGCAAGTTCGGCAGCGTCGCATATATATGCAATCGATTGCGAACATCTCTAGGTGACCGTACCATAGACGCCATTAGTTTTCTTCGGATATATTATCAAGAAAAGAGATGCAAATAAAAGTATTGGACTAAGTACTAGATTTAGTTAGACTGATTTATACATATCATCTTAAGTTGACATTTAATTGAAGTAATCATTAGCGTCTCGTCAAACAAATTCGACATATTTACATAACTAGTCAGATATTGATTTTGAACTTGTAGGTGTAATTTTGCAAAAGTTTATTATTTTGTAAGATTCAAATGTTAGATAATGACCTGAAATACCTGATTATAATTTGTTAATGTTATGTTTAAGTTTCCGTAATATTGATTACTTTTTACTCAGAGTTTAATAAATGTTATATACACAAGACTTAAACTACAATGTTTATGTATAAAACTATAACTCACATTCTTGTGTCTAATTGTTATTGATCTCCAGTTCCATCCGTTCTTAAGCCAATGATTAGATTAGGTATTTGATAAGTTCTTTATGTTAAATTATTTATTTGCGAGGTGATTATATCTTTGTTAAAAAAAAAAGAACTGTATTTGTTTTAAGTGTGTTGATTATTATATTACTGCAATATTACAATTATCTTAAGTTAATCACATTTGAAATAGAAAAAATATTGAACTATTATTATTAGACTGATTTATATTATTTAAGTTCACATTTAAAATTAAAATAATGATTAGCGTTACTTCAAGTAAATTCGACGACATCTTACATAAATAGTCAGGTTGAGATATTAAAATTTGTATAACTTTGCACAATTTGTTTTTTTTTTTTTTTAATTACAATAATATGATAATTATGATATTGTGAACATGATAATAATGTTTAAAATATTATGGTGTTTGTAAGTATTACTAACTACACATGATTCATAACATTACGGTTATGATCAATGACACTGTTAACTGATTAATCAATTAAGACTGATTAAAGTAACTATAAAGACTGATTTAAGTGTATTATTCCTAAAACTGTTTTTTATTCTATAAAAAAATCTTATTATTCCTACGATTCCTTTTCATTATTATTAAAGTTAGTTGCAAGATTCACAGTTAAATGATGTCAAACAAAATATATAAAAATAATTCAGCTCAGCATAAAGAACCGGGAGAACCGGGAATCCCGGTACCGGCTCCAACCCGGTACCGGGAAATGAAAAACTAGGAACCGGTCCCGGGACTGCACGCCCTCTATGTCGCCACTATGGGAACTTCTTTTTCTTTTAAAATATGGCTTCCATCCAATCTATGATTATCAGACGTCGGGGTTTTCGGTGCGGGAATGTCTTCTTGTATTTATAACTTTGTCTATTGTAAAATAATTACCAAAATTAAAGCGTGACAAGCAACGTCAATTACAGATAACAGTGTACATTGAATATAATATTTAATTTGTACGAAAACTAGGAAGACTAAAATCTTCATAGTTTTTAAAAGTTGCTAAACAATTGTTGGTCAGTTTGATAAGTATAATAAATTTCTAGGTATAGTTATTGACAATCAATTGAACTGGAGAGAACATGTAGATAAATTATGTACCAAAGTAAATAGGTTCGTATTTGCTCTAAGAAGAGTGAGTCAAACTGTTTCCACACAAGCAGCACTAATAGCGTATAATGGATATGTTAACTCAATTTTAAGGTATGGCGTAGTAATCTGGGGGAACTGCACTGATAAGCATAATGTATTTATTGTTCAAAAGCGTTGCATTAGAGCCATATTTTCAGTTAATCCAATATCTATGA
This sequence comes from Cydia pomonella, assembly GCF_033807575.1. Taxonomy (NCBI): domain Eukaryota; kingdom Metazoa; phylum Arthropoda; class Insecta; order Lepidoptera; family Tortricidae; genus Cydia; species Cydia pomonella. The sequence continues at coordinate 9,798,223 of NC_084728.1, forward strand.
AGTTTCTGTTTTTGTTCACAAATATAAATATCTGTTCACAGAAAACATATCATTGGTTCCTCGTGTTGTTAGACCGAAATACAAACACAGGTTACCTAAACCATATGTTAACCTGTCACTTACTTCAAAAAACGCCTATATCATGTGCATCACAATCTACAACAAATTACCTGATCATTTTAAAGACATGGATCTAAAGCTGTTTAAGTCGAGCACAAAAAAGTGGCTTATAAAAGAATGTTTTTACTGTATAAATGATTATCTAAGTTTCTCATGAGTGTTACTAGTATGTAAGTTAATATGTTAACATAATTATATGTGTATACTGTAAATGTATGTACACCTGAAAAGGTAAAGTTTCGGTGTGACTAAATATTCAATTGTATATTCGACCTACAATGTAACCTGATTCTTACATACAATAAAAAACTTTTGAACTTTTGAACTTTTGAAATTGACTAAGTCCCACAGTAAGCTCAATAAGGCTTGTGTTGAGGGTACTTAGACAACGATATACATATATAATATATAAATATTTATAAATACTTAAATACATAGAAAACACCCATGACTCAGGAACAAATATCCATGGTCATCACACGAATAAATGCCCTTACCAGGATTTGAACCCGGAACCATCGGCTTCATAGGCAGGGTCACTACCCACGAGGCCAGACCGGTCGTCAGAAGTATAATATATGTATACAGTCAATAGTTTATTTTTTTGCTCGTGTTACACACCCGGTATACATAGAAAAAAGAAAACATCATTACCATCAAGCCCCTTATCAGTCACTGATAACACTGATATAATCCGTGTAACTGTCTTGTTAATCCGTTGTAGCTCGTAAACCTTGTCAATATGTGTACAAGCATTTTTTACTTATCTGTAACTGATTTTTGATAATCTTTGTAAGTATTTGAACAAGAATTCAAGTACCGTTAGGAAGTTTTGAAACATGTTTAGATTACATGTTGTAGTACATTGTGCAACGAGGGTGGTAAGTGAAATTTTGCACACGAGGAAGATAAGAGGAACCATAGGAAGGAAATTAAAATTAATAAAGCTTAGTAATAGATAACTTATAAGAGAAACTTATAAAGCCTAATTCTTATTTAGTGTCAACACATTGTGTGTGTGTGTGTGTGTGTGTGAGAGAGAGAGAGAGAGAGATTGTGTGTGGGGGGAGGTATGTGTGTGTTTGTGTGAGATAGAGAAATTGTGTGTGGGGGGGAGGTGTATGTGTGTGTGTGTGTGAGAGAGAAAGATTGTGTGTGGGGGAGGTATATGTGTGTGTGTGTGTGAGAAAGAGAGATTGTGTGTGGGGGCGGTGTGTGTGGGGAGAGGTGTGTGTGGGGGGAGGTGTGTGTGTATTATCTTAATAATGTTCTCTGTGTCTAAAAAGGATAAGTTCATCATATTAACTGTTAAGAGCTTTTTTACTTCTACAACCGAATATTCTTTAAAATTACGTTACATTTATGTTATTAATATGTTTTTTTTATTGTATTTAATTACGTTTATTTGTGTATGATTATTAATGAGCGAAAATAGACCCTTCTAAACTCTTCAGGGCAAAAATAGACGGTTTCACGTTGTCTAAACGTAGGTACAAAAGATCTTCGCGAATCCTCAAAAATACTTAAAAATAATTAAGTACCCTCTGTCATTCGACAACAATAAGTTAACCCTACGCAAAGAAAGCGGTTAAAATAATAATCCATACAAAAGAAAAGAAGAAATTGACAAAAGGAGTATGAAATACTGGAATCATTGTGCAGTTAAGGAGATTGGGCAATTTCTTTTGTTGACGTTGGAGAGGGACTAGTGATGTGACTATGTCGATAAACTATCGATATTATAATGTCTTAAACTCTTACTGGTATCAAAAACACAGTATTATCACTGCACCGTACTGGATTTATGACCAATTCTTTCGCCGTCTAGGCTATACTTGCCGCAAAACTAACTGGCCACCTTGTTAAGACCAACCAAGAGTGAAAGAGATGGCATTATGACCTGACTCGTCACTTAGTTTTGCGCCAAGTATAGTCGTCTTCGGAATTTAGTCCCTCTAGATATCAGACAAGCTCCAAGTAAGGTTTCTTTACGTAAACATTTAATTAATTAGAAATAAGTAATGTAGTAGTTAAGTTACTAATGTAGGCATAAGCCATTTTAACAATTTTATGGATAAAAATTTATCTGAAATAAAGAATTAATAATAATAATAAAACAAGAGCTCGAATAATATTCATCGATATTATATTTATAGTATGTATGTATGTATTATATCTATAGTGTGTATGTATGTTAGTGTTTATGTAATATATGTAGTTTTTAAGTATATTCGTTTTCTTTTCTTGTTATTTCATTGATTATGTTTTCTCTCTCTGCACCAATTGTAAGTATCTCTGTTTGGCCCTCTATAGTTGCCTGGTACAGAATGCCATTTGGCATCAAGTCCGTCATTTGTACAGTGTTGTATATATATATATATATATATATTATTATGGTAGAGGAGGCAAACGAGCAGACGGATCACCTGATGGTAAGCGATTACCGTCGCCCATGGACACCTGTAACACCAGAGGGGTTGTAAGTGCGTTGCCGGCCTTTAAGATGGGCAAATAAAGCAATAAAGTTAAAATAAATTATCGGGAAGGGACCACATTGCAAATGCCGCGGAGCAAGGCCTCACACGAGATGAGCAGATATAACAAAAATAGCTGGGCCCTGCTGGCCACAAATAGCTCAAGATAGAGAAATATAGATTTCTTTGAAGGAGGCCTTCACTTTCACCTGAGGAGGGGTTAGTGCACAAGAATAATATAACATTACATAACGTCTTCTTCCTCGCGTTGTCCCGGGATTTTTGCTACGGCTCATGGGAACCTGAGCTCTGCTTCACAACCTAATCCCCAGAATTTGCGTAGGCACTAGTTTCTACGATAGCGACTGCCATCTGAGCTTTCAACCCAGAAGGTAAACTATGCCTTATTAGGATTAGTTCGGTTTCCTCACGATGTTTTCCTTCACCGGAAAGCGACTGGTAAATATGTATGTATATTAACCAGTCGCTTTCCGAAATATCAAATTATTTCGTACAGTTCCGAAAAACTCATTGGTACAAGCCAGGGTTTGAAGTTGAACCGACGACCTCCGGATTAAAAGTAGCAACCTCTTACCGCTAGGCCGCCAACGCTTCTTTTATATAACATTACATACCTAACTATTACAACTAATTAAAATAAGAATAAGAAACCATTTATTGCCACACAAAATACAATGTTTCACTTAAAAAAAAAAAAATAATAGGCATGCGCGGCAAAAGGAACGGACTCGGCGTACGCTGCGTCAGCCATTTTATTACAAATTGATTGCGCAGCGCTGATTTTCAGTCCGTCCCCTTCACTGAACCACATTGATATGACATGCGGGTTAATGGATTTTTTGTTTTATTACCAGAGATAACTTGTGTATACAATTATAGTACGAAAAAAAATAATATTTATTTTTTCTTTCTTTTAAAACTTTTTAATTTTTTTATAATTGCATGAAATAAAAGCTTTTTATTTTAATTTATTATATTCATGTAGCTAAACTATTTCTTGCAATACGAGTATGAATATTTTTGGAAAAACTCCTGTTGGGTAAAATGGTCGGCTCTTTATCATTTGTCACCATGCCTGTCACGTTCTAACAAATATGTAAGCGCGAAAGTGACGGGCATAGTGACAAGTGATAAAAATGGAACCATGCTGCCACCGCTGAGAAACTTTTATCGACTGTTCCCCATCCCTAGTGGCAGGCCATTAGCTCCGCTGTATCGCCGCCGAGTGACATCAATCATAATAAGCGGCAATCGGAAAATAGCAACCACTCGGCCCCAGACCTCGCCTTAAGTAACGACGTAACCGCCCTTAAGGGATGTTCACATAGCGCGGAACCCCCCCATAACCCCCCCCCCCCTCCCCTTAAGTTAAGACGTAAACGCCCTTAAGGTGCCTTGGATTCAGAAAGTGGAGTTTTCGAAAATTCATATCGTTTTACAAGCTTTTATTTAACTTTACTTGTTAGTATGTATGGGACATATCTTGCAAGTTAAATTTGACCCACTCCCCGGTTTCCGATGAAGCTGAAAATTTGCATACATATGTAAGTCGGGTGACAATGCAATATCATGGTACCATCAAGCTGATCTGATGATGGAGACAGGAGGTAGCCATAGGAACTCTGTGATAAAACAACGCAACCTAATTGTGTTTGGGGTTTTTAGAATTGTCTCGATGAGTATTAGTTGCGTGTGAAAAAAGTACAGTCAGCGATAAAAGCTTGCACCAAAAATTAAATTTTTGCCAAAAACTTATTAAATATTTTCTTAGCAATCGTTTTTACCCACCTAAATAAGTAAAATACGGGTATTTATCGGGTGCTTTGAGTACTCAGTATTTACTGACCCCTACCCATCTCTCATCGTCCGAAACTATATTTTTACACGTGGTCGTACGCTTCACATTTATTACATTTTTTTTGTCCTTTTCAGGGATCGGTACCGGTTTTTTGCAAAAACAACGAAATAACCATATATTTCGGTTTATTTTATACTCAAAATGTATGACTCAGTTGTGTTTTTAGATAACGACTTCGTATTATTAGATTGTCCGATTATTAATGAAATAATTAACAAAGAACGAATAAATACCGTTTTCGTTCCCATACAAAAAATACCGGTTTCCGATCCCTGGTCCTTTTTGTATAAATATTAGGTTAACTCCTAAAGACCCAAGGGTCACAGACTTATATATGTGCTCCTAAGTAGTTTTGCGAACGAGGGATCCTACAACGCTTTTTCCTTTAAGGTACGGAACCCTAAAAATAACACAAGGAATGTACAAGTGATTCCATATACTTATTGAAGAAAATTCCGAAAATGGACTCTAATTTAATAGGAACAAGGGTGATTTTTGGATTAACCCGACATTTTGAAATACTGGGAATTACACCTTATTTTATGTTTTATAGAAATCGCTTTTACAGCTCCTGTTACTTACTAACAACATGCATTCTATTGTTCCATACTTTTATAATAAAAATCATGTTAAATTCTATAACACCAACCCTATAAAATACAATAACTGTGTCACATATAACTTCTTTATAACACGTAAAACCAGGCGAATGTGGACCTTATTGCGTATGGGTTAAGGTCGGTAGTGAAGGAAAGTACAGTCGACGCTAATAAAGTCTAGACTCAGAGCTGTGCGTTTTAATACGGGCGGCATCTTCGTGTACAGTCACGTTGGTGTGGATTGGGTCGTGTAATTAATTTTATTTTTAATTTTTTTTTTAATACGATGTAATGTTTTGGAAAGATGTGTCCCGCCGAGTTTCTTGCCGGTCTATATTGGGATACCCTCCTCCAATTATTGAGGGGGGATTTATATCTTCTCGGGACAGAGGTGTAGGGTTAACGCCGGTGTAGATTTATTTGACGTTCATAAGCGCGTTGTACGTAATATGCCTACCTGAATAATAAAATATCTTTATCTTTTGTGCTTTTTATAGGTTCTGTTAGCTTGATTAGAGATTAAGATAGAACAGTTTTACGGTAGATGTCGCTATGCGCGTCCTTAAGGCGTGTAAATGAAAGCGATGAAAAGATTCGCACGCCAACCAACTGTTGAATTAATTTCCTGCCAGTTGTAAAATTTAAATTTTCTACATTTTGTAGCATGGTCTACTCATTATCAAACGACAAAATATCTGCAAAAGATACACAAATACGAGTATAGCACCAACCGCGCGTCTTTGGGCTCTATATTATTCTTTGAACAGTTTGAACCTCGTTGCGGTGCAACGAGATAAAATGCACGTACGATGGCAGTGAGCAGGGTGAGCGGGTGGTGCGGATACAGATCGCTTAGCTCCACCCAGACGCTCAAGGGCATTGGGCTTACCTAATATGGGCGTCTTAATATAAAAAAAAATGTAGACGTAAAATAATAATATTAATTTAAGCCATTTCACAATATGCCGACTACAACACCTTTCAAGGCGTCAGTGAAATACATTCCGTCTCATAAACTCTTTGAAGCGGGCACAAAGCATTGTTGACAGCATTAAACGTAATATTATACCTATAATAACATTGTAATAATAAAACTGTTGTAGTACAAGGCCGGGAAGTAAGTAACAAGGGCTTGTATTTGTATTTGTTTGCACATTAATTGTGAAGAAAATTACGTAGAGATATATAATTATTACAGTTTTGAATGATTCACGGTTAGTTTCACTAGACTTAAATCGACCGGATTATAAATCGTGATTACCTTTTATATTGTTCTAATATCTAAATAAGTAAACGGTTTCTCTACTCTTTTTTGGTACGGACGGCTGAAGAATGGAATGCGCTCCTGTCCTCTGTATTCCCTGATAAATATGACCTCTGTCTCTTTAAAGCAAGAGTGACTAGGCTACTACTGAACCGGTGAGCTCCATCTTAGGCCCTGTCTTCACTTTCCATCAGGTGTGACTAGAGGCAATCGCCGATCAGTTTTTTAATAAAAAAAAAGTATGTAATATTTAATTGATTCCACATTTGTAATTGTATTTTTTGGTTATTTTTATTGCTTGTCATAATTTGACATTTAAAAGTACCCCTATGGCCTATTTGCTGAATAAATAAATAGTACCTGGGCGACCGAGCTTTGCTCGGTTATGACTATTTATTGTAATATGGTGGTGTATAGGTGATAAAAATGAAAAAAATGAAAAAAAATGAAAAATATCTTTATTATCTATTTACAAACATATAGTAAGCATTTGCTGGGGCCTCTCTTTAGGCTTACAAAGCCTGTGATGAGACGTCCCGCTCTTCCACAACCGTAATGACTTGTAGTTACATTATATTACAAAATTACAGACATTTTTTTTAATTTTTTTTTAGGTATTTATATATATTTATTACATATATAATCTTAACTACATTTTTTTTACTAAATTAAACTTGTCTAAAACAATAATAATTAAAAAAAATATATATAAACATATATACATATATAAAAAAAAGTTAGTCACCGGGCAAGATTCAAACCCGTAACACTCGTTTCTAGCCGACCGCGTCTTAAGTCTTAACCCGCTGGACCACACGGACAGTGGCCGGCAGCACGAAATTAGCGACCATATTTCGTCGAAAGAAAAACACATGAAAACTCGAAAACACGCGTTTTCCCAAACATCAGACTAATCTAGATCGATTGTATGCTCCCAAAAACCCCCATATACCAAATTTCAGCGAAATCGTTAGAGCAGTTTCCGAGATCACAGAAATATATATATATACAAGAATTGCTCGTTTAAAGGTATAAGATTAGAAGTTTAAATTATTTTATCTTAAACAAACTAAGCTCCATCCCTTTGAAACTAGATAACTAGTATTTTAATTATAATCATAATTAGATTGTGATCAAAAATAACTTCAACTGCAGAGAGTAATTATTCTACATAACTTATTACCTAGTTCTTAGAAATTACTAAAGTCTAGACCTTTCATGTTTTGAAATTCTTACGAATATTTTATAATAAGAACATCTTCAGAATCTGTCACATGAACTGTCTCGTTAATGTAGTTTTCGAATTATAATTAATTTTATTAAAACAGCGTACTCTTTATCTTATGGCTCCTCTACCAGCAAGATGGCTATGCGATGGTTATGACTCCACTACACGACAGCGTTACGACGACACGACACGACAGGTTAATGGCTCCTCTACATGATGGGCCATCGTACTGGCCCGCTAAGATGGTGTCGGATGGCTTATGGCGCGTCGTGATGGCGATGGGATGCCACTATGTCGGTTTTTCGTCCGCACATCAAAGGTGGCGAGCGATGGCAGTTCGCATTTACACGTGGCCCATTCTAGGGGCTCCTCTACACGATGGCCCATCGTACGCCAGTCTAAGGGACGCAGCTATGCAGTGGAATGAGATAGCAATATCACTTGCTCCCTGGCACTACTGCTCTACACGATGGCCCAGCACAGGCCAGTCCAAGGGACGCATTTATGCGTTAGAGGGAGTAAGTGATATTGCTATCATTATCACTTATCATCATTCCTCCGCATAGCAGCGTCCCTTAGACTGGCTGGCCCTTAGAGGAGACCTAACCCGTGAAAACCTGGGCGGGTCAATAGTCTAATATAAATTTAGTTTTCCAGGGCTCCATTTTGCTTATGTTTATTTAGGTTTAAAGTTATATCTACATCATCTAACGAAAACTTACGGCCCGATTCGAAGAATAATTGAACGTCAAATAAAGCTACGCCGGCTCTAACCCTACACCTCTGACCCGAGAAGATTTAAATCCCCCTTCAATTGGAGGAGGGTATCCCAATATGAACCGGCAAGAAACTCGGCGTGACACATCTTTTCTAAATCAGAACTTATCGTATCTCATCCCTCGAATCGGGCTGTTAGATTACTTTGATCCATGGATTGACTTTGATCTCAATTCTAGTTTAGGTTTGATTTCGCGAAATTCAATGTGCCTATATTTATTTAGGTTTCTGTTAGGTTATTCATAAAATATGTGGTAAATACTAGAGACTTGAACTGAATGGTTACAAATATAGATAAACATAATAAAACCGGCCATATGCGTGTCGAACCACGCATAATGGAAGGATTGTCTTCATTAATCCGCGGCACTTATATCGTTTAAGATGATAATGTATTTTTTTAATTAAATTAATATGGTCCGTTGATCATATTCAAAATAAATTATATAATTTTCATGGAAATTATTCATTTATCTACTTCAGCTTTTTGTGACTTTCGGAGCAATTATTTACAATAATATACATTGAACCAAAACGCGAAATACCTCATGATAAAGCCTTTTAATTTAATGAATTTTATACATTTTTTTTTCTAAATTCAATTTGTCGTTGCGAATGCAACTTATTATTGTATAAAAATATTCCCAATGCAGTAGCTAAACGCAGCCGTCGGGCTCGGCTAGTATTCGGAGGCTTTTCAAAAGCACCAATAGGAGCGCTCCACATATTTTCTAACGCGGCCAATTAAAGGCACCTAAATTTAAACCTAAGAATTTTAAACCTAAGTTTAGAATTTAGAAAAGAAAAGCAGCGTATTTTGGACATATATATAGAAACAATAAATACAACCTACTGAAATTAATAATTGAAGGAAAAATTGAAGGCAAGCGTGGTCGTGGTAGAAGGCGCACATCATGGACTAAAAATATAAGAGACTGGTTAAAAGTGAAGAGCATAGATGGACTAATTCGCATGACTGAACATAGAGAGACATATAGACATATGGTCGCCAACCTCCTGGACGGGGATGGTACGTGAAGAAGAAGAAATTTAAACCACTTTTTGTACTGACCAAATACTATCAACACCCTCTTTCTACATTTAACCGTTTTGGCAAGAACCCTTGTACACCAGTATCTTTTGAAATATTATACTTCACTTCATTATAAATCGAAGTTTTATTTGGGTCGTCGAGATCCTGACCTGCACGGCGGCTACATATGGTCCTTCGAGCCGGACAACGTAGTACAACATACCTACGTTTAACCATATTAAATTGAGCGTTTTTAGCAATATTTATATTTTTAAAAATATTAAGATTACTATGAGCTAGAAGATTTTTTTATATACTACGACGGTGGCAAACAAGCATACGGCCCGCCTGATGGTAAATAGTCACCGTAGCCTAAAATATCGTAAGTTTAATTTATTTCAATAATAATTTTTTTTTTTTTTTATAAAGGTTTATGTTAGTTTATTTACATAACCTAACTAATCACCTAGGTGATCGGCTATTGCTAACGAGGCTAATTAAGCTAATTTCTGGAAATAGCGTGTCAAGACGAGCATATCACGGCTGACGACATGGATGGGACAAAACATAAGCGGAAGCGGATGTTAAGAGCCAATCAGATCAGAATCAGAAATTTATTGGTAAAACTCAACATTTTACATGTAATTTTTTCTTAACCTAGGTACAGTCAGCATCAAAAGTAGCGGTTCGAATAACGCTTCATAAGTATCTACCATTCTGTAACAGCTTATCAAAAAGTCATGTCTTTAATATAGAACAACTAAGATTGTAACAGATATATTTTTGAACGCGATTTTTTGAAAATTATTTTCATTTCGAAAAGTTATACGGAATATTAGATTCTTTTGGCGCGTTGTTTCATCCGCTACTTTTGATGCTGGCTGTACATATCAAAAAAAATAAAAATAGTTTAAATAATTCGTTAAAATCAATAATTTAATTCAATGACCAATAAAATTATTATGCAATAGGCAGTTAATTTATGTGAGTGGGTCAATGATATACCTAGTTCATTGAGTGATTTAATTTTTCTCAAAAAGTTCGTCAATCAACGTGCTCACTAGCGCCACTGGAAAATAATTGCGGTTGTTTAAATTTAACAATAGATATTTAAAAAAAACCGGACAAGTGTGAGTCGGACTTGCCCACCGAGGGTTCCGTACTTTTACGTACGTTTAGTATTTGTTGTTATAGCGGCAACAGAAATACATCATCTGTGAAAATTTCAACCGTCTAGCTATCACGGTTCATGAGATACAGCCTGGTGACAGACGGACGGACGGACAGCGGAGTCTTAGTAATAGGGTCCCGTTTTACCCTTTGGATACGGAACCCTAAAAACGGAGCCGCTACGTACTGTATTTTGTATTTAAGTACCTCTTGAATACATCAAACTAGTTTTTATGTTGCTCGTTTAGTCGATCTATGAACTCAAAACAAAAACGGCCGTTTTAACTTTGGACGCCTAGATTGACGAAAGTCCAGCAACGTACCTAACTGGGGCACCACTAGGTGTAACCTTCGAACAAGACCGGCCTTCTGACACGTCGCAAGGGAGGAGCCCAAGTGATATCTTACCGAACAAATCACTCTGCCATTTTTTGCGGGGGGAAACGTGCACACAGGCGCACTTCTCACTCACTACATACAAAATCCAATCTGTAAAGACGACACAAATACATAGAAAATGACAAACGTCAGAGACAAATGTTGCACACCTCGATCTTCTTTTGTGTATGGACGAGTCACAACATGCACCGTCACAGGTACAGTTGTACCTATGCTTCGGCAGAAGGGAAATAGTATGAATGCCGTCTCCCATCCCGGTGTTGCTCGAAGGCCCCTTACATTTGATTAAAGTGTCCAAAAGGGCGTCTACGTGTTGGCTTCGGCTCTGCACACGCCTCTCAAGGGTCCGGAACACCATTGTTCCGTAATGGGAAAGACATATACTTCACTGGCTCAGTGACCCAAACAAGATCTTGGCTTCTGACACAAGAGAGCGCCACTCTGCCCTATCCTGGACCATTTCACGCCAGTTGAGAAAGACATATAAGTAATAATATATACTAAATAACAAAAATCTCTTAAATTCGTTGTATCTCACGACTTAAGCCACATCGCAAAGCCGTCAGGTGCTCATCAGCTCGTCTGTCTGTAACCCGATATCTCGGGAACCGGCCACATGCCGAATTACACGCAAGCCCGTGACTCCGCCTGCTTATTAGGTTTAAATTTAAACAAAAATAATACCTAACCTGCATGCATCTGCGAAGAAATTCAAAGGTGTATGTGAAGTCCCCAATCCGCATTGGGCTATAGCCCGAGCCCTCTCGCGCATGAGAGGAGGCCTGTGCCCAGCAGTGGGACGTATATAGGCTGAATTATTATTATTATTATTGTATCTCCTTGGATTTCACGGGCCTATAAATCCCGGTCTTTTGATAGGCTTGCGTGGGGATATAGATCCAACACGTAGAGGCCCCTTGGAGAGCTTTAATGTCATGTAGAACGCCTGTTGGAACCCGTTCATAGGCGCAACAATAGACACCCATGAACCGGTCGCAGCAGGCATTGGGACTATTGTAGTAAAAGTGAACAGTATAACGGTCTATGGATTGAAGTTTGGGAGGACAGTGAGACTGGGTTTTTGCAAAGACGTCCGGACACCTCCCATAACAATGTTTTCATTAGTTATCGAGGCATTATTATTATAATACTTTGTTAATATGCGAAATAATAACGTACTAGTCAATGAGTGCTAACCCGTTCTACTTACTGACGTATTTATGCATGCAAAAATCTAGAGTAATATAATATAATAAGTACACATACACTAGGCCAAAGTGGTGCGCAAACTTTCTTCGTGGGGGGCCAGAAAATTAAAAAAATCTGAGGGCCGGAATTGCAGAATAAATGCATTTTGATTTGAAGCCGTTTGACGACCGGTTTGGCCTAGTGGGTAGTGACCCTGCCTACGAAGCTGATGGTCCCGGGTTCAAATCCTGGTAAGGGCATTTATTCGTGTGATGAGCATGGAAATTTGTTCCTGAGTCATGGGTGTTTTCTATGTATTTAAGTATTTATAAATATTTATATATTATACATATATATCGTTGTCTAAGTACCCTCAACTCAAGCCTTATTGAGCTTACTGTGGGACTTAGTGAATTTGTGTAATAATGTCCTATAATATTTATTTATATACTAATTATTTCGAAGGACCGGCGGCGGGCCGGATGAAACTCTTGCGTTGCCCACCACTGCACTAGACCCTACTCATAGTGTTGTGTTCCTACCGGTGAGTAAGTTTGCCAGAGCTCAACGAGGGTGTGGAGTGTTAGGGTCGGCAATGCGCATGTAACTCCTCTGGAGTTGCAGGCGTACATAGGCTACAGAGACTGCTTACCATCAGGCGCGGGCCGTATGCTTATTTGCCACCGACGTATGCTTATTTATGCGTATGCTTATTTGTCACCGACGTAGTATAAAAAAAAGTACTTCACGAGTCAGACCAAGCTAAGTTAGCAGCGATTTTGATAGTACAATAAGTATATGTAGAGATGAAATGGTAGAACCGGCAGATGATCGAACGAGATGCTCTTATGGAACTTTCAGTAGGAGTAGCAGAGAAAACGCTACACAAATGTCTGTTTGACCCAATGGTTGACTGGTAGAGAATGCCTTTTGGCATTAAGTTCATTCACATGTACATTTTTCTATGTGTGTGCAATAAAGTTTAAATAAATAAATAAAGCGCTATGATAAGCCCGCCGCTGTAGCGATAAGGCCGCCTGTTGTTTACCTCTATCTTAATGTTTTTTATGTGTTTCCATGTACATTATTCTCAGAGGTTGTGCAATAAAGAGGATTTGTATTGTATTGTATTGTATTGTTTGTCCATATCACTGTCAGATTTTTTTTTATTCCCCACCGTAAATTTTAGTATGGCTTATGGTGGGCAGCAAATAACCCGACCAAATTACGTAGGTTGTTTTCGGTATGTTGTCAGGAACATTAAAATGTATTTTTTATTTGCCGCATTGCGTATTTTATGTCCCTCACGGGCGCACGCGTATAGCACATCTAGTTTATCCTATTATTTATGGAAGGTATGGAGTCTCCATGTACCAAAAAGTGTCCGTCAAAAAACCTAATTGGTGGCGCTGAAATATGAGAATATTTGAAAATAAAAATCGAACATAGACAGTGCACTTCACTCCGTTAATGACGCCTAGGTTCTTAGCTACTCTAGCGCTACTCTGGAGAGTTTGGGAAATATTATTTATAGCTGACAGCTGGACACTTTTGCAACAGTTCAGCCTAGGGAGATTGCATTCCTTACCTCTACTTTCCATACTATTATCTATGAGTAAACGTCATAATTTCATAGAAGTTTGACTACGGAAGGTGGAGATAAGGAATGGAATCTCCATATACCAAAAAGTGTCATCAAAAAACCATAAATAGGTGGCGCTACAATACCTAGAATACTTGAAAAGAAAATCAAATCATACAGAGCGCACTTCACTCCGTCAATGACGCGTAGGTTCTTAGCTACTCTAGCGCTACTCTGGAGAGATTTGGAACTATTATTTATAGCTGACCACTGGAGACTTTTGCATAAGTTCTGCCTATGGAGATTGCGTTCCTTAACTCATATAAGTTTGACATTTAAAATAACTATTGCACTGTCTAAGCTGTCAAACATGTAGCTACGTTTTTATGCTTCGAGCAACACCGGCTTCCGACACGTCGGAAGGGAGGAGCCTAAGCAATATCTTACCGTACAAATCTTTCTGCCATTTTTTGCGGGGGGAAACGTGCACACAGTCGCACTTCTGAATCACTACATACAAAATCCAATCTGTAATGACGACACAAATACGGAGGCTGGAGGTAAGGAAATAAATCTCCATGTACCAAAAAGTGTCATCAAAAAACCTTAAATAGGTGACGCTACACACCTAGAATACTTTAACAAAAAAATCAAATCATAGACAGCGCACTTCGTCAATAGCGCCTAGGTTCTTAGCTACTCTAGCGCTACTCTGGAGAGATTTGGAACTATTATTTATAGCTGACAGCTGGACACTTATGCAACAGTTCTACCATAAGAGATGTCACTCCTCTTAATTCCACACTCCATAGACACAAATACATAGAAAATGACACACGTCAAAGACAAATCTTGTACACCTCGATCTCTTTTTGTGTACGGACGAGTCACAACATGCACCGCCATAGGTACATATGTGCCAGTGCTTTGGCAGAGGGGAAATAGTATGAATGCCGTCTCCGTTCCCTGTGTTGCTCGAAGTTTTTATGCAATTAATTCTTAAAACTATTTTGACTTATGGCGTCCACTGATTACCAGTTCGCCGGACAATATCGGCCTGTCAGTTATTCGCGATTGTCAGCTTTTGCGAATAACTGACAGGCCGATATCTTTTCTTTTTTTATATTACGTCGGTAGCTAGCAAGCATACGGCCCGCCTGATGTTAAGCAGTCTCCGTAGCCTATGTTCGCCTGCAACTCCAGAGGATATCGTCCGGTGAACTGGTAAATACATGAAAGTTACAACATAAATTGTGTTAAAACATATTTTTCCAGGCAAATTGCTTTAATGCCGTTATAAATGTTACATTTTCAGAGGAAATGGTGGCATTGCCACACTCTGTCACCCAATATTTTTCCAGGCAAATTGCTTTAATGCCGTTATAAATGTTACATTTTCAGAGGAAATGGTGGCATTGCCACACTCTGTCACCCGAAAAGTGCAGTAATTTTTGTCCGTCTCTAAAAATAGTTTCGCTGTGATTGTAAACTATTTCGATTTCTTCGTCTATTCATAGTAAAATTTCCAATTTAATTATATTTATTTAAACGACTATTGGCCCAGACGGTCGTCAAATGTTTGGTTTGAGAAGATGTTTGCGAATCTGAAAAATCTGAAGGTGTCCTCGCCCTTCTATAATAATACTTTACAGTACATATGGGGCTACTTTATAGCACTAGTTCGAGAAGTAGCATATTACGTTACTGTGTCGAACATTTAAAGGGCCATATGTACTGTAAAACGTTGTACGATACATGTGCGAATAGGTAATTCGCAACTCGTGTCGATTTAAAACACTCCCTTCGGTCGTGTTTTAATTTATCGCCACTCGTTTCGAATTTCCTATTTTTCGCACTTGTATCGTAATGTACTATTCTGTGACTACTACATAATGGAAGGCATTCATACGCTGTTGGGTATATGAAACGAACATTTTTGGCATCGAAAACTAATAACATTTATAAGAATGTCCTCTGGAAGTGTATAAGCGCTAAATCTAGACTCAGCAAGTATTTTCTATAACAAGATGTATTTTTTCGCAAATATATCGTGGAATTTTATGTGTAGAATTTAAAGCTTTAATGTTGTCTGACACCATATTTTCCTAAATAACGTAGATTTTGAGTAAAACGCGAATTACTCCAGGGTGGTACACATTTTCCAAGATGGCTGCGATTCCTCGAGGTCCCCAGATGTCAAATGGTATAGGCATGAATAAGGGGCTTTTAATTTACAAATATACATAATTTCAGGACTATCCATGAAATTTCGAGGTTTTTTCTATTCCGATTGTGCTAATAGCCAACTTGAATCGATTGGGTAAGTATCTTATACCTTTAAACAAGCAATTCTTGTATATATATATTTCGGGGATCTCGGACACGTCTCTAACGATTTCGATGAAATTTGTTATGAGGGGGTTTTCGGGGGCGAAAAATCGATCTAGCTAGGTCTTATCTCTGGGAAAACGTGCATTTTTGAGTTTAAATGTTTTCCGAGCAAAGCTCGGTCTCCCATATATTAGGTACTTACGTACAAAAATCCCTTCTCTTGTCAGTACATGTACCAGGGGCGGATTAAGAAGGCGCGGGGCCCTTAGCTCAATAGCTTGCGGGGCCCCCTGGTTCGAAAAAAAATATGATTAAGTGCGAGTCGGACTCGCACCCCGAGGATTCAGTACCATCACAACATTTTTACGATGTCTTAATATTTTTCGACTCGTTCTCGATTAGTTTTTAACATGTTATGCAGTGTATTTTTTAGGGTTTCGTAGTCACCTGGAAACTCTTATAGTTTCGCCATGTCCGTCTGTCCGAGGGTTTGCTCCGCGATCGTTAGTGCTAGATAGCCGTAATTTGGCATGGATACATAAATCATGCATTGCGACAGAACGGTAAAATAAAAACTAAGTATACAAAAATTAGGGTACCTCCCATACAAAAAAAATTTTTATTGATTTTTTTTTTGCTTTGACCCTATAGTGTGGCATATGGTTGGATAAGGTCTTTCAAAGCGAATAACAGTCTCCAAAAACCTTTTATTATAAAGTTATTACTTTCGGAAATAACCGCTCCGAAAGAAAATTTTTATTTTATTTTATTTAGCCATTATAAAAGTGCCTAATCTTAATGAAGTTGTTAGTTGTTGTTATTTTATCACAGTTCCTTTCTTCTATGTAGGTTTCCTCCTTACCTTCGGTTTTCATCACCAGATCAGGTCGATAACATTGTATTGTCACCGATTTTTCCCTAGTAAGTGAATTTTTAACAAGAAATTTTGACAAATGGTCAAAAAAATAGTTTGCAGAATTTGAACAACTTACGAGTATTGCAAGTTAAATAAAAGCATGTAGGGATACTGTTTAACTACATCAATATTAGGTATTAAGTTTAATAAAAGCTTGTAAAAATAGCTGAAACGTGAGTCGGATCTAAGAAGTGGGAACTAATGGCTAAGTGAGCCAAAAAACAAGGCCGAAGGCTGAGCCCCACGAGCTGAATATCCGGACCAAACGATTTCGTAGCGTTCCCGTGCGAAGCTGAAGGCCAAGCTGCAGGAAAGCCTAGAATGAAACCAATGCCAGAGTGTGAACGAGGCCGTAAGCCGAGCTCCGTATAAGGGCGGAGGCCCGGAGCGTTCTATCGCGGCGCGCCACCATGCAAAGGCTGAATTGCAGGAGAACAGAGTTTGGAATTTTACCAATGTGATCTCGGCTCGCCTGCTGCTCGGCCTTAGTTCTTGCTCGAAAGTGCAACTTGCTGGAATGCTTTGGTTATCGGGCCCTATGTAGGGCTTTACACCCGGCCTACTCGAATGCAAAGCCCTGCATAGGGGCCCCGCTGTTTTCTTTTTATAACGGCTTTGCAGCAACTCGGCATATTTTGGGCGCTCGGCCAGCCGTAGAGGAGCGCGTCCTTTGGC
Source organism: Cydia pomonella (assembly GCF_033807575.1). NCBI lineage: Eukaryota > Metazoa > Arthropoda > Insecta > Lepidoptera > Tortricidae > Cydia > Cydia pomonella. The sequence continues at coordinate 9,815,858 of NC_084728.1, forward strand.
CTACTACGGGCTCAAAGCTGATCATCATTAGGCATTAGCTGTAAGGTGCAATTTGTTATTTGAAATAATAAATAAATAAATCATCCTTCCTTGCTTTTCACTAATATGTTTTTTAACACAGTATCTTCTTTTGTTCGTTTCCGAGCTCTGCTTTTTCCTGCAGCTTAGCCATGCACAAAAGTTTTGAGACACTGCACCTTCGGTTTTATGCTAAACTCTGCTCTTGGTCTTTGCGTAAGCCTATAAATTATTTTAATTTGGTATCGTCATAAAGAAAAATAGACATGATAATAATTGATCAATATTGTTACTGACTTACGAAAAAATCGGACAGACAGACGGACATGACGAATCTATAAGGGTTCCGTTTTTTGCCATTTGGCTACGGAACCCTAAAAATACATTGTAAATAAAATGTTATAGTACAGGATCCGCGGAGTGCGAGTTCTACTTGAACTTGGCCGGTTCCGCGTGCCGAAATCGCATGGTCAGGGTCGGTGCGCGGGGCCCCCCTGGGCGCGGGGCCCTTAGCATATGCTTTTTCTGCTGTTCGGTTAATCCGCCACTGACATGTACAATCAATAAATAAATATTTGGGTACAATCTTACACAGATCGACGTAGCCCCAAACTAATCAAAGATTGTACTATGGGTCCTAGGCGACGATGTACATACGTATGTAGATAAATACATAGAAAACACCAATGACTCAGGAACAAATATCCGTGCTAATCACACTAATAAATGCCCTTACCGGAATTTGAACCAGAACCATTGGCTTCTTAGGCAGGGTCACCCACTAGACCAGAACGGTCGTCGCATGAAATGTCCAATATAAACACTAAATGGCTCAGCAATTAGAGTCCGTGACTGTACAAAAATCCTTTCTCCAGTAAGTACAGTCATTTAATTTGGTTATCAATTTCGTACAGTCAGCGTCAAATAATTCGTAGCAGTCAAAGTAGCCAAATACCATACTAAATATATGGTGTACCGAACTATTTGGCCACTTTGACTGCTACGAAGTATTTGACGCTGACTGTACCTAACGGTGACAAACAACATGAAAGTCTTCTCTTCTTCTTTTAAAAAATGGCTTCCATCATATCTATGATGATTTTGCCAATGTCAAGTTTCGTTGTAAGTTTTTTTAAGTGTGCTCGTAGAGCATGACGTTGTTGTGTCGTAGTTGCTTTTAGTAAAGAGATACCTGGACTTTACTAAAAGCCACGATGGATTGCCGAATGTTGATTATAACATGGTTAAACGCGTTTCAAGATTAGTTTTTTATTAAGTGCACACACACGATAGTTTACTGCATAATAAGCTATCAATACTACACTTTGAACAATATAAATGAGCAAAACACAAAAAAATATTCTCGAGACGTCTTCGCCATCTTGAATCTCAATGACAACCAACATGAAAGTCGCTAGAGACCTCACACTGTTTTCACTGTGACAAAGTACAAAATCAGCTTTCAGATATATCTAAGGACAGGCCTTACGGGCAATAAAAATGGGGCCAGTGCAGCGGTGTCACGCACACGAATTCGAGCCATCCGTGCAGTCTAACGCCACAACGCGAGTGGTTGATGAGTTCGCACGCGCGTGATTGGTCGCAACTAGTTGCGTTAGACTGCACGATTGGCTCGAATTCGTGTGACACCACTGAACTAGCACCATTCTTAGTGCCTGTAAGGTCCGTCCTTAGATATTTATGTCAATGAAAATGGGTCACAAACTAATTCTTTTGACTGTACAGTCAGCATCAAAAGTAGCGGATCAAATAACGTTTCATAAGTATCTACCATTCTGTAACGGCTTAACAAAAAGTGATGTCTTTAATATAGAACAACTAAGACTGTAAAAGATATACTTTTGAGCGCGAATTTTAGAAATTTACCTATATTTGGAAAAGTTATCCGGAATATCAGATACTTTTGGCACACTGTTTCATCCGCTACTTTTGATGCCGACTGTACTTGTACAACTCATCTACACCGTACACGTCATTTTGTCGCCAGCCACTTCTTATTTCACGATTGACTTGTTGACGAGTTAATACGAGAGGCTATCAGGTTACCATGGTAACACAATATTAAGTAAACGTAATCTCAAGTAAAAGTAGTCACGCAATAGTTATTATGTTACTGATATTATTAATAAAGTGGAGAAATAAGTTATTTTTAATAAGACTTGCTCGTAAAAGGTGTATACGTAGCTGCGGTCCGTAAATATTATACATTTTTTTATACATTTTTTTTTGTATGACTATATTTTGTGAAATTTTTAGTATTAAATTTGATCTATGAATTATATTCATTAGTATTATATATGGAATAATATTTACAACATCAATAAATTGCTCTGATAATTAGCTTAAGATAATTATATGTAATACTGTCTTACTATTCATAAGTGCTAGGCCTACATGAATAAAGTATATTTGAATTTGAATTTGAAATACTAAATTTCTATCTAAGGCTGTAATGTACGTCCAAAATTAGACAGAGATTTTTTTTCACCGCTCTCTGGTTAAGGACATCTTAATCCTCACAGAACCCGTTTGAGATATCTTTAAAAGGGGCTCATATTACCGTGTGATTAAAATATTTAGAGTACATATGGTGCTACTTTACCGCACTAGTGCGAAAATTTGCATATTACGTTACTGTGTCGAACATTTAAAGGGTCATATGTACTGTAAAACTTTGTACGATACATGTGCAAATAGGTAATTGGCAACTCGTGTCGATTTAAAACACTCCCTTCGGTCGTGTTAAATTTATCGCCACTCGTTTCGAATTTCCTATTTTTCGCACTTGTATCGTAATGTACGGTCGAGGAAATTGATTCTTTAGCAATTTGCGGTTCAAGTAAATATGGTTGAACGTACTTATGCTAAGAGCTGTCCAATGTAAAGTGAACCGTAAACTGCTAAAGAATCAATTTCCTCGACCGTACTATTAATAAGCTATCAAAGTTTATAAAAATATACAAAAAAGTACATTTATTTGCAAATAGACTCAAGACTATCCTTATAAAAAAAAAAACATACTATTCCATAGACGAATTCATGCAGGACGATATAGATATGATATAGTGGTACACAAATTATTTAACAAAAATCATATTTCAGATATAAGTACCTATTAGCCTTATGTAAATATAGAAGCGCTGGTGGCCTAGCGGTAAGAGCGTGCGACTTGCAATCCTAAGGTCGCGGGTTCAAACCCCGGCGCGTACCAATGAGTTTTTCGGAACTTATGTACGAAATATCATTTTGATATTTACCAGTCGCTTTTCGGTTAAGTAAAACATCGTGAGGAAACCGGACTACTTCCATCAAGGCCTAGTTTTACCAGGTTTGAAGGTCAGATGGCAGTCACTTTCGTAAAAACTAGTGCATACGCCAAATCTTGGGATTAGTTGTCAACCGGACCCCAGGCTCCCATGAGCCGTGGCAATATGCCGGGACAACGCAATGAAGAAGAAGAAGCCTTATGTAAATATAGTTTTAAGGAAATTGCCATACCCCAGGGTACCATGTGAATTCTTTTATCACTTGTACCAACTTGTATTGTACCATGGTATGCATAAATGATTATGATTACTTAAGGTATCATTATGGAAAAATATCTGAGGGACCGAGCTTTCCTCGGAAAACGTATAAAAAATAAAAATGGGCGTTTTTGCAGAGATAATACCTAGATCGATTTTTCGCCCCCGAAAACTCAAGTATAGCAAATTTAATCGAAATAGAGCCGTTTCCGATATCCCCGAAATATATTAATATGCAATAATTGCTCGTTCAAATGTATAAGATAAGATAAGATACACCAGCTGGTAAAGGCACTTTTGATTGTTCAAAATCTGATGAGAAAGTTGTATTTTATCCACATGTGTAGCAATCTAGTCTGATGCAAAATTTTAAGTTGTTTTTTATGAAATAAATTCAAAATATGCTGGCACAATTGACTTTTAAATGATAAATATTTAATAAAGTTCATTTGGATTTGATTTGGTATGACATTTTCGGTATTTCATAGTATTTTCCTGGCGTTGGTGTGGTGAAAAATTTTGTGTTTCACTCGGAGGCAAAGCTAGTTTAACCCTCGTGCCTTGAAACCCTCGCAACGCTTAAGATTCCACTCGCTATACTCGCGGTTCAATTTTGGAATCATTCGCTTGCTTAGGTATCAATATTGGCACGAGCGGTTAAACAAATTTTGCCCCCTTGTAAAACAAATAAATATTTCTTTTCTCATGGTCTGAAAGAGCGTCGTTGTTGTTCTAAAAAGTGTGCAGAAAATGATACGTTTCTGCTCTAGAGCACTGTAATTTCTAAGTACCTTTCTTTTCATTGATTTCTTTCACGATAAGCAATTAAAAGATTTAAAATGGAATTGTTACCTAATTGAAAGTACCCTCAAGAAATGCCACTGAAGTTTATACTTAGCCGTGTTTTTTTAAATGCACGTGTATTTTACTTTCTTTGTATTCGAAATGGAAAGTAGAGTATTTATATCGAGTGAAAGGCACCATTTCAGTCTCGGATTATTAAAGTACCTGGCGACAGGAGTGGGTGCCTTTCATTCCTTGGTTAACAAACCTACTATAGTAAATACCCCTATAATGGAACAGGCACCAGTAATGGAATGGTATAGACAAATCCTGTAAAACAAGTATTTACCATCAGTTTTTCATCGCTGACAACATTTTACCATAAACAAGTGCCAAAGAGCAGCAGTTTAATTTTTCATTAACATTTGTAATTTTGAAAATGAATGGCGCCATACATTCCATGACTGGAGCAAAAAACTACAGTTTTAATTGGTTAATAAGTGAAACCAATTGCAGTAGCTTTCACTAAATACATACATGGAAAACATAAAGGACGAATTGGACATTCAACTTTCTACAGTCAGCGTCAAATACTTTGTAGCAGTCAAAGTGGCCAAATAGTTCGGTACACCATACTAAATATATGGTGTACCGAACTATTTGGCTACTTTGGTTGCTACAAAGTATTTGACGCTGACTGTACTTAAATATATAAAATTTTGTACTTTAGCGTGTAGCTGCGCTCTCTCGGAAAGGTTTCCACGGAAGACCAGCGTCGAGACCCTTAGGTGGTATCTTGACATTAAGCTGAGTGGAGACCTTTTCAGTGACGCTTAATAATAAATTGATCCTGTCGTCTCATGTATTAGGTACCTAAACTTAAGCGTTTTCTGAATAAATTTCTTCTATTCTATTCTATTCTGAAGCGTAAAGCGGTAGAAATTTTACAGGTGTCGGTGAACTATCAAAAACACTCAAAATTTCCTCCTAAATGTTCCATGATTGGTGCCGTTAATTCTATAATTTCAATATTTAAGGAGGAAAATGATTACTACGTTAGTGCGAAGCAGTCGTCCCTCTTAAATTTTATAAATTTTAGGTCGATCCGGTATATATCTCAGTGCAATATTTGAGCCATTCGATTTCGGTATTTATTATTATTGGGGTGAAATAGGTCGCGGTACCAGAATGGGAAGGGGCGGGATTTTTCGGATCTAAACGTTGGGTTTACACTGATCAAGTCCACTTCTCGTTTTTAACGGCCACCAGTCCTACTCGTATTTATTGAAAGCGTTTCAAATAAAGGCCACATAAATTACAATTCTTTTCTTTTTCTTCCTCCCGTTGTCCCGGCCTTTTTTGCTGGGGTCCGTTTGTCAACTAATCCCAAGATTTGGCGTAGGCACTAGTTTTTACGAAAGCGACTGCCATATGACCTTCCAACCCAGAGGGTAAACTAGGCATTGTTAGGATTAGTCCGGTTTCCTCACAATGTTTACCTTCACCGAAAAGCAACTGGTACCTAAATATCAAATAACATTTCGTACATAAGTTCCGAAAAACTCATTGGTACGAGCCGGGGTTTGAACCCGCAACCTCCGGATTGCAAGTCGCACGCTCTTACCGCTAGGCCACCAGCGCTTTTTCCGCATAAATAACAATTGGCTACTTGACTGTTTTTTGTAAATAATGTCAAACGATCTCGATTTTCCTGAGGATCAAATGTCTATATGGGACTCATAGCATTTAAGCAACACAAAGGTCAAAAATGAGAGTTAAAGTCTGACGCTCGCACTCGACGATTGAAACGCCTCTAACAAAATGATAAGGTGATGTGACGTCACATCATATAAGTTTGTCCTAAATGTATGGAAGATCAAGGTAATTGCCATTTTGACCCTGAAATATTGCGTTTATGTGTATAGTTGTCATACATTTTTTTTTTTTCAATAAAAGGTAAGGAATCGAATGGTACCATTTTCTTTTCTATTTTTGAAAGACAAAAAAAATCTTTTTTTTTTTGAGATTTTGGAAAATTGTATTGTTTTATAATCTCAATATATTTTTTTAAATTCCTATTTTTTATAATGGATGGCTCATTTTCTATCCATTTTACTAAATTTTGTTATAATATTCAACATGTGTCAAGTACCCAATTATAGTCAAATAATTTAATTCCAGTATTTTTTGTACCTTGTCATTTTCAAAAAAAAATATTCCATTTAGGTCATCTCTGACCTAATTGGATTCCAATGACCTATCACCAAATTTCGCAGTGGAAAACGTGTATCATGTATATGGCCTGCCTTATCATTAGGTATCACTGCAAGGCAGCAAATAATAAATAATAAATTTTACCTATAAACTGACGACTTTATGTACAGTCAGCCACAAAATGTGGTCGACTACTTAAGACTCTATATGTCAAGATTGTTAAGTAATAGTCACCCGAAAGTGGTAGACCACTTTCATGGCTGACTTGCTAATTGGGGGATACGCAAATGTGATCAGATCTAGCTGTAATCAGATGTAACTGGAATAAAAACCTTCTGTCCTAACTGGACCTGACGAAATTGGGATTAAAACATTCCACTTACGTCAGCAGTTTTGATTTTCTGACCTATACGGAATTTCTCAAATTTTGTTATATGAAAAAATAAAATCTGACCTAAGTGGTATCTGACGTAAGTGGAATAAGTCGAATAGAATAGGTACGAGTATCATAATACATATAATAATTTAGGTACTGACTTCATCACATTTCTACCAAACTTTTGTCTTGATATTCCCCGTTTGCGTTTAATCACGACCGCAGTTGGCGGACATCTTGGTTTTTTTAGGTTAAGGTTTTTATAGGTTTAATAGTCGTTCATTGTCACAATTACGGGCTCGAGAAATATTAGCGGACCGCCCCATGCTCTGATTATGGTCTTATTGCGGAAAAATGGGGTATTTTCCTCATTAGGGTAAATATCATCTTTGTTTTTCAATTGAATTTTATCATCATGGAAGCGTAGACAATCGTAAACCAGCAGAGTTCTTAAAATTTAGAGTTTGTTTCACAATGTCCAAGTAAAGTATTGAATTGCTAATTAACAAATAAATTAACTGCCAGATTAAACTACATTAAGACGGAAGTGGAGGACGCGTGAAATCGTTTTTAGGGTTCCGTAGCCAAATGGCAAAAAACGGAACCCTTATAGATTCGTCATGTCCGTCTGTCTGTCCGATTATGTCACAGCCACTTGTTTAGCTAAAAAAATATTTTTTTTAATTTAAACTGTTTATTTTCACAAACAATTACAAGGAAATATTATGTACTCGTAGTACTTATCTCACATTAGATCATCTCTCAGATTATCTTGACTAAGGAACTGGGGATGCAACCCCTGTTTATATTAACAAATTACATAATTAAATGTTAGTGAGTCTTTTCACATTTAAATCAATCGGTGCTTTTTAGGGTTCCGTAGCCAAATGGCAAAAAACGGAACCCTTATAGATTCGTCATGTCCGTCTGTCTGTCCGATTATGTCACAGCCACTTTTTTCCGAAACTATAAGAGCTATACTGTTCAAACTTGGTAAGTAGATGTATTCTATGAACCGCATTAGGATGTTTATCAGTTAAGCTTATTTGAAGATTGTGAAACGCAAACAATGACTTTATTCGTCAGATAAGTGGCAAGTAGCTTATTCAGGACTTTACTTGGACATTGTGAAACAGACCCTTAGATTTAAAAGACTTGAGTTCCTACCTACCATTGACATATAATATATCTACATACACAAACGGTGAAATGAAACGACGCTGACGAATTCGAGCCAATCGTGCAGTCTAACGCAACTAGTTGCGATTGCGACCAATCGCGCGCGTGATGCGAACTCATCAACCAATCGCGTTGTGGCGTTAGACTGCACGATTGGCTCGAATTAGAGTGCGTGACACCGCTGTACTGGCCCCATTCTTTTTTTTATATTCTACGTCGGTGGCAAACAAGCATACGGCTTGCCTGATGGTAAGCATTCTCCGTAGCGTATCTGCAACTCCAGAGGAGTAACATACGCGTTACCGACCCTAAACCCTCCCGTTGAGCTCTGGCAAACTTACTCACCGGCACGAACACAACACTATGAGTAGGGTCTAGTGTTATTTGGCTGCGGTTTTCTGTAAGGTGAAGGTACTTCCCCAGTTGGGCTCTGCTCTAGATCTGGAATGACATCCGCTATGCTGTGCCCTACCACACAAACCGAGATGACATTCACAATGCCCAAACCTCTTTTTTGGACGCAGTTTAAGGACGTACCCGGGTCTATAAATCTTATTGCCCGTAAGGCCCGTCCTAAGTATATGTTAATGCTACCAACACAGCAACTGTAACCATGACTGATAACCAAAAAGACTAGCCACTTTCGGATCTCTGTACTAACAGCAACAATAATTGATCAATAATAGACCTTATAGTTTTTGTAATAAAATCTACGAATTCTCAGTCTCTGAGTGTGGGCAGTGTAGACGAAGTTACACTCACAGATGAGTGCACCCGTGACACGGCACTAGAGCTATTTTTAGGGTTCCCTAACCTCTTAAATTTTACGAGTAATACCTACTTAAATATGAGTTTTTTTTTATGGTAGAGGAGGCAAACGAGCAGACGGATCACCTGATGGTAAGCGATTACCGCCGCCCATGGACACCTGCAACACCAGAGGGGTTGTAAGTGCGTTGCCGGCCTTTAAGATGGGAGTACGCTCTTTTCTTGAAGGTTTGAAGGTCGTATCGGAGTTCAAATATATATATAGATTTAGATTTCTTTATTTCACGATGACTATTACACTATTTTGCTACATTCATCCAAAGTATATTTATATTTTCATCATGATCGTCAAACATTACATTATAACTTAAAATAATAAAATATGATGGTGGTGTGGGGTGTATGTGTGTGTGTGTGTGTGTGTGTGTGTGTGTGTGTGTGTATAATGTTGTGTTTAAATATTACTTAAAACCTAAAAAACAAAAACAGTTCAAAAATGTGTTCTGCAAGTAGGCATCAAAGTCAATACAACATTTACAGTAACATTATATAGTGACTAGATACATGAAAAATACTTATCAACATATATAAAACATTAAATTATAATGTTAAAATAAATAATTATTACAGTATAACGGAGATGTATATTAGTCTCAAAGGTTAATAATGCATTAAATTTGGAGATATAAAAGGTCTCCAACGACAGAGTACTAATACTAATAAGATTTGGAGGTGTAAAGTATCTCCAAGTGTCAAAATGAAATGTATATCAAGTAAATAAATCGCGACACGCCTGTTAAGCTAAATATTCATTTTGTCAACATTCTTTTCTGCTGCATCATCTGTTCCGGTGAGGATTGATTCAGAAATTCTCACGGAACCGCCGAAATCAGAGCTCAACGAGGGGGGGGGGGGCGGGTTTAGGGTCGGCAACGCGCATGTAACTCCTCTGGAGTTGCAGGCGTACATAGGCTATGGAGACTGCTTCCCATCAGGCGGGCCGTATGCTTGTTTGCCACCGACGTAGTATAAAAAAAAAAAAACTGTATGTACGTCCTTCGGCCATGGTTTCCAGTCTTTCCAGTAGCGGCCGCGGTGCGCGCACCACGAACGAATCTTGGAATACCCTCAACAGGTAACGGGTCTTCTTGCAAACATATTCCACCACATCGTCTGCCGTGACGGCGACATAATACACCAAACATTTATTAATCAAATACACCACAGTGGCACTGTTGCATGTCATATTTTTACAAGCAATAAAAATAACCAAAAATTCCAAAAAAAAAAACAATTACGAATATGGAATCAATGAAATATTACATACTTTCACCATCGGTCTACCAGACAATCGGCACTTCGGCGTCGCTTCATGGTAGGTATTTCACAAATACGCACGAAGCGTTTCGCTTCAACATTCCTTATGCGAATTGCCAACGAGTGGAATGCCCTGCCCGAGTCTGTGTTTCCGTATGAGTACAATCTGAATCTCTTCAAGGCTAGAGTAAATAGGTATCTCATAGGTAAGCGTGCTCCACCGTAGACCGCATCATCACTTACCATCAGGTGTGATCGTGGTCAAACACCTGCCTATCCTCCATTTAAAAAAAATACTTTATTAGAGATGTATTCAGTCTCTAAATGTCGAATAACAAAAAAAAAGTTTGTTAAAAAAACAAATACTAAAATTACTCAGAGATGTAAAAATGTCTAAGTGTCAGAAATAAAAAAAAAATATCCTTAGAGATGTAAAGGATCCCCAAGACTAGAATTCTTATATAAATAATTAAAAACCAAGAACAGGCAAACATACAAGAACCTAATGAAGTGTCTCAAATTAATGCCACTCAAAAGTAAAGTTACATAGGTACTTATAACATAACATGTAGCCCGAGTAACATGCAGACCGGTGTCCACAAACAGCATGCATTCACATGCATGCAGGAAGTTTCCCCATAACATTATGAGGAACCCTAAAAAAAGTAGTAGATATACGCTCTAGTTTTATGCTTTTTACTGGGCACTATCGCGTGTTGACGCGTTATTCACACACGAATGGACGTATGAACACTATGAACTGACATCCCACTACACGGCAGCGGTGGATGCTGGACTATCGAAAAAACTGTTTGTTTTTTATTATTTAGAAACAAACGGTCTCTAATAAAATATTAATTCGACTAGACTATGCTCGTGACTTCGCGTATGGGTCGTTAATTCTTTTAACTCCATTTTACCCCTTAGGGCCACTTGAACGGCCACCGAAACGTACTTAATTAGGTTATAAAAAAAGTTAAAGCATTAACATAGATCAAAATTGCCAAATACTCAATCTACTTAATGATTTTTTAACCCTCGACCAACCCCGGAAATTTATAAAAAATTGTTAACGCTTTCCTGCTCGCTGAAAAAAAAGTGTATATTACCTGTTTTTCTTGCTATCTAGTTAGTTTTTCAATTCCAATAGATCTCTACCACGCTCGAGTAATCAGACATTTAGCATCGCCGTCTCCCCAGCTAAAACCTTAAACAAGTCTTTGAAATGAGGTTTAAGGGCTGCCAGTTACAAGGACAAAGGTATGTTTTGTACTTTTTACTGGCCATCGCGTGTTGACGCGTTACTCACACTTGAGGACATACGAAATACGAACTGACAGCTCACTACCATGTCAGTGTTCCGATGCTAAAGGTGAATCAAACGATGTTTTAATAATTTGGTATGGAGAACTGCGCTCCAGCGATAGCAGCATGGTTCCATTTTTATTGCCTGTCACTATGCCCGTCACTTTCACACTTACTTATTTGTTAGAACGTGAAAGGCATGTTGCAACCACTGCAGAACTCGAATTGTAGATGGAGACCTCTAAACTAAAGTAGGATAGAAAGTTGGGCCAAAATAGTTACCGATTCGGACCCACGGCACAAATAGATGGTGTATGTCGGGATGCATGCAGGCAAAGCAAAAATGAGATGCCGGGATGTCATGGACGCCTTGTTTACTTACTGCTGTGGTGCAGCGACCCGAAGTGGATCTTGGCCTCCGACACCAAAAACCGACATGCTAGTCTGTCCGAAGCCGTTTCTGTCCAGTCGACGGCGCCGAGTACGATAAGGACTTTTTGCACTTCGTTTCTCCAGCGGCACCTAGGGCTTCCAGGCGGTCTTACGCCCTCCAGACTGCACGATCTTCACTTATCCGGACTTCGTGCCCGAGCCGTCCGAGTCTGGCGGCTTTCGTTTCTCCAATGATGTTCGGCTCAGATACCAGATCTTCAATCTCCTGGTTCCGGCAGAGTCTCCAGGTTCCATTCCATCCCATGTAATAGATCAAAGGCCAAAGGTATGGCGGCATCGTTTCGAATGATGGCGCCACAACCTTTGGCCTATGCCCGATAAGATGGCGCCACTTTTTGATATTTTACACATACCAGTGAAAGAATAAGAATCAAAGTCAAATGGTGTTCTAAATTTCAAATGGTGTTTTAATCATGTGTCGAAAGATGGCAGTAAATTTACTTTGACAATCCACCTCTATTTCAAATTGTCTTTGATCCTATACAAGCATACAAGTTAAATTCGCACTATAATAGTTGTAAAGCACAACTCCGCGGAGGGCAAAAAAGGGTGACGTTTTCGCGGCGAAATTTCCGACCTGTCAGACTCAGATCTGTACGTTTTCCGGATAAAGGTCTGAGCACACTGGTTGAAGTTGTGATAGACGAAACCGTAAGCATACACCGATACGATAATTGCAAATTTGGTTTGACTGATTGACATAAATAAATAAATATTATAGGACATTATCACACAAATTGACTAAGTCCCACGGTAAGCTCAATAAAGCTTGCGTTGCGGGTACTTAGACAACGATATATATAATACGAGGGTTGAATGAAAAATTCGAAAAAATTCCAAATTAAAAAAAAACTTTTTTCTTTTTTCTGCCGCAATTTTGAACTGTCATTATACAACTGTCTTCCCGCGAAATTACAATTGGCGTCTATATTTAAAAGCAATTTTACGGCATATTTAAAGTTACGTGTCGGTAGATATCGTGAAAATGGAGAAATAAGAGCAGCGTGCCGTGATTAAATACCTGCATAAAAAGGGATTGACACCGAAGCAAATATATGATGATATGCAAAGTACATTAGGGCAATCCTGTCCATCATATACGATGGTGAAAAAATGGGTAGCTGAATTCAAGCGTGGACGAGATAGTATCGCAGATGACCCTCGTCCCGGGAGGCCAACAACGGTGACTAACACGGACAATGTGGCAATTATATGCGAAACGATAATGAAAGACGATTAAAACGATGATTAAAGGTGCGGGAAATAGCTGACATCGTAGGCATCTCTTATGAAAGAACTCAAAATATTATAGTCAACGAATTAGGTTTTTCCAAGGTGTCGGCGAGATGGGTCCCGAGGCTTCTTTCAGTGGAACAAAAAATCGCTCGTCGTACTAATTCACGCGAATGTCTAGACCTGTATGAAGCCGATACTCAAGACTTTTTGGACAGATTTGTAACTACAGACGTGGGTCCATCACTATACACCAGAGACCAAACAGCAATCGAAGCAGTGGGTTCGTCCTGGATCTCCGCCTCCCAAAAAAGCCAAAGCAATTTTGTCGGCCAAAAAAGTCATGGCATCTGTTTTCTGGGATGCAAAGGGAATAATAATGGTTGACTATCTCCAGAGAGGTAAAACTATAAATTCCGACTATTATTACGAGTTATTACGCAGATTACGCGAGGCTCTGAAGATAAAAAGACCTGGAATGTTGACAAAGAAAGTTATCTTCCACCAGGACAATGCACGTGTTCACACGTCACTAAAATCGATGGCGCAGATTGCCAAATGTGGGTTTGAATTATTGCCCCAACCACCCTACCTATTCACCCGATTTAGCACCTTGAATGCATTTTTACAAGTATTTTTATTGCCGAGGCTGTTTTTATAAATATCTTCTGGTAGGTTATTATACATATATACATTACAAATTTTGTCCGCATAAGCTTCGTAGTAGCGGTAGCGATTTCATAATGCATCAGGACCCTAACCAAGTCCCTAAAAGTACATCCAGTTTTGACTTAGGATTATCCAGGGTTAATACGAGTATAGATATTGTTAAACAGCTGTCGACTGTAATAGATCGTGTCATTCACGAAGACGCGCGCCTTGACTTGTATTGTCATGTTATTAGAGGTTAGATTTGACATATCTGCGCGTCATCGTGGATGACACGAACTATAGTAGGTATATTTATACTTAATTGTATTTATAAATAAATATCATAGTACATAATTACACAAATTGACTAAGTCCCACAGTAAGCTCAAGAAGGCTTGTGTTGAGAGTACTTAGACAACGATGTATATAATATATCAATATGTATAAATACTTAAATACATAAGATTCACCCATGACTCAGGAACAAATATCCATGCTCATCACACGAACAGATGCCATTACCAGGATTTGAACCCGGGACCATCAGCTTCGTAGGCAGGGTCACTACCCACTAGGCCAAACCGGTCGTCAAAACCTTATACCGTACTGTCGTCAGTACTTAAGTCGTCAAACCATACTGTATGCCTATAAATTGTATTCGAGTAGGCGCGAAACACTCTCTAATGTCGGCTGATTCTGAAAATGTCATTTAATTTCATCATTAATTTACCCTTAGAATAAATAAATGAATAAATATTATAGGGACATTCTTACACAATTGACTAAATCCTACAGTAAGTCAAGAAGGCTTGTACTGTGGGTACATATGTATGTATAATATACAAACATATGTACCCATATATATGTATGGGTTTAGGGTCGGCAACGCGCGGGTAACTCCTCTGGAGGCCGAGGGCGGTCTCGCGGGCCGTATGCTTGTTTGCCACCGACGTAGTACAACGTACGACGTAGTATATACAAATACTTAAATACATATAAAACATCCATGACTCAGGACCAAATACCTGTGCTCATCACACAAATAAAGCCCTTACCGGGATTCGTACCCAGGACCATCGGCCTCAAACAGGGTCTACCCACAAGGCCAGATCGGTCCTCAAACTTGTTCATCGTTTAATGAGAAAAAAAAAATTACTTTCACAATAATCATTCTAAAGTGAGTGATTGGAACCTCCTTTTAAGCTTTACGAGGCTGACTGTACAGACCATACATGGACACACTCGTACAAATCACGTGTTACTGATAAGACACGACAACAGTTAGCTTCTAATAGATGTACAATTTTGCATATGTCGCAAGGGTATGGTAATATGAGTATAAGTTTAAGACTAGACTTTCGTAAATTTGATCGACATCATAACGTGACGAACGCGTTTGCGTTAAGTCTCATTTTGTATAGGATTTTGAGTTTCCAAAACGTCCCGCTTGGCGCGCTCTTTCTAAATCCAATACAAAATGAGACTAAACGCAAATGCGTACGTCACGTTTCGAAATCGAATTTATTTACACTAGGGGTACAGTACCCCTAGTGTAAATTTGATCGACATCATAACGTGACGAACGCGTTTGCGTAAAGTCTCATTTTGTATAGGATTTTGAGTTTCCAAAACGTCCCGCTTGGCGCGCTCTTTCTAAATCCAATACAAAATGAGACTAAACGCAAACGCGTACGTCACGTTTCGAAATCGAATTTATGTACACTAGGGGTACTGATAAATTAAAAACCGGACAAGTTCGAGTCGGACTCGCCCACCGAGGGTACCGTACTAATTTAACTTAGTTTTTAATTATTTTTTACTTTTTTTTTACAAATGTATACTTTTAGATTTTTACTTTTGATAAATATAATTATAAAAAGAGTCAGTAGCATATAAACATAATTGTAACTGAATAACTTAAACAGGGGTTGCATCCCCATATCCTTGCCATAGTCCATACAATCTTAAAAATATAAGATTATGTGAACGGCCCCAATTATGGGACATTTAAGAGAATAATCCGAGAATTTTTGATATTTCACCGACATCTGTAAGTTTTCTACCGCTTTATGCTTTAAAAGTTGAATTTCCAATTCATCCTCTATGTTTTCTATGTATTTAATGATATCAACTGCAATTGGTTTCAATATTATTAACCAATGAAAACTATTTTTTGTTCCGGTCATGGGATGTATGGCATCATTAGTTTTCAAACTAACAAATATTAATGAAAAAATAATCTTAAGCAGCTCTTTGGCTCTTGTTTATGGTAAAATGTTGTCAGCGATTAGAAACTGTTGGTAAATACTTGTTTTACAGGATTTGTCCATACCATCCCATTACTGGTGCCTGTTCCATTATAGGGGTGTTTACTATATTTCTAACTAAATGGACATGTAATTGTGTTTCTATAACATAAACATTTTATTGAAAGTGCCCTCAAGAAATAATATAAAAGTTTATTGGGAGCGTGCACGACTGTCACGCAACCTAGTGTCCGCAATTCTAGGGGAAAACGTCAATTCACTACATCTTATAAAACTACTCCAAAACTAAAAACTACTGAACGGATTTTCATACGACTTTCATCTATCAATAGAGTGATTCTTGAGGAAGGCTTAAGTATATAACTTGTTAAGGTTTTGTGTAAATTGTTTGAAATATAACGATGTTGTCGGAAAAAATCACGCTGGCTAGGAGCTTTAATTGAAAACGTTGCCTAATCTGTTTGAGCTATAACAACACAATGTATGGTATGGTTGTTTCTCATTTATAGGTCTACAAAAAAGTCCGCGATGTGAAATGTCTATCTTTTAAGGATAACTTACTATATCCATTCTTAACTTCTAGAAAAAGATCACGTAATATGTGGCATTTGCAAAGCTATTTACATGGATACATTATTAACAATTATCAAAATAAATACGTTAGTTATATTAAGCATTTCATACAGATTACAATGGTCCCTTACACCATACAATTTAAATGAATATTTCAGGAGTAATCGTAAATCAAAGTTTCATTTCGAGCCATATAATAATTGTACGAAATGTTAAAGACCCTATCCGCAGTTAGTTCAAATTTTTACCACCTTATGCGCTGGGATCGCTTTACTTACCCCCACCACGCACTTCGCACGGTCCCAATACTTAGGGCCTCCGCTAGCTGGCGCGGACGCCCGCCTCGTGCGCACGCACGCGGTTGTACATATTTGTAGGTGAAATCCGCCGCACGCGTCCGCTTCAGTTAGCGTTGCTCATACGCTCATACTATTTTTCGTTAACCCGCTCGTCCGCTCCGTGCACCCGCGCCAGCTAGCGGAGGCCCTTAGTATTTTTTTTAAATACACATGTATTTTACTTTCCTCATATTCGAAATTAAAAGTAGAGTCGGGTGAAAGGCACCATTTCAGTCTCGGACTATTGACGCTCTTACTGCGTTCGAGCGCCAAACTACCTCCACAGAAATGAGTGCCTTTCATCCCTTGGTTAACAACCAAGAGAATTTGAAATAGAGGTGGATTGTCAAAGAAAACTTTGTAGCCAGAGCAAATTTACTGCCATCTTTCGACACATGATTACAACTTTTAGAACGCCATTTGACTTTGATCCTTATTGTTTCACTGATATGTGTTAAATTTGTTAAATATCAAAAAGTGGCGTCATCTTACCCGCACAACCTAGGGGTTATGGCGCCATCGCTCGAAACTATGGCATTAAGTCTGCCATTTGTACATTTTTCTTTGTTTGCGCAATAAAGTTTATATAAATAAAGAAATAATAATGTGTCGAAAGATGGCAGTAAATTTGCTCTGGCTACAAAGTTTTCTTTGACAATCCACCTCTATTTCTAATTATTTTTGGTAAACTACGATTCAAACCCGATTCGTTATTTACTATTGATGCTTGATGTACAGTCACGTCTAAAAATATCGACACGGACACAGTGCCAAAAATATGTTTACACTACCTTAATGTATGAGCAATAAGGTCGTGTATACATATTTTTGGCCCTTTGCCCGTATCGATTTTTTCAGACGTGACTGCACTTTCCTGCTTTGAACACATTCGTCAGCTGACTGGTCACCTGCAATAATATGCTACTCTTCAAAAGCCGCAAAAACATGTGACAAGTTCCTATGGCTCTACAAATTCTCTTAGACGTATAAATATTATTGCGGCTGACTGTAGATGGGTATACTAATACAGATCGTAGATAAGACAGTACAATGGCTAAGTATCTAACAATAGAAAGGAGTCGGTCAGTTCGTGACGCGTTTATTAAGGCAAAGCTTTCGCAATTTGACCTTGAAAGTGATTGAGAGCCTTTGTGTGACAATATATACAACATTGCGAGAGATTTTAACGGTGCATTCCTGATGACAACAGAAGCAAAAAATGTTATATGACTTTTTGTAAAATTCGACAAAATATTTTTTTTTTCCCTTTTTTGAACACTCCTGTACATAAAACGTAATTTTAATTGATAAACACATAACTCAACATTAACTATAAAGTTTTTATTTTTATTTGGGGGTAGCCTCTCGAATACATTTTTTAAATTTTTCGATGTCAATCAATAGGTATGTCCAGACTAGACCTCAAAGTGGCAATACCGCAGTCAAAAATGTGTTTTGTACCGACTTATGGCAAAATAATGATTTCGAAAATCATTTAATTATCTCTGACACTAGGCCTAATCCAGAAAATTTTATATGACATTTTATTTTCTAAATATTACCAGGAATATTTAGTTAAAATGTCTCGCAATGCTCACGGATACCTTGTATAAGCACGGCTACCACCGGTTTGACAATGACATATTTTAATTATAAGATATGAATCTGGATTAGATATACATCAAATTCATATCATATACTTAAAATTAGAATACGTCTGTTACTTTCTGTGCATCTCGCTTGTACTCGCATGTTTTTTTTTTATACTACGTCGGTGGCAAACAAGCATACGGCCCGCCTGCAACTCCAGAGGAGTTACATGCGCGTTGCCGACCCTAAACCCGCCCCCTCTAGTTGAGCTCTGGCAACCTTACCTTATGTTAGTGGCAATCGTGGCAAGGCTACTTGTCTACCCTTGGCCATTTAAGTTACCCCCAAAGCATCATACCAAAGTTTTTATATTTATTTTACAGTACACATGGTGCTACTTTTCCGCACTAGTGCGTAAATTAGCACATTACGTAACTATGTCGAAAATTTAAAGGGTCATATGTATTGTAAAACGTTGTACGATACATGTGCGAATAGATAATTCGCAACTCGTGTCGATTTAAAACACTCCCTTGGGTCGTGTTTTAATGTATCGCCACTCGTTACGAATTTCCTATTTTTCACACTTGTATCGAAATGTACTATTAAGTATAGTTATTTTAAGTCTGTTAAGTATTTACTATATACGATAGTTTATTACAATTTCGGCAATATGGTGAACTATGTATTCATGATGGCTGCCTATAAGCGTTCATGGCGTCCGAGGAATTTTTTATTTTATGACTTTTTGTGAAATTTGACCAAATATTTTTTTTCCCTTTTTTTGAACACTCCTGTACATACATTGTAATTACCTATTAACGTATACCTTCTTAATTAAAACAAAAGTGGACGACGGTTTCTTTGTAAAAACATAAAAGCTTATACAAATTTGACATATTTACATGACCCATGTTAGCCACGAAATGGTCCCCCGACTCAGTATGGTGTTAGCCTGGATGCGCCAACGCTGGTCTTCTGTCAGTGCAATAAACGAGTGACCACGGAAAGTACAGAACATTAAAAAAAAGAATAATAAACAATAGCAATTAAACAAACAAATTGGAAAGAAATAAATAACAAATATTAAACGACTAAAAATTTTGTCAGCACAAACAAGAGATAGAGCGTGAAACTAATCCTAAAGCTGACTCATTAGCAGCAACTAGGCCTTATCTAATAGCAATAATCAAGTCATGAACATTATTACACTGCATTATTATAAGTATTATACTTTATGCCTACTGGTGTAACCACGAGATTGAGAAGTTAGGGACATAATTAGTGTGCTACTCTGCAGCGGCGCCACCACAAAGAAAATTAATTAATTAGATGATGAAATGATGTACCTAAAACGTACATCATGTACCTATAATGTTTATGGCTGTACCTGTACTAGGGAGCAAAATAATGTGCATTGAAAGTGGCGCCGCTGGGGAGCATACTCTGTAGCGGCGCCACTTAGTACACATAGATAGAAATGATATTAGCTATTGAGGTACACAGAAGATACAATATGTTTATAAATATTTTGTTAAAATTCGCTCAGATCCACCCGCCATTCTGACTCCCACGGAACGCGGAATGAATGGAAGTAAATAAAATCACTAATTAGTGATTTTAATTAATATTTTCAATACGTACGTAATAAACAGCAGTAGTACATCAATTTCCATAAGAAAACAATAGCTAATATTATTTCTGTCTATGTGTACTACACAGAAGTGGCGCTGCTACAGAGTATGCTCCCCAGCGGCGCCACTTTCAATGCGCATTATTTTGCTCCCTAGTACAGGTACAGCCATAAACATTATAGGTACATGATGTACGTTTTAGGTACATCATTTCATCATATATTTCATTAATTTTCTTTGTGGTGGCGCCGCTGCAGAGTAGCACACCATAATTAACCTTTTGAACGCCCTGGGCCGGATTTCTACCTAGGCCCACAAGGCCCAGTCCTAGGGGCCTAGGCAACCTAGCACTAGTATTGAGATATAGAAGGGGGGCCCATAAAATGCAAGTGCTATTTCAAGTGCCTGGAGGCCCTAGGTCCCTCAATCCGGGCCCATGAACGCCAAGAACACCTAAAGTCGTCGTTACTAGTCGTGCCCATAGCGCCAAGGACAACTATAGGTGTTATGGCGGACGCTGTCAAAGTAACCGCCACACTTTCGACTAAGGTTTACATTAGCTCCCTTGCCCCCGGGATCTTGGAGTTTGAATGATGTTTGTTTTTATGACATAAAGAGTTCAAAGGGTATAATCAATACAATCCAAATTTTTGAGCCCTTTTCAGCAGAGGTTTCAAATTCTGGCTCGTACCAATGAGTTTTTCGGAACTTATGTACGAAATATCATTTGATATTTACCACTAGCTTTTCGGTGAAGGAAAACGTCGTGAGGAAACCTGCAAACATCTACGAAAAAATTCAAAGGTGTAGGTATGTGAAGTCCCCAATCCGCATTGGGCGAGCGTGAAGACTATATCCCTATCCCTCTCGCTCATGAGAAGAAGCCTTTGCCTAGCTTCCTTAATTTATATTGTTGCTTAATATTATTATTCTCTTTATTCATTGAACATTTTAGGTTAGATTTTTTATAACATGAATATAAAAGTAAAATAATAAAAACCCTTACACAACAATACAGAATACATAATAAACATTATAAAAAACTTAACCTAGGGTGCCGCCAGCCGCGGGGCAGGGCCCAAGCTGCGGGTAGTCAGGGCTGCTCTATTAGATGGCACCAGTTTTTGATATTTAACGAATTTCACACATATCAGTGAAAGAATAAGGATCAAAGTCAAAAGTTTTAATCATGTGTCAAAAGATGGCAGTAAATGGGGACTGGACGTTCGGGGCAATGGACATTCGGGGACTGGACGTTCGGGGCAATGGACATACGGAGACTGGACGTACGGGGAATTGGACATTCGAGGCCAGAATGAAATTTACTGTGGCTACAAAGTTTTCTTTGCCAATCCACCTCTATTTCCAATTATTATTGCTGTTAGTCGAACTCTGTAGTATAAGTAGTTGTAAAACCTTAGATTACAATACGGTTTTATGCAATTCCACATTATTGTGCAGTTAGTAACAAGAACCGGCTTAACCGACTGTGGAGAGATTAGTTCTGTTATTATATTTAAAAAAAGCGGCCAAGTGCGAGTCGGACTCGCCCATGAAGGGTTCCTTTATGACATATAAAAAAAAACTACTTACTAGATCTCTTTCAACATTTTACCACTTTGGACACACATTTTACTACTTTGGTAGTGTCTCTCGCGCAAACTATTCAGTTTAGAAAAAAATGATATTAGAAACCTAAATATCATTTTTGAAGACCTATCCATAGATACCCCACACGTATGGGTTTGATGAAAAAAGATTTTTGAGTTTCAGTTCTAAGTATGGGGAACCCCCAAAATTTATTGTTTTTTTTTCTATTTTTGTGTGAAAATCTTAATGCGGTTCATAGAATACATCCACTTACCAAGTTTGAACAGTACAGCTCTTATAGTTTCGGAAAAAAGTAACTGTGACAGAATCGGACAGACAGACGGACATGACAAATCTATAAGGGTTCCGTTTTTTGCCATTTGGCTACGGAACCCTAATAAGCGAAGCGCTGGTGGCCTAGCGGCAAGAGCGTGCGACTTTCAATCCGGAGGTCGCGGGTTCAAACCGCGGCTCGTACCAATGATTTTCGGAACTTATGTACGAAACACCATTTGATATTTACCAGTCGCTTTTCGGTGAAGGAAAACATCGTGAACCGGACTAATCCCGATAAGGCCTAGTTTACCATTTGGGTTGGAAGGCCAGATGGCAGTCGTTTTCGTAAAAACTAGAGCTTACGGCCAATTCTAGGGATTATTTGCCAAGCGGACCCCAGGCTCCCATGAGCCGTGGCAAATATGCCTCAACAATGCGAGGAAGAGGATGATATTAAAAATAATACATATGCTTAATCTTATCTTTTCAATTTATTTTTCAACTCATCCCTAGTTTTTCAGATCAGACTGTTTGTTCTTATGATTCCAGAAATTTTGTTTTTTTGCAGGTTTTCCTTTACTATTAAACTATGAGAATGACCTTCATTAATCTTCGTTTTTACAAGCTTTTATTTAGAATTAAAGTAGCACCATATGTACTGTAAAATATATTAAATGAAATTACCATTTAATTAGTCAACAGCCCTAATTTACGCGCGCATTCCTGATTCGCACTAGAGCGAGACACACAAAACGACCAGTCGTACACTAATTACCGTGTCCATGCCAACGATTAGAGGAATGTCTTTATTTTGGGTCAGTCTAGACGGTCAGATATATCTGAACGGGCGGATAGCTCAAAATTATCTACACAAATAACTGACTTTATAATAAAATTACACTAATTACATCGGGCTATTCGGTGCGGGAATGTTTTCGTATATTTATAACATTGTTTATTGTAAAATAATTACCAAACTATGAATTAAAAATAGACAGTAAGCTCCAAATGCGCTTAGAAATATCAAAATAGTATCGGTTTTTATAGTTTTTCCTGTTTTTGGCTAGTGTAAAACATACCCGCACCAAAAACCGATGTATGCATTACCCGTATCCATGCCAACGATTAGAACAATGTCTTTATTTCGCGCATCCATGCCAGAACGATGTCTTTATTTCGGATCAATGTAGACGTTCAGATATATCTGAACGAACGAATAGCTCATAATTA
The DNA here is from genome assembly GCF_033807575.1 of Cydia pomonella. NCBI lineage: Eukaryota > Metazoa > Arthropoda > Insecta > Lepidoptera > Tortricidae > Cydia > Cydia pomonella. The sequence continues at coordinate 9,839,198 of NC_084728.1, forward strand.
TCTACACAAATAACTAATTTTAAAATATAATTTAAGTGGCCATGCCAATGATTAGTGTAATGTCTTTATTTCGGGTCAGTCTAGATGGTCAGACATATCTGAACGGGCCGGTAGCTCATAATTATCTACACAAATAACTAATTGTAAAATATAAGTAAGTACACTAATTACCGTGTCCATGCCAACGATTAGAGCAATGTCTTTATTTTGGGTCAATCTAGACGGTCAAATATATCTGAATGGGCGGATAGCTCATAATTATCTACACAAATAACTGATTTTAAAATATAAGTACACTAATTATCGTATACATGCCAACGATTCATGAATGCGATGAGCTTAACGAGGAGGGAGAGGTTAGTGTTGGCAATGCGCATGTAACTCCTCTGGCTACAGAGACTGCTTACCATCGGGCGGGCCGTATGCTTGTTTGCCACCGGCGTAGTATAAAAAAAATTACCACCACAAGTTCGTAGCCATAATGAACCATATTACTACGAACATGATTTGGTTAGGTTGATTTTTGTTTAATATTTTTTTTAGTAATTAGTGGTTTTAGCTTATCATCTGGCGATATTATTTTATTAAAATAGCTTATTAAACTCCCCAGCCCCAATCTCAGGTTTCGCTGGAGCGACATGGTGGAGGCGGATCTGCGCGCACTTCGAGTCAACAATTGGCCGCACAGGACCGAGAAAAGTGGCGCTGTCTTGTGTCGGAGGCCAAGTCCCGTTTTGCCGATTTAAAACACTCCCTTCGGTCGTGTTTTAATTTATCACCACTCGTTACGACTTTCCTTTTTATCGCAATTGTATCGTAAATAACTATTAAAATCGTTTCAGAAATGACGGAGTTATGAAGTACGAGTAGCATTTTCATTTACATTTTTTTTTTTTAATTCCGCTACCTAAAGGTTGTCTGGAAGAGATCGCTTTTTAGCGATAAGACCGCCTGTTGTTTACCTCTTCTTGTATTATTTGTACTGTTTCTGTATTGAGGTGTGCAATAAAGTATATTTGTATTGTATTGTATTGTATTGTATTGTAACATACATAAAAAAACACAAGCGAATTGAGAACCTCCTCCTTTTGAAATCTTGAAGTCGGTTAAAATTGTCGATAATAAGGAATGTAAACGACTTAAAATGGTAATAATTTAGTAATAGTACGTTGTACGGTATATTACTGATGATATAGGCAAGGGCATTTATTCGTGTGATGAGCACGGATATTTGTTCCTGAGTCATGGGTTTTTCTATGTATTTAAGTATTTATAAATATTTATATATTATATATATCGTTGTCTAAGTACCCACAACACGGGCCCTATTGAATTTACTATGGGACTTTAGTCAATTTATGTCATAATGTCCTATAATATTTATTTATTTATATAGGAATGTGAACAAACTTGCCCTGATCCGACAAGCAGCAGAGGAATGAGGAAAATGGCGTAATGAAGAAAAGATCGATAGAATTGTTGTTTATTGGCGTAGTCAAGATTACAGATTTTTAATATCGACCATCGCCAGCTTTCTTTGTCAATTAACTCTTAAATATTTTAAAAGCACCGGTTTTGCTCATTGTTTCGTAGTTTAACTACAAGAGCTTAGTTCTCCGGCATTTCTGAATCTATAGAACTATCATTTTCTTCTTTTTCATCTGTCTTATCTTCTTTTCTAGAATGTGTAATAGAGAAATCGTTCGAGATTCTCTCAACGAAGTTGTCTATTTCAGAACCGTTTGAATTATCCCTTAGAGAGAGCTCGGTGAAACCTTGCAAAACTTCATCAAATCTACAACTTGATGAAAGACTGGATTTTACCATAGGATCCACCATAGGTAAGGGCCTAATTACATACTCTGACTGTGCGTCACCTGGCAATCTTTTCGTCAACCCTTTCCTATCATGAATTACAGATACAAGTCCTACTTTTCTGTCTTTGAAACTGGAAGTTCCAGAACCACTCGCTTTGTCGTCATCTTTAGGCTTCCTCTTTATCGTAATAACCCTACGTTTCTCAGAGACAGTGCCATCGGGGTTTTTCACTTGTATAATTTCGGTTATTTCCTCAGTTTCAAATACGCCTAGTTGTAAATCTGAAGACATTTCACTACTTGCCATGCTGGTGCCTGTTGAAAAAGCAGCTTTGCTGCCTGATTTGGGTGGTGATTTTATTGAAACCTTAGAAGCTTTTATAGAAACAGACCCTGGTGTGATAGGTACCTTAGTCATAGGATACCCGAGATCGCTCATTCGATCTTTACAATCTGGGCATAGTGCGGTTATATCCACGTCATGAGGTATAGGTGGTCCTTGAAGTTTTTTCTTTAATTCAGCAGCAGTTTGTTTAAATTCTTTGAGTTCATTACCTTCCCGACCTTCGCTTTCGTATTGTTTTGTAACACCAAGTAATGCTTCAAGTTGCTCCAGTAACTGTCTCCTACTTTCTTTAGTTGCGACCCTTAGCTTTTCATCCATTCCAGTTATAGGTCCATGGCAAACTGCGCATGTACTAGGTATCTTGGGTAAAGGACGTTCGGGTTTGGCCATTCGTTCTATGCAGTCTGAGCATAATTTGTCCATATCCATTGGTGACCCTTCGAGTTTTTTCTTTAAATCAGCGGCGTTTTCTTTAAATTCTTTTAGTTCATCACCTTGCCGGCCTTCGCTCTCGTATTGCTTTATAGTAGTAAGTAACGTTTCAAGTTGTTCTAGTAACAGTCTCCTGCTCTCTTTAGCTGCGACTCTTAGAGTGTCATCCGTCCTATCTAAAGGTCCACCGCAAAGTGTGCATCTCTGTTGTCGATAATACACATCTTTACACAAATCGCATAAATCCTCAATATTAACATTGTCAGGTATACTTGCAGGTTGTTTGCGTAATTTGTTTTTCAATATGGCTGTTGTTTGTTTGAAATGTATTAAAGTGTCTCCTTGTGAAACCGTCTTTTCAAAACTTTTAGTTGGAATTATAGGTTCATCGCAAGTTACGCATTTCGGCAATTGTTCATAATATATTTCCTTACATAGATCACATAAATTCTCAACATCCACATCATCAGGTATACTCGACGGTGGTGTGCGTAATATGTTTTTCAATTCTTTTGCGGTTCGTTTGAAGTCATTTAAATCTTCTCCCTGTGAAACCGTCTTTTCATAGTTTTCCGTTGCAGATAGTAGCTTATCAATATTGTCTTTAATCTCTGAGATAGCCGCTTGGTCAGTCAGTGGTTGACCTGGATGGAAGGGGCCTCCACAGGCTACACAAGCAGTTGCTTTCAATGACGCTTTCCCAACTCGTGGATATTCTTTCTCTTCCATTTCCTTTTTCTCCGCATCTTTAGCTCTAGCTTTGGCTTTCTTTTTAAGTCTATATTTCACTTCCAACACTTTTTTTAGTCTGAAAAATTCTTCTCTCTCCAACTCTTCCAATTCTGACAGAATGTATCGTATCGTAACCATTGTCCTGGGTATGATAATTTTACCCAAAACTTTTGCTTTCCTGTAGACAATTTAATTTTTTGCTTTGATATTTTATATAACACATTAACCCCTCGTATGCCTCCTATGAAAGTCGAGCATTAAAAAGTGACCTTGATATTTTAATCAATAGATTTAAATTCCCACGCATGGATCAGTATAAGCATACAAGGGGTAAAATATTTGAAAGAAAGCTGCCGATGGTGAATTCCGTTAACTTATTGCTTGTGTCCTGTTTCTCTTACCTATTATTTTCTTACCTTTTACTATACTACTGCTACTCGCCAAAAAAGAATAAAGTACATTGTATTAGTAGATACATTAAAATAAAATAAAATCAAGGCGAAACAAAACATCTTGAATTTTAATATTATTATCAGTTTTATTACATATTTTCAAGTTACTATTGTATTTATGTTCGTCATCATATATAAAGAAGTAAACGTATCAGATATTTTTATAGCTTTTACAGAATACTTCTTGCTGGTTCGTCCCTTGTTCCTAAATGACTAAAATCTGATAACCCTTCATTTTAAAAATATTAATTTATTATTTTTATTAAATTTAAAGCAACGTTGATTTACGTCTGATAAATTATTGTGCATAACGCATTTTGAGGTTTCAACATTTAAAAAGAGGAAATAAAATAATGTAAGGGCATTGAAATCTAGTTTTCTTTGGATTTGTTTGTGATAAACATGTAGTGAATAATTCTTTACCATCGTATTTTCGCGGAAACGTACGAACGTGTCATGCTATTTCATTCAGTCGGTACAAAAATTACTAACATTTCCGAGAACATACGATGGGATAGGATTATTCATAACGTACAGTGGTAGTTTGGCTGGTTGTCTCAGAATGAAGGTTAAGAAGAAAAACAATAATATTTTTTATTATTTCACATAGAAATACATGTATTACAATCGTTTAAGTCAGTATACTTATTCAATGTATACCTAGAGCTTGATGTTCCATAGGAAATGGCTCGTACTGAGAGAAATTTTATAATGTATTTGTTTGTGTATGTTGTCTTTCCTCTTTGTCTTTTACATATATTTATCAGTGATAAATTGCCATATCTTATCTTTCATGTTTCCCTTCTTACTATTTTGTTTTCTGTTCGGATTCTGCACTGTATACATTTGATTCATCCCAATAAGACGTTGTTTTAACATCATCTATCGACTTTACTTCGGGATCATGCATTTCTTGTTTGATAGTAATAACTTCTCTTTTCTCCTGGACAATGCCGTCTGGGTCCAGAAATCGTGTTACTCGAGTTATTACGCGTGTTTTAGACTCATATAAACCAAAATCTTGTGCCAATGGAGTTTTGTTATCAGGCTCTCCTAATATTTCTTTACATGAACATATTTCTTTTTCTTTTTGCTTTGGTTGTTCAAAGCTTAATATTACTCCAGAATCCGGCAAATAAGTTATGGAAATTGGTGAGCTTGTATCTTTTCTCGAGTTTTGTTGACATGCGGAACATGAGGAACATATTTCATCATCTTTTGATTCCTTTTTGTCTATATTTAATATTTGTACTGGTTTAGGAAAATATGTCAATAATTTTGAAAAGAGGGACATTTGTGAAGCCGAATCATTTACTTCTTTATTTGATTTTTTCGGTTCTGTGGAATGAGGGGTTTTAGGCAGTGGGGGTAAAGTAGTTTCGGTTCGATCAAAAACCCACTTAGTTTTGTTCTTCACTTGGTCATCTTCTGGACACACGCAATCATCGTCTTCTGGATATATTACTTCTGGATTTTTTGCGATATCTTCACAACTACAAGTTTCGGGTACTTGTTTTTTATTAATTTCTTTCGGCTGTGTGCATTGTGGGGTTATTGGTAAATTGGGTAAAAGAGAAGTTTTCATTTTGTCTTGTTTTTGGTCATCTTCTAGACATGAGCAGTTATCATCGTGTATTTTTTTTGGAATATGTTCGCAACCAGTATTGTTATCTTGTAAGCAGCAAGGTTCATTTTTCTTTGTCAATTCTACCTGACCACAATCGCCACATATGATTTCTGAAATGCTATGAGAAAAGGCACTACATACTGAATTTGAGGTGGAGGAAGTATAAGATACGGAACCAATATTCATTTGGACTTTTGATTCATTGGGGCAAACAGGTTTAGCACAGCAAGGAGATTTAGAGCTCATAACTTTATAAACTGTGCCAGATGACTTTGCTTGTTCAGGTAATAACAACCCAGGTTTTTTTTTGGCCGAATTCTGGCAAATTGACACATCGGATGAAGGTTCTGACTTGCATTTAGCAGAACACATATCGCATGTGTTTTTTGTTGTCCTGGGTTTGGCAGAATACTTACTGCATGTGTTTTTTGTTGCCTTGGATTTGGTTCTTTTTTCATCACTGCCGGCACAAGATTTTACATTTGTCTTTAAGCAATCTACTTTGTTTTCTTTGACTGGAACATGACAACATGGTTCATCAGGAGTTGTTTGCAACTTGAATTTAGGCAACATTTTGGCAAAACAAGTATCGCATATGCTTTTTTTAGTCATCTTAGATTTACCTTTAAAAATAAAAGTAAAAGAACAACTGGATATATCAGGTGATGGCTCAGACTTACATTTCAGCAACATTTTAGCATAACAGGCATCACAACTATTGTTTGAATCCTTCAATTTAATTTTACCTTCATCAGCACAAACATTACACTGAGTATCAGACTTCAAACAATCCATTGTATTTTCTTTCTGTTGTTTTTTCGTATTAGATTTTACGGGTGACTCGAAACACATTGTGAAATCTTCTAGGTCTGGTCTTTCTTTAGAAGCCATGCAGTCAAAATGACTGTAATTTATTTCATGTTTTTCACAAAGCTCATCTTCGGAAATTTCACATTTGGCATATTTTATATTTGGTGATTGGTTTTGCTTACTAGTGTAGTGGTTTTTATTAGTGCATTTACGGCTAATATTACAGCTGTCAGTTGAGATGGATTTTGTGGTTTGTTTAGATTTCAAACAAGCACCACATTCTACATCTGATTTTAGACAATTTTTATTATTGTTTTTTACCGTTATATTATTACAACAGGATACTTTCGGCGATGGTTTAGACTTGCATTTTGGCAACATTTTAGCAGAACAGATATCACAAATATTTTTTGATTTCTTTGGTGTCATTTTATTTTTATCAGCGCAGCGCACCTTACATTTAGAATCAGACTTTAAGCCAGCCATTGTATTTCCTCTTTGCTGGTTTTTTTCTTTAGATTTTACGACTGGCTCGTTACATCGTGCACAATCATCTGGTTCTTCTTTAGGAACCGTGCAACAATGCATGGATAAATTGTCTGCTTTAGAAATGTTCTTATGTTTTTCACAAAGCTGTTCTTTGGAGATTTCACATTTGGCACATATTACATTTGACGATTCCTGTTTTTGAATGTTTTTATTATCATCGTGGCAAATCTTACACCCATCAGTAGTCATAGATTTTGTGGTTTGTTTAGATTTCAAACCTTTATGTAGGTCTTCATCACACAAATCACAATCTAAATCTATTTTTGAAGCAGTTTCTTTAGGACAAACGTTACATTTGGATCTTTCTGGTTTCTTTTTTGAAGATCTTTGTTTATGTCCTTTATCTTGCTTGTGCTGTATACATGACTCGCATTGATCTTGATATTCAGACGACGGTCCTTGCGAAGATTTCTTGGTGAAATCAGGTCTTGTGCATTCCTTTAAACCTTCAGGGTCATGTTCATTTCTATTTTTATTGCTATATTTAGGTTTAGATGCGCAGCAGGAGTCAATTTGTTGACTTTTTGATTGTGTTTTATGCAAGCACTTTTCCTTAGGATCTTCTGGAATTTGTTTAATTGTTAATGTTTCTTTGACTTCTTGGATTGTACCATTGGGATTTAAGTATCTTGTTACTTTAGTTATTGTACGTATTGTTTTATATTCTTCATCAGAATTACAGTCATCGCACTGAATAACATCTTGATTTATTTCGGCAGATTTTGGAGCTTTATGGTTTGATGGGTTACGACTACAAGCGTCACAGTCTTTCACTCTATCTTTTTTTGCTGGTAAATCAGAGAAATGATTACATATAACATTAGCGAGGATTCTCAAATCGTTTTCCGCTCCCGAATAATAGCAAACAGAGTCTGAAGGTTGCTTTACTTTGTGGGTGTTGCCTTGTTTTGTTTTACGTTTTTCAAGACTTTTGAAAATCTCATTAGGATTGATAAACATGTCTATATTTGAAGTTGCAACACCAACATTCTCAAATTTCCCGCTAATATCTACAACATTGCTAATCTGGCTTATCAGTGTAGATAGAGACTCTGAATTGTGACTGGAGCTATTTGTATAGTAAAATTCAAATTCATCATTATTTGCTTTACAAATTCCACATGTTTGCATGAAGTTGTCAAATTTGTTTGAGGATGAATTATTTATTTCTTGTAGTTCACCGCGTTCACTATTCATTTTCCACGTAGTTTCCAAATCTTCAAAACTAGGACTGATTGATTCTTCTTTCTGGTCTTCAGTTATTTGAGTAATGTCAGAAAAATTGAGTTGATTCAGATAGTTTTTATCGCCTTTATTGGGCAATTTCTTCATAATAAGTTTATCTTTGTCAACGTCCGACAATTCTTTCTGAACGTCTATGATCGTATGCATATGGTCGTTTAACTGTGCAACAACGAAATATTTTTCAGGGGAATTTGAGTATAAACTACGTCCTCCAGTCTTCGAATTAATCAAGTCTTTCATATTAATTGCTTCGTGAATAAATGATTTTTCGTATGACTCAAGATCACTTAAAAGATACTCGACAAAGCTGAGTGTATTAAGAGACTCCGTCGATTTATTTACAAGACTAGGAAAATTTCTTTGCTTCTCCATTTTTAATTGTATATCTTACAAAAAGTCAACAAGTGGAAACAAGTGGAAGACTGGTAGTTCTCATTACAATATAAACTTTCTCTGATTTTCTTTTCTTCTTTTTATTTTGATTTTTCGCTTTTAGCGCTTTATTTAAACTAAAATATTCTTCTTTTTTCAAAGCTTCCAATAGAAACCAATGTAAAGTTAGTTTTCTTGCTTTTATTATATTTCCATTGGATTTCCTAATGAGAATTAATACATTTTAAATCGCATCTTTGTGTATTTCTAAAATGCCCCGTCACGAAATAAGACGATCTTGTAATTTTTACATTTTTAAATTTATTTCGTGACGAGACAACTTTTGAGAAATACTAACTGTGTTTGTCGTAGAAAGCTGCCGATGGTCATTTCCGTTTGCTTGTAATGCCAAATTAGGTAATAAACGAAAATATTCGTACTAAGATTATTTGAAACTGAAATTCGATTCTTAAAAAATTGCTCAATACAAATTCTAAAATAAGAAAATATTATTCAATGCTGGTTGATATAGGTATTTCTCAAAAAGTAATCACGTCACAAAACTGTGTTATAGCAGTTTATAGTATTTTTATTCATTTTGCATCTATATAAGGGGTGTTCTCTAACCCTTTGCCATATGTAACGAGATGAATATGTAAGTAGGCATACTAAGCAATGTATGGCTCTCCTATAGAAAAAAAAAAAAACAACTTTTTTTTTTGCCAAGATATATGAATATTAAGATGAATAGTAAGAGCAGCTGTGCATGACCATATAATTATATTCACTTCAAATAATATGGCTAAGATTTAAAAAAAAGTAATGTATATGAAAGTCATGTCAGGAAAATGATTTATTAATTACATACTCCACAAAATTCGTGAGGGAGGACATTTTTGTTACTCGAGAATATTAATTCTTAAGATCACTAAGTTCGTTGAAGTAAGTATATCATAATATTTATAATTCTCGGAATTAATTGAAAATGATTAAATGATATATGACACAAAAATTGTACTTAGTTGAAATTCGAAGAATAGACTGTAGAATATATATTTTGAAATCTTGGTTTCTGACCGCCATTCAATGTAATTGTAATAATATTAATTAGTACATTTATAATATTTAAATATAGACAGATCCTTTTAATTGCATTATTTAAGGTGCCAAATACTCAAAAAAAATTACTTTTCCGATGCTCAAAATACGCAAACTTTATTTTTTCATTACAAATTTACTCTTTTCATGTCAAAAGAGTCTGGCGTATCTGACTGAGCTAGAGACCGCAAAAGCTTACTCTAATATGGATTTTAATCAAGCTATTAAGGTAAAGGTTTTTGAGAAAATTATCATTCGGATAAATATCTGTTTTGTCATGGACGATTTAGACTTAAAGATTGAGGGTAACTCTTAAATTAATAAACAAAGTCGCATTATTCCAATATTCAAGCAAAAGAAGATATGGAAGAACGACAAAGTGAGGCCCCCTTACCATGTCGTGGACAGCCGTTCCCATAGACTTGGAGCTAGCGCAGATCAATACGCAGACAACCCAGGACAGAAAAACCTGGTGCCATCGAACGAGGTAGGGCTGACCCCAAATAACGGGACATGGCAAAGAAGAAGAATAATGACGCCATCTGGCAATAAGCTGGATAATGAATATTGGAGGTATGCGATTTCGAATAAACGTTTTCGGTCAAAACGAAAGTTGATATCGTTTTGACTGAAGTACTAAACATGATCATCCAATAGAACTGAGTATTTTCAACATAAGACCTTGAATCACAGACACACCTGGACTTAGTTTAATTTATATCCCTAAACCACATTAGTATATTACATCTTGTAATTTAAAGAAATGTCATATTCTTTCATTCATCAAATAATGTTCTTAGCGTGAATTTGATTCATATTAGCTAATGGAAACTTTCACACGGAGATTTCAAGACATTTTCTCAGTGTCAGGATCAAAATGACATTGCTTGACTGATCATCTTAACATCAACTGTTTCTCAAAAACTGTTACTTATCATTAAAACTAAAATTTGTATATTTTATATTTATTTATTTTTGTTCCTAAATCTAGGTGTGCATAAATAAAAACAATGATAGATGTTATTTTTTTATTGAAAATGTCTGATACTTGTATCTATGAGGGACCACCATTCGAATCTCTGCTATCAAAAGAACTCATTTCGAAGCTAGTTTGGGAAATGTTTACAAAGCTAATCTGTTGTGCTGATAGGCAATCACGTAATGTTGGATGTATCATAGCAAAATCTTCTAAGATACATTCTGATTTCGCTTTAGCATCTTTAGTAAAACCTTTGTTATGATCTACATTTAAGAACTTAACAGTACTAGGACCGCCTTTCCCGTCTGCTGATCCTATATGTTCGTCAGTCTTAATGTCAATAGTTTCAAAGTTATCATAATATTTTGACAGTTCAAATTCGCTAAATTCTGCCATTGTAGATTGATCGTATTTTTTTTCTTTGATAGTCGTAACTTCTACATTTTCTTGGACTGTGCCATCAGATTTTAAAAATCGGTTGATTCTGGTGATTTTGCGGACTTTTGTTCCGGCATGTTCTTCAGGTATAATGACATTATTTTCATTGTTATTATTAACAGTACTCAGAACACCTTGCCGTTCTGGTTTTCGTGCATGTTTTTTAGTTTTAATGCCAGTTATTTCACTGTTGCCATTCGCAGTATTGAAAACAACTTTCCCATCTGGTTTTCTTGTAAGTTTGTCATTCTTAGTGTCAATTATTTCATCTTTATCGTTGACATTACTAAAATCACTCTTCCCGTATGGTTTGCCTGTTAGTTCTTCAGTCTTAATATCAATTATTTCATAATTATTAATCTGTTTGTACAATTCAAATTTGTCAAATTCTACCATTTTAGTCGGATCGGAATTAAAATTTAATTCTTTGATAGTCGTTATATCTTTATTTTCTTGGATTGTTCCATCAGAGTTTAAAAATCGGTTGATTCTGGTGATTTTGCGTACTTTTGTTGCGTGGCAGCTACCTTCGATGAATTTAAAATCGTCTTTCTTATTCTCCATTTTACTAACTTCTGAAGACACACTACTCAGTGTAAATGATGGAGGGGGTTCCGGTTCAGCACAACAAGCGTCACAAAGTTCTTCAGAATCTGTTTTAAACTCATTCTCTTCTAATTTTACACCAATGCAATAGTCGCACTCGCTCGGTGGTGTATGATGGTGGTGGTGGTAGTTTTTGTTTTTTATAAAATCCATATATCTGATTTCTTCGACCATTACTGGTTTTCTTTCTTCTTTTCCACGCCGCTGAAGATATTTAATAGTACTATCACAAACATTTCTAAAACGTTCTATGGTGTTGGATTCTAATTTGATATTCTTACTTAATTCAATAACAATATTAATTTGCTTTATCAATTCCATCTCTGACTTTATTTTATTATTCATTCCTGCTATATATTGTCTCAACGTGTTCTTATATTTCTTGCATAATACTAAAAAGTTATGAATTTTTTGCGAAAGATTATCATTGAGGATATTAATTTCACTTTTTTTCACTTCTGATATAACATGTGACTCAAGCATTATCTCCATAGACTTGCATTCCTTAATAAATATATCAACGCTGTATTTTATAGCTCTATCTTTTAAAATGACTTCTGATAATTCTTTAACGACAGAAATTTGGTTTTTAAACAACCCTAAAATCTCTTTTATCTCAGGTGGATGGTTATGAATTATATTTATATTCGATTCATATTTCTGTATTTCTAGCAATTTAAATATCATTTCGCTCATTTTATCACTCGGTCCTGCATTGTTGCTATTAAAATCTATTATTTCAGTGTTAGTATCAACAAATTCATTTCTGTCATCTGTTTTGTTAATAAGCGCATTTCCTCTTGAAATGAGATTGGTCAATATGTTCTGAATGCAGTTGATTGTTTCTATTGACACTTTAATAGATACATCATCAAATAACGATTCAGATGATTTCAAAGAATCCATTTTGTAAATAACGTTTTCAAAACCAGCCATAGTTTTAATTACCTAGCTTATTCTCTCTTAATTGTTTTTAAAAGTCAAATTCTTTTATTCTATATAATACAAAATGTCTTCTTTTTATATCATGTATTTTTTTATATCATTCGGAACTTCTTAACAATTTACCGAAATTCAAATGGTGATGAGTTTTTGTTCAAATTTTTTGTATGTTCAAATTCTTCACTCGGTGTCCTGTTGACAATTAATTTAGCCCATTGTTAATGTTCTTTTGACTGTACTGCCGATGGATCTCCGCTACTTAAGTACTCTTCATATTTTTAACTAAGTATAAGCACTGTTGGTTAAGTATACATTTTGCCACAAAATGTTTTTCTAATTCTAGTTTTAATCACTAAGGAATACTTACGTTATAAACGAGTTTTAATAACATATTTAAATTTGAAAGTTAAAATAACTTACAACCCGTACTTGAACGGTACAAATACACAATTTTCCCGTATATAAAAAACAGTTAACTGGTCACTAAAAGTTTTAATTGGTTAAAATAAAATTCACTTTTCACAGTATTACCAAGGCCCCAACGTTGTCTGTTCTCAATACAGAATTGAATAATCAAGCCGTAGCTAATTTGGTGGTTACACTGCTGTGTATGTGTGCGTAAAAATAGTTTTTAGGGATGTAGACTGGTCGACAAGCGTTACACAGCGGAACGGAATAGTGATTATTCGAAGCTTAGATATCTTTTGAAATGCTAATGTGTAATAAACATTTATTATACACCGTGTTTTTTTTTTTTTCGTTAATTTCAAGTGTGCATCCCTGAGCTTAAATTAAGTAACTTTCTCAAAGACACCTGTATTCTAATTAACTCCATTTCGGAGATAATTAATAATTAATTTTTTATCTTATAAGGCTCTTACGAGCGTGTACACTTCCCTTAGGACCTTTTTACATATTGATTAGTGTTTAGTCCGAGTTAATACATTTGCTACTTAGCGTACATACTATCTCGGACGATCGATGTTCGAAATAATATTTATGTCACAGTTTTCAATTGTTTGGTTGAGTTAAATGTAATGCCCGTGTTACAACAACGCTATATGCAACTTTTTATAAAAATGAAAATAATAAAAAAATTATATATACATATATATTTTAAATTTATTAACAAAGCCATTTAGTTTCCTTAAACGTACTTACCGATACCCCGAAGTTAACGGAATTCAATAAAAACACGGTGTATAATGAACTAATTCAATTCTTAAAGAAAACATATTTTAGTACTTATTTATGTATTGTAATTAAAAATCCGAACTTTCCCTTCGTTTCAACCAGTGACGTGACGATAAAATCGTGACCGAATAACCACAATAAAGAATAAAAGCGTTTTCTGTTAATTTTAGGTATAGTAATTTAAAATTCAAGTAAAATTAAAATTGTAAGAAATGTCGATAGTTTATCGATATAACTTTATCGACATGGTCACAGTATCTGGTTATACATTGTTAATCGTGGGAATGTGTGTGGCGAGGGTGACAGCTGGCTTTGACTTCATCTTTTGAATCTTATATCTACGGACATTACAATATTTGACGCTGATGTCAAGCTGCGCGCAGTACATCAGGGGGCCTACCGCGAAAATTGAAATTCGCAAATTGCTGGGAACTTTTTCTTTTACTCTCACTAAGACGTAGTTAGAGTGACAAGAGAAAAATGCCCGCAATTGACGAACTTCGATTTTCGCGGTTATCCCAGATGAGCCTCTTATGGCATAATTCTCGTCGGGTTATTTATCAGCTCTAATCAGACTTTTATAGTTATTTTAACTCGTGCGATGAGACCATTTCATTTGCCATATGAAGGCTAGAGGTAAAGAGAATAATCTCTTATGGGGGAACTTATGGCGGGTAGAGGTAAGGAGAACAATCTGTGTATGAAAAGTGTCCATCAAAAAACCTTAAATAGGTGGCGCCACCATACATCGCGAACAATTTTTTAATATGATAAAAAATTTCAAATCACTGACAGCACACTTCACTCCGTCAATAACGTCTAAGTTCGTGTCATATCCTTGTGCTACCCTAGCGCCACCGCACAGATTTCGAACTATTATTTACAGCTGTCAGCTGGACACTAGTAACAGTTCTCCTATGGACGGTAGAGAAAGGACGTCTATCTCTTATGGCAGAACTGTTGCAAATTGATCAGCTTTCAGCTTTAAATAATAGTTACTAATCTCTCCGGTGGCGCTAGGCAGGCTCATGGATATTACATGAAATATAGAAGTATAGTAAGATACAGGCGAAATGGGGGAGTGGCAACATATAACCCGACCAAATTACGTAGGTTGTTTTTGGTATGTTGTCAGGAATGTTAAAACGTGTTTTTAATTTTGTCGCATTGCGTCTGTTCTGACCCACACAGCACACGCGTGTAGCACATCTATATAAAATACTAGGTCTATGACATTTAATAATCGGTGTATTGTGGCGCCACCTTTTAACTTGTTTTTTGATATACACTTCATTTTGATTTTGCTCCTTTTTCTACACTCCATAATGTAATTAATACTGGCTGTCAAAAGTTGACATTTGAAAAATAAAGGCACAATTTTTTTTCACACACCTCTTCTATAATCCGTAAATCTGAGACCCTACCGCGTAAAACGAAAATCGAAATTTATTTGTCGTGTCGCTCGAATATGCAAGACGGAATTTCGATTATATTCGCGGTATGCCCTCTGATGACCAACCAGAGAAAAAACACGACGTAAAGTATGAGCACTGATTAGATTTGTAGCGAAATCAGTATTTATGTAATTTAGTTTTGAATCCCCAACGTAAAAGAGGAGTGCATGGAAGGTAGAGGCAAGGAACAGAATCTCCATATACCAAAAAGTGTCCGACAAAAAAGCACATGTAGGGACCGTGCGCGTTGGAGGGTATGCCATCTTGTGGCCTGAATCGGAACCATAATCATTTACACGTCACGTGTTTTCTTGTGCATAGTAGGTTGTGCCATCTTGTGGGTTACATCGGAACAATAAACATCACATTTACGCCTCGCGCCAAAAATCTGACGGCTCCTGTGCTGCCTCCTACAGTTCATGCACGCTCCCTATAAGTGACGCTACAATACCTAGACCCTTGAGAAAAAAAATCTAATCATAGACAGCGCACTTCACTTCGTCAATAACGCCTAGGTTCTCAGCTACTCTAGCGCTACTCTGGAGAGATTTGGAACTATTATTTATAGCTGACAGCTGGACACTTTTGCAACAGTTCTGCCTATGGAGATTCTGTTCCTTGCCTCTACCTTCCATCGAGGAGTGTTATTGACGCCAATGTCTGTCTATCTGTCTTTCTGTGGCATACTACTTCTCCAAAGGATGGACCGATTTTTTTTATCTGTAAGTGAATTTCCTTGCGTTGGTTTTTAGCTATGTTTGATAAATATCGATCCAGCTGTTTGAAGAGTATTAGCTCTTTTCCAAAATGGTGTAAGGCTTTTTGGCATAACATTGATATGTTTGGGATATAGCGTACGTTTTTTAGTTTATAAATTCACAGTCATAGTTTCATTAATTTGTAGCCTGATTTTTATTTTTGTTTGGTAATAAAATCTGAACTTTCTCAAGGCATTGTATTTCATAGAAGGTATCAAACTAAATAATAAGCCCAACACTGTAATTATAGCAAGTTCTTAAGTAGGCGGAAGGCATCCACCGGCAGCTTTCCTTTTAAAAGATCTCTAAGGCCTCTAAATTAAAGATTCTTCGTGGGAGGCCTCTAAGACCCCTAAATTAAAGATATAGTCCTTGTAAGAGGCCTCTAAGACAAATGAATCCATATTTTAAATTAAATATGTAAGGGAAACGTCTTAGTGCTCCAATGGCCATAGATGACGCCGTGATGCTGTCAAATCCATTGACGGTGACTTATTTGAACAGATCGATTCACAAGAGCTGGCACGAATGTAATGAATAATTGATATAAAATATCAGTCTGTATTGTACCAACCAATAAAATGGTGGCTCTGACTGTATACCGATCAAAGAGAATTTGAAATAGAGGTGGATTGTCAAAGACAACTTTGTAGCCACGTAAATTTACTGCCATCTTTCGACACATGAGTAAAACTTTTCGAACGCCATTTGACTTTGATCCTTATTGTTTCACTGATATGTTAAATTTGTTAAATATCAAAAAGTGGCGCCATCTTACCAGGCACAACCTAAAGTTTATGGCGCCATCGCTCGAAACGATGCTGCCGTACCTTTGGCCTTTGATCTATTAGATGGCGCCGCTTTTTGATATTTAACAAATTTAACACATATTAAGGTCAAACGGCGTTCTATAGGTTTTAATCATGTGTCGAAAGATGGCAGTAAATAGTAGTAGTAGTAGTAGTAGTAAAACACTTTATTGTACAAAAAGAAACATAAAACAGGAAAGAACACACATCATTTGTTCAAACGCGAACTTATCCCTTCCAGGGATCTCTTCCAGTTAACCTAAAAAATCTAAATTTACTGTGGCTATAAAATTTTCTTTAACAATGCACCTCTATTTGAAATTCTCTTTGATACCGATACAGGTGTCAGTAATACAAAAAGATTTAGTTCATTCCATTCGTATCAACTTTCGTGAATCGACAGTTTCAAGATGACATATACGGTGACAGTGAGGAGCACTAGGGCATCTCCCATGTCAAAATGAAAATCACTTACTTGTTAGTCTGATCATGGGACAGGTCCAGACTCATAAAGTTGGACCGCAGCTGTTCGATGAAGATCATCTTGCGCAGGAGTTCGTGCCAGGTTTGCTTGGCCTCGGCGATTACCTCGCCGCCCTTGTCGATGCCGAGGAAGGGGTAGGAGTCGGGGCAGTTCTGAAAATTTGCATTTATATTATTGACCGAAGCTGAAGGTGTCCGTTTCAGATTGGGCAAAATGCTTTAGGATGTTCCCTTCTGTGGGCCTAATTTTTCAATCAATAACCGTTAAATTTTGTGAGCACGTTCGGTAGTTAGATATAAATTTTCTGTCGTTTCGTTTTTTGGAAAATATGCAAAAAGGTGGAAATTGACATATAAGTAGATACACTACATTGTTGTTGAGTATCCCATAACGGCCATAACAAAGTTTAGCGAGAAAATAACAGAATTTAAGACGATGACAGTATACCCTCCATACTGTCAGAGGTAAAGAAAACAATCTATTATGGAATAACTGTTGTTAAAATGTCAGTTGGCAGCTGTAAAGCTGTGTCAGTTCGCAATCTCTCCGGTGGCGCTTGGGTAGCACAAGGACATGACATGAACGACGTTATTGAGGGAGTGAAGTTGCTGTCAGTGTTTTGAATTTAACCTTTGATATGCTTAGGAGCAGATGAGCTCCATATATATTCAAGTAAATTCAAGTTAAATATGAAGATGTCATGGTTGCACCTCTAGCCTCCATACCGTATAGACGAATTCCGTCGCATACCATATGTCTGTCAATATAATACAGAAAAGTCCTAATACCAAAGATAATTTGAAATAGAAGTGGACTGTCCAAGAACACTTTGTAGCCACAGTGCGCCATCTATTAATAGATCAAAGGCCAAAAGTATGGCGGCATCGTTCCGAGCGATAGCGCCACAACATTTAGCCCATGCCCGGTTAGATGGCGCCACTTTTGGATATTTAACACATATCAGTGAAATAATAAGGATAAAAAAAAATGGCGTTCTAAAAATTTTAGTCATGTGTCGAAAGATGGCAGCATTTTTTTTTCATTTTCCCTAATTTAATGTCCAGTCAGCGTCAAATACTTCGTAGCAGTCAAAGTGGCCAAATAGTTCGGTACCTACACCATACTAAATATATGGTGCACCGAACTATTTGGCTACTTTGACTGCTACGAAGTATTTGACGCTGACTGTCCCACTGCTGGGCAAAGACCTCCCCTCACTTTCTCCACTCAACCCTGTCTTTTGTAGATTCCCGCCAATCCGGATAAAATACGTCCAAGTCGTCATCTCCTTTTCGGTCTGCCTGCACCCCGGCCAGCACCATCTATGGTGTTCCGTGGGCCCCACTCGGTAGCCATATTGGCCCACCTTTCAAGGCAAATTTATGGCTACAAAATTTTCTTTGAAAATCCACTACGGAAGATGACATTTATGGCGTCATTTGGTTGCCAAAACTTGACATTGTCAGGGTGAGGTAATTAATTCGGGGCGAGAGAAGAATATCTATTCTCTACGAAACTATTACTCATGCTATGCACACACAGCAGTTGCAACAAGAACACTTACATCTTCGATCCCGTAAGTAGCTATTCTGCAGCCAGCTATACTCTTAGTGTTCCTGCCAACAGTCACGCAAGCCTGCAAACAAACACACATATTAAGTCATTGTATTTTCTATAAAGCTGACAACCAAGTAGATTCTAAACTCCAGTGGGGTCCCCATTTTGCTACTCTTTCGAATAGACTGAGTTCTGCAGCTTTTGCAGTAAGCAAAATCCGTCAGTTAACTGATGTCAAAACAGCTCGATTAGTATATTTTAGTTACTTCCATAGCATTATGTCATATGGTATTTTACTGTGGGGTGGTGCTTCAGAGATAAATACCGTTTTTGTTCTGCAGAAGAGGACTATTCGAGCAATATATAAAATGAACCATAGAGACTCACTTAGAGATAAATTTAATTTAATTTGAATTATCAATTAATAAATTTAAGAATCATGTAAAGCGTAATCTTATTTCTAAAGCTTATTATACAAGACTACATGAATGATAAAACAACGTGGGATTAATTGAAATGATTAATTATTTATTATATTTGAATAATGATGATGAAATGGATATTCCAATGCATGTACTTCCTTTGTTGTTTTTTTTTGTTTGACATTTAGAATTTATTCTAGAAACATTCTAGACTAGTATTTTTTATACAATTGTTTTTTTTTTGTATGACGAAATTTTGTGAAATTCTTAGTATTAAATTTCATCTATGAATTATATTCATTAGTATTATATATGGAATAATATTTACATCAATAAATTGCTCTGATAATTAGCTTAAGATAATTATATGTAATACTGTCTTCCTATTCATAAGTGCTTGTTGCTAGGCCTACATGAATAAAGTATATTTGAACTGAACTGAACAAGCAAACTACCCGCCTGATGATACCCTATTCATGAGGAAGAAAAAGAGGAAGACTTACTTTTTTCGGAAAATTCTCGAGCACCATCTTGTTAAGGTTCGGGTAGAAGTAGCGACACCTGGCGAGTATTATGAACGCGTCTCGAACCTGCTCGGTGAACGACACGTACACTCTGCGAGACAAACAGATAATAATAATAATAAATAATAAGTTTTATTAGGCAGGCGTCCGGTTTTTTATCCCATAGCCCAGTATTTAGTCCATCGCTTTCACCCAATAGCCCAGTTCATTTTAGATTCCATCAACTCTCAAATAGTCCTTACACCCTGGCGGGTGCTGCCTCTGCGTGCGTCCCATGACACGGGCAAGGCCAGGGCAACATCCGCTAGGTGTACCTACCCCTTACATTTCATTAAAGTGTCAAAAGGGCCTCTACGTGTTGGCTTCGGCTCCGCGCACGCCTCCCAAAGGTCCGGAACACCATTGTTCCGTGATGGGAAAGATATACATAATAAATAAATAATAATATATGCATGCCAGCTTGGACCCATCGACTCAGTCCAAATGCGCGCTGTAGGAATCACCGACGATCCCAAAATCGCAAGCGGTATTAAAGCTTCAAGTCTAAGGAGAGACTTTGCCTCCTTGTGTGTGTTCTACCGCTTATACAATGGGCTGTAATCTAAAGATTATTTCTACTCGTAGATTGTAATGATTGAATTAAGATTTCGTATACCAAACTGGAATTGGGTACTTTTCATGTATGGGCTCCCAACTCAACTATAATATTCATTTCGAAACGGTTGAGTCAACTATAATGAAAATTACCAATCACAGCTCACCGCGGTCAAGAGGACGAAACAAAAAGATAGCTCAAATTAATATTTTATTTTAGGTTGTATTACTATACAATTTTTTACGAAAAATTTATTACAAAACAATTGCTTCGTAATTCATAAGTCATAAACGCACAAGTGACACCCTTAATATAGCAACATCCATAGACTACGAACTTACCATTGCTTGTTAATCTCCATAGGCTACGGTGGCCAAAATCGAGAAAAAACTGTTTAAAAATTGAATTTAGCAAGGAGCAAGTACAATCAGCCAAGAAAGTGGTTTATCACTTTTCGACTCTATTTGTCAAGTAATAGAGTCGAAAAGTGGTAAACCACTTTCTTGGCTGACTGTACCAGGGCCTCATGAAGGTGTCGTTGACCACCCGGCCGGGGCGCGTACGAGTATGAAGGTATCGCGGCTGCTCGCGTATCTTAAATAGCTGTAGGTATACTTTTGGGTTGTTCACATGTATGCTTTTATTAGTTTAAAGTATTATTTTTGATGACTCGTAGAAAAAGTATTGTATACAATAGTGATACAATCAAGCTTTTCAATCTCGTACCTCACTTAGGCAACTCAGCAAGCTTCGTTGCCAATACACGGTACTTGACTGAAAAGCACGGTACTTGATTGTATACTTAAAATACTAGTTTGACATGATGCCAACGGCCGCTTTCTATCACCGCACCACTCGCCGTCGGCAGGATGTTCATCCCCACACCCTAGAATCCAAATGGTCGCGTACTGTGTGGTTTAAGAGGAATTTTCCTCCCGCGGATGCTTCGGCTACTACACAGCCGAGGTTTTCCCGAGGGACTACACTATGGGGTTCTTCAAAAAGAAGTGTACAGGTTTTTAAAGGGTTGGCAACGCGCATGTAATATATCTGGTGTTGTAGACGTCCATAGGCTACGGTGACTGCTTACCATTAGGCGGGCCATATGCTTGTTTGACACCGATATACTATAAAAAGAGCTGTTAATTATTAACATTTGTAATAATTTAACCATACGAGTAATTTACTTTCTGTACATAGTATTCAGTTAGTTCGTTTGTCTGGAAAGATTGACTGGAAGAGATCTCGTATAGGGACACCTTGACATTTTTCTGTTTGGCCGTATCACAGGCCGTATGGTTGACTGGTAGAGCATGGCATGAGGCATTAAGTCCGCCATTTGTACCTTTTTTGATGTGCAATAAAATTTAAAAATAAATAAATAAATAAGTTGGCCTTTGTACAGTGTATATATTTTGTTTATATTGTGTTTGTGATCTGTCTTATGTTCGTTACCCTTCGGGCGTAAACACTTGAATCCCTCACTACGCTCAGGATTCTATTACAGAATCTCTCGCTCTTCTCGGGATTCTATTATAGAATCCTTCGCTTTGTTCTGGATTCAAATCCCGGCTTAAATATCATTTTGCTTCCTTGTGACACAAACTACTATTTTAGCCCTAAGTATGTAGAGGTATTTAAGTATTTATAAATATTTATATATTATATATATCGTTGTCTAAGTACCCTCAACACAAGCCTTATTGAGCTTACTGTGGGACTTAGTCAATTTGTGTAATAATGTCCTATAATTTTTTTTTTTAAGTCGCTGTCTAGGAAACAATGGCTTAAGGCATTAAGTTTGTCATTTCCACTTACGAGCAATAAAGTTTTAATACATAAAGTACTCACAACACAAGCGTAACCATTTAAAGATTCTACTCAACTCCAAGGCACGGAAACCGGTTAAATTTCCAAACCATTATCATGGGGCAAAACCTTTTAATTCCGGTTTCACTCGAATAACCGTTATTTTTATACCGGTTTTTATTAGAACAGTTCCTGTCAAATTAACCGGTTTAAATAATTAAAAACCGGTTCCTGTGTCGGTGTCTATGTTTACGTGATCTCAGGCCGGCCATAGCTCGTCGAATAAACTGTTTTTTTAGGTTACAATAAAGTTCTTAAAACGTTCGCATTCTTATAAAAGTCCGGAGAAATAAACCGGTATTTTATAAACCGGTTCCAAGCCTTGCTTAACTCTGCGCCATGGTTCTCCACTGCTTCAGTCTTCTGCCGCTCTGGGCGATGGCAAGAGCTTAACTGATCATTGGTAGACCTTACTTCATTGCTTTAAAGTTTACAGTCCGACGATAGAATAGACTAGAATAGACGATAAAAAGATAGCTCCTTAGCAATTCCCCTTAGTTCAGCGCCTGAACAATTTTATTGATACATGTGCAATATTGCGGCACTAGAAACTGCAGGCGTTATAATATATTTTTAAGCTACAGAATTCGCTCCGTACTGTAAAGGCAGTTTAGGTTTAGGTTTATATTACAATTTGTGTAATAATGTCCTATTATATTTATTTATTTTATTTATTTATTTATTACTTAGTGAAAGTTACTAGTCAAAAATCACAGACTGCTTCCATTGGTGGATAATGTAAATAACTGACCGCTTCTTGGGTGCATTTGAAAACAGCCTTAGGCATGCTTAACCGTCGCTTCACGCGATAGTACACGAGTGTGCCACCGCCCTTGTGAATTTGTGACACTTCCCCAACCACCAACTTCGCACATAGCGATTATGATCACTACATCTTCATCATATCAACCCTTTATCGCCCACTGGTGAGCATAGGCCTCTCTTCCAGTACACCACTTGCCCCGATCCTGAGCTAATCTCATCCAGAAGTGACGCGCTATCTTCCGAATGTCGTCCACGTGTCAACGGACGCCAGGGGCTTCTTTCATGACTACATTTTATAAAAACCAAAGTTCCCTGCCGCGTCTGTATGTTTGCGATAAACTCGAAAACTATTAAATGGATTTTCATGTGTGGAGGAGTGGTTCTTGAGAAAGGTTTAGGTGTATAAATTTTTAATGTTCTACTCCTTAATTGGGGGCGGATCGCTAGTAAGATAAAGATTATTTTTCAAGTAGGCATATTACAATGCGCTTATGAACGTCAAACAAAGCTACGCCGGCTCTAACCCTACACCTCTGACATGGACGAAAAGATTGAAATCCCTTCTAGATTGTAGGAGGGTATCCCAATATGGGAGCGGTAAGAAACTCTGCCGGCTAGGTAATAATATATGTTTAGTACTCACATGCCTAACTCTTTAGCGATCCTTCTCAACTCGGCGCCAGTAGCCAAGGCGCTCCACTGCATCAGCCTTCTGCCGCTCTGGGCGGTATTGAGCCGGTTCCTCATCTGCTGGAGGGAGATTAGGGAGGGGAGGACGGGGAAGCGGGCCTTGCCTGCAGTCTCGTCGTTGTCATCTGTCATTCAGAATTGGGCAGTGGTTAGTGGTTGGTTAGTGGTTAGTGGTTAGTTAGTGGTTTGGAAGTGGTTAGTGGTTAGAAGAGTGGTTGGGGAGTGGTGGAAGTGGTGGTGGTTGGGGTTGGGTGTGGGTTGTGTAGTGTGTGTGTGTGGGCTAAATAAATAATAAATTAAAATGGGACAATATTACATAAATCGACTTAGTCTTACAGTAAGCTCAATAAGGCTTGTTTTGTGGGTACTAGGCAACGATATATACTGGATGATTTTGGGGTTGTGGTCAGGAATACTAAAATTAAGATGGTCATACTGAACAAGGTTTTCCATGGGATTGACCATAAAAAAATTTAAACATCGAAATGCCGGGACATGCTCCAAGCCAGCCTCTGTATTTTAAGTTGAATGATTGAATGTAAGAGCTTCGCTCGCTCGTTCGAAAAGTGAAACTGGAGTTCTTTTCAAGTTAGGCCGCAAACAACTTGGATGGCGAATGTTCGAAAGGACATGAAGGTGTTGGGACTCCACGAACAAGACAGAGACACCCAAGAAAGGAATAAATGGCATCGCATGATTGGGATAGACGGCCTCAGGTAACGGGAAGAAGGCGAGGCAGAAGAAGAGGAGTGCTTTTCAAGGAGTTTTTTGTGGATGAACGGTCTAGTCTAGTGGGTTTTGATACAAGCTTTTATCGCTGACTGTACTTTTCTTTCCACAGGCAACTAATACTCATAGAGACAATTCTAAAAACCCACAACACCATTAGGTTGCGTTCTTTTACACAGAGCTCCTATGCCCACCTCTTGTCTTCATCATCAGATCAGCTCGATGGTACCATAATATCGCATTGTCACCCGACTTACATATGTATGAAAATTTTCAGCTCAATCGGAAACCGGGAAGTGGATCAAATTTAACTTGCAAGATTTGATTACAGACCGTCAGACAACGCGACAGGTGAAACTAAATAAAAACTTGTAACTGTCTATAATATAAGTTAACTTACAAAACAATACAAAAGATATAAACACATTATAAAAAACCTAACCTAGGGTGCCGCCAGCAGCGGGGCAGGGCCCAAGCTGCCGGTGGTCAGGGCCGCAGAAAGAGGAACCGCCGGACTATCCGCGCCGTGTCCAAGATCACCGCCTTCTGCATCTGACCCTTGATCCAACCACCTAGCGAGAGTCTCTTAAGGTGTTGGTCGAGACTCTTCGCTATGAGACCGTTCGCTGAAACGACTATCGGGACAAATGATCGTCGAATCAACATCCCACATGGCGGTTATCTCGTTAGCCAAGTCTAGGTACTTACTTACTTTCCTTATTATTATTATCTGTCTTACCATATCTCGGGACCATGGGGTCCCGGACCTTTGGGAGGTATGCGTGGGGCCGAAGCCAACAGCGCAGAGGCCCTTTAAGACAAATTAATCTACAAGCAAGGGATACACGTGGCGGATACCATCTCCGAGCGCACAATATGATACATCCGGAGATGGTCCCCGCCAGGTGCAAACTTGCAAAGACTATTGCAGTGCAGCACTTTTGTGCTGCGATGGGATCTAAGGTCATAAGGCTATTGATTTGAAAGTTGGATGGACTGGATAATAGGCTATGGGAGGAGACTAGCGGACACCTGCCGCGACAATCAGTCTCGGAATTGTGTAAGACAGGCGGTGACTCGCCAACTCATTGAGTCGGCCCCACAACGGCCGCACGCACAGTGCGACAATAGGGCAACACTTTGGAGCAGCTGTGAGGTTGTCGAGAGGTGAGACTGCGGAAGCCAGATCCCGGTAATCCGTTCAGCAGGCCGCCGGCGTTATGACATTTTACACTGCCAACCTGGAGCATAGGTCCCGCTCTTGCGACTCCACTCTGGCCGGCCGGTGAAGGCAAGCGCAGAGGCGAGGGCCAAATAAAAGGGCCCTCTGGAATAGGGGTCCGCGGTGTCGCCACTCACCGTCAGCTCGCCACAAGCTTATTATTATTTGTAAAGCAGGCAGGCAGTTGAAAAAACTAATAATGCCTGTATCCAGAGTCAGTTATAAAGTCTTCAGTGTTGAGTAGAATTTGCATTGTGCGCATCTAATTTATTCTTAAACTCATTGACACTTTGGGCCTATACTATATCCTCTGGGAGATTTTTGTAGGGAAGTTTTATTTGGCACTTAATTTATTTGTTAATTAGCTATCCGATACTTTAGACTTGTGAAACAGACCCTTGTTAATTGCGTCCTTGTAAATAAAAACATATTAAATTTATATTAAAGATACCTGAATCATGCAAGCCATATTTTATTAATTTGAAAATATTAACTGTACCGTGTTTATATATTTTTGAAATTGCTATGTATGTTAAATTAAGTATTAATCAATTTCCTGTTTATAATAGTGCACGGCAGCGACACAAAATCTCATATCAGCAATTAAAAACAGCCCTGCGTGCAAAAAGTGTTTATGGTATGGCACCCAAATTGTATAATTCCAACCCAATTCAATAAGCGAATCTGAAATGCCTGTATTTAGGAAACATTTATTGGACTTTTTAGTACAAAATGCTTTTTACTCTTTTTCCTACTCCTCTACTGTTATCTGTCATTTATGCATTCATTAACACGAATATAAGAACATACATAAAAGGTTTCAAGAAAAGTCTATATTGTCTATCTCATAAAAGCTCTTGTGCTTTTAATCGCTATAACGTTACTGCGATTAATGGCTACCAACCTAACAAAACCAAAACGAATACAGTTTTAAACTAAGTGCATTGCTGCCAACTTACAAAATATTCATTTGGTTGCATAGTAAAAATAATTACTTCATAAGTCAGAAAAACGCATGTGACACCCGAAATATAGCAACACCCATATACTACGAAGACCGCTTAGCGTTGCTTGTTAGTCTCCGTAGGCTACGGTGGCCAAAATGCTCGTGGCGTATTCCTTTACAATGTTCGCCTACGCCTGCGGCTCCGGCTCACATTGTAAAGGTCTTAGCACACTATTACAACTCAACAGCCACTCGACTCAAAATTAAATATTGAAATTAAAGCCTTATCTTGTATGTCCTACAGTACAATGTTTAACATTTAAGTACTGTCGGGTGGTCTACGCGTCGTCCACTCGTCGTCCACTAAGCTGAACCAAAAGTGAGTTGAGTTGGTGTGGAATTGATATAGTGTGCGAAGACCTTAACTCACGCCACTCGCCTTTTTTGACCGTTCTTATACAACTGTTGCATAAAATACTATAAATGAATATTTTGACCATATTCCGCAAAATTATTAAATTTAGTATAATGTAGTATTTACATTAGATTGATTAACATACCATCATCCTTCTCCATTGGGTTATCTTTATTCCGATGTTATATTTCTTCTGCTTATGAGAACAGCATATCAGGTTTTCTAAGTTTCACTGTTTCATGTAATTTGGAGGGTTGTATGGATTTTAATGCATTTTCTATGGAAATTTGTGGGTTTTTGTTAGTTGGATGGATTGGTGTGACATCGTTGCATTGTGTTTTTGTCGTGTCACTTTTAGAAGAATGTGTCAGTATTTTGAACAGTTTAGAAGAAGAAAAAATTACATGAAGGTTGGGACAGGTTAGGTAATAGTTCTTCTTCTTTTAAATATGGCCTCCATCAAATATATTTTGATGTACGGAAGGTGGAGATAAGGAACGAAATCTCCATGTACCAAAAAGTGTCATCAAAAAACTTTAAATAGGTGGCGCTACAATACCTAGAATACTTGAAAAAAAATCAAATCATAGACAGCGAGCGCACTTTACTCCGTCAGTAACGCCTAGGTTCTTAGCTACTCTAGCGCTACTTTGGAGAGATTTGGAACTATTAATTATAGCTGACCACTGGACACTTTTGCATAAGTTCTGCCTATGGAGATTGCGTTCCTTAACTCTACCTTCCATATTAAGACAGAAATTGCGAAACGTCTGGTTGACGTAACTGGTGACCGAAGAGCTGGCGGCTTCCTCGCACAACGTATCAGTATTACGATAAAACGAGGGAATGCCGCCAGCATCCTTGGTACAATGCCTCAAGGGCCTATTACAAGCTTTATTGTCCTATTATTATGCGCTTACGGGTCAAATCTTGCAAGTTAAATTTGACCCATTTCCCGGTTTCCGATGAAGCTGAAAATTTGCATACCTACATATGTAAGTCGGGTGACAATGCAATATTATGGTACCATCGAGCTGATCTGATGATGGAGACAGGATGTGGCCATACGAACTCTGTGTAAAATAACGCAACCTAATGGTCTTTTTTATTTCCTAATTAATATAGATTTTCGAATATAGCTAATTCTAATTAATTATTCATAAGTTACAGTTTATATTCAACATTTATTTTTATAATATTGTTATTCGGCCAACTTCACTGCAGTAGCCAGGAATGTCAAGATTACGGCATTGGTGATTATCAAACAGGTGCCAAAGGGGGTATATACGTGTTAACCAAACGATGAAGATATAACACTTACGAGGGCACGACATCGCACGGCGGCGGAAGCGACGAGCGGCGGCCATAGGTGGGAACAAAAGGTCGGATCGCTGTGTCTCGCTCCAACCTATGGTCGCCGCTCGCCGCTGCCGCCGCCGCGCGATGTCCGGGCCGTTAAGGCGCCCATCGGCAGACGAAATTACTCAAAATTAGAAATTTTATCCGGTTACCAATTTAGGACCGATTTATACAACATTTAAAACATGCAACTTAGGTAAATATAAAACACGAATAAAACCGAAACCGGTTTTTTCAAATTCTAAAAATCCGGTTTTGGGTTTCCGTCAAAAACCGGTTTTAACCGGTTTTTTAGGTTTCGGTTAAAACCGGTTTGCATTCCCTAGTTACCAAAAAGCCTTGCTTTAATAAAGAGGTTTGGCTACAGGTATGTAGTCTGGTGTCTGGTCCGACGTATCAGTAGAATGATCAATTGATCACATATCTTATAGTTCGTATCATCCACGATGATGCGCAGATTTTTTTGTTTAAAATCTAACCTATCACGAAATATGAATGATTAGGGTATGGAAGATAGAGGCAAGGAATAGAATCTCCATAGGCATAACTGTTGGAAAAGTGTCCAGCTGTCAGCTATAAATAATAGTTCCAAATCTCTCCAGAGTTGCGCTAGAGTAGCTAAGAACCTAGACGTTACTGACGGAGTAAAGTGCGCTGTCTATGATTAGATTTTTTTCTCAATTATTCTAGGTATTGGAGCGATTTATGGTTTTTTATCGGACACTTTTTGGTATATGAAGATTTTATTCCTTAACTCTACCTTCTATTGATTAGGGTTTGCAATCCGGATCCGAAATGTATGAAATTATCCGGATCTGGTTCCGGATCCGCGGATCTTCCCATACATTTCAGATCCGTCATGCAAGCCCTAATTATGATACTAACTAACCTAACCCAACTGAAAGTATAACTTATCACTATTCCGCCACCGCTACTTACCTTAAAATACTATATTTAAAATAGTGAAGCCCAAACCTACCTCAACCAGAGCAAAACCTACATGACAAACAGTACATTCACTTTTATTCAACAATTATTACAACCCCTCTGAGCCCCGCCACTTGACAAAGACGCACAACTCACATATCTACAAAATGCGAAATATGAACTTACATCCATTTTACCTTGGTCTACGAGGTTGCCTTAAATCTGTTCCGATTTAGGGTAAAATATAGGGTTTTGTGAATCATTAGGGTTCCGTAGTAAATGGTGTTTGACGTGTCAAGGCACAATAGGGTTGTATTATAACAAAGGGCCCCTCTTTAACACCTCGGCATTGATTTTGAGGTTTTTGTGAGTGAAGAAGCGTGTCAATTAGGATCTGATTACGAATAATATAATATGTATTTGTAACTATTTATAAAAATATGAACATTGTGATACATGCACATTGAAATATCAAGTAGAAAAACAAAATTATGTGGAAAAAATAAAGACTTTAACGGGGCAAATTTTATTAAGGAATTGGCAATAACAAAATAACAGAATTAAAAAACCCAACCTAGACTTAAAAATAAATAAAACTAATTTTAAAATAAATTACTAAAAACCCCCTTTGGCATGGTGCCGTAGATGCTGGCAAAATTTCTTTGCTGTACCGGAAAACAAGTTTTTTGAGCGAGGAAGCTGCCAGCTCTATAGTATGATCATCGGTGGCGTCTGATATTATTGTTAATTGTTTAGTATTTTTAGAAG
Organism: Cydia pomonella; assembly: GCF_033807575.1. Classification (NCBI taxonomy): domain Eukaryota; kingdom Metazoa; phylum Arthropoda; class Insecta; order Lepidoptera; family Tortricidae; genus Cydia; species Cydia pomonella. The sequence goes on from NC_084728.1 coordinate 9,869,130, forward strand.
CTTTGTATCTAATTCCAGAGTTCAGTACCCCTAGTGTATGTTTATTCGATAGCGAAACGTGACGAACGCGTTTGCGTAAATTTTGTATACGATTTAGAAACAGCGCGCTAAGCGGAATGTTTTGGAAACTCATAATCCCAAACAAAATGAGACTTAACGCAAGCGCGTACGTCACGTTTAGAAATCGAATAAATTTACACCAGGGGCTCTGAAAACTATCACAATATTATTTCAGTATAAAAATAGTTACGGTATTTACTTAATTATATTCATATATTTAAGTGATAATAATCTTGGCAGCTTTCTGTCATATAAGATAGAAAAATCTGATATATTTTTTATACTACGTCGGTGGCAAAGAAGCATACGGCCCGCCTGATGGTAAGCAGTCTCCGTAGCCAATATATATGTTACAAAGTAACATTTATGTATGCACCCAGGTGTATTAATTTTCAAGCAGCTAAAAAGGGTTCACATTTTAACAACGAAACCCTAAAAACACTATTCAACGTAAAACAAAAATGGCTGCCATTCACACCTATCTTTAAAAACACGATCAGTGTGGGATTTTAATACCACAAAAGGAACTGCACTATTCAACTAAAAACGAAATAACCCTAATACAAAAATTACCGAAAAGAAAACTTTACTGCGGTTGACTTAGGGTTTATTTTGAATAATTTTCTCGTGTCTTATATATTCTTTTTAATTTTTGAACGATGACTATGTGAAAACATTGCATTTTATGTAGTTTTAAGAACCCTTCAACGTTTCTAGGGATCTATTACAAGGGGATGAAAAGTTGAATAACCTCTTTTTTCGCTTTTCAGTTACGCGGTTATGCATGGGAGCCTCTTTTTCTCTAGACTTGTTTTTATATTATGTTTAAATACGAGTATTACATTTAAATTCGTTTTTACGTTTGTGTAATATTATAATTTAGGCGATGAAATCTGATTAAAAAATATCTGACCCTAAATCGGAGGGAATAAACACAAAATAACTCGAGTTATTAAAGCCCTTCGCTTCGCTTCAGCTTCTATAAATAAATATTATAGGGCCATACAGAAATTGACTAATTCCCATGGTTAGCCAAGAAGGCTTATGTTGTGGGTAGTCGGACAACGATATATGTAATATATAAATACTTAAATACATAGAAAATATCCATGACTCAGGAATAAATATCTATGCTCATCACACAAATAAATGGCCTTACCGGGATTCGAACCCAGGACCATCGGCTTCATAGGCGGGGTCACCACCCACTAGGCCAGGCCGGTCGTCAAATCGGTTCAGAAAAGACGGAGTTATGGAGTAACAAACATTAAAAAAAAACATACAACCGAATTGATAATGTCCTCCTTTTGAAATATTGATGTCGGTTAAAAATAAGCATATATTAATATTAATTAACAAATACAAAGATGATCCGCCCCATGCTTCGTCAGACACAATTTCTGCAACAAGCTTCGTTCGTTTTGAAAAATAGGTACTAGTTTAAATTTATAAATTCTTACTTAGAAACTCAGAACAGAATACTTTATGTCACGTCTGAAAGTATCGATACAAAAAATGTGCCAAAAATATGTCTAACTACTTTAATATATGGACAATAAAGTCGTGTATACATATTTTTTTGGAACTTTTTTCGTATCGATATTTACAGACGTGACCGTACCTTTTCTGTGAAGTACAAAATAATGGAGAAAGTGCCGACAAGTTTGAACCTTTCTTTTTAAATTTGGTAAGAGTTTAATAGCAGCAGTAAATCACGAAACGTCTGGTTGACGTAACTGGTGACCGAAGAGCTGACGGCTTCCTCGCACAACGTATCAGCATTTTTTTTTATACTACGACGGTGGCAATTAGGCATACGGCCCGCCTGATGGTAAGCAGTCTCCGTAGCCTATGTACGCCAGCAACTCCAGAGGAGTTACATGCGCGTTGCCGACCCTAAACCCGCCCCCTCGTTGAGCTCTCGCAACCTTACTCACCGGCAGGAACACAACACTATGAGTAGGGACTAGTGTTATTTGGCTGCTGTTTTCTGTAAGGTGGACGTACTTCCCCAGTTGGGCTCTGCTCTAGATCTGGAATGACATCCTCTGGTTGTGCCCTACCACACAAAGCGAGATGACATTCACAATGCCCATACCTCTCTTTTGGACGTAGTTTAAGGACGTACCCGGGTCCAAAAGCCATTGCGATACAACGAGAAAATTCCGCCAGCATCCTTGGTACAATGCCTCAAGGGTCTATTTTAGATTTAAATTAGTTATAGTAACACCACTGTATATTGAATTTTTTCTTCACGTAGTCTATGATATCGTAGCCCTACCTTACTTACTTACTTACTGCTGTGGCGCAGCGACCCGAAGTGGATCTTGGCCTCCGACACCAAAGACCGCCATGCTTCTCTGTGCAAAGCCGTTTCTGTCCAGTCGACGGCGCCGAGTTCGCTACGGTCTTTTTGCACTTCATCTCTCCAGCGGTACCTAGGGCGTCCAGACGGTCTTCGGCCATTTGGAACTCCAGAGTACGCCCTCCAGACTGCACGATCCTCACCCATCCGGACTACGTGCCCGAGCCAACGGAGTCTGGCGGGTTTCGTTTCTCCAATGATGTAGCCCTAGCTATTTGAGGTTTTTTGACGGACACTTTTTGGTACATGGAGATTGTATTCCTCACCTCTACCTTCTATATTTGTCAGCTTTTGCGAATAAATGACAGGCTCATATTGTCTGACTAACTTGTAATCAGTGGGCCCCGTTACAAACGCAACTAAAAGCAACACCATAAAGTACTGATTAAAAAAAAACCGGGCAAGTGCGAGTCGGACTCGCGCACGAAGGGTTCCGTACCATTATTTATAAAAACGGCAAAAGAATTATGTCAGTTGTATGGGAGCCCCCCTTAAATATTTATTTTATTCTGTTTTTAGTATTTGTTGTTATATCGGCAACAGAAATACATCATCTGTGAAAATTTCAACTGTCTAGGTATCATGGTTTATGAGATACAGCCTGGTGACAGACGGACGGACGGACGGACAGCGAAGTCTCAGTAATTTGGGTCCCGTTTGACCCTTTGGGTACTGTTCAGTGCACATGCACCGTACACGTGAACACGTGACAGGCGATGCGGCCGTTTGCACAAGTCAATGCACTTTTCGGAACCGTCGCGACCGGATGCATTCCTAACAATTTTAAACATTAACATGGTTTTGACGACCAGTTTGGCCTAGTGGGTAGTGACCCCGCCTACGAAGCCGACGGTCCCGGGTTCAAATCCTGGTAAGGGCATTTATTCGTGTGATGAGCATGGATATTTGTTCCTGAGTCATGGGTGTTTTCTATGTATTTAAGTATTTATAAATATTTATATATTATATATATCGTTGTCTAAGTACCCTCAACACAAGCCTTATTTACTGTGGGACTTAGTCAATTTGTGTAATAATGTCCTATAATATTTATTTATTTATTTATTTAACATTTTTACTTAACATAATTCATGTAACATAACAGTGTAATAAACATTCTGGGATATTTTCTGGACTATTAACAACCACCGCAAGCTCGCATCCTCAACATTGGTCCTTCGAGCTGAATATGAACCAGCGACCTATGGATATACAGTCCACAACAACCCGTCCGAAACCCTAAAAAGACCGAGAGGGAATAGGAGTTAGGAGGTTGTGGTTGTAACCCTAAAAAGAAGAAAATATATATTTATTATTATTATTTATTTATTATTATTTATTTCCAAAATAGTTGTACAGCATAACAGTATATACTAAGTCACCGCAAAACTACAAACAAATTGAAACAAAAATAGGTTAACTAATAATATTATGTAGGTACAATTACTAATTAGGCATCGACAGTTTCTAGGCAGGTTACCACACTAAGATATAACAACCACATTCAAACAGTTGAAGGACGTGCATCCATCGTCTCACAGAACCTCAACAATTCATCTCATTATATTCTCATAGTTTATCATGTCATTTGTCACGCCAAAGTCTATGTAGAGAGCTTAGACGGACTCTAGTTTAGGATTGTAGCTCAATGTAGAGACAGCTGGGTAGCGTGCGGTGCAAAATGGCGATGGCGGCTGCATTATTTCTTAGTTTACCTCGAAACCCGCAGTTATTGAATTTCGCTTCTATATATCTATCGTTTAACCCAGGATTTATTGATTATCATAGATGTCATTTTTAATGCCGTTGTAAGAGATGCAGTACTCGAAACCCAAAAAAGGTGTGTACGGACACGTCTGTAAATATCGATACGAAAAAAGTGGCATAAATATGTATACACGACTTTATTGCTCATATATTTGGGTGTGATGTTTCGGCGGTTCCGGGGCAACCTGCCGAATCCTACGCCGAGTCAGACGACGCTACGGAGCCACGCTGTTACGTGTCGTCGCCCAAATCCAATGTTTAAATTGTATTTGTTATTATTTGTTTTATCTCGTAGCTTTGTATTTTTTTTAATATGTTTTGTAGTTCGCAGTGCCTTAGTAGTAATACTGTAATGCTGTGTAACTAATTTGAATAATAAAAAAATAAAAAAAATTAAGTAGTGTATATATAGTTTTGGCACATTTTTTGTATCGATATTTTTAGGCGTGACTGTACGAGTTTTTTTACTTTACATCTTTAAATATCCTTACTTTACCTACAGTGTGTATGTTTGATAAAACTGCACACTTAAACTAGACGTAGGTTTTAGTACTATAATGTTCTGAAAGATTTTTTCACCACACCACCTGGTAAAGGCCCTTTTGACTGTTCAAAACTTGAGGCAAAGTAATCAGATGCAAATTTTGAGTTTTTTCCTCATGTTAGCTGACTTAAAGTCAGAAAAATGATGATTTTGAATGATATGTTTTTTATTAAGTAAGTGTATTTGGATTTGATTTGGTTTTATTATATTTTTCCTCGCGTTGGTGTGGTGAAAATGTTTGTGTTTCACTCGGAGGCAAAGTTTGTTTAACCCTCGTGCCTTGAAACCCTTGCAACGCTAAAGATTCCACTTCTCGAACCACTCGCTACGCTCTTGGTTCAATTTTGGAATCTTTCGCTTGCTCGGGTATCAATATAGACGAGCGGTTAAACAACAACTTTGCGCCCTTGTAAAACCAATAACATCAAAAATACACACTGTATATCTTAGACACAGATGTTGTGAAATGTATCCTAAAAGCTGGCTTCAAAAGGACTCAATACAGAGTGTATATCAATCTAGGGCTAGATGTAAACACGTTTCTAGGCCGGCTCTAGGCCCAGATAGCGACATTATGCGCCGCAGCTAAACACCTATTAGAGCTCGCTCTTGCAACGTAGACTTACATACATACAGACACGATATCTTTTTCCTCGCGTTGTCCGGGCATTTTGCCACGGCCTGCCTGCCTGGGGTTCCGTTTGGCAATTAATTCCTAGAATTGGCATAGCCACTAGTTTTTACGAAAGCGACTGCCATCCAGTGTTGGCCGAACGTTTATTGCAATTGACTATAACCATTACAAATTGAAACGTAAACCGTATCGAACGGTTACAATTTACGGTTTAACGGTTTCGGCCAACACTGCTGCCATCTGATCTTCCAACCCAAAGGGTAAACTAGGCCTAGGCCTAGGGATTAGCCCGGTTTCCTAACGATGTTTTCCTTCACCGAAAAGTGACTGGTAAATATCAAATGATATTTCGTACATAGTTCCGAAATACTTATTGAGCCGGGGTTTGAACCCGTGACCTCCGGATTACATGTCGTATGCTCTTGCCGCTAGGTCACCAGCGCTTGACAGACACGATATACTGACATAAAAAGCCATTACAAAACACCAAGTACCGAAAAACCCCTCTTTACGCTGACTATCAATTCAGTAGCCCAATCAATTCGGTATCCTTATCATTTGGTAACCCTAACATACTTTTACCTGATTGTAATGTCAATAAACTTACTTATTGAAAGTTTGAAAGGATAACCTTAACCTTAAACTGAGTAATCTCAAAACCCCATCATGATAGGGTTTTTGTTAAGGTTTTTTTTTTTCAGTTATTATACCTAACCTTTATTTTTGGTTGCTTATTATTGTGCTTCAGTAATATTTTGTTGATTTTCAATTAAACATACACATTTTTCAATAATGGTCGAAAATAACATTTGCAAGAAATTACGTTAGTCACCAACACCATTCGCTTTTCAAGATAGTGGTAGATAGTTACTAATCATGACTTTGTTCTATGGTTACTACGATATGGAGTCGTCTTTTGGAGCAATATAGTTGTTCTAACCAATACACGTATTCCAAATAGTTGTCAACAACATTTTAGAGACCTTAAAATATTAACACTACCCTCTATGTATATTATGGAGGCAGCAGTATTTGTCAGGAGCCACCCCCACTTATTTAACGGAACGGAAGTATTCAAACCCGAGAGTAGACGGAAAAATCAAATTATCTTACCGCCTAGCAAGTTTGTCATGGTTAAAAATGGTCCCTTCTATCGATGTGTCCAAATAATGCAAAAAATTCCCGATACTGTTAAACAATTCAGCGACATTAAGTTATTTAAAAATAAATTAAGGAGGATACTTATTGAGAAATGTTATTATACCATAGACGAATTTTTTAAGGATCAATCTTTAGCGAACATGACATAAAACATTTAATTTTATATTTACTGAGAATGAATTGAATTTATCTACATATTTACTCTAATGTAAAACATTAGCATATAGGTACGTAATTATGTTGACAAGCACGACTTGTTATAATTATAAACTAACTTAGTAATTGCTCTCATGTTTAAATTTAGTTTAAACCAAGTGTTGCATGATAATTTTATTATTGTAATTTTTATTTAGGATTAAGTAACATGTCCCATATTGTATGCCCTAACAGAGTATCATGTAGGTACCTACTAAGTCTAAAAATAAGATCTTTATGTACTGATGAACATGATAAAACAATGGATTAAATGAAATGAAATGAAATGAAAATAAGTTTTTGACAAAAATTTCATTTTTGGTACAAGCTTTTATCGGTGACTGTACTTTTAATTCAACAGGCACTCATCGAGACGATTCTAAAAACCCCAAACACGATTGGGTTGCGTTGTTTTATCACAGAGTTCTCATGGCCAGCTCCTGTCTCCATCATCAGAGCAGCTCGACGGTACTATAATATTTCATTGTCATCCAACTTACATATGTATGTAACATTTCAGCTTAATCAGAAATCGAAAAGTGGGTCAAATTTTACTTCCAAAATTTGACCTACACAAATATACATACTAACAGGGCAAGTTAAATAAAAGCTTGTAAAATTACACTACTCGATTTCCAAAAAAATTGAGTGTGTGTTATGTACGGTCGAGGAAATTGATTCTTTGGCAGTTTACGGTTCACTTTATATTGGACAGCTCATTGCGTAAGTATGACAACCAAATTTTCTTGAACCGCAAATTGCCAAAGAATCAATTTCCTCGACCGTACATATACACATAACACTACATAAACACTTTAAAAGTATACAAATAGATAGACAATACGGTAGTACAGGCACTTCTAATAATATCGATGCGAACAAAGTCCCAAAAATATGTGTAGGTACACGACCTTATTGCCCGTATATTAAGATGTATACATCTTTATGGCACTCTTCCGTATATATATTTTCAGACGTGATCGTACTATTAGTTATTCTGTGGTATTATGTTGTTGTTTGTTGTATGATCCTAGATTATCGAAGTAAATGATCATTTAATTTAATTACAGGCACACTATGGCTATAGATGTAGATTAACGTAGCCTACTCGTCGCTTAACAGGACAGTACCGTGGCAATACTAAGCCTCACTAGTTCTACGTAGGCCTTTGATCGCGACGCGGCGGTGCACTTTTCTTGTCAGATTAAACACACGCACGCATTAATGTGCATTACAGGGATGTTACCACGTCTGAGGCGACAGTAGCCCTACATACTGTCTACAGAACAGCAGATAGCCTATCGCCCGGATCCCTCTGTTTGTCATAATTATTGAAAATCATAATGATTGTCAGATTATCATTAGTCGTATCTACACTTCATAAAATATAGATATATAGGTAACGTTAAGGTAACATCGATAATAGACATGTCGATATTTCATTTTGTCAAAAACAAACAATAAATTTTGCTACAAAAACTGTCAGGATTTTCGTAAGGTTATCGTATAGATAGGTTAGGTTAGGTTTGTTTTATGGCAATCCTGAAAAGTTATGCATTTCAGAGTGAAAGCAATTTATGACTAACGAAAATGCGGTCAAACAATAGAGACCTCCTATCGCCAACATCGAAAATCGTTACCTGCCTCTCTATCACGCGATGCTGGAATAATATTCCTCCGCAAATGCTGCTTCACTTTATTCATATAAAAACAAATTAAAACTTCATATTCTCACACATCAATATTCTCGCCTGGGTATCTTTATTTATAGTTTAAATTATTTTTATGACTGCCTAGTTCGGATTGTTTTTAGTATTTTCATGTTAATAATATTTTATTTCGTATTTTATAAGATTAAGGTTCCACTGAAATTCAGCATCTTTGCACTAAGTGCAAAATGAACTGTCGCCTGCGGTATTTCCGGACCGATACGACCTTCAAACCTTCAAGAAAAGAGCGTACTCCCATCTCAAAGGCCGGCAACGCACTTACAACCCCTCTGGTGTTGCAGGTGTCCATGGGCGGCAGTAATCGCTTACCATCACGTGATCCGTCTGCTCGTTTGCCTCCTCTACCATAAAAAAAAAAAAGTGCTCCGACACATGCTTAGTACAAAATGCATATGACATTGTGACATGTACATCGGTAAATCATTTTTTTTTTTATCACTCGAATAAGCAAGGGCGATAAAGAGTCAGATAACGATTTTAGATTTTTCGATGTTGAATTTAGGCTTAAAGCATTTTCACAAATAAATTGCATACATCTGTAATATGTAAGTCGAGTGTCAATGCCATAGTATGGTACCATCGAGCCGATCTGATGATGGAGACAGGAGATGACCACAGGAACGCTGTGATAAAACAACGCAACCTAATTGTGTTTGGGGGTTTTTAGAATTATCTCGATGAGTATTAGTTGCATGTGGTAAGAAAAGTACAGTCAGCGACAAAAGCTTGAACCAGAATAGTACATTACGATACAAGTGCGAAAAATAGGAAATTCGAAACGAGTGGCGATAAATTAAAACACGACCGAAGGGAGTGTTTTAAATCGACACGAGTTGCGAATTACCTATTCGCACATGTATCGTACAACGTTTTACAGTACATATGGCCCTTTAAATGTTCGACACAGTAACATAATATGCTACTTCTCGCACTAGTGCTATAAAGTAGCCCCATATGTACTGTAAATGAAATTTAAAATAAGATAAGATAAGAATAACAGGTTGTCTGGAAGAGATCGCTTTTTAGCGATTAGTCCGCCTGTTGTTACCTACTCACTTATGTCCTTTTTTTTGTTTGTAACATGAATTTTTCTTTGTAGTGCACAATAAAGTATTTTTATTATTATTATTAAGGGATTTTTATTATTATAATGATCTTAATAACTATTAAGGGATCATTATAAATAGCTGGTTTTAATTACAAGAAATAAGTACTCATTTAAATCGTAATAACTTTTACAGTACATATGTTGCGATAATTAGCACATTACATAAATATGTCGAAAATTTAAAGGGCCATATGTACTGTAAAACGTTGTACGATACATGTGCGAACAGGTAATTCGCAACTCGTGTCGATTTAGTGTTTTAATTTATTGCCACTCATGTCAAATGTCATACACAATGTCACTTGTATCGTAATGTACTACATAGCAGTCAATCTTTTTATATACGTAAAAATAGAACTCCATCCAACGAATTAATACTTGTAAAACTACCTATATTTGCACAACAAGCCCTTTAAATATCTTAAAACCTATGTGCCTAGGTCCCCTAGCCTAGGCTAGGGCGTCACCCCTATGTAAAGATCTTTTGATCTAACTTAAAAGGAAGTATGCCAAGACTTAAGACGCCATATTGCTATGCGTAGGGGAGGAAAATAGAGATTTATAAAGTGGAAGATATAATGCTTAAAGTTGGTGACGCTATGAAAGACTTTGTGAGAGGGCCTGTTTCTATGTCTGAGTAAAGTATTGGATAGCTGATTATCAAATAAATTAACAGCGCAATCTACTATTTTTGCCAAAAACTTGTCTCAAACAAACAGCTAGAAGTTCGTTTTATATGTGCATAAAAATATTTTACAGTACATATGGGGCTACTTTATAGCACTAGTGCGAGAAGTAGCATATTACGTTACTGTGTCGAACATTTAAAGGGCCATATGTACTGTAAAACGTTGTACGATACATGTGCGAATAGGTAATTCGCAACTCGTGTCGATTTAAAACACTCCCTTCGGTCGTGTTTTAATTTATCGCCACTCGTTTCGAATTTCCTATTTTTCGCACTTGTATCGTAATGTACTATAACAGGTTGCCAGCTGACATAAAAGACCTTCCAATCAACAAGTTTAAAAAGAAATTATTTTTATGGCTTTGTGAAATGTGTTTTTATTCTATACATGAATACTATAGGACATTATTAGACAAATTGACTAAGTCCCACAGTAAGCTCAATAAGGCTTGTGTTGTGGGTACTTAGACAACGATATATATAATATATAAATACTTAAATACATAAAAAACACCCATGACTCAGGAACAAATATTCATGCTCATCACACAAATAAATGCTCTTACCAGGATTTGAACCCGGCACCATCAGATTCATAGGCAGGGTCACTATCCACTAGGACAGACCGGTCGTCAAATGAAAATGTTAATGTTATTTTTAATATTTCTCTTATTTTATTTCTATACCTACTTCAATTGCAGTCTACACTAAGCAGAATATGGTTGAACTAAAATATATTATTGTACACCTTTTTAAACCCATATTCAGCAAAAAAATAAATACAAATAACTGCCTGATAAAACCTTAAGTTTTAGGGCCTGTTTCACAATGTCCAAGTAAAGTCCTGAATAAACTACTTGCCACTTATCTGGCGAATAGTAATCGTTGGCGTTTCACAAACTTTAAATAAGCAATGGTAGATAAAGTGCTAAGCTTTGCAGGAAATTTTATTTGGCAGTTAATTTATTTGTTAATTAGCTATCCAATACTTTACTTCGACACTGTGAAACAAGGCCTCAAAGAAGATGACGTTTTGAAAGGCTTTGAAACAGGGTCTCAAAGAAGATGACGTTTTGAAAGGCTTTGAAACAGGGCCTCAAAGAAGATGACGTTTTGAAAGGCTTTGAAACAGGGCCTCAAGGAAGATGACGTTTTGAAAGGCTTTGAAACAGGGCTCAGAGAAGATGACGTTTTGAAAGGCTTTGAAACAGGGCCTCAGAGAAGATGACGTTTTGAAAGGCTTTGAAACAGGGCCTCAAAGAAGATGACGTTTTGAAAGGCTTTGAAACAGGGCCTCAGAGAAGATGACGTTTTGAAAGGCTTTGAAACAGGGCCTCAAAGAAGATGACGTTTTGAAAGGCTTTGAAACAGGGCCTCAGAGAAGATGACGTTTTGAAAGGCTTTGAAACAGGGCCTCAAAGAAGATGACGTTTTGAAAGGCTTTGAAACAGGGCCTCAAAGAAGATGACGTTTTCAAAGGCTTTGTGACAGTTAGGGCCCGTTTCACAAAGTCTGAGGTAAGTGTTGGATAGCTAATTATCAAATAAATTAACTGCCAGATAAAACTACCTTAAGTTTTAATAATAAATTGTGTGTTATAAGGGCCGTAGACATGAATTTATGAATAAGTGTCAATTTTAAACCTGAAGCCGAAGGCGAGAAAAAGATCAAAGCCTAAGGTGTGACGGCATCGTTTCGAGCAATGGCGCCACAACCTTTGGCCTATACCCGGTAAGATGGCGCCACTTTTTGATATTTAACAAATATAACACATATCATTGAAAAAATAAGGATCAACGTCAAATGGCGTTCTAAAAGTTTTAATCATGTGTCTAAAGATGGCTGTAATTTACTGCGGCTATAAAATTTTCTTTGAATCCATCTCTATTTCAACTCTTTGCTAAAAGCTTCTAAATATAGACCGCGCGTCAGGTAAAACCTAAAACGAATACACCTCCCAAATTCAGTTTTTTCGCCAATAATCCCGTTTCTTTCGCTCTATGTGCCAGCATCAGTACCCCTAGTGTAACTTTGATCGACATCATAACGTGACGAACGCGTTTGCGTTAAGTCTCATTTTGTATAGGATTTTGACTTTCCAAAACGTCCCGCTTGGCGCGCTCTTTCTAAATCCAATACAAAATGAGACTAAACGCAAACGCGTACGTCACGTTTCGAAATCGAATTTATTTACACTAGGGGTACTGAATATAAAAGAAAATCTGGTCATATAGAACGCGGCGAATAACACAAAAGTAACCACATATCATACCCGCTATTCATATTTGACTGTATGATAGTATTTTTCTCACATAAACTGCGTTATTTTTCCTTTTTTAGGGATATTGTGGTTATTTTGTATTTCATGTTTATGCTATGAAGACTTTTCAGATAACCTTTGGTCAAAAAAAATTAAGAATTGTTGATTTAGTTTTCTGAAACTACAAAACTACTAGGTAAATAAGTAGTCTTATTGTGTGTGTGAATGTAGGCTTCATAACGGTTTAGCAACACCTACTTTTTCGATTAACTTCTCTATTTCCGCTACACAAAGGTTGTCTGGAAAAAATCGCTTTTTAGCGATACGACCGCCTGTTGTCTGCCTCTAAATTTAATCAATTGTTTATTTTTCTTGTATATTTTTACTGAGGTGTGCCAATAAAGACTAATCTATCTATCTTATATTAAACAAAAATTTAATTATTTATAGGTAGGTAACTCTGTTTTTTTTGTGAATTTGTGTAAGAGGAAAATGAACAAAATAGTCCTATTTATCATAAAAATAGATATGGTTGTATCTCATACACGAATCATTGTGTTTTTAGGGTTCCGTAGTCAACTAGGAACCCTTATAGTTTCGCCATGTCCGTCTGTCTGTCTGTCTGTCTGTCCGAGGCTTTGCTCCGTGGTCGTTAGTGCTAGAATGCTGAAATTTGGCATGGATATATAAATCAATAAAGCCGACAGTCGTACAATAAATTCTAAAATAGTACATTACGATACAAGTGCGAAAAATAGGAAATTCGAAACGAGTGACGATAAATTAAATCGACACGAGTTGCGAATTACCTATTCGCACATGTATCGTACAACGTTTTACAGTACATATGGCCCTTTAAATGTTCGACACAGTAACGTAATATGCTACTTCTCGCACTAGTGCTATAAAGTAGCCCCATATGTACTGTAAATTTAATTTTTTTAGGGTACCTCCCCTACACGTAAAGTGGGGGGTGAAATTTTTTTTTTCCCTTCAACCCTAGAGTGTGGGTTATCGTTGGAAAGGTCTTTCAAAACTAATAGGAGTTTTCAAGAAACATTTTTTGATAAAGTGAATATATTCGGAAATAATCGCTCCGGAAGAAAAAAAAATATGTCCCCCCCCCCTCTAACTTTTAAACCATAGGTCCAAAAAATATGAAAAAAATCGTGGAAGTAGAGCTTAAGAAAAACATTAAATTAAAACTTTAGCGGACATGATCAGTTTAGCTGTTTTTGAGTTATCGCAAAAAGTTTTCCCTTCATAGTAAAAAGACTTACTTTAATTAGGTACTGATTATGCAAATTTGTCTATTTGTTTAACTCGGGTGAAAGGTACCGTTTCATCCCTTGGTTAACAATTTACTATACTTTAAGCTCCAGTTTAGCTTATTGTGACGGAAGAGTAACTACGGAACCCTACACTGAGCGTGGCTCGACATGCTCTTGGCCGGTTTTTTTATTATTATTAGATATTGATTACTCTGCTTATTGTCTACAGAAAATGAACCAAAACGTCATACACCGTGTATTCACGTTATTTCAATAACAAAATAGAAAGCATCAAATAAAAAGCATCTAGAATCTCTTTGACAAAACCACAACTATAGAAAAATAAGTAACAGAGTGCTCACTCCATACATCAGTTTTCGTACAAAAATGACTATTATCTTCGTAGTCGACGTCTAGCATCGAGTAGCGGAATTATCAGTTCTGCTTGCGCATAGGGACTGTAACAAACGTCCCCCACCGCTACCGTTGTGGTGCCATGGTGGACAGTCATGGGCATCATGGGCTTCCCTGTAGCAGAAGCGCCGGACGCATTCCTAGACATGCCAGCATCAACGACGTCATCCGAAGGGCCTTTGTCAGCGTCAAAGTTCCGGCTATACTTGAGCCCGTCGGTCTGGCTAGTGACGATGGCAAGAGGCCCGACGGTATGACGTTGGTGCCTTGGAGGATGGGACGGCCGCTAGTCTGGGATGCTACATGCGTTGACACCCTCGCGCCGTCTCACCTTCCGGGCACCAAAAATGATGCTGGTCATGCCGCGTCCATGGCAGAAGACCTCAAACGCCGCAAATATGCCACCCTCGGCAGTAGTTATATTTTTGAGGCGTTTAGTGTCGAAACGCTGGGGCCGTGGGGGCCAAGCGCGCGCCGGCTGTACAGGGACTTAGCCGCGCGCCTTATAGACGCCACAGGTGACCAGAAGGCTGGCCAGTATTTTGCTCAACGCATTAGCATTTGCCATTCAACGTGGCAATGCGGCCAGCCTTCTGGGCACACTGCCCATCGGCAGTGACTTGGAGGACGTGTTTTATTTATAGAACCTTTATTTTAAGTTTATTTATAGTTTTTATTATTATTTTTAAGTTTATGTATGATTAATGGTTCAAACGTTAATATTTAATTAATTTATAAACTTCCATCGTAGTTCTATGACAAAACCAAAAAACCTGTGTTCGGTTCGCAACATTTCATATTGACAGGATTTCTGTTGCCCATAACGAAAATACGCTCCAAAAAATAATTGTTCAATTTTCAACTGTATTGCAAATAGAATTGTGTCGAAATTGAGAAATTACTTTTTGATTTAATTTGTAGCACGCATTCAGCTTTTGTTTTCATGTTGCCAGTTTATAAATGTTGACGCGTCGATTTTAGAAAAAATATTTTTAAAAGTTTTTAGAGGCGTATTTCATAGAGCGCGTGATTTTTACATGTAATGTATCACTACTTTTTTTTTATTTGAATCAAAAGAAGATTACAAAAAGCCTTAAACTACTAATCGGCTAAAGAGTAGAACAGTTTGTTGGCAGATAAAACTAAATCTACCCTCCATCAACTAGTAGGTATAATAAATATTAATAATTACCTTGGTATGTTAAAACTTAAACTTCAGAGTGGTTATCACATACTGTTATTAATCAGAGGTCATTGTATTATGTAATTCAAGCTAACATTAACATTTTAAATTAAAATAACCGCTAGGTTTAAGCTAGTTATTAGTTTAGTTTAGTCGCTGTAGTACCCTTGTATATATATATCTATTATGTAAATAAATGTTTTCACACATATAACCAAAACAAACCTGTCCATAGACCCACCACAGAACATTCCCACAGTTGGATTTTATAAAAATCCTACATAAAATTCTCGTCTTCTTCCTCGCGGTCCCGGCATCTTGCCACGGCTCATGGAAGTCTAGGGTCCGCTCAGCAACTAATTCCGAGAATTGGTGTTGGCACTAGTTATTACGAAAGCGACTGCCATCTGACCTTCCAACCCAGAGGGTAAACTAGGCCTTATTAGGATTAGTCCGGTTTCCTCACGATATTTTCCTTTACCGAAAAGCGACTGGTCAATATCAAGTGATATTTAGTACATCAATTCTGAAAAACTCATGATGAACTTTGAACCCGCGACCTTCGGATTGCAAGTCGCACGCTCCTTGCCGCTAGGTCGCCAGCGCTTTTCACATAAAATATTTGATTAAGTATATTTATTCCCTATAGTAAGTAATAAACACTTCATTGTACGAAAAAGGATTAATAATATTAAAGGATAATATAATGGTGCAGTACAGTCGCCATCAGATATATCGGAGCGGCCGAGGTGCTCAAATGTATCTGGATATGCACTCTAGCGTCTTGACAATAGAGGCGTGTTCAGATATTTGTGAGCGCCCCGGCCGCTCCGATATATCTGATGGCGACTGTACATAGACGAACTTATCCCTATGAGAGATCATTTCCACTTAACATACAAAAGTAATAATACATTATTAGAAGTATTAGAACATATTAAATTATTTTCAGAAAATATTTTACTTTGTTTTTATTTCATGTAAAAACACTACAAAATAAATTATAAACTGAAATAAATGTCATATACTAATAATACGTAACCAAGGCCTCCAGTGCCCCAGGCTGGAATCGAACCAGCTTCCTCTACTATCACGGCAGGTGCCTGAGCCATTCGGCCACCGGGGTCACGGCGGCCAAGGTCGAAATTTTCCAAGTATATCTTACTGAAGGCTCGCCCTAGGGGGTTATGGCGCCCAGTAAAAGAAAATATTTATATTAATACATGAATAAATATAAATACATATTATAACCGCACTTCTTCCAATTATTGCTTCATCTGAGATCCATATATTTTTAAATAAGGTTTTACTTATAATTATAAATCCTATAAGGTTGATTCTAGAGAAAATTACAAAATTAAGTTTAAAAAAATACGTAGCAAAAACTGACCTAAATTAATAAGCACTTTAGCAGTTATATTGTAATTAAACAGATAATCTATTGTATATTGTGGTACTGAGAGCGTTTTGTTGGCACAAGCTTTTCTTGCTGACTGTACTTCTTACCACAGGCAACTAATACTCATCGAGACGATTTAAAAAAACCCAAACAGAGGTTACATTGTTTCATCACAGAGTTCCTATGGCCACCTCCTATCTCCATCAGATCAACTCGATGGTACCATAATATTGCATTGTCACCCGACTTACATATGTATACAAATTTTCGGCTCAATCGGAAATCGGGAAGTGGGTCAAATTTAGCTTCCAATATTAGACCTACACTAACAAATTTACATCCTAATAACAGGGCAAGTTAAATAAAAGCTTGTTTTATGAACTAGTTTTATTTTATTTTACGTTTTATTCGCGTACTCATTCTAGTTTTAATTTTTCCACGCGTTGCGTACCATCTAGCTCATAAATAAGTATACATTTATTATCCTTTATCCATTGAAAAAAAGTGAAAAGTTGTGTATATATTTATGATTCAGACTGAACCTAAAGAGATTTATTCAGTGTAGTCAGGACGCATTTTCACCGCGAAATTAAATGCGTTGTGAGTTCTCTTTGAGGGTCGAAGTGGTGTTACTAATTAATGGTTTTGATATGGGTTAAATCCGTATTAAACGCGGTTTTTTTTAATGTGCGTAACGTTTAAATTACTGCGGGAAATATGAAGCTTTTTAGAGTTCCGTAGGCAACAAGGAACTCTTACAGTTTTGCTATGTATATCGGACTTGATTGAAATTTAGAATTGTCAAAAATACGTACCCCGAATTCGCCTTTAATGAGTAATGACTGGTGCAAGTTCAGTGGTGTCACTCACGAATTCGAGCCAATCGTGCAGTCTAACGCAACTAATTGAGACCATTGACATATCTAAAGACGGGCCTTACGGGCACTAAGAATGGGGCCAGTACAGCGGTGTCACGCACACGAATTCGAGCCAATCGTGCAGTCTAACGCAACTAGTTGCGACCAATCGCGCGCGTGATGCGAACTCATCAACCAATCGCGTTGTGGCGTTAGACTGCACGATTGGCTCGAATTCGTGTGCGTGACGCTGTACTGGCCCCATTCTTATTGCCCGTAAGGCCCGTCCTTAGATATATGTCAATGGATGTCTGTTCATGGAGCTTTTGGCTTGGGCCACGGTGAAGGAATCAAGTGGAAGTACTGGTGGAGGTACCTCCACCTTACAGAAAACTGCATCCAAATAACACTAGACCCTACTCATAGTGTTGTGTTCCTGCCGGTGAGTAAGCTT
This sequence comes from Cydia pomonella, assembly GCF_033807575.1. Lineage (NCBI taxonomy): Eukaryota > Metazoa > Arthropoda > Insecta > Lepidoptera > Tortricidae > Cydia > Cydia pomonella. The sequence goes on from NC_084728.1 coordinate 9,887,220, forward strand.
ACCAGAGCTCAACGAGGGGGGGTTAGGGTCGGCACGCGCATGTAACTCCTCTGGAGTTGCAGGCGTACATAGGCTACGGAGACTGCTTACCATCAGGCGGGCCGTATGCTTGTTTGCTACCGACGTAGTATAAAAAAAGTGGCGATGTATTAAGCTAGGGTGAATAACTTATATGTCTCTTGTTTGACCCAATGGTTAATTGGTAGATGCCTTTTGGGATTAAGTCCGTCATTTGTACATTTTTCTTTGTTTGTGCAATAAAGTTTGAATAAATAAATAACTGGCGTTTGCTAAGGATGTAATAAATATGCCAGAGATTACTGTCTTGGGTGAGACTTGAACTCATACAATTGACACAATGAAAAACTAGGTTTATATGTTTTATCGAAACATATAAACCTAGAATATATTATTTTCAAGCGATCAACATTAAAATAAAAGTTATTTGTTAAGATTTAGTCAGTGGAAAACTATTTCACCCGAAATTGAGTTTCATAGAAAAAGGACCGTTATTTCGCTATCGCAAAGCTATTCTTTCCTCGTAAGTACATATTCCTATTTACAGGCATATAATGTCGGTATTATTAAACTAATCAATAATGAGTTCAAACTCATTTCCCTTATTTCCTTTGAAAGCAGTTCCCAAAGCGTTTCAAAAACCGTTTAAGTGTTTGTTCAAGTCCTCTTTAACTTAATGGTCAAGCAGGAATAGAATATGGCGCATTAACTTACATTTTCACTTAATTTAATAAAATACGTAGAATTTGAACCTTACTGTCTAGTTATTAAAGTTCAACAGTATTTTCAGGGCGATAGAAATAAGTTTGTAAAAATAAAATGTCTCGAATGCCTATAAGGTTCTTTATTTAAAAATAGCATAAGTGCAATTTCAACCTCAATGTGAAGAGTTTTGGGAAAAGGATCCTTAGTAAAATAGTTACTTACGTCATATAATGTCACATTTGTTTAGAAATATCGTGAATAATGACGTAAGCGCCTTGAAAATTAAGGTATTTTTTTACTGAAATGACAATATAGAGTTATAACTTTTTTGTTTTTAAGGCCGTATACTACTTAAAACATAGACAATGAACAATTACTTTTTCTGCACGCACTGGTCACTGGAACGGGCAAAGTATAATGTAACTTGTTTTTTTAAAGTTTACTGTCTTTTTAGTATCGTTAGACTTTTTTTACCTAAAATAGTACATTACGATACAAGTGCGAAAAATAGGAAATTCGAAACGAGTGGCGATAAATTAAAACACGACCGAAGGGAGTGTTTTAAATCGACACGAGTTGCGAATTACCTATTCGCACATGTATCGTACAACGTTTTACAGTACATATGGCCCTTTAAATGTTCGACACAGTAACATAATATGCTACTTCTCGCACTAGTGCTATAAAGTAGCCCCATATGTACTGTAAAAGTAAGATTTATCATCTTAGCCCTGATTAGTAATTTATTATTTCTCTGAAAGTATTATGAAAATGTGTTTTTGTAATATATAAATTGTATATGCAGATTGTCAATCACAATGAAAAAGTTTTGACGACCGGTCTGGCCTAGTGGGTAGTGACCCTGCCTATGAAGCTGATGGTCCCGGGTTCAAATCCTTGTAAGAGCATATGTTTGTGTGATGAACACGGATATTTGTTTCCGAGTCATGGGTGTTTTCTATGTATTTAAGTATTTATAATTATAATATATTATATATATCGTTGTCTAGGTACCTACAACACAAGCCTTACTAAGTTTACTGTGGGACTTAGTCAATTTGTGTAATAATGTCCTATAATATTAAAAAAAGCAACCATTGTAGTATGCGAGTGGTCAGTTGAGTCAGCTCTTGTATTAGCCACGTGGCAAAGCAACAATATCTTAAAAAGCTATTATATTTTGATAATGTTAATGTTCAAATCTATGTCATAATATGAGCGCTCGCCTACATTGAGGTGGTCGATCGTCCTACATTTCCAAAACATGTTACAAAGAATTTGAACCTTTTTAAACGAAACGACATTTTGTTGCTTTACGCGCCCAATACAGGAGCCTACCGCTCGCACAAAAGAAACAATGGCTTTTTCTTAAACAAATTAGAATCTTAGGAGTAAAAATAATTTATAATTTATATTAATAATAAAATAATTTGAACAAATTCATACTATACTAGTAGGCATAAACCACAAATAACGGAAATAATCTTTGCCCGGCCGGACCTCAAACATGACGAAGGGTAAACATATCAATTATTAAAGCCCCCATTCACTGTAGTGCCCTTTTCTGTCAACTCTTTAAGGACCTAAATCGACCCGGCATTTTACTTACATAAGCCTTTTTGATCAATATAGGTCCTGTAGTTAGATTCTAAGGGCGTAAGTAAAGTTTTTTTTAATACATATATGACGTTTTATGGAAGAAAAGAGGGTAGTTGGCTGGACGCAGCTGCCCCGGTAATGTCTAGGCTATTACTAGTATTTGGTGTATGTTTTGAAAGGTTTTTTAATGATTTTTTTGGGTCTCTTTTGTTTCCTATAAAGTTTTAAGTCATAATGTATTGTTTGTCCGCATTTTTGTTAGTCATAATTTGGTTTTTCTCAGAAACGCGTAACTTTTTAGACTTGCCATAAAACAAACCTAACCTATCTATAGGTAGCATAATCGGATTAGGACCAAGCTCTAAATATCTGGAACAGTCATGAAATTTGGTATGTATATAAGTTAAAGGCCCCTTTTTCATGCTTACACTATTTGACATTTGGGGACGTCGAGGAATCGCAGCCATCTTCGAAAATGTGTACCATCCAGGAGAAATTCGAGTTTTACTCTAAATCTAAATATATGAAAATATAGTGTGAGACAACATTAAAGCTTATTAAATTCTACACAAAAAAGTCTTCGATATCTTTGCGGAAAAAAATACATCTTGTTGTAGAAAATACTTGCTGAACTTATACAACTGGAATTAACTGAGAAGATATAATTATCTAGGTATTAGATAGGGTTTAATAATCTAGATAACGATAGATAAATAGATAAAATACTATTTATTGTCACAACACATATCTTTAACTATGAAAGATAAGAACCACTTTTAAATATATTCTATTCTCCATGATTTTTAGGGTTCCGTACCCAAAGTGTAAAACGGGACCCTATTACTAAGACTCCGCTGTCCGTCGGTCCGTCCGTCCATCCATCCGTCTGTCACCAGACTTTATCTCATGAACCGTGATAGTTAGACAGTAGAAATTTTCACAGATGATGTATTTCTGTTGCCGCTATAACAACAAATACTAAAAAGTACGGAAACCTCGGCGGGCGAGTCTGACTCGCACTTGTAAGGTGTTTTTTAGTATCTTATTGACACAATGAAAAACTAGGTTAGTAGGTAGGGTAGGTTAGGTAGGTTTACCTTTTTTTTGCAATACAAATATATTTTATTAAAAAAAAACAAAACCTGTAAACCTAGAATATATTATGCTGAAGCGATCGACATCAAAATCAAAGTGATTTGTTAAGATTGAGTTAGTGGAAAACGTTTCTCCCGAAATGGAATTTCTTAGAAAAAGTACCGTTATTTTGCTCGGACCGCAAAGTTATTCTTCTCTCTCTTCGTCGGCCTTATCGCTAAAGATCGATCTCTTCTAGACAACCGACAGACGGTATTGTTTCATTCAAATCCAATCTATTACGAATATCACTACATTATTTTTTACTTTTTAACAATTTAGAACAATCCAATAAATTAAAACAAAAGCACACCCTGCTCTTAGACATTACACAATGCCTATTCCAGCTTAGCCATAGACAAAGCTAGTCTATGCTTCAACGCCTCTGGAATAAAGTGCCCCCATGCTGTAAGTCCTTTATTCTAGTGATGCGTACTTCCTATTTATTTAGCATCTATTGTGCTTGTGGTGGCACACACTGTATAATTAATAAAACTTTTTGAGATTGCTTTTATTACTTACCTATGGGGGTAGGTATACCTGTATATAACTTACCAAAATTCTCCAGGAGCTCAAAGTTACACAAAGACTTACGGCAATCGTTCACTCTCGCATCCTTAGCTACTACGGTCACGTTACGCGCAGGGAAGACGACGCGATGGAGAGGCTGGTTGTTCAGGGCAGAGTGGATGGCACAAGACCCAGATCGCGGCCCTCAATGCGATGGACCGACCAAGTGAAAGCTCTCACCGGGTCACCTCTGAATCAGTGCGCGCGGCAGGCAATAAATAGAGAAGCATGGCGGGAAACAGCGAAAAAAGCCGTACAACGACCGCAATGACCACGACCACTCTGACAAGAGTATACGACTAAGAAGAACTTACCAAAGTAACGAAAATATAGTTACTTATTTTACAAGGGGGCAAAATTGTTGTTTAACCGCTCGTGCTAATATTGATACCCGAGCAAGTGAAAGATTCCAAAATTGAACCACGCGCGTAGCGAGTGGTTCGAAAAGTGGAATCTTGCGCGGTGCGAGGCTTTCAAGGCACGAGGGTTAAACAAATTTTGCCCACGAGTGAAACAAAATTTTTCATCACACCAATCCGAAGAAAATACTCAAAACCAAATTCAAATGAACGTCATTAAAGCACTCAGTTAACAAGGAAACAACTCAAAATTTAACATCAGATTGTTTTGCTCCACAATCTCCACATGTGGATAAAATGCAACTTTTTCGTCAGTTTTTGAGCAATGAAGAGAGACTTTACTAGCTTGTGTGGTGAAAAAGATTTTATATTTACATGACCCATGTTGAAACAGAATATCTGCGGTACCGGGCAAGCCTTCCATCTCGCTCACACTTATGCTCAGTAAGAGTGAAAGAACTTACGGGACCTTAACTGTAACGTCTACGCCATAAATAAATCCCGGCAAGACGTTGATTGTCACTAGAGGGAAAAATAAAAAGATGGCGTCCTTTTATCGCTACTGAATATGCAATACATAATATTGTGCCGAGGAGAAAGAATATTGGATATGGCGGTGCCATTTTATATTACACTTTCTCTGTTTAGACCGCGAGCCAGGAACAGATTTCCAGGACCAATCGCCTCCCGGGTGAAAACTCGTATAGTGGTTAACGGCTATGTATGATGAACCATCGTGGAAGTCAGTAACGAACGGTTACAGTTAACGGTTAGACAGTAACGGACGGTTACAGTTAACGATTAGACAGTAACGGACGGTTGCGGTTAACGGTTAGACCATAACGGACGGTTACAGTTAACGGTTAGACAGTAACGGACGGTTGCAGTTAACAGATAACCCATAACGGACGGTTACAGTTAACGGTTAGACAGTAACGGACGGTTACAGTTAACGGTTAGGCAGTACCGGACGGTTACAGTTAACGGATAGACCATAATGGACGGTTACAGTTACCGGTTAGACAGTAACGGACGATTACAGTTAACGGTTAGATAGTAACGGACGGTTACAGTTAACGGTTAGACAGTGACGGACAGTTACAGTTAACGGTTAGACAGTAACGGACGATTAAAGTTAACGGTTAGACAATAACGGACGGTTACAGTTAACGGTTAGACAGTAACGGACGGTTACAGTTAACGGTTAGACAGTAACGGACGATTACAGTTAACGGTTAAACAGTAACGGACGGTTACAGTTAATGGTTAGACCATAACGGACGGTTACAGTTAACGGTTCAATTTGTAATGGCTAATTTCCAATATTTTCAATTCTAATTAACGTTCGAGGAACACTGCTATTCTCTCTATTCTTGTGTCTATACCATTATACTATTTTTCAAAATATAGCTTCTGTACGGCAATACTAGCTATTGCCGTAGCTATTGCATCTGAATACAATTTAAAAAAACTTTGCATTTTCAAATTGTAAATTGTATGAAGTTACAATTGTGATTGTAAATAATGAATTATTTATTGTTATGTTATTAATGGTGAAATTGAGAATGCAATGTATATATACCGTATTTTTGACATTTAGATTTTATTCTAGAAAGTTACTAGATTTTTTTACAATTTTGGTGTTTGACGATCCTTTTGTGAAATTCTTATTATTAAGTTTACCATATCTATAATAGTTCAATGTTTTTTTTTAGAACAATAATAACTGCATCAATAAATTGCTCTGATATTTAGATTAAGCTTATATTTGTAAAATTTGACGATTTAAAAGTGCCTTTATTTATATAAAGAATATATTGACTTTGACAATACCACACAATCTCCTAGTGAGTATTATATTCTTTGCACACAATACTATAGCTTATGGAGTGTGGAATTAAAAGGATTGAAATCTCTTATTGTAAAACTGTTGCAAAAGTGTCCAGCTATCAGCTATAAATAATAGTTCCAAATCTCTCCAGAGTAGCGCTAGAGTAGCTAAGAACCTAGGCGTTATTGACGGAGTGAAGTGCGCTGTCTATGATTTGATTTTTTTGTTCAAGTATTCTAGGTATTGTAGCGCCACCTATTTTAGGTTTTTTGATGACACTTTTTGGTACATGGAGATTCCATTCCTATACTACAGCTGTTTGGTAGAGTGTGTGTGCGTTCAGACGGAGAAATCTGCCAATGTACGGCGAGATTATTATGCACAAATGTGTCTTACAAAGATTTGTCTGCACACTGTGCCTAATTGACAGATATCACCGCTCGTACATGTATATTCCTAGCTATTGTGCCTTCTCCATAATTATTGAATCCACCCCAGAAAATCGTGAAGTATTCTCAAGAACTCTTTATATTTCTAATGTTCCAAATCTCTCCAGAGTAGCGCTGGAGTAGCTAAGAACCTAGGCGTTATTGACGGATTGAAGTGCGCTGTCTATGATTTGATTTTTTTGTTCAAGTATTCTAGGTAGGTATTGTAGCGCCACCTATTTAAGGTTTTTTGATGACACTTTTTGGTACATGGAGATTCCATTCCTATACTACAGCTGTTTGGTAGAGTGTGTGTGTGTTCAGACGGAGAAATCTGCCAATGTACGGAGAGACTATTATGCAAAAATGTGTCTTACAAAGATTTGTCTGCACACTGTGCCTAATTGACAGATATCACCGCTAGACCGATCTGACATATCTGTACGTACATGTATATTCCTAGCTATTGTGCCTTCTCCATAATTATTGAATCCACCCGAGAAAATCGTGAAGTATTCTCAAGAACTCTTTATATTTTTAATGTCCGCGTCCCTAAAGAAAAGGTCAACAAGGTCCCTTATAACGTTTTTGCGCTATCTTCAATAATATATATGCATTTTTGAACCTCATTCAGTTGGGATAAGGTCGGGAACTGTATAAATATTTATGTAAATTCATAGTAACTTAAGATCATTTGGACGTATTGTATAAGTTACGAGAGTTTCATTGGTTTCCCAAACTTTGGTACTTTTGGCCTCAAGATTTGGCCTATTCATCGTACACTGTCTTAAATTATGATTTGTATTTGAATATGTGAATAAAATGAATAAGGCTTGAGTTTGTGTTTGGGTTTTGCGTTTTCTTTTCAAATTCCTGTGCGGTTCAAGAGGAATTTCTTCCCGCGGACGCTCCGGCTGTGAAATGAGCTCCCTTCCGAGGTTTTTCCGAGGGTCTACAGTATGGGGTTCCTCAAAAAAGGTGTGTACAGGTTTTTAAAGGGTCGGCAACGCGCATGTAATACCTCTGGAGTTGCAGGCGTCCATAGGCTGCGGTGACTGCTTACCATCAGGCTGGCCGTATGCTTGTTTGCCACCGTCATGGTATAAAAATAAATAAATCCATACGGGTAATGTTAAATCCATTGCGAGTTAATAAATAGACTGCGGGCCAGGAGCATATTTCGTCAATCATCGCCTCCCGGCTGATACTTTTTCATATGATAGTTTAGATGCTGTTTTAATTGAAAAATCTAAAGTAAGTAAGTACATATAAATAATAAATAAATAAATATTATAGGACATCATTACACAAATTGACTAAGTCCCACGGTAAGCTCAATAAGGCTTGTGTTGAGGGTACTTAGACAACGATATATATAATATATAAATACTTAATTACATAGAAAACACCCATGACTCAGGAACATCAGACGAATAAATGCCCTTACCAAGATTTGAACCCGGGACCATCAGCTTCATAGGCAGGGTCACTACCCACTAGGCCAAATCGGGCGTCTAAAAGGGCATGGCAAATCTATGACGGTTTCTAGGTGACTACGAAACCCTAAAAACATGTAAGATGAACATGTCACCTAGGCGTTGTAGGCTAGCTTTATGACCCTAAGTATCTAGGTATCCTAGGTGTCTGGAGATTGTTTTTCGTCTAATTATGCGATTTGCAGCAACACTGCTTTTACGCACATCGGGCCGTATTCATAGTCATGGTTTCAATTTCAATTTCAATATTTATTTGCAACCAAAGTAGATTACAGTAGACAAATGCAACTTAATGCTAGGTACATACATATCTACTAGGACCCGGATAGGGCTTAGCAAAATACAGAATATTCCTAATCTAGATTTCATACATACATAATTCATTTATATTTTTAGTTTCCTACCTTTTCATTTATAACTTTCTAACACAGATTTTAAGTAACAATTTTCATTTAGATACATAGGTACGGCCACTTTGAAAATATAGATACGAACGGCAAAGTGCGAACAATATGCATACACCTTAATATATGGGCAATAAGGTCGTGTATACATATTTTTTGGACTTTGTTCGTATCGATATTTTCAGACGTGACTGTGCTGTTCATCATCATTAGATCCCTTTCGCCCACTGCTGAGCAAAGTCCCGGTCCTTAAGCTAATCTCTCCTAGATGCTCTTTACATCTGAAAACGCGTACCTAATAATAACTCTTTTTTTTTTTCGATATTGGCCACAGTATCCTATTGATACTAACAAGCAACACTAAGCAGTCTTCATTGTCTATGGATATTGCTATATTAACGGTGTCACATACGAGTTTCTCTAATGAATATTTTGTAAGTTGGCAGCAATGCACTTAGTTTGAAACTGTATTAATATTGATTTTGTTAGGTTGTTAGCCATTAATCGCAGTATCGTTTTAGCGATTTTAAAGCACAAGTGCTGTTATGAGGATCGCGCCCTGGCAAAAGCCGAAGAGCTGTCATGAGGAATAGACAATATAGACTTCTTCAAACCTATTATGTATATTCTTATACGCGATCCCCGGTACGATACCTGGTCCAACAGATTGGCCATTCAGCGCGGTAACGCTGCCAGCGTAATGGGATATTATTTGAGCCATGTACGATTTGTGACGGTTATTTAATTTACTTAACTTAAATTATCATTTTAAAAAATGACGAAGCATGATGCAGATATCATCATTGGTATTGGTATAATGGGTTGGATCGTAACATGTTGCATTTGTAACCGCCTGACGAAGCCTGCGTTGCGGATTTCTTACATATAAACTAAATTATTTTTCCTTAAAGATTTTATTTATTTATTTATTATAATTTATTGCACAAAAAAGTACAAATGGCGGACTTAATGCCTTAAGGCAATTGCTTACAATTGGTGCGAAAAAGAAAATTAGTACAGAGAGATAAAAGTCACTATAGCATTATAAATTATAATACAGACATATACCATATATCCATACATACACATATAATATATAAACATATAATATTTAAAATATCGTATACATTTAAAACCGTCATATTGTCTAACAACGTTGGTGTACAGTCAAGTGTAAAAATAAGGGTGTACACATCTTACTCAAAAATATGTCCCATAGCATCTTATTCCAGTGTAATAAGAGCGTAGTACCATATTTATGAGACGATTCTTTCGATACATATTTTTGCACTTGACTGTACGTCCGAAAAGTATTTACGTCATTAGCGTTTTAAGGAAAATTTGCTCTGTGCTTGTCGTATTGGGAGAGGGAGATCGTTCCAGAAATGACTTGCCTGGAGGGCGAAAGAGTTGGACACGAAACCAGTGCGTAAAGAGGCATAGAGAGTTTAACACTCCGAGAGGTACGACGGTCGCAACCGGAATTTTGTTATAAAATTTAATCACTAATGTTACTAAATAAATGTGTTTTATATTCTTATATAGGTTCATGAATGTACAATTGACAGATAACAGTACCCCTAGTGTAAATTTAGTCAATAGCGAAACGTGACGTACGCGTTTGCGTTAAGTCTCATTTTGTATGGGTTTTTGAACAGCGCGCCAAGCGGGACGTTTTGGAAAGTCAAAATCTCATACAAAATGACACTTAACGCAAACGCGTACGTCACGTTTCGCTGTCGAAAATATTTACACTAGGGGTACAGAAGAGGAGTAGAAATAAATGCCTAAATAAATACATAACATGCATTAAGTCCGCCTCTTGTCACTGTATATTTTTTACTGTGCAATAAAGTTTAAATAAATAAATAAATAACTATGTCTGTGACTATGAATAGGGTTGTACGTGTATTTTTATATTACCGTAGTAGTGGGGCTCTTTGACGCCCCCCAGTTCGATAACGCCCGCGCAGGGTTGACACGCTGTACACATTTTTATTAAAATTTCTATGAAGACCAGACCATACAATACAATACAAATCCTCTTTATTGCACAACCTCAGAACAAATGTACAAGGAAACACATATAATACATGAAGATAGAGGTAAAAAACAGGCGGCCTTATCGCTACAGAGCGATCTCTTCAATACAACCTTTAGTTAGTGGAGAAATGAGACTTTTAATTTAACTAATTAGGAGGTGCAAACAACTAAATTAAAACTAAATAGCAGTAGAGACAATACCTTTAAAATATAAGTCTACAACAGTAAGACAATGCATATACATACATACTACTTACATAATTATATACCTACATATATACAATACTATATAATTCTTGCCAAAAGTGATAACCAGTAACGCGGACAGACACACTAAGGAAGAGACAGATAATAGTCTTTAAGATGGGATTTGAAAAAAGCAAGGTATTGAGCGCGTCTTAGTTCAATTAGATAGAATTTTGTGCGGAATTAGTTTGAGACTCGGGAAAGGAAACAGATTAGATTTGATCAATCATCATCATTATCCGAGCCCCGCTCAAACAGACAAAATGGCGGGCAGAGCAATAACTTTTATAAACACAACAAAGTATGTATGCATATACTGATCGAAACTAGGTATTTCTTAATTTATTAAATATCGATCATAAGCATAGATGGTAGGATCCTATAGATGTGCTATACGCATGCGCCTGTGAGGAACAGAACATACGCAATGAGACAGTTAAAACACGTTCTAACATTCCTGACAACGTACCAAAAACAACCTACGTAATTTGGTCGGGTTATTTGTTGCCCACCATAAACCATACAAAAATTTACGATGGGTATTAAAAAATATGAGACTGTGACAAGGACAAACAATAATAACGCTTTCTCTGATAGTCCTACTTAAAGATAGATAAGACTATCCCGTTCGGTCATTTCCTCCCATCGCTCATGCCTGATCCAGTTATACAAGATTCATGATCGAAAGTGGCAACGATTCTCATAACAACACATCCTAAAAAAGTACCTATTTCAGTTCAAAGAAAATTATAAGAACATACACTTAACAACAATTAGTAGGACGGGCCTTACGGGCACTAAGAATGGCGCTAGTTCAGTGGTGTCACTCACGAATTCGAGCCAATCGTTTAGTCTAACGCAACTAGTTACGACCAATAGTGCACGTGATGCGAACTCATCAACCAATCGCGTTGCGGCGTTAGACTGCACGATCGGCTCGAATTCGTGTGCGTGACACCGCTGTACTGGCCTCATTTTTATTGCCCGTAAGGCCCGTCCTAGTCGTCCTACTAATTGTTGTTAAGTGTATGTTCTTATAAATTTCTCTACAGCAACTGATACTGTGTTAATATGATATAATTATGTATAAGTTAATCATATAATTTATATTAAGGTACTAACGTCTAAAATGAGTGCCTCATTTCACCGTTAAACGTAAGTTTGGCGAACCTAAAATAATTTTAAAATGTACCATACTATTTTTGAAAATAAATTCTAAAAAAGATGTGAATGTAGGTAGGCAAATTAAAAAAAGATAAATAGCGTCCAAAAATTCTTGCGAAAATATTTCTAATCATCACTGCCAACCCTAATGCTAGATCCCCACTAGAGTACAATAGCGCAGTGGGGTTGTAATTAAAAAAAAGCGAGCCAGAGCTGGGGCGTGAAAATTCACGCGTCCGTCATATATATGTATACATGTCGGTAGGGAAGCTAGTTGATGGGGGGTTTACTTGGCTCTGCAGCGAAATTGAGGGTTATGATTTTAAGCAGTGAACGTTTTTTCAACGGATTGAGGTAAATAAATGTCTTTACATCCCGACCAGAAATATATGATCATTGTCAAGAGGGCGCTATTATTCTCATGTATAGAGTGACAGTTCAGTTTAGTATGAAAAATTTAGTTCCGATGAAATTCCGCAATATGGCGCGTGATCATATATTACTGATCAGGCTTTATGTATTTTACAAGCTTTTATTTAACTTGCTATGTACTTATGTATGTATCTTTGTACGGGTCAAATCTTGCAAGACAAATTTGGCCCACTTCCCGGTTTCCGATGAAGCTGAAAATTTGCATACATATGTAAGTCGGGTGACAATGCAATATTATGGTATCTGATGATGGTGGCAGGCCACCTGCGCTTCAAAAAGCGCTAAAATCATTGTTAGTTAATAGATCCCAGGTTCTTTAGGTTGAAACGAAGAAAAGCTGAACTTACGGTTATTAGTGTTATTACGCCTTATCTACGTGCTATACCTATAGCTGTGTAGATATATATGCAGAAGTCACTGGACTGTGAAAGGAACGCACACTCGCGGCCGCTACGCACTTTTCAAGAACTGACGATGTTTCCATTGCACCCGTAGTTTACAAGCATTTCGACCTAATTCGAAGAATGAGATACGATAACGATAAGTTCTAGTTTAGATAAGTTCTCATTTAGACATCGTTTGAATGTCGTATAATTGATATATAGACGTAGTTCGATTCAGGCAACCAATGTCACTTTGACGTTAGAAATATCGTAGATAGATCTTATTGGGATCACAGCGGAATCGAAATAAACGTCAAATTCGACATGTCGTTTAGTTATCGACCTTTTAAAGATCTTTCCAAGATCTTAAACGTGTCTTAATCATTCTTCGAATTTTGCAATATTGTAAGGTACATTACACAGCTATATACCATAGGCCAATTAAACCTGACAGATTTTAATCACGAATTCAAGGTCAGGAGCAAAAAATGTTATATGAGTTATGCGTATTTTTTTTTTTTGAAAACATTTTTTTTTTGCATTTTCTGCACACGTCGCGTTATTTATTTTTACACCTTGGTGAAAAAAAACATTACAACGAAAAAGTAAAGTTTTAACACACAAAAATTGCTAGTTAATTTTTATATTTTAATGTCTGGCAGTAGGTATGTCTAGCCCAACCTAAGTAACATATGGGATGGGCATATAGATAACGAAGTGTCAGACGCCCCGGCCCGGCTTCGGGCCGTTCTAACGTGAGTCATCTTTTTCCTTTACCACGACCACCGGTAATCACGTCATTCACGTCAATATGACGTGTCACAATGTAAACGCATCTTCGTTAGCGATTCTCCCCTCACGCATAGCGACGCCGCCATTTTACTTTCATACTTACACGGAAATACCTAAATTAAAACATTTTATGTTCATCCACGAGTCTTATTCCCCAGTGTGTACAGTCGACATAAATATTTAGTGCAACTGGCTTCAAATTTAACAAAATACAAGTTTATTTTTAATTTAGTATAAAACGTATACAGGGTGACCTTAGCCATTGGACAAACCCTGAAATCCCACGTAGGGTTACTTCTCAGGAATGCTATATTTTTTTAATTAGAACAAAAGATAAAAAAATATTTTTTTCGAAGAATAGTTTATTGCAATAATCGACAACAAAAAGAAACACACTGTGTAAATCTTTGGCAGTGTTTTTGACAATTTGTTCGAAATATTTGATAATGATGACATTTTTCAGCTTATTAGTGTCATAAATAAAAAAGATAATCAAAAAGGTCGAAGAAGGTTCCATACTATTCTTTGAGGATATTACCTTAGGAGCTACTAACCAGTGATCGGAACTATGGGAGTAAAACACTAACAAAACTTGTTAAGCGGACATAAAATAGTGCGTACAGCCCTAAAAATATTCATGCCCATAGGGATAGGAATAGTATAGTACTTACAGCCATAAAAATATTTACATTCATAGATATTCGAATATGTTTAAGGCTATAAGCACTCTTTTTACGTCCGCTTGATAAGTTTTGTTAATGTTTTACTCCCATAGTTCCGATCACTGCTACTAACACATACAGGATACTCCAAAGTAAAAAATGGTAATTTGTTAATTTCTTCGAAACCGCTACATCGGTTGTTATGATACTTTGTACACTGGTTCTAAATACCCTAATGCATATGTACATTTCGGCTTTGTCCAATGGCTGTAGACTGTAGATCTGTAAAACTACACGATTTTTCATAAGCAGGAGCCTTACCCCGACTTTGATACTGACAATCGCTAACGTCTTCATAATCGTCTCCAATTTCTATACTTGATCATAAAAACTCAACATTGAGATTCCTAATATGAGATTTTTTTATTACTCGGTACGCAAAAAAGTACAACCAGCAACGAACCATCAAAATCGTTGACAAAAAACTTGTTAAACGCGAAACTTAAAATATAATAACTGCCACGTCAGTACCAGTGACCCCCCTCCCGCCTGTCCTCCCCCTTCCCTCCTCGACTCACGCAGAGATCCGAAATCGCTTTCCATACAAAATCGGACAGCGCATCAATTTCGCTATAGGGTCTGAATGGTGTTAATACAGATGGTTTTGGGACAGCGGAGTCGGTGGTTGAAAAAACGCTACACAGAGGGAAGAATAGAAAATGGTTATGGGAAAGAGGAATCAGTCGCTGGAAAACCGGTACACGGAAGAGGGAAGAATAGATACGTTTATGCCAAAAATTTCATTTTTGGTACAAGCTTTTATCGCTGACTGTACTTTTTTTCACAGGCAACTAATACTTCTAAAACAATTCTAAAAACCCCAAACACAATTAGGTTGCGTTGTTTTATCACAGAGTTCCTATGGCTACCTCCTGTCTCCATCATCAGATCAGCTTGATGGTACCATAATATTGCATTGTCACCCGAATCTTACCAAATTTTCAGCTTCATTGGAAACCGGGAAGTGGGTCAAATTTAACTTGCAAGATTTGTCCCATACATACTAACAGGGCAAGTTAAATAATAGCTTGTAAAAATGTCTTTACGAAGAACCCTGAACCTCCTGCTGCGTAGGCTGCGTCACTATTAGGTAAAGATAATTTGTAATAGAGGTGGATTGTCAAAATAAAGCTTTGTAGCCACGTAAATACTTTTAGAACGCCATTTGACTTTGATCCTTATTCTTTCACTGTTATATATCAAATTCATCTAACAGATCAAAGGCCTAAGGTATGGCGACATCATCATTTCGAGCAATTGTGCCCAGTAAGATGGCGCTATTTTTAGATATTTAACAGATTTAACACATATCAGTGAAAGAGTAAGGATCAAAGTCAAATGGAGCTCTAAAAGTTTTAATAATGTGTCGAAAGACGGCAGTAAATTTACGTGGCTACAAAGTTTTCTTTGACAATACACCTCTATTTCAAATTGCCTTTGCTACTAGGCCAAGCTAAGCTAGGAGGGCGTCAAATTCATGCTTTGATAGTCAGAGTTGAGACTACACTAAGGGTTACGATTTTAGTACGCTATGCTAAGTCAGGCTTATGGGCTGGACATATCTGCCGGATGAATGATGAAAGATGGGTAAAAATAGCCACTCGCTCCCCAGAGTAGTCGTGGCAGAAGCAGACCGAAAAAGAGAAGGCGAGATGACTTGGATGTGTTTCATCGGGATTGGCAGAATCTTGCTCAGCACAAGGAGGATTGAAAATGGGGAGGTGAGGCCTTTAGCCAGCAGATAGACTAGACACTCAAATAGGCTGTGGGTATGATTGTGACGTGCGCTCCATTGTAGCGTTAATCTTCAAAGCCGATTTCGTCAAATTAGGCGTGAATGATGAAAAAATGGTGAGTTTTATGGCGCGAAAGATAGCTTACATTTTTAACCGCCTTATAAGAGAAAGAGACTTAGTTTTAAAAATCTGTAAGTGGTTGAGTTAGAGTCGAATGTGACTAAAAACACGTGAGTCGAATCCGTAGAATTTGTTTAATGGTTGAGTTAGAGTTTTTTAATCGATTTGCCTGTATGTAATTTTCCCCATGTGAAATATCAAAAAGTGTTAAGCTGACCAAAAGAGAAGAAAAGGCAGTTTTTCGGTTTGTCCAGTCCACTAATCAAATACATATTATCAATAAATCGTCATTTGGGTGAAAACGGCGGTTTTATCATTATACTCGTATCAATTATCATCTTAAGATTGTGCGAGGGCAATTGGCATCGAAAATAACACTGAAAACACTCTCTATGTTGGACATTACTACTGCAACAAAGATATACTCGTACAATGCCTTTTTTTCTGATTTGGCAATATTAGACGTTTTTTTTTTACAAATGCCCTAGCTGTACTAAGTACAACAAATTGAGGTGGTGACTTGCATTTCCAAACATTATGTTTGCCCATTCAATCGGAGGGTCTTATTTAGAGGGTTGTTCAATTCTCTCCCGTGAACCTTATCTCAAAGGAACAAAGTTCAGTTTCCAATGACACCGGTTTGTAATTTTGAATGAAATGATGTATAAGATGTACTTATAATAGGAGTAAATCTTTCTTGTGTAAGTGTATATTTTTAGGTTTAGATGTAAAAAGCTAAAAAAAAAATCGAAATTTCGCAGTTCCCATAAAGTAGATCAGTGTAACGAGTAGATTCGAGCCCAGCATTTAAAGTCCCATAATGGGAGACACAATTTTTTTTAATGTATATAAAAATCAGGTTACATTGCAGGTTTAAATGCTCCTAACCCTTATAATCATTAATAATTCGAAAAAATAACAAACGAAGGGGCATAGGCGTTGTTTCTTGCCGGTCCATATTGGGATACCCTCCTCCAGTTGAGGGGGGATTTAAATCTTCTCGGGTCAGAGGTATAGGGTTAGAGCCGGTGTAGCTTTATTAGACGTTCATAAGCGCATTGTAATATGCCTACTTGAATAATAAACTATCTTTATCAAGGGCCTATTTTAGATATAAGCTAGTTATAGTATTCATCTGTATATATCCATTATGTATATTGTTATTGTCAATAAATAGAATTATTGTCAAGAGGGCGCTGTGTTTCTCATGACAGTTCAGTTTAGTATGAAAAATTTAGTTTCATTGAAATTCCGCAATATGGCGCGTGATCATATATTACTGGTCAGGCTTTAATCTAATATTTAATTAGGTTATTTGGTATGTTTTTACTTATATTCTGTATCTTTAGGTATTTAAATAAAAGTAAACATACAATTTGTACATTTTCGGGTAAGTATTTATAATATTTATTGGTTAACCAACCAAATACAAAACCGCCTGGATCTGTCACTGAATGACCTAACTTTAAACCTACATTATTTGATCATGTAATGTTTTCGTCTACCCTCAACTGGCTTAAGCAGCCATTTGAGGGTAGATTTGGTTTACCTTTTTTAAATACCTAAAGATACAGAGTATAGGAGCAGCCAAGGTGTTTACAAATATCTGAACACGCGCTCTAACACCTTGACAATAGAGGCGTGTTCAGATATTTGTGAGCACGTTGGCCGGTCCGATATATCCGATGGCGACTGTACTATTACTTATTCTATGCCTTAACAATGCAGCATGACAATGTTAGAAATAGAAATGTAACATTTCCTTTATCACGTTCTCGTAAAAATCGGATCTAAACTTTTCAAATGCAAAATGCAGAAACACAGGAAGGTAGCACAATGTATGGAGTATGTGTATTTTACACGCCGGAGGCTGTCTGTCACACCGTTTAGAAAGAACGTGGGAAGACCCGTGCGAAATCTCCTTTTCATACAAACTGTCGTAACAGAGTGACAGGTAATAAAAATGCAACCATGCTGCCACCGCTGGAGACGCCCTGTCTGTAATTTTTGCAAGGGAGGGGCACGTGGCACGTCAAATGTATGACAGTACATATGACCGTTGCTTTTCGACAGAAGTATGGAAGGTAGAGGTACTTAAGGAATGCAATCTCCATTAGCAGAACTGATGTAAAAGTGTCCAGTTGTCAGCTATAAATAATATTTCCAAATCTCTCTAGAGTAGCTAAGAACCTAGGCGTTATTGACGGAGTGAAGTGCGCTGTCTATGATTAGTTTTTTTTTCAAGTATTCTAGGTATTGTAGCGCCATCTATTTAAGGTTTAGGTATTGCACTTTCCTACCAGGGGTGACGCACGAGGGGCGAATAGCAGGAGGTGCGACGAGCTGCGACCTCCTCGAACACGGCTTGCCAAATCGAAAAAGTGTCTACACACGATGGGACCCAAGATATACAACGCATTGCCACACGAAATAAGATATGCCACTAGCTACTGCTCGTTTAAAAATAAACTTAAAAATAAACTAGTAGCTGAGGCCTACTACTCGTTGGATGCCTATTTTCGAGTGCCAAACTAAGCAGCTTAGAATAAATAGTAACTGGTTAGTTAGCCACATAACGAATGATGTAATAATAGATTAAGTACCTAGTATTAAGACATGACATGTAAAATATATTTTATCAATAAATTATCGTATCGTATCGTATCGTTTTTTGATGACACTTTTTGGTTACAAAAATTGGTTATTCCATTGCTTACCTCCACCTTCCATAGATAGAAGGATAAGCTCTTAAAGGCGACTCCAGTTGACTCCTTACTGCATGTAATAAAATATATTTGTAGAAATTTGAACTTTAGTAGCTGTCAATAGAGCTGAATATCATATCCGCCATATATGGCTTCGTATGCGGTAAAGGATTTTAAATCCTCCAAGGGTATATGTCGGTGTGAGTGTCAACCGTGCTGGCTGACGCAGAGTGCTCCAAACACAATTTGTCGCCGGATAAAGGTACAGACAGCAAAGGAACAATAAAACGATGGATACATCATTTTGAACACTTCCCCCGCTTAGTTACTTCTGTTAAATATATATAAGTTATTGACAAAAAAAAAACATTTATGTTACAAGCTTTTATCGCTGGCTGTACTATTTTTTCCACAGGCAACTAATACTCATCGAGCCAATTCTAAAAATCCCAAACACAATTAGGTTGCGTTGTTTTATCACAGAGTTCCGATGCCCACCTCCTGTCTCCATCATCAGATCAGCTCGATGGTACCATTATATTGCATTGTCACCCGATTTACATTATGTATGCAAACTTTCAGCTTCATCGGAAACCGGGAAGTTGGTCAAATTTAACTTGCAAGATTTGATTACAGACAGACAACGGGCCAGGTGAAAGGTAAAACTATGATCTGAGGTAAAACTAAATAAAAGCTTGTAAAAAGCTAAGCTAAGCTACAGGTTGTACTGAATCATCAGTAATAGGGTTGTTTCCAATTTTTTGAAACGCTCGTATTACGTTCTATATTAACTAAAAGTTGCCCTAAAATTCAATTTTTATACTAAAAACGGCTTTAAATATGTTAAATTAACAAAATATATTTTGACAGATGCTTTTGGCGCCCAAAACGATCTTTGAAAATTGTGTGACGTCACAGTTTACGGTTTGACACATAACTACATACACACGTAGAAGATACACAACTGACATTCAAAAACTGCAGGCGCTTATGTTTGTGGCCTATTTCCAACACCCTCCTCTGGGCACAAACCCATTGCCATTGAGAATGTCTGATGCTTCGGCCGGTGCAACCCTTTTGTCAGTACATCGGCCAACATATCTTGAGTGCTTTTGTAGCGAACGGAGATTTGTTTGTTGGTAATACGCTCCCTCACAAAATGGTAGCGTATATCGATGTGCTTGCTTCTGGCGTGGTAGATGTCATCACCTGAAATGCTAATAGCACTCTGATTATCGCAAAACATGACAATTGGTATACCTGACATGGTGGGCCAAAAATCTTCTTCCAATTGTTTGAGCCAGATGGCTTCTTGTGTTGTCTGGTACCTTGCGACAAGTATAAGAGACACCTTATCAGCTCTTGGTATGGGATATCTTTTAAGACATCGTCATCATTTTCAGCCTTTTTCAGTTGCAGATTAGCTTCACACGGCGTATGCACTGGTTTGCAGTCACTCATATTGAAACGAGTAAGTACCTTCTCTATATACATAGTTTGATCCAGAGACATTTCATTCAATGATTTTTCTTGAGTAATTCTAAAACCAATACAACATTTAGCTTCACCCAAATCCTTCATATGAAACTTTGTACTCAGTTTCTTCTTTATCATCTTGACAGATTTTTCGTTGTTATAAAAACATAGTAAATCATCCACATAAACTGTCAGAATCAATATATCTTTTTCATTGACTATACGATGATATATGCAAGGATCTACTCTGGATCGTGACATTCCTATTTCTAATAAAGCTGCATTGAGCTTTTTGTTCCATTGTTCTGCCCAGAAGCACTAACTAACTCCATTGTCTGCTGGCCTGTTTAAGACCATAAATGGATTTTTTGAGTAAGCAGACTTTGTCGCCTTCTTCAAAGTATGGTGGCTGAGACATGTAAATGTTTTCTTCAATATCTCCTTGCAAAAATGCAGTAACTGCATCCATTTGATGAATTTTTAAATTATACTTTACAGCCAAACCAATTACGTATCTTATAGAAGTGTAACGTACCACAGGTGCATAAATCTCATGATAATCTATGCCCTTTTTCTGTTGATAGCCCTTTACAACCAATCGTGCCTTCAATCTTGATACATTTCCCATCTCATCTGTTTTGGTTTTATAAACCCACTTGCAGGGGATTACTTTTTTATTTTTAGGCAAATCAACTAATGTCCAAGTATTATTATCAAGCAGTGATTTATGCTCTTCTTTCATAGCATGTATCCATTGTTCTGCCTTATTACTCTGTAGCGCTTCAGAAAGACTTTGCGGATCCTTATCTAAAATACTCATTGCAGATTCACTGTTCATGCACATAAAGGATGCATCATCTTGTGGAGGATCAGGTTCATATATTTCTTCTCGACGTCGCGGTCGAAGATTCCTATCTAATTGTGGAATTTCAATACTCTCTTCAGGAATATAAGACTCATCATTAGGATCTGAATAAACTGATGTAGGTGACGATGACGAATCAATATTTATAAATGTACTATTCAGTTCATCAGTTCCAACGCTATTATTATCATCATCCTCTTCTCTCTCTTCAGGTAAAGGTAAGTAAACTGTTTTAGGCTTTGGTAAGTTTAATTCTTCCCTTTTGTGAGACAATTTTTTCTTACTCATTTCCTGTGTAACATCATTTCTTTGATCACTAATTTTTTTTTCTTTTTCAGGTGCAGATGTATCATCATGTACATTTCCTTCATGTGTACTATCTTTCCTTTCATTACTAATTACTTTTTCTTTTTCAGGAGCAGACTCATTATTAATTATATTTCTTTTTACAGTGGCCTCGAGAAATACTACATCTCTACTTGTTATAGTTTGCTTATTTTTAGGGTCTATGAAACGGTAGCCCTTTACGGAGTCACTATAACCGACAAAAATCAACTCACGGGATTTTGGATCCAGCTTTTGGCGGCGTTCTTTAGGTATGTGAACCATCGCTTTGCACCCAAAGATCTTCATGTAGCTTAAATCTGGTTTCTTGCCTGTCCAAACCTCTTCTGGAGTGACGTAGGAAAGGGCTCTCGTCGGCGAACGATTTATAATGTGCGCTGCCGTGACCACTGCTTCGCCCCAGAAGTTGTTCTGTAATTGAGCATTTAGTACCATACATTTAGATCTTTCAACAAGAGTTCTATTCATCCTTTCGCATAATCCATTTTGTTCCGGCGTATATGGATTTGTAGTTTGGTGCAATATGCCAAATTTCTTGAGATAATTGTCAAAAATTTTATTTACGTATTCTTTGCCATTATCTGTCCTTAGAGTTTTAATTTTCTTATTAAGTTCATTTTCAACTCTTGCTTTATATTCAACAAATTTATCAAAAACTTCAGCTTTACTCTTCATGGTAAATACATATACTTTACGTGAAAAATCGTCTATGAAAGTGACAAAATACCTGGCACCTCCAAGTGATGCAGTTTGCATCGGTCCACATACATCGGAGTGGATGACTTCTAGCAACTCAGTTGCTCGGGAGCCTTCACCTGGAAATGGCTGTCTAGTCTGCTTTCCTTCAATACAACTTATACATGTTATATTTTCTTTACACGGAGACAATTTTACACCGGTAGTACAATTTGGAACTTTTTCCATATCTTTGAAGTTTAAGTGACCCATTCTTTGATGCCAAACAAAATTGTCATCATCAGCAACCGCGGCAGGCATGGCATGAACTTTTTCTTTTATTGTATTTAACTTATACATATCATTAATCTCAATGGCATCTGCTACTTTTAAACTAGTTTGTTTATTGATTATTTGGCAGCCAATTTCATCAAATTCAATTTTACAGCCACTTTTAATCGTCTTACTGACAGATATAAGATTAGTGCCTATATCAGGTACATAGAGGACATTTCTTACCTGTATTTTACTTATGTTTCCTTGTGTGTCAGGTACTTTGATTGTTACATCTCCGCAACTCTGTACTTTGAGTATGTTATTGTCAGCAATTCTGATGCTTGTTACAGGTGGTGCCCTTTCGTCCTCAAGCCATTCTCTGTGTAACGTCATGTGCCTCGACGCGCCCGAATCTACGTACCAGTTCAGCGAGTCATTATGTGTGGTGGCACTGGTGGCTGAAAAAGCTGCAATAAAACCATTATCTTTATTATCTAATTTATTTTTCTTATGCCAACAGTTTTTGCTTAAATGTCCATATTTGTTGCAAAAAAAACATCTTGGTCCTTTTGATTTACTTTGCCCTTGCCCTTTATCAGACTTTTTATTGTCTTGCCTTCTGGAGTTTGAGTAAAATGCAGTTGTTTCCACAGTTTTTACTTCCTGTAACAATTTTGTTTTAATGGAATCGGCACAGATTTTTACTCCGGAACTCTCAATAGCCATAATCATGGGTTTATATACGTCTGGCAATCCCGCTAGCATTAACGTTCCCAGCCATTCATCGTCTACTTTAAATCCAATATTTCTTAAACGATGTGCAGATGACATTATTTTATTTACGTAATCTTCTATACTTGCACTTGTTTCTAGCGTAGTATTTATTAAATCTTTTAGCAAGCCCACTTTCCGAGTCAAGCCCGAGTCCTCAAACGCTCGCATTAAGTTTTCCCACACCTCTTTGGATGTTTGTGCCTCTCTAACATGCACATATATTATGGGGTCAATAAGTAAAATAAGTTTTGACTTAGCTTTAATATCCTTTTTAGCGTCGACTGACTTGCCGGATTCAGGTTCGATGCATTCCCATAAATCTTCCAACTGCAAATAGGCTTTTACTGCAAAACTCCAAGTGGCGTAATTTTCTCTTCCAGACAATTTTTCAATGCTCAATAATCCATTATTAGACGTCATTATAATGTATTACACTTGATATTAAACTGAAAAAGAATCCTACTTGGTGCCCGTTTTAGGTTAGAATGACTTGAAATTTTACTTTAACTATTTCACTTTAAAAACACTTTGACTTTCAATTGTTATTCTATGTAGGCATGGGGCGGCCCATAACCTGATGAAATAATACGAGTTTTGAGGGAAAAACAAAAAGAATATATTAAAAAACTTTAAAACAAGATTAACATGGAACGTTGCTAGCCGCGTATATATGGCAAGTAGATGTACCTAAAAGTCGAGATTTACTCTCACGCGCTGCGTCGCGTTGCATGTAGTAAAACTGCAGGCGCTTATGTTTGTGGCCTATTTCCAACAGTTTGTCCGTAGCTATATTTAATACATTGACTGTACTTGTAGACAGTACAAATATAAACGCGTTAAGCGATTAACCAATAAATAAAATCAACGATTATAACAACGAACACAGACGATTAGACGTGGTTTCTTATAACTAGTCACTGGAATTAACCTAAACGAGACGCTGACCAACTGTCAACGCATAGTAAAGATTCATTCAAGGGTGAATCAACTTTTTTTGTTTTGTTATCCTGAAATAATACGAGTTTTGAGGGAAAAACAAAAAGAATATATTAAAAAACTTTAAAACAAGATTAACATGGAACGTTGCTAGCCGCGTATATATGGCAAGTAGATGTACCTAAAAGTCGAGATTTACTCTCACGCGCTGCGTCGCGTTGCATGTAGTAAAACTGCAGGCGCTTATGTTTGTGGCCTATTTCCAACACCCTCCTCTGGGCACAAACCCATTGCCATTGAGAATGTCTGATGCTTCGGCCGGTGCAACCCTTTTGTCAGTACATCGGCCAACATATCTTGAGTGCTTTTGTAGCGAACGGAGATTTGTTTGTTGGTAATACGCTCCCTCACAAAATGGTAGCGTATATCGATGTGCTTGCTTCTGGGGTGGTAGATGTCATCACCTGAAATGCTAATAGCACTCTGATTATCGCAAAACATGACAATTGGTATACCTGACATGGTGGGCCAAAAATCTTCTTCCAATTGTTTGAGCCAGATGGCTTCTTGTGTTGCTGTAGCTAGTGACATATACTCCGCCTCAGTGCTCGAGAGAGCTATTGTAGGTTGCCTTTTAGAGCACCAACTAATGGCGGCACCCTGAAAAGTGAAGACATATCCAGAACAGGATCTTCTGTCTTCAGTATCTGACGCCCAATCTGCGTCGCAGTAGCCTACTATATTGGCATTATTTTTCTTGAAGGTAAGTTTTAAATTTTGTGTACCTCGCAGATATCTTAAAACTCTTTTTGCTGCCATCCAGTGCTGTGCTGTAGGTTTATTGTTAAATCGGCTTAATTGATTTACAATGTAGGCTATATCAGGTCTGGTACCTTGCGACAAGTATAAGAGACACCCTATCAGCTCTTGGTATGGGATATCTTTTAAGACATCGTCATCATTTTCAGCCTTTTTCAGTTGCAGATTAGCTTCACACGGCGTATGCACTGGTTTGCAGTCACTCATATTGAAACGAGTAAGTACCTTCTCTATATACATAGTTTGATCCAGAGACATTTCATTCAATGATTTTTCTTGAGTAATTCTAAAACCAATACAACATTTAGCTTCACCCAAATCCTTCATATGAAACTTTGTACTCAGTTTCTTCTTTATCATCTTGACAGATTTTTCGTTGTTATAAAAACTTAGTAAATCATCCACATAAACTGTCAGAATCAATATATCTTTTTCATTGACTATACGATGATATATGCAAGGATCTACTCTGGATCGTGACATTCCTATTTCTAATAAAGCTGCATTGAGCTTTTTGTTCCATTGTCTGCTGGCCTGTTTAAGACCATAAATGGATTTTTTGAGTAAGCAGACTTTGTCGCCTTCTTCAAAGTATGGTGGCTGAGACATGTAAATGTTTTCTTCAATATCTCCTTGCAAAAATGCAGTAACTGCATCCATTTGATGAATTTTTAAATTATACTTTACAGCCAAACCAATTACGTATCTTATAGAAGTGTAACGTACCACAGGTGCATAAATCTCATGATAATCTATGCCCTTTTTCTGTTGATAGCCCTTTACAACCAATCGTGCCTTCAATCTTGATACATTTCCCATCTCATCTGTTTTGGTTTTATAAACCCACTTGCAGGGGATTACTTTTTTATTTTTAGGCAAATCAACTAATGTCCAAGTATTATTATCAAGCAGTGATTTATGCTCTTCTTTCATAGCATGTATCCATTGTTCTGCCTTATTACTCTGTAGCGCTTCAGAAAGACTTTGCGGATCCTTATCTAAAATACTCATTGCAGATTCATTGTTCATGCACATAAAGGATGCATCATCTTGTGGAGGATCAGCTTCATATATTTCTTCTCGACGTCGCGGTCGAAGATTCCTATCTAATTGTGGAATTTCAATACTCTCTTCAGGAATATAAGACTCATCATTAGGATCTGAATAAACTGATGTAGGTGACGATGACGAATCAATATTTATAAATGTACTATTCAGTTCATCAGTTCCAACGCTATTATTATCATCATCCTCTTCTCTCTCTTCAGGTAAAGGTAAGTAAACTGTTTTAGGCTTTGGTAAGTTTAATTCTTCCCTTTTGTGAGACAATTTTTTCTTACTCATTTCCTGTGTAACATCATTTCTTTGATCACTAATTTTTTTTTTCTTTTTCAGGTGCAGATGTATCATCATGTACATTTCCTTCATGTGTACTATCTTTCCTTTCATTACTAATTACTTTTTCTTTTTCAGGAGCAGACTCATTATTAATTATATTTCTTTTTACAGTGGCCTCGAGAAATACTACATCTCTACTTGTTATAGTTTGCTTATTTTTAGGGTCTATGAAACGGTAGCCCTTTACGGAGTCACTATAACCGACAAAAATCAACTCACGGGATTTTGGATCCAGCTTTTGGCGGCGTTCTTTAGGTATGTGAACCATCGCTTTGCACCCAAAGATCTTCATGTAGCTTAAATCTGGTTTCTTGCCTGTCCAAACCTCTTCTGGAGTGACGTAGGAAAGGGCTCTCGTCGGCGAACGATTTATAATGTGCGCTGCCGTGACCACTGGTTCGCCCCAGAAGTTGTTCTGTAATTGAGCATTTAGTACCATACATTTAGATCTTTCAACAAGAGTTCTATTCATCCTTTCGCATAATCCATTTTGTTCCGGCGTATATGGATTTGTAGTTTGGTGCAATATGCCAAATTTCTTGAGATAATTGTCAAAAATTTTATTTACGTATTCTTTGCCATTATCTGTCCTTAGAGTTTTAATTTTCTTATTAAGTTCATTTTCAACTCTTGCTTTATATTCAACAAATTTATCAAAAACTTCAGCTTTACTCTTCATGGTAAATACATATACTTTACGTGAAAAATCGTCTATGAAAGTGACAAAATACCTGGCACCTCCAAGTGATGCAGTTTGCATCGGTCCACATACATCGGAGTGGATGACTTCTAGCAACTCAGTTGCTCGGGAGCCTTCACCTGGAAATGGCTGTCTAGTCTGCTTTCCTTCAATACAACTTATACATGTTATATTTTCTTTACACGGAGACAATTTTACACCGGTAGTACAATTTGGAACTTTTTCCATATCTTTGAAGTTTAAGTGACCCATTCTTTGATGCCAAACAAAATTGTCATCATCAGCAACCGCGGCAGGCATGGCATGAACTTTTTCTTTTATTGTATTTAACTTATACATATCATTAATCTCAATGGCATCTGCTACTTTTAAACTAGTTTGTTTATTGATTATTTGGCAGCCAATTTCATCAAATTCAATTTTACAGCCACTTTTAATCGTCTTACTGACAGATATAAGATTAGTGCCTATATCAGGTACATAGAGGACATTTCTTACCTGTATTTTACTTATGTTTCCTTGTGTGTCAGGTACTTTGATTGTTACATCTCCGCAACTCTGTACTTTGAGTATGTTATTGTCAGCAATTCTGATGCTTGTTACAGGTGGTGCCCTTTCGTCCTCAAGCCATTCTCTGTGTAACGTCATGTGCCTCGACGCGCCCGAATCTACGTACCAGTTCAGCGAGTCATTATGTGTGGTGGCACTGGTGGCTGAAAAAGCTGCAATAAAACCATTATCTTTATTATCTAATTTATTTTTCTTATGCCAACAGTTTTTGCTTAAATGTCCATATTTGTTGCAAAAAAAACATCTTGGTCCTTTTGATTTACTTTGCCCTTGCCCTTTATCAGACTTTTTATTGTCTTGCCTTCTGGAGTTTGAGTAAAATGCAGTTGTTTCCACAGTTTTTACTTCCTGTAACAATTTTGTTTTAATGGAATCGGCACAGATTTTTACTCCGGAACTCTCAATAGCCATAATCATGGGTTTATATACGTCTGGCAATCCCGCTAGCATTAACGTTCCCAGCCATTCATCGTCTACTTTAAATCCAATATTTCTTAAACGATGTGCAGATGACATTATTTTATTTACGTAATCTTCTATACTTGCACTTGTTTCTAGCGTAGTATTTATTAAATCTTTTAGCAAGCCCACTTTCCGAGTCAAGCCCGAGTCCTCAAACGCTCGCATTAAGTTTTCCCACACCTCTTTGGATGTTTGTGCCTCTCTAACATGCACATATATTATGGGGTCAATAAGTAAAATAAGTTTTGACTTAGCTTTAATATCCTTTTTAGCGTCGACTGACTTGCCGGATTCTGGTTCGATGCATTCCCATAAATCTTCCAACTGCAAATAGGCTTTTACTGCAAAACTCCAAGTGGCGTAATTTTCTCTTCCAGACAATTTTTCAATGCTCAATAATCCATTATTAGACGTCATTATAATGTATTACACTTGATATTAAACTGAAAAAGAATCCTACTTGGTGCCCGTTTTAGGTTAGAATGACTTGAAATTTTACTTTAACTATTTCACTTTAAAAACACTTTGACTTTCAATTGTTATTCTATGTAGGCATGGGGCGGCCCATAACCTGATGAAATAATACGAGTTTTGAGGGAAAAACAAAAAGAATATATTAAAAAACTTTAAAACAAGATTAACATGGAACGTTGCTAGCCGCGTATATATGGCAAGTAGATGTACCTAAAAGTCGAGATTTACTCTCACGCGCTGCGTCGCGTTGCATGTAGTAAAACTGCAGGCGCTTATGTTTGTGGCCTATTTCCAACAGTCGCATTTGTCATTTCTTGTTTATCGCCTAACTGTCAAAAGTGTCAATCCGAGAGTTGTGACGTCATCAGAATCTTCAATGACGTTTCGAGTTTGGTCACGTGACGTGTGCCAAAAGATATTTTAAATTCAATATTTACAAAAATATGGTCATTACAGGTCCCCTAAAAGTAGTTTAACATGTTCTTATAATCCAAAAGAATTTATTAGGATACAATTCTGCCCTAAGATTTGTAGATGGAAACAACCCTATTGTAATTAAACCCATTACAATAATTTCTAGTGAATTCGCAGTCAAGTAAAATGTTGATATTGGGGTAGATCATGTACAAATGTATACACAAAAGTGGAATTCATATCCCTCCGAGTTTCCTGTACTATTAACAGGATGTCCCCTGGAAGCGTATAAGCGCTAAACCAAGATTCAGCAAGTATTTTCTATAAAAAGATGTAGTTTTTCCGCAAAGATACCGAGGACTTTTTTGTATAGAATTTAATAAGCTTTAATGTTGTCTTACACCATATTTTCCTGCTGATCGGTCCGGACACCATATCTAGTTTAGTTTATTTGTTATTTTTTTGAGACATTGCATTTCTATATCGTAAAATGGAACACATTAATTAGCGACAGTAGGTAGGGTACTTTTCGAATATTTTTTGACGTTTATAAAAGCCAGTGGAAGGTAGATAGATGGGATTCTGCTCGTTGCTGCGTTGGTAAACACATGTGCTCGGGTTGAATAGTTTTGAAAATAATTGTTACCGGTGGAATTTCCGTTTATCTCTTTAGTGTTGTGTTATTTTAGTGTGGTAGTTACTATTGTAGCTTAGTTTACTGGACACTGGTAAGTAATTAGCTGTAATTATGAATGGTAAGGATCCCCCTGATAGGGGGGACGCCGACTCCATGTTAAAACAAAAGACGAATGAAAGTTTTCTGGATGCAATTTCTTCATCTGTAATGATGGAAGTGGTGCCTCAAAATAA
Source organism: Cydia pomonella (assembly GCF_033807575.1). Lineage (NCBI taxonomy): Eukaryota > Metazoa > Arthropoda > Insecta > Lepidoptera > Tortricidae > Cydia > Cydia pomonella. The sequence continues at coordinate 9,917,161 of NC_084728.1, forward strand.
TCTCAAACGAGGAAATGATGAAAAAAATTCTACTCAATCAAAAAAAATAAACTCGCCAGCTGATTCCGCCCAAACATCATACGTTGCACCTGGATATGGTGATTCGGATGCTCCATTAAAGTATTCAGATGCTGATAAGGGGCCCTTCGTGGTTCACATTCAGAGAGCAGAAGCTGATCCGTCTGCTGGGCTGTCCCTTCAAGCCTTAAGAATGGCTCAGCTCCTTCACAAGAATAGAATAGAAGGTATTGTTGAGGGCTCCATTAAATCTCTTGGGCGCAACAAAGTTGCAGTATCTTTTAAATCAGCACAAATCGCTAATGACTTTTTTAGCTCAGATTTGCTCCGAAACAATAATTTGACACCTTCCATCCCCAGATTTCTGGTTTCTAGAATGGGGGTTGTCCAGGACATCCCAACGGATTGGTCACTTGAGGAAATTGTAGATGGTATCCAATTTCCATCCTATTTTGGACATCGTATTATAATGAAGGCTAGACGACTGTCTCGTAAGGTACACCGAGAAGGCCAGCCCCCTGAGTGGGTTCCATCAAAGACAGTTGTTCTAACCTTTCACTCACAGGACCTACCAGAAAAAATATTTTTGTTTAACATGTCTATGCCAGTGAAGGTTTATGATCTTCCTACAATTCAATGCAAAGCTTGCTGTAAATTTGGTCACATTGCTGCTAAATGTCGTTCAAAACCCTGCTGCTATTCATGTGCTCAGCCTCACACTGGTGATACTTGCCAAATTTCAGATGACAAAGTTTCTTGTGTATTTTGTTCAGGGCGCCATAAGGCCACTGACCCGGTTTGTCCAGAACATAAACGACAAAAGCAAATAAAAATTGTTATGGCTGATGAAAATATTGGATACATTGAGGCTGCTCAACGTTTCCCTTCTGTTCGACTAAGCTATTCTGAAATGGCTCAAAAAATGTATTCTTCTGTTTCCCAAGTTGACAGAGTTCCTGTAACTCATGGTGCCCCTATTCCTAACTATACAGAAGAAACCCCGAAATCTTATAAAAAGATTACATACAAACAGCCGAGAATTCGTCAACTTTTAAGTCCATCCTATGACATACATGCTCACCGAGATATTGTTAGTAATCCTAAGTCGGCTCTTTCAAATGGATGCGCTTTAAATAATGATTACTATGATATTACGCCTAACGAAAATTTCTTGGACTCACTGACATCTCTCTTTGTTAATATAATCCTTAAATCTGGCGAGAACCTACCGAACAAAGTCATTAATAAACTTCAGCCTATTGTCCCCCTTATCTCAAACAATGGATCACAGAATAATTCAGTGGAATGCACAAAGCATTAGAAATAAAAAATCTGAATTATTACATTTGTTAAATAAATTTAAACCTATTGTTTGTGCCATTGCTGAGACATGGCTTAAGCCTAATTCCCGCTTCAGGGTCCCGGGCTATGTTTGTCTCAGGGATGACAGAAACAATGGGAGAAGTGGCGCAGGATGTGCCTTGCTCATTGACAGATCTTATACTTATTCAGGTATCCCTCTTTTAAATTACAGTTCAGAAATGAATATTACTGCTGCTAAAGTGCTCGACATTACTTTCATATCTGTTTATATACCTTATCCCAATAATGATTTAATTAAAGAATTAAGTAAGGTGATTTCTCAAATTCGGGGTCCATATATAGTTTTGGGTGATTTTAATTGTAAACATACTCTTTGGGGTTCCCCTTCATGTGACTCAAATTCTTACACTTTATTAGAAATGATTGATAAATTGAATTTATGTGTTGTGAATGATGGTTCTAATACTCGGAGAGTGTCTCCTTTACAACTGCCAAGTGCTTTAGACCTCACTTTAGTATCTGCAAGTTTGGCACCTTTAATTTCCTGGAAAGTATTGAATCTGTCATATGGAAGTGATCATTTTCCTATAGTTTCAACTATTCTTAAAGCCTGCCCTCCTCCTTCCAAATATCAGCCGCTTTTAAAATATAAAACTATGCAGGCTGACTGGAGTAAGTTTTCAGATGAGTTGGACAGTAAAATTAATATCATGCCTGAGGTTAATGAGTTAAACTTTTTAGAAGTATATTCTAGTTTCGTTGAATGTATTCTTCAAGCTGCCGATGAATCCATTCCTATTAAAAATACGGTTAGTAACAGAATTCCATCCCCTCCTTGGTGGGATTCAGAGTGTACTAATATTATTAAAGAACGTAAAAAAGCAGAAAAAATCTACTCTGTAAATCTTACAATGGAAAATTATTTAAACTTCCGTAAAACCATGGCTAGATCTAAGAGGTTGCTTGCCAAAAAGAAAGCTGAAGGTTGGTCTAATTTTTGTAAATCCTTATCTCCTAGATCTCCTTCAACCTTAGTTTGGAAAAAGATTAAAGTATTTCGCCGTAGCCAACATTTTAATGATCCTTTATCCAATGATTCTTCAATATGGATACATGAATTTCTGGATAGATTATCTCCTCCATTTGTTCCATCTGAAGATCTTATCCCTTTGACTTCATTTAGTCATAGTGCAGATAGAATGAATGACCCCTTTTCTTTTCCTGAATTATTATGTGCTATAGATCGTCTGAAGGATTCCTCTCCTGGTGTTGATGGAATTCCCTACTCATTTATAACACAATTATCTAAAACTACTAAAGAATATTTTCTAAAAATAATTAATCATGTATTTATTACTGGTACAGTTCCTGTGTCTTGGAAAACCCAAGTTGTGATTCCAATATTAAAACCAGGGAAAAACCCAAAGGAAGCCTCTTCTTATCGTCCAATAGCATTATCGTCTGTTTTAGCTAAGATTCTAGAACATTTAATTAAAAATCGATTAGAATGGATTCTGGAAAATCGAAATATTTTGGCTAGGTCGCAATTTGGATTTCGTAGAGGAATGGGTACTGTAGACAGTCTCAGTGTTTTGACAACAGATATTCGTTTGGCTTTTAGCAATAATGAAAATGTTATTGCTGTTTTTTTGGATATAGCTGCAGCTTATGATAATGTTAATCTCTCATTGCTCCGTCAAAAAATGTTTCATCTAGATCTTCCGTCGAGATTGATAAATATAATATGTAACTTATTTATGTCTAGATATATTTGCGTCCGTGCTAATGGTGCTACTCTTCCCCCCAGACTAGTGTGGAAGGGTCTTCCTCAGGGATCAGTCCTTAGCCCAATTTTATACAGTCTTTATACATGTGACTTAGATTCTACGGTAATCTCGTTCTGTAATATCCTACAGTATGCGGACGATATAGTTTTATACAAAAGTTCTTCATCTTTTGAGGATTCTTCCTCAAGTTTGAATTCGGCTCTGTTCTATTTGAGAAATTACCTGGATTCACATGGTCTTTCTCTTTCTATCTCTAAGTCTAATGCTGTAGTTTTTACTAGGAGAAGAAATATTCCTCAAATAGATCTTTCTCTAGATGGTCAGGAAATAGAAATTGTACAGTCTGTAAAATTTTTGGGAGTATTTCTGGATACCAGAATGACTGGTAAATCCCACTTAGAATACCTTGTCAGTAAATGTGAGAAGAGTGTTAATGTGTTGCGTTCCCTGTCTGGTGTACGTTGGGGGGCTCATCCATATTCACAAAAAATCTTATATAATGCTATTGTTCGTAGCCATTTTGATTACGCTAGTTTTATTTTAGAACCTTGTAACGTGAAATTGTTAGAGAAACTAGATAGAATCCAAGCTAAATGCCTTCGTATTGTGGTTGGTGCAATGAGATCATCTCCTACAAATGCATTGCAAGTGGAGTGTCTGGATCCTCCACTAGTAATGCGTCGACAATACTTAGCTGATAGATTCTTTTTAAACATATCTCAATATAAATCTCATCCTTTATTGCCTTTATGTAAAGCCCTATCAGATATTTGTTCTACTTCTAATTACTGGAAAAATAAAGTAATTCCTCCTCTAATTAAATCTTTTAAAAAGTTTGGTGTAAGTAGCGTTTATCAATTTGATAAGAATCAAATGTTTTACTTTGATTATGATACTCTAATTTTTCAACCTTCTGTCATTCTTGACCTAGGAATATCAAAAAAATCTTCTGATGCTAATTCTGAATTTAATCAAATTATGGATCGGTATTTTAAGGGATGGTTGCAAATATTCACTGATGCTTCTAAATTAAGCCCTAAGGACTATGTAGGGTCAGCTGTATGGATTCCCAAGTTTAAAATTATTCTTAATTTCAAAAACCCTCCTCAAACATCAATTTTTACTGGTGAGGCTGTAGCTCTATATGAAGCTGTTTCTTATATTAGATCTCATAACCTTGACAAATCAATTATATTAACGGATTCTCTAAGCTGCTTGCAGGATTTAGTGAGTCTTCCATTCCACTCTAGGGATAATTTTTACTTATCTTTAAAAATAAAAGATGAACTTAGAGAATGCCAAAAAACAAACTTACAAGTTGTGTTAGCATGGATACCTAGCCATTCCGGAATTACGGGCAATGAAATAGTAGATGTTTGTGCAAAATCAGCTATACAACAGGGCTTGATTACAGATAATAAATGTTTTATCCGTGATATAAGATCCTCTGTGAGACCTTTGTTATATGAAAAATGGAATAAAGTGTGGCAAGCGTCTTATAAAACTGGAAGTAGTATACATTATGGTAGCTTGCAACCATATATCCCAGTTAGACCATGGTTTTTCAAGAACAAGGGGTTTTCAAAATTAATCACGTCATGTATTATTAGGCTTCGCCTTGGATTCATTTGTTCCCCTGTGCGTTTGGCCAAAATGAGGATTAGGGACAGCTCTATTTGTGAGTGTGGACTGGACGAGGGTACTACAAATCATATTTTATTGGAGTGTCCTAAAATACGTTATCCTATATATGATTTTCTTCCTCGTGAGATTAGCCGTCCAGTAAATATTAACTTTTTACTAACTTTAGTTTTTACTCCGTTTTGTGGTATTTTGAGTAAATTCCTAGCTAAAAATAATCTTAAATTGTAGTATGTATCATATTATTGTACAATTAGTTCGTAGATTTAATACTTAACTGTAGTTTGTTCTGTACATAGTGTAGTGTTCATATTGTTTAATAGTTGTATGTAGTCTATTAGTTAGTCGTAATTTGTATTTCTTTGCAGATCGGATACTCCACCGAACACTGTCTATGACCGTAATAAGATTCATATACTAGCCGTGTCTTATCCAACCTCGACATTGGCAGAATCATCAACACCTTGATGGAGCCATAACACGAAAAATTGATTGAGGTAGATAGATTTCGATGGCTGCTCATAGCCGTATACGCAAGCTCGTGCGTCGTGAAAAATAAGAAAGACCTAAAAACTGTCGATTTGTGTGCTCGAAACCCTCACCGGAGTCACTACAGCATCAGCTCGCCAATGAAGAGTGTCGGTACCGACAAAGCGATTCGTCGTGCAGAGACCGGGTGAGTTGGCTTTCGAGCTATTTGCTTTCACTGGCATAGATTGTTAAATTTCTCGTTGTCTAAAACAATTTCCCTATTCGAGGGCGATTGTACACCTGCATGAGGTAGATTTAGAGTTTTATCCAGGATGGTACACATTTTCCAAGATGGCTGAGATTCCTCGAGGGCCCTAAATGTCAAATGGTACGAGTATGGACATGAATAATGGACCTTTAATTCACACATACCTACCAAAGTTCAGGACTGTCCAAGAGATTTCAAGGTTTGTTCTATTCCGACTGTGCTATAACTCAATCGCGACATCGCACTTTAGATAACTAAATTTCGAAAATCGATAGAGTCAGACCAAGTTAAGTTGGCAGCGATTTTGATAGCCCAAACAGTGCCAGTGTTATTTTAAACATCAAACTTCTATAAAATTATGACGTTTACTTAACACTTGCACAGACTGTGAGCTATCAAAATCACTGTCAAATTAGCTTGGTCTGACTCTGACCTGATCAAAATTACTCTTGCATATTTGAAATTTATATAGATATATTGGCGATAGAGAGGCAAAAAAATCGTTCGCAGTTGGCCTTGGCCTTCTCGATTTTTTTCCTGGCTTTCCCCTCTTGTGTTTTGGCAGGAGGGATTTTGCCGATGACGACGTTTCAAGACGTACCACGCACGATAAGCATGTTTGGTGTATGATAAATTTTGGTTTGGTAAAAGGACTTATGGTAGGTACCTAAAACAAAAAAACATTTATTGTTATGGACATCACAGACAACACAGGACATGTACAGTTTATTAGAGAAAGAGCGGGAAAGGTGACAGTTTTGACAATTAGAAGGCATACCAATATAAGGAGAGATAAGAAATGGACAATAGACATAAGATAAGATGATTTTACTAGAAAATGCTCTACATTTAAAGTTTTATATTATTTTCTTGTATGTGTTTAAGAAAAATTCCAGTGATGGGAGGATCCATGAGAACTAGAAGCGTTTGAAAATTGATAGGCCGCGGGATATTATTCGGTAATACATCATCTATTAGTCTTGGGCAAAGTATCTGAACGCACTTTAAAGTGTCACTGTCAACGCAAGTGACGTCACGTCAACGTCAGTGTCGTGTCGTCAGTGTGTGTCACTAAACAACTTTTTTTCGTCATGAATATTTTAATGTAAAAGCTCTACGAATTACAGTATAAAATACGCATAATATTTCTAAAGAAAATATGGTGTAAAATTCTCCTTTTATCCAATAATGATACAAATTATAACGATGTTATTGTTACATGTGCAAACGACTTTATCAACTTTATAGCATTGTGTTTGTTACATGTGGTTTTTTGTTAATGAAAATTGACATGATTGAAGCTTTCCTGTATTTATGATTGGAATAAATAACAACTGCCATAATGTAAGTATGTCTATTACTTAACAAACTGTAGACAATTAGTCCTTCGTTTCAAAATAGGCGCCAGTCGTCGAGTTGTGGAAAATCGCCCGAATACAATACAATACAATAGTACTTCGTTTTACTGTAACTTTTTCCTCAAAACGAAATAAAGTCTCAGGTATGTGAAACGTGTAATCATAGTGTATGGCTGGTATTTTCTGGACTTCAGTAAAGATAAAGATATATTGAATTATCAATATATAATTAGTAGGTTAGATACGTAAATTTTATATTATTGTAAACTTCCATTCATGTCCAATAAGGAAGTGATTTTCTGTAGACCATGTGAACTAGCAAGAGCTAAAATGTTTATTCCAAGTATGTTCTTCTTCCTCGCTTTGTCCCGGCATATTGCCACGACTCTGGGGAGCCTGGGGTCCGCTTGACAACTAATCCCCAGAATTGGCATAGGTACTAGTTTTCATGAAAGCGACTGCCATCTGACCTTCCAAAACAGGGTAAACTAGGCCTTATTGGGATTAGTCTGACTTTCCTCACAATGTTTTCCTTCACCAAAAAACAACTGGTAAAAATCAAATGATATTTCTTACATAAGTTCTAAAAAACTCATTGATTCGTACCGCAGGGGTTTGAACCCGTGATCTCCGGATTGAAAGTTACACACTCTTACCGCTAGGCTACCAGCACTTGTTTATTCCAAGTATGCATTCTTCAATTATTTAATCTATTTATTCTGTTCTAAGAAACATTTTTAGTTTACACATTAGAAAATAAGTTTATACACTGTGAAATGTTTCCCAGTTCAATGTGCCTGTCTGCAAATATCTCTAAGCATTCCCACTGTTGTCTGTCTCGGGCAACCTCCAGTTGCCAATTTAATTTCATCCTCCCATCTGATTTCCTCCTTTTCTTGAGCCATATTTTGGGTACCAATCTAACATGTTTTTGCTCTAATTCAAATAGGCATTAACCTTTAAGCTCAGGCGTATGAATGTAGTATGTCATCATAACCATTATGCCGAGCCGAATTTCACCTTCCCATACAAACAAAGTTTCTATTCTAATTTTAAAACCTGTAATTTTAAAATGTAGGATTGTAATGAAACTTTGCACATACAATGACATGAGATATATCTATGCCTGTAATTAGTTTATATAGCTCCAGCTAATATTAAATAAAACAAAACAGAGCAAAAACTAGTTTTGTATGAAAAATTTAAATTTAAAATGCTTTTCTTTATTATGGTATCTAAAGCTACATAAACTAATTACAGGCATAGATATTCCTCATCCTATTCTATGTACAAATTTTCAGAGCAATCTAGGTAGTTGTTTTAAAATGAGAGCGTAACTACGTTTGTATGGAGAACCGAGCTTGCTGCGGACATCTAACATTCAAAAAGTAAGGGATGTCGAAAATTTAACATCAGTGGTTTAGGGTACGGCCTGATCTTATAAGAATTAGAGGGTGGATCTCTTTGTTTGACATAATCATTGGTCATAATGTAATGATCATACCCCAGGGTTTTCGGTGCGGGAATGTTTTCTTGTATTTATAACTTTGTCTATTGTAAAATAATTACCAAACTATGAATTAAAAATAGAAGGTAAGCTTCAAATGCGCTTAGAAATATTAAAATAGTATTAACTTTTATAGTTTTAACCTGTTTTTTGGCTAGTGTAAAACATTCCCGCACCGAAAACCCCGGGGTATGGTAATGATAGTCAACTCTGAAAGAGCAGAGCTCTGAAAATTAATTTTTCAGGATTTTCGTTAAGTTATCCTATGGATAGGTTAGGTTAGGTTTGTTTTATAGCAATCCTGAAAAGTTACGCGTATCTGAGAAAAACCAAATTATGACTAACGAAAATGCGGACAAACAATACATTAAGACTTAAAACTTTATGGGAAACAATAGAGACCGTTATTTGGCGAGCAGGGACTGTATAATCGAAAAATAACGATACCTTTATATGTATAACGGTATGACGTCATACAGGTTTAATCCGAACCATTTAGGTAGCCGAATAAAAGTATTTCGCTACCGGTAAATAACGGTACCGTAATTTTTTCGGGTACCTTAACCGCTTTCATAAAGGTACCCTATCAGCTTAGGCTTCGTTGGCAAGCCGCCCGCGCCTTGCGCCAACTTGGTTCCTATTGGATGAAGCTGTCTATGTAAGTGTAAACCCATAAGCCCTTTTGATTTTATTTAATACTATCAGTTTGGCTATAATAACGGTTAAGATATATACCGGAAAAAATACCGGTACCGTTATTTTAAAATGGTAGCGATACCTTTATATAGGAGCCACACACTTTATACAGGTAACCAGTATAATGTATCGGTGGTATCGGTATCGTAATTTTATACTGCTACTGTAATGTACTCAATAAATCCCCCGGGATAATTATATTTACAGGAGCACAAGGAAACACAACCGTTAGTGTAAGGCCTGAGTGGACGCTCGAAGCGGAGCGTTCGGCGGGGCGTGCAGCGTGGCGTCGGGCTCATAAGTGATTTAAGCAGCGTGCACTAAGGCCGCTCCTATACGTTTGCATTTGTTGAACATGCACGCCGCACGCCCCGCCCCGCTGCACGCCCAACTCGTGCGTCCACTCAGGCCTTACACTTAGGAGTATTCGTGTATTGCAAGAATGGGTCTTGAATCTACCTGCGCTGTCAAGCGCTTATCAAAGTATTTATTATCTACCTACATTACAGCTACCATTAAATTAATTTTTAACAAGCAGAAATGTCTGCGAACGATGCTATTAAGCTTAGAATAAATTTAAAAGTGGAAAAATCACTGTCTTGGGTGAGACTTGAACTCACGGCCTCTGGATCCATACGGCAGTAATTTTTTCACTTTTAAAATTATTCTAAACCATACCATTATACCGTAACCAGTCCCTACCAGAGAGTAGCTCGTGATAAATAATTTACTAATGTTTCAGGAGTTCTCAATCATATCATCATCAACGGGAGATGGAGGGACGGATCAGGAGGTTTGACAGTGCGTGTGTTGCAGCAGTGCACCATATTGGGCGTTTACAAGAACAAGTAAGTGGTCAGATGAACGAATAAATTAATAAAAAATATTATAGGGAAATTCTTACACAAATCGACTAACAAGGAAAGGTACATAACTGTCCGGTTCCGATTTGATTCATATTTATATATGTTATTGAGTAGTCTAAAATAACGGACACATATTTTTTTTTAGCTGCCCAAACTCAACCTATTGGGAGAAATTGTCCTCCAAAGTACTAAAAAGTTACTAAATCTTCTAACTCCTATAGAAAGTGATGCTCCAGCAACTTGCTAGTTAATGGCTGGTTTGAGTATATGTTTGAAAGCAGCAAAAAATAATGAGCACGTGTTTTGTTATACCTGCTTAAACTCATTTTTTTCTTAAGCCAAGCACATTATATCTACTACTCGTTCATGATAACTATCTTTATGAATATTGGATACCGGTCATATCAGTTGTCAAACTGCCTGCCTGCTTATTAAATAATAAATAAATAAATGTCAATATCCAGGGAGGAAAATGGGGACGTAGTGTATGGAGAATCGGCCGTCCTCTTTCCTCTTAAGGCACAGTATGTATATGTTAGTCCATGATTTACGAAAGGCACATGATGCACTCTGGCGGCAGAACATTTCAGTAATTCCCTATTGGCCCAGGGCGCCAAATATACTACAAAAAATATAAAATACGCCTCTGACTATACTCTGTATCTTTAGGTATTTAAATAAAAGTAAACAAACAATTTATAAATTTTTGGGTACTTATAACATTTATTGGTTAACCAACCAAATAAAAAAGCACTTGGATCTGTGACTAATCAACCTGACTAACCTACATTATATGATCATGTAATGTTTTCATCTACCCCCAACCGGCTTAATGAGCCATTTGAGGGTAGTTTTTTTTTCTTCTTCTATCGTGTCGAGGTTCCCCTAAACAGTGGATGCCCGGCATGGCCCGGACCGTGGCATCTCTCAGGTCAGATTCAGAGCACGAGTGTGGGCACGCGGGGCAATCCAGATTTTGTTTAGGTAAGATTATTCCATAATTTTTAACAATATTATTTCTCACTACAGGCAAGAGGCTTCCTGGGCCAGCCATCATGTGAACCTAGAGAGTTTAGGCACCGCTTTCTGCAGTGCAGCAGACAGCTAGATGAATTCATGTATGCCGTAACGGAATTCAACCTGGCAGCAAGCAGTTTCGGTATGCCTATATTTTCGTTTTTCTAATAAAAATGTTCAACTGCAACGACACGTCGGTCCTGCTGTACGGTTGGGAAACATGGCGTGTGAGGAAGGACATCGCCATCGGTTTTAGGTGTTTATAAACAAGTACCTGCGACGCATCCTAGGGATTTACTGGCCATGAACTATCTCAAACGTCAGATTGTGGCCTATGACTGACCAGAAACCCATAGGCCAGGATACCCTTGTAAGGAAATGACGATGGATCGGACACACGCTCCGTAGACCGAACCACCTGTCCAAGCAGGGTCTCCGCTGGCAATCGCCTGGCAGTAGACGGTCAGGGCGGCCTCGTACCATATGGAGGCGAGCAGTTGAGGAGGCTGGCCCAACTGGACTCGGCTGGAAAGAGCAGCAAGTAGCCGCTCAGAATCATAACAAATGGAAAATTCTTCTGAGAGCCCTATGTCCATAATGAGGGACAGGATTACACCATCATCATCATTATCATATTTCGTATTAGAAAAGACTATATTTTATTATAGTAAGATAATTCTAGACTAGAACTTAGGCCCACTTGCACCATTCCACTAACCTGGGGTTAAGGGGTTAAACCGTTAACCCAGTGTCAACTTGTTCTAGTAACCATGGTAACTTCAGGTTTAACCGGTTAACCTCAGGTTAGTGGAGTGATTCAAGTGGGCCTTAGTTACTTAATTTACCGCAACAACTTGGTAATTCGTTATGATCTTGATCGCCACGATATAAGCTATGCCTAGTGTGAGTTTCACTGCAATGTGTTTTTAGGGTTCCGTACCCAAAGGGTAAAACGGGACCCTATTACTGAGACTCCGCTGTCCGTCCGTCTGTCACCAGGCTGTATCTTATGAATCGTGATAGCTATAGACAGTTGAAATTTTCACTGATGATGTATTCCTGTTGCCGCTATAACAACAAATACGAATAAGTACGGAACCCTCGGTGGGCGAGTCCGACTCGCACTTGTACGGTTTTATTTGTATGCCTTTCTGTTAGCTAAAGATATTTCGATTTGATTTTTGATGTAAACTACTTAATCTTGACGTGTCGTGTCATATATCGTAAAAAAAATCGATGGAGTACCAATGTGAAGTCCTCCTGCCCACTTTGGTTGGTGTGGAGACTACAGACCAATCTCTTTCGATCTTTATAGACCTGTCCCCAGCTGTGGGACCTACTTAAAACTTAGCTGGCTCAGTAACCCGAAAAGGATCTTCGCTTCTGACAACAAAATAACGCCACTCTGTCCTATTCTGCGCCATTTCACGGCCTTAGGTATTCCGAGGGCGGACACTGCAGACAGGTCTTTTAGGGCTTCCTCACTCCAGCGGTATCAGAGGGCCTACCGCGAACCACGTTCGACGTGTTGCCTATCTGTCGCTCTTGTAAATTCGTACGTAAGTGTGACAGGGAGGAAACACGTCGAACGTTGTACGCGGTAGGCCCTCTGGGACCCCGACGGACGTTTTCCAACCAATACAATAAGAATTAAATTAAAATTTTACAGAAACCAACAGTGCTAATACAGATACATATCACCCTGTACCACCAAAAAACCCGAAATATTCACGTGAATTATCGTCTTCTCACTCTAATACACCATCTCACTCTAACATGCAGAGGTTACCAACAAACGATAGAAAGTCATACAACAGAAGGGAGAATAGAGGAATAAGTCATACAAAACAAACATTTAAGAGAGAGAATTGGAGAGAGAGTAATTTGAGTTCTAATGGAAGAGATTTAAATAAAATGGAAGGAAATAAAACAGTGGAGGAGCAAAATGAAGATTTAACTAATACAGGTATATATTTATAACAATAATACTTATAATTAAATAGGTATCGGTACCAGAGTTGAGCCCACACACACAGCAACATGTCATTACAGCGGGGTTTGGATATTAATGGCATTTTTAGGGTTCCGTAGCCAAATGGCAAAAAACGGAACCCTTATAGATTCGTCATGTCCGTCTGTCTGTCCGATTCTGTCACAGCCACTTTTTTCCGAAACTATAAGAGCTGTACTATTCAAACTTAGTAAGTGGATGTATTCTATGAACCGCATTAAGATTTTCACACAAAAATAGAAAAAAAAACAATAAATTTTGGGGGTTCCCCATACTTAGAACTGAAACTCAAAAAATCTTTTTTCATCAAACCCATACGTGTGGGGTATCTATGGATAGGTCTTCAAAAATGATATTAAGGTTTCAATATCATTTTTTTCTAAACTGAATAGTTTGCGCGAAAGAACCTCCCAAAGTGAAAAAAAAGTGTGTCCCCCCCCCCTGTAACTTCTAAAATAACAGAATGAAAAATCTAAAAAAAATATATGATATACATTACGATGCAAACTTCTAACGAAAATTGGTTTGAACGAGATCTAGTGAGTAGTTTTTTTTAATACGTCATAAAATTAAAAAAAAATTTTTTTTCGTCAAACCCATACGTGTGGGGTATCTATGGATAGGTCTTCAAAAATGATATTTAGGTTCCTAATATAATTTTTTTCTAAAGTGAATAGTTTGCGCGAGAGACACTACCAAATGTGTGTCCAAAGTGGTAAAATGTTGAACGAGATCTAGTAATTTAAGTAGTTTTTTTTAATACGTCATAAAGGAACCCTTCATGGGCGAGTCCGACTCGCACTTGGCCGCTTTTTATACAGCTAAATTAGAACTTCCCATTATTTTTTATTTTATTTTATTCTACTTGTTTTACTTTTATTCTAGTTCTAAGCAATTCTCTTTAGTGTGATATGGGTGTGTGTAGGGCTGCAATCTCGAATTTCGCCAAACCCGGACAAAGATTCAAAAAAACCCGGACATTTGGCGTAAATCGCATTTTTTCCCCGGTCGAGTCTGAAAATAATATTTTTTAAAAACAACACCTTTAATTTTACATGTATTTTTAATGTGCTTCCTTACATGAAAAGTGTCCGGGACACTTCTTGACACCCCCCCCGGACGGCCTCCAAACTAGTACAAATCCGGGAAAACCCGGACGGATGGCAGCCCTAGGTGTGTGTAATGTACGTGATGCCTGAATATAAAACTTTATTTATGTTATTAAGTATTTGGTTGAGCTGATACTTCACATTATCACCCAACTTACGTATGTATGTGTACGTAAGGTGGGTGACAATTAGGGATGTTACGGAGCTTCGGCTTCGGTTCCGATATACCGAAACTTTTGGTTGATTTTACACCTCGCCTTCGGTTCCGATTGATTTCAAGCGTAGTTATGCCGGAGCTTGAAGACCATCAGCGGCCGCGGTGCGCGGCGCGAGCCTAGAAGTACAAACACGTTTCAACTTGTCTCCCACGTATTCCTGCAACTGATTTTGTTTTGCTGCAACGCACACAGCACACATTACCTTTTATTCGATGCTTTTTGTTATTTATTTAATTTTTATTTTACTGTTGCTATTTTTTGTTTAGTTGTGTGTATTGCGGCAAGCGAATAAATGGTTTATCTATCTATCTATTCCGAGACGATTATTTACCTACTCGTGAATTGGTTCTTGTTTCGCGGCCGGTATCGAGGCATTATATTCTTCCTTTAGCTATCTAGGTCATAGTGGAATGTAATTGATTTTTACCGTGTGACTGTGACGGTTTTTTTTTTTTTTTTTTTCAAAAAATTATTTGACAAAGCCGAAAGTAAGTGCTATATGGAAATTAAAGAATATTTATTTATTTATTCTTTATTGCACAAAAGAAAACCGTATAGTACAAAAGGCGGACTTAATGCCATGAGGCATTCTCTACCAGTCAACTTTTAGGCAAAGCAGAGATTGTGGGCGGTGCTACTTTAACAACAACAACCAAATACAATAACATACCATACATACATAATACATACATACTTATATTACTTATAAAATAAAATAAATAAAATAAAAATAAAAATCATTTATTTCGGACTTTCGGACTTATGATAGCAATGTTTAATTTTATTATCTGATCCGGCCTTAATATAGGTAGATTAGGTTTTCTATGGCTCCACCTTCACCTCCGGTTTCGGTTCCGTTAACCAGTTAAAAACTCCGGTTTCGGCTTCGGTTCCGATAAAACCACCTCCGTAACATTTATAGTATGGCCATGGGAACCTTGTGATAAAACAACGCCACCTAATTGGGTACTTGACACATGTTGAATATTATATCATAATTTAGTTAAATGGATAGAAAATGAGCCATCTATTATAAAAAAGTGGAATTTAAAAAGACATATTGAGATTATAAAAAATTACAAGTCTCCAAAGTCTGATTTTTTTTTTTACTTTCAATAAATAAAAAGAAAATATTGCCATTAATTCTTTCCATTTTTTGAAAAATAAATTGTATGGCAACTATACCTATACATAAACGCAATATTTCAGGGTTAAAAGACATTCTCTTAATCTTCCATACATTCAGGACAGACTTATGTGATGTGACGTCACATCACATTATCATTTTGTTAGAGGCGTTTCAATCGTCGTCTGCGAGCGTCAGACTTTAACTCTCATTTCTGACCTCTGTTTTGCTTAAATGCCATGAGTCCTATATAGACATTTGATCCTCAGGAAAATCAAGATCGTTTGACATTATTTACAAAAAACAGGCAAGTAGCCAATTGTGTTTGCACTCGCCGACACCTATATTAGTTCTAGTTCCTGTTTTTTTTTTTGTTTTTTTATTACATACACACAACCATCGTTACAGGCTATCCTAATTCGACAATATGGAATTTGACACACCAAGAAAAAGAATTACATAGGTATATAGTAAATACATTATTACAAACACAATACATACAGCGTGGCCCTTGTGAATTCGCTCAAAGAACAAAGAAACAAATCTAACTCGATCGCTACTCGATTAAGCGTCCGAATTGCGCGCGCAAAGGGGGCCTGGCGAAGGAGTTGCGTTCGAGCGCGCGGCTCGGCCAGCAGGCTCGGCCGCCGCCGTCGCCACACATACCGATCCGGTACGTTCAAACGCACCTCTGCCAGGACTCCAGGCTTGCACAACTTTCCTCGTAACAACTTAAATATATATGAAGCTAGCCCCATTTCCCTTCTAACTTCTAGTTTATTGTATCCTACCATTCCTAACACGAACAATGTAGGATACATGTTGTGTTGCGGAATGAAATAAATCTGTCTACGTTTCCAGGATGTCAACCGGTGGGCCTGCCACCGCAACCAAAGTTGGATCCAGCAACACACGAAGCTACCATTGTCACTGTGAATGGCGTCCAATTATGGATAGTAGTGGATGATACTTTGCTCCTCAGGTAAGTTTAACGTAGTGTGATACTTTTCATCTCAGTGCTTTGGCAACTTAATCCTCAGAATTGGCGCAGGTTTTGACAAGAAATACTGCAATTTTATCTTAGCAAGTAAATATTCTTTTCTCAAACTTGCAATGAAATGTTGACATGACTTCAAATTAGGTTCGGGAATACTACGAATCCGGTGCGCTGAGTTAAGATGATATGTAAAGGAATTTCATACAGCCTTACACACCTAGGCCTGTAAAGCAACATTCTTTTGTTGTTCAACATTAAATTGTGACACAACGTCTTGGCATTCAACCATCAAATAGTAGTAGATTCGTAATTTGTTTTTAGCTGTAAACCTACGAATAAAATAAATTGACTTACAAATTATTTTTTAATGAAAGTTGGGGTTGCCGGCCGCGTATCTAAATCCATAACCTATATCTACATCTACGAAAAAATCACGACAAATCACGTTGGTTGGGTATAAGGAGACCTCACGTGTATTTTTGGACCCGGGTACGTCTTTAAACTACGTCCGAAAGAGATGTATGGGCATTGTGAATGTCATCTCGCTCTGTGTGGTAGGGCACAGCACAGCGGATGTCATTCCAAATCTAGAGCAGAGCCCAACTGGGGAAGTACCTCCACCTTACAGAAAACCGCAGCCAAATAACACTAGACCCTACTCATAGTGTTGTGTTCCTGCCGGTGAGTAAGGCCAGAGCTCAACGATGGGTGGGAGGGGGTTAGGGTCGGCAACGCGCATGTAACTCCTCTGGAGTTGCAGGCGTACATAGGCTACGGATACTGCTTACCATCAGGCGGGCCGTATGCTTGTTTGCCACCGACATAGTATAAAAAATATATATATATACCTAGTGAACGAAACTAACTTGTAATCTATTGTCAATAGAGATAGAGTCGATAATCCGTTGGACATTTTAAGATATTTCTAACGACTACTACTTACCGTGTTTTGCGTAACCCAACATTATAATTACTTTTTCTCAAACTTGCTATGAAATGATGCCATGACTTACGTCAAATTAGGTCCGGAAATACTACATATCAGGTGCGATGAGTGAAGATGATATGTAAAGGAATTTCATACTGCCTTACACACATAGGACTGTAAAGCAACCTTCTTTTGTTTTTTAACGTCAAATTGTGACACAACGTCTTGGCATCCAACCATCAACTAGCTTCAGTTAGCTTGGTACGGTGATTTGTTGTGCATATTCTTTGCTAAGCAACGGCGGTGGCGCATCGCGCAGGCGCGCGGACTTACGCGCGTAAGGTTGTACAGCGCTGGTAGAGTGGCGAGCCGAGTAAGTCGCCACAACACTGTAAACAAATTAATTATTTTATTTCTTTCATTTCAGGCTTATGGAAGAAATGTTGAATTATTACCAAAATCGAGAAGTTGTGGAGAAATTCATTCCTAAAAGCGTTTGTGCTTACTATGACGAAACTGTAACTAAGCATTTCCTTAGAGCTCTCTACGTAACGTCAGAGGTATGTAATAACATTACATTAAGTTTTTTCTCAAAAACAACGAGTTATTCAGAACATAGAAAGCTAAGAAAATTTTCTTTTTCTACTCATCGACTGTGATTGTAGAATTAAGATTTCGTATTTTTATTTTATTTATAGCCTCATATCATAAATACATTTTTATACCGTAAGTATCTATAGTTTTCCTTAATCTACGATAACCGATTATGTGTGCCTTTGGGCAAAGGCCTCCCCCAATCTTCTCCACTCTTCCTTATTTTGCACTAATCTGGTCCATATTTTAGTCCTTCCAGCCATGTCCTCTATTTCATCGGACCATCTTTTAAATTGCCTACCTCTGTTTCTTTTATGTCCTCTAGGATGCCATAGTTACAATTTTGCTCCATTTATCTCCTCCTCTAATAGTATGTCCAGCCCACTATCATTTCAGTTGTTTTGTATGTCACATCAGTAAATCCTGTTTTGTCTCTTAAATCCTTGTTACTTATTCTGTCAATTTACCTTTGACGACCGGTTTGCCCTAGTGGGTAGTGACCCTGCCTACGAAGCTGATGGTCCCGGGTTCAAATCCTGGTAAGGGCATGTATTTGTGTGATGAGCATGGATATTTGTTCCTGAGTCATGGCTGTTTTCTATGTATTTAAGTATTTATAAATATTTATATATTATATATATCGTTGTCTAAGTACCCTCAACACAAGCCTTATTGAGCTTACTGTGGGACTTAGTCAATTTGTGTAATAATGTCCTATAATATTTATTATTTATTTATTATTATTTAATTCTTCTTCTTTTTAAG
Organism: Cydia pomonella; assembly: GCF_033807575.1. NCBI lineage: Eukaryota > Metazoa > Arthropoda > Insecta > Lepidoptera > Tortricidae > Cydia > Cydia pomonella. The sequence goes on from NC_084728.1 coordinate 9,935,861, forward strand.
ATGCTCCTGTCCAGTCAATCAGTGCTAACCCGTTATACTTACTTGCGTATTTTTACATGCAATTAGTGTTACCACCCTCCCACCGCAAAAATAAATACCCACCACCAAAAATACAAAACTCGACACGTGTTCCGTCTCTCTACGAGGCATCCTCAGGAGATGTATCTTATCTTTTCGCGGATTAGCAGAGTAATATTTTTTTCATCTCTCCTAATCGGAAAGTTCACCTTTCATAGGCTGATAGCCTATATCAGGGGTTCCCAAAGTGTGCGCCGCGGCGCCCTGGTGCGCCGTAGAAAGTAAAGAGGGGCGCCGTGAGTTCTATCATTATCCGAAACTACAAATATTCGCGGGTACCTATTTGGGCGCTCGCATCGGTAAATAATATAGCGTCGTGTCACTCTTTTTCGACCGTGATTTTAAATTTACAAGGCGCCGTTGCAAAATACTAAACTTGTAACTGCGCCGCATGTTGAAAAAGATTGGGAATCCCTATATATATAATTGATAGAATATTGTTATATTGTTTAGAATTGATTTGTGTTTCATATTCCCTCTCGTTGTGTACAATCCTGCACTAACTGCAAGTTTCTGTCTGACCCAATAGTTGACTGGTAGAGAATGCCTTAAGTCATTAAGTCCGCCATTTGTACAATTTTATATCGTGCAATAAAGTTTGAATAAATAAATAGCTAGGGTGGAAAGTATTTTTTTATTTTATTTGTACTTCGAGCAACGGCTAACAGCCATATATGCCATATTATTCAGTTAAAAGCTCTTATATTAGCTTTCCGATTTCATACCCAGTATTTTTTTTTAAATAGATGTTTAATCGCGACAACAACAAACGTCTGAGAGGTCATCACTTAAAGCTAGAAAGGCATAGGTCTCACAGTAACCCTTACAAACACTTTCTGAGCAACCGAGTGGTGAGGGCTTGGAACAAACTCCCAGAAGACGTGGTTTCAGCACAAAATGTGAACCAGTTTAAAAATAAATTAGACAAGCATATTATATTAAAGCAAAGCATATTTAATAAGCATGATGTTAAAATATTTTCATTAAGGAAACTGTAAGTCTAGTTTTAAGAAAAGTTCCTGTGTTATATATAACTATAAAAGACTGTTTGTTTCTTAAATAAATAAATAAATAAGTATATCTACTACTCGTTCATGATAACTATCTATATGAATACTGGATACAGATGGTCGGTTCTTTATCATTTGTCACCATGCCTGTCACGTTCTAACAAGTATGTAAGTGCGAAAGTGACGGGCATAGTGACAAGTGATAAAAATGGAAACATGATGCCACCGCTGGTCCTATCAGTTGTCATAACTGCCTGTCTAGTCGGCAAGAAATTTTAACAGCTCTAAGAATACGTTCGGGGCACATTCCACTAAATAAGTTTGGTTTCATGATGCGTAAAGTTGCCACACCATTATGTTCAGAGTGCAATATGATTGAGGACGTGTACCACATATTAGTGGAATGTGTGCGGAACGAGTCCTTTAGGAACCAACTGAAAATAGCCCATAATACTTTTCACAATGTCGGTGGCTGTAATAGTGCCTTGGCTTTTCCATTGTCGGACGAGGCCAGAGCACTGTTCAGACTCGTAAATATAGGTCTTAGTAAGCGTCAATGAGTGTTATTGTATGTTGATTATATGGAGCGACATAATCGCTAAGCGATAAAGCTCTCTAATAAAGATTAAAAAAAAAAAAAAAACAAACTGCCTGTCTGCTTATTAAATAATAATAATTGTTTCTCTATAGGATGGTGATCCGGAAGTATTTCTTGTGGACACGGGGGAATTCCAACCAGCTACCCAAAGTCGCCTGTTGCCTCTCGCCCCGCAGTTCGCAACCACCCCGCCTTTGGCGCATCTCTGTTATTTAGCCGACGTAAGTAACCTCAAAATTTTGCCTACATTTAGTCTTGTAATTTCCCAGTAAGAACATAAATGTGAAATGAAAATATAAATAATAAATATATAAATGTGATAAGTTAGAATCCGAAGAAATTATTATTTTGGACCCGGGTATGTCCTTAAACTACGTCCAAAAGAGAGGTATGGGCAATGTGAATGTCATCTCGCTTTGTGTGGTAGGGCACAGCACAGCAGATGTCATTCCAGATCTAGAGCAGAGCCCAACTGGGGAAGTACCTCCACCTTACAGAAAACCGCAGCCAAATAACACTAGACCCTACTCATAGTGTTGTGTTCCTGCCGGTGAGTAAGGTTGCCAGAGCTCAACGAGGGGGGTGGGGTTAGGGTCGGCAACGCGCATGTAACTCCTCTGGAGTTGCAGGTGTACATAGGCTACGGAGACTGCTTACCATCAGGCAGGCCGTATGCTTGTTTGCCACCGACGTAGTATAAAAAAAAATCAAAGCTCTTTCTAGATGAAACGCTGTCTTTGGTGGTTCACAAGATTGATGAAACATCCACACACCAATCTCTTGCTGCATAAGTGCGTCCTTTGTGGTTTTTAAATTTTACGTATGGCGCAGACGTACAGTCAGCATCAATAGTAGCGGATGAAACAACGCTCCAAAAGTATCTGATATTCCGGATAACTTATCCAAATATAAATAAATCTCTAAAATTTACATTCAAAAGTATATCTTTTACCGTCTTAGTTGTTCTACGTATAGAACCACCACATTTTGTTAAGCTGTTACAGAACGGTAGATACTTATGAAACCTTGTTTGATCCGCTACTTTTGATGCTGACTGTACATAACGGGTATTTTTTTGTTCTTTAATTAAAAAAATTGTTTGACATAAAACATACTTATTAAAATAGAAATTATTGTTTACATTAAAATGTCAATAAGTAATAATTGTTGTGACAAATTAACTGGATTCGATGATTGGATTGAGTGAACCTCGAGATTGGAAAGAAATATATATATTTTTTTGTATTTGTTGTTATAGCGGCAACAGAAATACATAATCTGAAGAAATTTCAACTGGCTAATTATCACGGTTCATGAGAATCATGAGATACAGCCTGGTGACAGACGGACGGACGGACGGACAGCGGAGTCTCAGTAATAGGGTCCTGTTTGACCCTTTGGGTACGGAACTCTAAAAAGGCTACAGGCAAATATAATATCCTCTTAAGGCCCAGCCATAGAAATGAAAAATCCAAAATTTGCCACTGGAATTTGAACCTATAGTGCACGGAATACAGTAGATTTTATTTTGTTTGAAAATTGCACGAAACAAAACAAATGCAACTCTGTCCTAATTGAATATGATTTAAATTTCATCGAACTGAATAAGTTCTATAGGTAGGACCTTGGGCCTTACGAGGTTAAGTAATTTCACACGTTTTAAAGATATTTTATATTTTTGTTTAGGTAGATCAGACAGAAGATAAACAATTAGAAGACAGGCGAACAGAATTTCTGCAACAATACTTAGGACAGCGACACGAAATTAAACTTGTTGAAGACGTAAATGAAGATGGGTAAGTCAATTTTAGATCTCTTACTATTTTATATTGTATTTACGAACTGACTTTGTCTTTGGAGTGTAATCATCAAGTCATATTTTATCGACTGATCTTCCCTATACGTCGCATTTTTTAACGGATACGCGTGAAATTTTGCGAGCAGGTTCGAAAAATAAATATTTATTTTTTGTTAATTCAGTGTTTGGACTTTTTTCAAAATGTAGGATACAGAAATAGTATTTTATACAATCGTTATATAATAGAGAGCTTTTCAGTCGAGTACAGTGTTTTAAAGTGAGGTACTACATTGAAAAGCTTGATTAAGTACATCACTATTGTACGAGTATACAATACTTTTTCTATCATCAAAGTCATCAGAGTCATCAAAAATAATACTTTAAACTAATGAAATCGTACAGGTAAACAAACCAAAAGTATACAGCTATTTAAGATACGCGAGCAGCCGCGATACCTTCATACTCGCACGCGCCCGGCCGTACGGCGGGGTGGTCAACGACACCTTCTCGTAACTCATGGGGCCCTGGTACTTGCTCTGCGCTAAATTACATTTTGAGACAGTTTTTTCTCGATTTTGGCTACCGTAGCCTATGGAGACTAACAAGCAATGGTAAGCGGTTTTCGTAGTCAATGGATGTTGCTATATTAAGGGTGTCACGTGTGCGTTTATGATTTATATATATATATATATATATATATATATTATAGGACATTATTACACAAATTGACTAAGTCCCACAGTAAGCTCAATAAGGCTTGTGTTGAGGGTACTTAGACAACGATATATATAATATATAAATATTTATAAATACTTAAATACATAGAAAACACCCATGACTCAGGAACAAATATCCATGCTCATCACACGAATAAATGCCCTTACCAGGATTTGAACCCGGGACCATCGGCTTCGTAGGCAGGGTCACTACACACTATGCCAGACCGGTCGTCAAAGGTAAATTGACAGAATAAGTAACAAGGATTTAAGAGACAAAACAGGATTTACTGATGTGACATACAAAACAAAACAACTGAAATGATAGTGGGCTGGACATACTATTAGAGGAGGAGATAAATGGAGCAAAATTGTAACACTATGGCATCCTAGAGGACATGACATGAAGCAATTGTTTCTACTATACAATCTAAAATAAATAATTAATTTGAGCTATCGTTTTGTTTCGTCCTCTTGACCGCGGCGAGCTGTGATTGGTCAATTTCATTATAGTTAACTAAACCGTTTCGAAATGAATATTATAGTTTAGTTGGGAGCCCGTACATGAAAAGTACCCAATTACAGTTTGGTATACGAAATCTTAATTGGGTACTTGACACATGTTGAATATTATAACAATATTTAGTTACATGGATAGAAAATGAGCTATACATTATAAAAAAAAAGTGGAATTAAAAAAATATGTATTGAGATTATAAAAAAATACAAGGCTCCGAAGTCTCAAAAAAATTGTTTTTTGTCTTTCAAAAATAGAAAAGAAAATAGTACCATTCCTTACATTTTATTGAAAAATAAATTGTATGACAACTATACACATAAACGCAATATTTCAGGGTCAAAATGGCAATTCCCTTGATCTTCCATACATTTAGGACAGACTTATATAATGTGACGTCACATCACCTTATCATTTTGTTAGAAGCGTTTCAATCGTTGAGTGCGAGCTTCAGACTTTAACTCTCATTTCTGACCTTTGTGTTGCTTAAATGCCATGAGTCCCATATAGACATTTGATCCTCAGGAAAAACAAGATCGATTGACATTATTTACAAAAAACTGTCAAAGATGACATTATTTACAAAAAACCAGCGCACGCGCTGGGCCGCAAACGCTCCCTCTGCAAGAGCTATCGCTCTGTTGAATGATATGTCTATGCGATTACCTGACGTTGACATTTTTTATCATGCATCTTACCAAATTATTAAAGGCATTTATGAAATTTTGAATTTAACTTAATTTAATTGATTATCATTCATATTTATTTACTTTATTGACATACTTAATATTATATAATCGAATTTGCTTTTTGTTTTTGTAAGGTTGACATGTAATTTTCATAGTGTAAGTGTGACATAGCATGTATAATAATTATAATATCATTACTTATAAGCGCCTTGGTTTATTAGACTGTAAGCTTATTTGTGAATAAAATCGAAAAAATAAAAAAATAAAAGAGCCAATTCAACCATTACAGTCGACGCGTAGAAAAAAGGATTAATAATTCTCTTCTCAATTTCAGTTCTTTGCTGTCTCTGGGTGTTTACGTGTTTTTAGACGATGGAACTACCGTCAATGAGCGAGTGCAAGCACTGGATTCGAGTAAGTTGTGCAAGTACTGAAGACGATAGTAGATGCTCATTTCTCCATACAAGTCTCCAAGGAAATTGGAATATCCATGGATATTGATTTTTTGGAAAATATTTTTACACAATTGAAGGACAACTGGTCTGGCCTAGTGGGTAGTGACCCTGCCTATGAAGCCGATGGTCCCGGGGGAAGGGCATTTATTTGTGTGATGAACACGGATGTTTGCTCCTAAGTCATGGGTTTTTTCTATGTATTTAAGTATTTATAATTATATATATCGTTATCTAGGTACCTACAACACAAGCCTTATTGAGCTTACTGTGGGACTTAGTCAATTTGTGTAATAATGTCCTATAATATTTAATATTTTTAATTTAATTTATTATATTGTCATCACAGCTATGCCCCTTCGATTTACTTTTAAAATTTTGATTATTATAAGAGTTATGAGCGAAAATCATAATTTTAAAAGCTTCTAATTTACTACTTACTTTACTTATGTATGGTAGCGAAAGTTGGGTATGGCAGAAGAAACATCAGAGTCAAGTAAATGCAGTGGAAATGAGAGCGTTGAGAAGTGTGTGTGGTGTAAAATTACAAGATAGAATTAGGAACAGTGTGATAAGGGAAAAGTGTGGACTGAACGAAGATGTAGTGACAAAAATTGAGAAAGGTATGTTGAGATGGTTTGGACACGTGGAAAGAATGAGTGAAAGTAGGTTAACAAAGAGAGTGTATAAGGGAGAAGTAGAAGGAGTGTATAAGGGAGAAGTAGAAGAGGGAGCTGGAAGGGGTAGACCTCGGCGGACTTTCTCTGATCAAATCGGGGAAATCCTGAAGAAAGGCCAGGTCAAGAGCACCCTAAACCGACGAGCGTGTATGAGGAATGTCATGAAAGTGAAGGAAGCGAAAGAGGTATGTCAGGATCGTAGCAAGTGGAAATCCGTGGTCTCTGCCTACCCCTTCGGGAAATAGGCGTAATTATATGTATGTATGTTCTAATTTTTATAATAACTAAAAAAACTAACAAAGTCAAACAACCCCTTTGTACGACCATACCAGTGGTTAATATACATCATATCGCCTATGTATTATTTCTTTAATATTAATATATAGAGAGGAAAATGGGGAGTATGTTTGTACGTCTGTCTGTGGTGTTGAGACGTTTCGTCTGAACACCACAGACATCTTAAATGTTAAAATATTTGTGTATATGTAAAATATATGTTTTTAGACGATGCAGAATTGAACAATAACTCCAAAACTATTACTAACAACGAAAGCATACATTCTTTGACTGAAATAAATAAATTAAATGATAAAATCAAACCTGATGAAAATGAAAATATAAATATACTTAACAAATCTAATGAAAATATTAGTAAAGATATAAGTTCTGAAGAAACTAAAATAACATTAGATGAAATACATACATTTGATGAAGAAATTGATATAAACGCCAATTCTGAAGAAAATAAAATAGAGACAGATGAAATTAATAATAAAAAGGTGAATGAAATTGACCTTAGATCTGATGAAGAACGGGTCCAAGAATTGGAGGCGATAGAAAATATAAATTTAGATGAAATGAAATATACAGAACATGAGAATGCGGTAGAAGCTGTTACGGTAAGTTTTGAATAAGAGGTAAAATTATTTAACAGCCATTAGGGCTTGTGCACAAATCATGCGAGGTTTTGGCTATTTTTTAATGGCGTGCGTGGTAGCGCCAAAATAATAACATTTTTGTTCCTCTTCAATACCCCACGCACTGAATAACCTATCACATTAGGACATGAAACAATCATCATCATCATCATCATAACCCTATTTTTTTTTAAATTATTTCATTGCAAGTTTGAGAAAAGCACTATACAAATCTCGGCGGGAAACGGGGTAGCCGGCCGCGTCTCCCTATCGACCTCGCTACGCTCGGCCGTCTATATCTACTTGGCCTGCAACCCTTCGTTAGCCATCCTCTCTAGTAATGTACTATTACGCATTTGCAGGGCTATAACAACAGGGATGAAATGGACATCTGCAAGCATTACAAAGGGGGCGAGGGCTGTTTCAAAGGCAACCGGTGCAACAAACGACACGTCAAAATACACCCAGGTACGTCACTTTTGGCGTTTTGAAAACATCCTCCTAGCGTTGTCCTGGTCGTCACAGGGGCCACTTCTTCCTTAGCCTGCTAGACCCTTTAATATTTGTATTGAGTACCTTAAGAGTAGTTTCGGTTTAAAGAATCTTTACAGTACATATGGTGCTACTTTATAGCACTAGTGCGAAAACGAGCATATTACGTTACTGTGTCGAACATTTAAAGGGCCATATGTACTGTAAAACGTTGTACGATACATGTGCGAATAGGTCATTCGCAACTCGTGTCGATTTAAAACACTCCCTTCGGTCGTGTTTTAATTTATCGCCACTAGTTTCGAATTTCCTATTTTTCGCACTTGTATCGTAATGTACTATTATTGTTGTCTAAGAAATTACAGAAATATCACTTAAAGACAACTTATAAATAGCTAACTTAAAAAAAACAATACAAGTTACGCAATAAACAAGCACTTATTATGACAATGTTTAACAATAATACAGTTGCATTGAGAAACTAATGATTACAGGATACTCGTAAAAGACAAAAATAAAACTAGCAATCGACCCTATGGTTTGAATATAAGGTTTAGATTTGATTGGTTAGTAATAGGAACAATGAACATACGTGGGTATCTTTTTTGTGAGACTTATGAATGCCAGACTTGTTTGCAGAGCCAGTTAAACGAGACTTTTAAGCAGTAGTTAATTATTGGTTACAGAAAAGACAATATTTTGACAAATGTGTATTTGTGTCAGTTAATAAAAAAATATTATAATTTATTAATAATATTTTAATTACATTACTATATTTTATGCTTTTTAGATATATGCTTTAAAAACCGTGTATATGTATTAACTGAGATGAATTAAGTATTTAAGTTTTTTTTTTTTTTTTTACTTAGGCCAAGTAAAATTTTCTGTTATACATGTTATAGTGAGAGCTGTTAAGGAAATAAGTGAATGTCGTTTGTGTGTATTTGAAACCTTATCTCCTGCTCACTTATTTCCGTTTGCTTTCCAAATAAATAAAATAAAAAAATAAAATAAGTGTGCAGAGTTTGGTATCATTGACATATATCTAAGGACGGGCGTTACAGACACCAAGAATGGTGCTAGTTCAGTGGTGTCACTCACGAAGTCGAGCCAATCGTGCAGTCTAATGCAACTAGTTGTGACCAATCGCGCGCGTGATGCGAACTCATCAACCACTCGCATCGTGGCGTTAGACTGCACGATTGGCTCGAATTCATGTGCGTGACACCGCTGTACTGGCCTCATTCTTATTGTCCGAAAAACCCGTCCTTAGATATATGTCAATGCTTGGTATTTTATTGATTTGGAACTCTAGATTTATTTGTCAACAGAGGGCTGGACGTTAGACCGCGTATCCGTACCTGTCAAATGTCCATCTCCGCCCCTCCCCCCGCCGGGCACGTGGCACAAGGTCAAGGTCACACACATAGATGACACGTGTCAGCTGTACGTGCACTTTGAAGGACCAGGTGAGTGTCTGTTATTACCATATGTCCACCGCCCTCCCCCGCCGGGCACGTAGCACAAGGTCAAGGTCCCACACATTGTTACTGCCAAATGTCCATCTCCGCCCCTCTCCCCGCCGGGCACGTGGTACAAGGTCTAGGTTACACACATAGATGACACGTGTCAGCTGTACGTGCACTTTGAAGGACCAGGTGAGTGTCTGTACCTGTCAAATGTCCATCTCCGCCCCTCCCCCCGCCGGGCACGTGGCACAAGGTCAAGGTCACACACATAGATGACACGTGTCAGCTGTACGTGCACTTTGAAGGACCAGGTGAGTGTCTGTTACTACCATATGTCCACCGCCCTCCCCCGCCGGGCACGTAGCACAAGGTCAAGGTCCCACACATTGTTACTGCCAAATGTCCATCTCCGCCCCTCTCCCCGCCGGGCACGTGGCACAAGGTCTAGGTTACACACATAGATGACACGTGTCAGCTGTACGTGCACTTTGAAGGACCAGGTGAGTGTCTGTTATTACCATATATCCACCGCCCTCCCCCGCCGGGCACGTAGCACAAGGTCAAGGTCCCACACATTGTTACTGCCAAATGTCCATCTCCGCCCCTCTCCTCGCCGGGCACGTGGCACAAGGTCTAGGTTACACACATAGATGACACGTGTCAGCTGTACGTGCACTTTGAAGGACCAGGTGAGTGTCTGTTACTACCATATGTCCACCGCCCTCCCCCGCCGGGCACGTAGCACAAGGTCAAGGTCACACGTAGATGACACGTCAGCTGTACGTGCACTTTGAAGGGCCAGTGTCACTGCCAAATGTCGCTATGTGCCATACATTTTTCGTTCTTTCCATACCCTTACCGTCATACCGACGACCAGTCTGGCCTAGTGGGTAGTGACTCTGCCTATGAAGCCGATGGTTCAGGGTTTTAATCCCGATAAGTCATGAATGTTTTCTATGTATTTCATTGGCCTTCGAGTCTATTACAGACTATACAAGCAGTGTCAGGCAGGGCGACAACGTTTTTCATGGCTGTGTAAGCCAATACGGGAGCGGCAAACACGCCCACAAGCCTGGCAGTTGTAGTTTGCCCCTGCGAAACAGGTGTCAGGCTGATGACGCTTGGCCCGCTTACTTGCGAGTGTCTTAAACCAAGCGTCGTCGTGAATTTTACGTCCATCGAATAACAGTTTGCGCCACTTGTCTCTGTCCTCGGCAAGCTCTTCCCATCTGTGAACCGGGATGTTAAAGGCGTGCATGTCTCGCTTGGCGCAATCCTTATGTCGTAGCATTGGCCGACCGACGCTTCTCTTGGCATCAGCAATGGCGCCAAGCAAAACACGTCGCGGCAAACGAGAAGGTTGCATGCACATGCCCCAGCCAACGTAAGCGTCGTTGTTTTAGCAGCGCAAAGAGGCTGGGCAGTTGAGCAAGCTCAAGCACCCCCTCGTTCGTGACCCTATCCCTCCAGTGTATGCCCAAAATGTTTCGGATGCAGCGCATGTGGAAGGCGTTAAGACGACGTTCGTGCTTGGCATACGATGTCCAGGTCTCAGCCCCGTACAAGAGTATGCTATGTATTTGTATATTATATATATCGTTATCTGAGTACCCACAACACAAGCCTTCTTGAGCTTACCGTGGGACTTAGTCAATTTGTCTAAGAATGGCCCTATAATATTTATTTGTTATACGAAGTCTATAAAAATGGTATCGGAATGGAAATAAAAATCTTAGGACACTTTTTTCCTCATGTTAGGATCGAAAGATCTCGTGATTCTGAGTAATAACATATAAAAAAATAAAGTGTAGTTTCCAACCATAAACTATAGCTTAAAACGAATAAACGTATGGCCGCCTTTAAAAAAAAACTGATTCGACAAAAAAAACCATTTCATTATTGAACCTGCTCACAAAATTCACAAAAATCATTTCATTTATTTCTTTATAAAACAATAGTTTTACACGTCAAAAATTACAGTATGTCACATTTAGAACCATTTATATCTATAATTAATTTACATAATACATCTACAACAAAATATACTTATTAAAAAATATATTAGATATACACCGTGTTTTTATTCAATTTCATTAACGTTTAAAGAAACTAAATGGCATAGTAATTTTTCAAAAAAAAAAAATTTTTTTGTTTTTTTTTTACTATTTTTATAAAAAGTAACTAAATGTTGCATATAGCGTTGTTGTAACACGGGCATTACATTTAACTCAACCAAACAATTGAAGTCATTTCGAACGTCGATCGTCCGAGATAGTACTTACGTTTAGTAGCAAATGTATTAACTCGCACTAAATACTAATCAATAAGTAAACAGACCCTAAGGCAAGTGTACACGCTCGTAAGGGCCTTATAAGATAAAAATTAATGATTGATTATCTCTGAAATGGAGTTAATTAGAATATCGGTGTCTTTGAGAAAGTTACTTAATTTAAGCTCAGGAATGCACCCTCGAAATTAACGCAAATCAAAAAAAAACACGGTGTATAATATGTCAGGTAGGTACAATTGTTATGAGCGTGAAATTTGTAGATAAGTTACATTTTTTTTAATATTTCAATAGCTTGGGATAGCGAGCCAGTTCAAGAGTGTACGCCGTTGAAAAATTCGTCAACAGAGTAGTACGCTTCAGACATGAGTTTAGTCTTAAGTTTATTTACGAAACTTCTATTATTAGTCACATTTTTAATCTCTAAGGGTATATGGTTATATATTTTAGGACCTATTGAGTGGAGGCACTTTTTAGACTTGGCTAGACGAATCGGTTAAGAATTGCTGCATGTAGGTATACGACGACATACGAAAGCATTTTTGCCCAGGCTGAATCGGAGACTCGCTAACAGTCAATAAAAGGGCTCTTATGACTGGGTCCCCAGAATTTTCTGTAGCTGGTTTTACGGTAGGTTCGGTAGCGGAGCTCAACGAGGGTGCGGAGTGTTAGGGTCGACAACGCGCAGGTAACTCCTCTGGAGTTGCAGGCATACAAAGGCTACGGAAACTGCTTACCATCAGGCGGGCCGTATTTGCCACCGACGTAGTATTAAAAAAATAAATTTGGTACCCAAAACACAAGCCAAGAGAATTATTAATGACGACGATCTGACGAATGCTCGACTTCAAAGTCTGGAGCATCGTCGCAAGGTTGCCAGCCTAACGATCTTTTATAGGATACATTTCGGAGAGTGTGCTGAGGAATTGCACAACCTTATTCCTCCATCCCCATTTCACCATCGGACTACCAGACAATCGGCACTTCGGCATCGCTTCATGGTAGGTATTCCACAAATACGCACGAAGCGTTTCGCTTCAACATTCCTTATGCGAATTGCCAACGAGTGGAATGCCCTGCCCGAGTCTGTGTTTCCGTATGAGTACAATCTGAATCTCTTCAAGGCTAGAGTAAATAGGTATCTCATAGGTAAGCGTGCTCCACCGTAGACCGCATCATCACTTACCATCAGGTGTGATCGTGGTCAAACACCTGCCTATCCTCCATTAAAAAAAAAAAAAGCCTAAAGTAATCTTGGTACGCTGTATCACCAACTTTGTATAGAATTAATATAAATTAATGCTAACTATTAAATTACAGAGGAGCCTATGTCTCTAGCCGACGTTGTGGATGAAATGACCCTTCGCGCCGAGAATTCCGGACCTTTAAAGGTATTTTTGTATACTTACTTTTTACAAGCTTTTATTTAACCTGGAATATTTGTTTGTATGTAATTGTAGGTATGTATGTTCGGGTCAAATCTTGCAAGCTAAATTGGCTTCTTGACTGTTTTTTGTAAATAATGTCAAACGATCTTGATTTTCCTGAGGATCAAATGTCTATATAGGACTCATGGCATTTAAGCAACACATAGATCAGAAATGAGAGTTAAAGTCTGACGCTGGCACTCGACGATTGAAACGCCTCTAACAAAATGATAAGGTGATCACGTCACATCATATACTAAATGTATGGAAGATCAACGAAAATTGCCATTTTGACCCTGAAATATTGCGTTTATGTGTATAGTTGTCATACAATTTATTTTTCACTAAAATGTAAGGAATCGAATGGTAACATTTTCTTTTCTATTTTTGAAAAACAAAAAAAAAAAAATTTTTTGAGCCTTCTCAATATAATTTTTAAAATTCCACTTTTTTATAATAGATGGCTCATTTTCTATCCATTTAACTAAATTTTGTTATAATATTCAACATGTGTCAAGTACCCAATTAGGCTCACTTCCTATGGGAATTTGTATACACGTAATGACGTGTATTCGATTGAGCTTCTTCTGACACTTAGAGACTCTACTTAGAGACTTACATATCTAAGTAAATTTAAGCTAGTAATTTTGTGTAGCTTTACCGTCTTTTTATACCTAGATATTTTTCTAGCAGGAACAGAATTTGCTTAGTGCTTACCACAATAAAAATATCGACAATCTTGTTATCGATAAGTATATACTTACTACTTCAACGAAGTATACATATTTAAGTAAAAGAGAAAGAGGGTCATTAATACATCAGTGCGATACTGTTAATAATAAAAAACTAAGATACACGTACACTGTAGCCATATACAGAGACACAGATACAGATTTGCTATGGGATCAAAAATGGGTTTAATATAGACCATGTTGTATCATTCTGCGTCAATTTGAAAGATGATTTGGGTGTGTGTTTATCATGGAGTGACTTATGGGAGAATTAATTCAGTGACACGAAGAAAGAAAGTTACAAAAGGGTTTCAATTCGTTTTCTAAAGTATGTAAAATATAAATAAATTTATAGTTTTGTTACTATTATCTATTTTTAACGCACCCTATTACCCTATATTTTTCTTTGTATTACCTCTATCACGTTGAAGTGGCACTTATCGATAACAGGACTGTCGATATTTTTATTTTGTGAAACACTTAGACGTCAACGTTCCTGCTACAAAAATATCTAGGTATAAATAAAATTATATAATATACAAGCAGACGATGTTGCGTCTCACAGCTATATGTTATTACTATTTAAATATGAATGTACCCCGTTAGCTTGAACATGTCATGCTCGCTTAAAAGTCCTTGCTTACGGAGGCGTCGTCGATCGGGTCGCCACTTTCCCGAATGAAGGTTGAGGGAGGCGATGGCTGAGATACGCGTCATACTCGTGAACGGGTGCTGTTTGTGGAGACTGGTCTGTTTAAGCTAACTTTATTTTCGAGTATAATTACAGCGAGACACCTCATTCGGTTCTCGTGTTTCTTTTATCCTAATGAACAGCGCTCGAACAAATCATACGAATGACGTAAAAATGACGTAAATTTGCACACAGGATGATGTTTGTAGTTAAAACACCGTGTGGCATGTCGCACCAACAAAATAATCGGTGACAGGATGTCTTGAGTAAAATAATCTCACGAAACTTGTTACTGTAAGCATAGAGGTATAACCAAACTTAGAGTGCTCACTCCATGGGCGTGTCTCACAGCATTTCAACCGCTGACAGTCCCCTGCCCAGATTTATGATGAAGTTCTAGAAGATCGGTTGGTCAGTTTTGTTTATTTTAAATAAGAAAGGTATTAGTTTACGGTAACCAAAAATGGTATACCAATCTTGGTGAACTTCGACATAAACAGGAGACCGTCAGCGGTTGAAACGCTCTGTGAAACACCCGCGGATACATTTAAAACGAGCATATTAAACAACAGTCAACAAATTCAAATATCTGGGCTCCATGCTTACGGCGGATGCCAATATAGATGCCGATGTTACGCACCGAATAAATGTAGCGTGGCAAAAAAGGCGGACTCTCACTGGAGTTTTGTGTGACCCCCGCATGCCTATAAAAACGAAGGGCAAAGTCTATAAGACAGCTGTTCGCCCGGCATTACTGTACGGATCGGAATGTTGGACAGTAAAGAAGACACACGAGCGAAAAGTCCACGTAAACGAAATGAAGATGCTGCGGTGGGCAGGAGGGGTGACCAGGATGGACAGGGTGCGTAACGAGTTCATACGGGGCAGTTTTAAGGTTGCGCCTATCACTGACAAAATGTCAGAGTTTCGCCTTAGATGGTATGGCCATGTAATGAGGCGCAGTGAAGACCATGTGGTAAGAATCGCCCTAAACTTACCAGAACACAAGCGGGGTAGCGGCCGCCCGCCATTAACCTGGTGGTCCAACATCGAGAGAGACCTTAAGAAAGCCCAATTGCCAAAACCGACACTCCGGGACCGACAGGCCTGGCGCAGAAGTGTGAGGAGACCCGACCCCAGATAACCGGAGCAGGGACTGACAAAGAAGAAGAAGAAGATATTAAACAACAAGTAATCTCAAAATGTATGGAGATTATTAATAAGTTTTAGTAAAACTTGATATTTGCAAGTTTTTACCTCACTTACAATGTTATATATATGGAGCTGACTGACAGCGGTCGAAACGCTCTGAGAAACATATGAAAAATAAAAATACTATTTGAAATCATCCTATAAGTGGCTTGACGTCATCGGCATGATTTGTGGGAGCCCTGCTAATGAATGTTTTAATTATACGGAATTTTGACTCTTAGAGACTATATTCATCTATCTCTAAGGATAATTTGATAAAAATTATTTAGTTCTGACATTTAGAGATAATTACACCTCCAAATAATTTTAGTTTTTTTTTTATCTGTTTCTGCTTTTTTATTATTATTATTTTAATTATTTTTTGTAATTCGACATTTAGATACTTTATACATCTCTAAGTGATAATAATATTTTACTTACTTTTTCTTTAAACAATAATACTTTAGTTTGCATTAATATTTTCAATTAATTGTATTTTATAATTGTTGATGTGCTCGTTTTTGTTTGTATGTAAATTCCATGTTGATGTGTAAAAGTGCCCTTGTGGCCTATTTGCTGAATAAATGTTCAAGTTGAAGCTGAAATTTCACATACATATGATGTAAGTTGAGTGACAATGCAATATTATGGTACCATCGAGCTGATCTGACGTTGGACGAATGGACACGGGAGGTGGCCTTCGAAACTTTGTGATGAAAAAAACGCAACCCAATTGTGTTTGGATTTGTTGTAATTGTCTCGATGAGTAATTTAACAGTTGAAAGTAAAATACAATTTTTTTTTGTTTTGCTACCTAAAGGTTACCTGGAAGAGATCGCTTTTTAGCGATAAGACCGCCTGTTGTTTACCTCTTCTTTATGTGTTGTATTATTTGTATTGTTTCTGTATTGAGGTGTGCAATAAAGATTATTTGTATTGTATTGTACAGTCAGCGATAAAGGCTTGTATCAAAAAAATATTTATTTCACAAAAAGCTTATTAAAAACTTGTTATTTTGTTGTTAATAGAAATTTCCATTTGCAGTTAGTGCCGGCGCCTGGCGAGTTGGTATCGGCGCCGTATGAGGGCAGCTACTACCGAGCCAGAGTCATAGCAGTGCATGACCAAATAGAGGTTTATCAGACTAATATTATATTAAAGAGTAAACCTTTTGTAGTTAGTGCCGACGCCGGGCGAGTTGGTATCGGCGCCGTATGAGGGCAGCTACTACCGAGCCAGAGTCATAGCAGTGCATGACCAAATAGAGGTTTATCAGACTAATATTATATTAAAGAGTAAACCTTTTGTAGTTAGTGCCGACGCCGGGCGAGTTGGTATCGGCGCCGTATGAGGGCAGCTACTACCGAGCCAGAGTCATAGCAGTGCATGACCAAATAGAGGTTTATCAGACTTATATTATATTAAAGAGTAAACCTTTTGTAGTTAGTGCCGACGCCGGGCGAGTTGGTATCGGCGCCGTATGAGGGCAGCTACTACCGAGCCAGAGTCATAGCAGTGCATGACCAAATAGAGGTTTATCAGACTAATATTATATTAAAGAGTAAACCTTTTGTAGTTAGTGCCGACGCCGGGCGAGTTGGTATCGGCGCCGTATGAGGGCAGCTACTACCGAGCCAGAGTCATAGCAGTGCATGACCAAATAGAGGTTTATCAGACTTATATTATATTAAAGAGTAAACCTTTTGTAGTTAGTGCCGACGCCGGGCGAGTTGGTATCGGCGCCGTATGAGGGCAGCTACTACCGAGCCAGAGTCATAGCAGTGCATGACCAAATAGAGGTTTATCAGACTTATATTATATTAAAGAGTAAACCTTTTGTAGTTAGTGCCGACGCCGGGCGAGTTGATATTGGCGCCGTATGAGGGCAGCTACTACCGAGCCAGAGTCATAGCAGTGCATGACCAAATAGAGGTTTATCAGACTTATATTATATTAAAGAGTAAACCTTTTGTAGTTAGTGCCGACGCCGGGCGAGTTGGTATTGGCGCCGTATGAGGGCAGCTACTACCGAGCCAGAGTCATAGCAGTGCATGACCAAATAGAGGTTTATCAGACTAATATTATATTAAAGAGTAAACCTTTTGTAGTTAGTGCCGACGCCGGGCGAGTTGGTATTGGCGCCGTATGAGGGCAGCTACTACCGAGCCAGAGTCATAGCAGTGCATGACCAAATAGAGGTTTATCAGACTTATATTATATTAAAGAGTAAACCTTTTGTAGTTAGTGCCGACGCCGGGCGAGTTGATATTGGCGCCGTATGAGGGCAGCTACTACCGAGCCAGAGTCATAGCAGTGCATGACCAAATAGAGGTTTATCAGACTTATATTATATTAAAGAGTAAACCTTTTGTAGTTAGTGCCGACGCCGGGCGAGTTGGTATTGGCGCCGTATGAGGGCAGCTACTACCGAGCCAGAGTCATAGCAGTGCATGACCAAAAGAGGTTTATCAGACTTATATTATATTAAAGAGTAAACCTTTTGTAGTTAGTGCCGACGCCGGGCGAGTTGGTATTGGCGCCGTATGAGGGCAGCTACTACCGAGCCAGAGTCATAGCAGTGCATGACCAAATAGAGGTTTATCAGACTTATATTATATTAAAGAGTAAACCTTTTGTAGTTAGTGCCGACGCCGGGCGAGTTGGTATTGGCGCCGTATGAGGGCAGCTACTACCGTGCCAGAGTCATAGCAGTGCATGACCAAATAGAGGTTTATCAGACTTATATTATATTAAAGAGTAAACCTTTTGTAGTTAGTGCCGACGCCGGGCGAGTTGGTATTGGCGCCGTATGAGGGCAGCTACTACCGAGCCAGAGTCATAGCAGTGCATGACCAAATAGAGGTTTATCAGACTAATATTATATTAAAGAGTAAACCTTTTGTAGTTAGTGCCGACGCCGGGCGAGTTGGTCTTGGCGCCGTATGTGGGCAGCTACTTATCAGGTTAGGATCATCGCAGCATACGCCCAAATTGGTAGAGGAATATCAATGAATTAGATGAGAATTAGATGTGTAAAGTTTAAGAAAAATTGTGCCCCCAAGTTTCACAACTAATGATTGCGCTTAAATTCCGTCCGTTTGATTGAATCACTTACAACTTCATCTTCTGCAATATACCACGAACATAATGACAATATTAAGCATGTTTGAGAAAGCCCGCTTAAAAAGATTTTCAAAGGGTCACTTAAGAAAATGCATGCTTGAAAAAGCCCAGTTCTCATGGAACCGCGTTAAGAACCCATCTTAAGTGGAAATGCGCAATAACTTTAAAAAAGTTTGAAAACAAACAGGGACCAGTGTAAAATGGCATATTACGGTAGATATCGTAAAAACTGCTATCGTATTAAGTGTACGTATTATTTTTATTAGAAGCTCTGTAATCAAATCTTGTAAACAAATTTGGATCTACTTTCCATTGGTCAATTGAGCTGAAACTTCACATACATATGTAGGTTAGGTGACAATGGAATTATGGAGTTCCATCGAGCCGATCTGATGATGGAAACCAGAGGAGTTTGGAATACTCTATGAGTATAATTATATTCGTTGCTTGTTGATAGAGAAGTACGGTGAGCGATAAAAGCTTGTATTAAAAACGAAAATTTTGACAATATACTTAGTTTCACTTGTACCGTTGTCTGTAATAAAATTTTGCAAGCTAAATTATACCCACTTCTTAGTACTTAGTAAACTTCACATGAAAATTGGGTGACAATGCAATATTATAGTATCATTGAGCTGATCTGATGATAGACACAGGAGGTGACCATAGGAACTCTGTAATAAAACAACACAACTTACTTGTTTTTGTTATAATTGTGTCGATGAGTTCATTGTTAAAAGAAAAGTTCAGTCAGTGATAAAAGTTTGTATAGTTTTTTTTTACTACAAACCTTGTTTTACATTATTATGTAGAACAAAGTTTATAGTATATTTCCTTTAATAATTTATCTATTACAGGTGTTCTATATAGATTACGGTAACACGGCGACCGTGTCTATCTCCGATCTTCGTCCGCTGGAGCTCCGCTGGCTGGCGCTGCCGATGCGCGCCGTGGCGTGCCGGCTGGCCGGCGTGTCCGTGTCCGTGTCCGGGGCCGGGGCCGGCGTGTCCGTGTCCGGGGCCGGGGCCGTGGCCGGCGTGTCCGTGTCCGGGGCCGGGGCCGGGGCCGGCGTGTCCGTGTCCGGGGCCGGGGCCGGGGCCGGCGTGTCCGTGTCCGGGGCCAGCGTCAGCGAGACGCTTAGGGGACTCGCGTTGGACAGAACTATGCAGGCACAAATTATGTTAGTATACCTTTTGTGATCATCAAACTTGTCATATCTGATACGAAGGATCAAAAATGTAGCTAGATCATATCCGGCTCGAACCAATAATGGGGCAAAATATCCGTAAAAATAATTCAAAGTATATAGACGCTCGTTGAACTAACATTGGAAAATCGCGTGCACTAATTATGGTAGAAGAAGTAAAAATCTGACTCATATCCGGTTCGCAGGACCAAAAATGGTGAAATTCTTCAAAATCTAAGGCCGTTTCTTAGTGACGTTAATGTTCAGAGAATTCGCGTTGGAGGAACAAATCATATACTTTTGTGTACTAAAATAGTTCCTAAGTCATACCTGGTTCGAAGGACCAAAAATGGCGGGAAGCTACATCTAGGTAAGACTTAGTTAGATCACCGGCACCAGCGAGACGGTCAGGGGACTCGCGTTGAGATCACCGGCACCAGCGAGACGCTCAGGGGACTCGCGTTGAGATCACCGGCACCAGCGAGACGCTCAGGGGACTCGCGTTGAGATCACCGGCACCAGCGAGACGCTCAGGGGACTCGCGTTGAGATCACCGGCACCAGCGAGACGCTCAGGGGACTCGCGTTGAGATCACCAGCGCGAGCGAGACGCTCAGGTGACTCGCCTTGCACAGGACTAAGCAGGCAATTATCATGTTAGTTATCTTTAATTGTAATTTTTATAATCTAAAGATTAGTATTGAAAAAAGTCAAGTTTTTTTTCCTATTTTTTTACAGTGCTCGAGGCCTTGACGAAATGACAGTGAAACTTATCGACGCCGACGGTTTCGACGTCGGCGAGCAACTGGCCGTGTTCGCCGGCATCACCCTACAGCCTTACGATGTAGAACATGACGAGCAACGTTGCGTGCTCGTGCCGGCTTAGCTGAACTTTTGAGGTTAGAATATCTTACAATAATACAGGTTTAATATGATCGCGAGTGGCAGCCTACTGGATTTGCACCTTATGCGGTGCGCGGCGCGTAGTTTTCAATCCGAGGTCGCGCGAAGAGTTCCATAGGCTGGCGAATAATACGAGCGACGTTGCCTAGCGGTAAGAGCGTGCGACTTCCAATCCGGAGGTCGCGGGTTCAAACCCCGGCTCGTACCAATGAGTTTTTCGGAACTTATGTACGAAATATCATTTGATATTTACTAGTCGCTTTTCGGTGAAGGAAAACATCGTGAGGAAACCGGACCAATCCCAACAAGGCCTAGTTTACCCTCTGGGTTGGAAGGTCAGATGGCAGCCGCTTTCGTTAAAACTAGTGCCTACGCTAAATCTTGGGATTAGTTGTCAAGCGGACCCCAGGCTCCCATGTAGCATTTGACGTGACATTTATAACGCTAATTTAAATTTAACCTTGCCGCCAAAGTCAGTACATTTCATGCCCCACACTCCACGACTTCATATCAAGTCGTGGTTTTGGTCGAGTTTATATACGTGCAATTACGTGGCATTGATGACGAAGAGGTAAATCACATTGTTTTTTTTAGGTGCGGCACATGACCAACGAGATTGATTTGAAAACTGAAGATTTTATGAGATAATATTAATATAAGTATTCGTTTTTAAGTAATAATGGTGAGTTTCTTGCGGCGTTTCTTCTCACCGAATATCAATTTCCGAAGCGCTGGTAGGTCAGACATGTAAAAAAAATATAATAAATTCAATACTTTTTTAAAAATTGTTTTATTTCTATTTAAATTACTTGTAGTCATAGTCATAGTATCTTTATTCATGAACTATACAGAATTGTGTTTGAATATATGTACATAAAGTGAAAAACATGAGAAAAACAACAACAAAGAACTTATCAAATGTAGGTACCTACAAGTAAACAAATATCAGTCTAAAAATACGGCAACATTTAAATACTAAATAATAACAAGAGAAACAATACTTAAGACTTAAACAACATTAAACACTTCATCTACCGTATAAAAACATCCTCTCAACAAAAACTGTTGATATATTCTTTCAGTGGAGTTTCACTAGTATGTGAAGCAGGTACCGAGTTGTATGGATTCTGAACTGAGTGTATGACAGTATAAAAAGTGTGTCCGAAAGAAAAGCCCAAGGAAAAATTATTTCAGAGAGGGACAGTCATTCCCATACTATCATAGTGTTAGTGTTTATGGAAGGTAGAGGCAAGAAACAGAAACTCCTTAGGCAGAATTGTTGCAAAAGTGTCCAGCTGTCAGCTTTAATAATAGTTCCAAATCTCTCCAGAGTAGCGCTAGAGTAGCTAAGAACCTAGGCGTTATTGACGGAGTGAAGTACGCTGTCTATGATTAGATTTTTTTCTCAAGTATTCTAGGTATTGTAGCGCCGTATTTATGGTTTTTTGTCGGACACCTTTTGGTATATGGAGATTCTGTTCCTTGCCTCTACCTGCCATAAATCCTTGTCGCACTAATATGGAAAAGTGATAGAGACAAAGCGTATCGTTATGATAGCGCATGCGATTATCACCTTGGCTAGGCACCCAGCTTTCCTTCTAATTTATTATTTACGATAACAAGATAACTGGATATTGCTTGATTTATTATAATTTACCTTAGTGGAGTTCAATAGAAATTGCAAATAATATAAACAAACCAACTAACTTTAATTTCTTCGTAATCTCGCACTTTTTGTGTACAACTATGATATTCTAAACAGTTTAAATACTTAAATATTATATTTAAATAAAATTATATGTTAATTATTAATATTTCAGTGAAAACTACCATCATAAAACTTTTAGGTTATACGTCAAATGCTAACAAAATATTTCATACTTGTTTACATGATTTGCAATTGCTATTGGTTTCCACTTTATAGCATAATCGTTTTGAAAATATTTCTTAAAATATAAGCTTTGAAATGGTCATTAAGAATTTAAAAAAAAAACATCTTTTGAACCTGTATTTATTACATATACATTTCATTTAACAAAATTTACTTAACTTCTAAAATTAATAAAACTTAAGATTAATGTAGACGAGACAAACTTCATCTAAAAACTATTTAAACAAAAAATTAGTAGGCTAAACTATTTTACCACCTTTTTATACTAGGTAATTTTGTATTATAATTTCTAGTAATTTTTATTAATTTCGAACAATTTTAAAATGATTAGAGTAAAATGTAAATATACGTACAATACAAATTGAACTAATCAAAAACTAATTCTAATTTCTTGAATGGAAATTGGTTCATATCAAGACTAAATTAAAATTGAAAAAAGCTCTAAAAGCAGTTTACCTACCTTCTTAATTTGTTTGCTGGCCAAGTGAAACAACATTATTCTACTTAAATATTAATAACAAAAGCTTAACTAATATCATTTACATCCATTGGTTTACATAAGTCGCCACTGTAAGTACAAGGATAAGAATCAATATCGTCCTTGTATCCTTTAAGATACAAGGATTCCTTGACCTGATTGTTCAAGTCTACGTCTGGCCTATAGTGCTCGGAGCAGGCGGTGATCTTGCGGATCTTGCCTTGTTCTACTACAATTAGCCCAGCGCCGGCCACTGCGTTCCCCGCAAGCAGGCTCGACGTGTGAATATGTCCTCTCTTATGAAACTTAGAAACCAAAAGCTGCCCATCTGGACCCATCACGAAAATGGCCGCCTTCTGCGAATAACTCTCGTCGGCATCGCTGGTGTCAAGAATAACCCCTTGAGAGTCATAAAGCGTACCATTCTTAACTGACACCTCCCACTGAGCTCTGCTGCGAACATCGTAATACACAACAGTTGGTGGACACGTGAAAATAATGCCGTTGTAAATACATTTCTTCGTCTCCATCCGGTACTCGTTTTGCATACCAAATGTTGCGTACGTAAAGGAGATGCTTACGGCGTTAACATTTTCTTCAAGTAGTTGTACAGTTTCTGAACCTGGGTTATGACTATAGATTCCTTTTAATTTATGCACCATGTATAATTTTCGGTTATAAAGGGCCATACCCACTACATATCCATTACTGGGTATTAAATACAAGTCATAATCCAGCTGATAAGATTTCATTTTCACATAATGGATAACCATATCATATTTAAGTACATACATTTTATCCTCTAAATGTACTATTCCGTAAACATCCGACCATCCTTTTTCATAAAAAATGCTGCAATCCCTTTCTTCAGTCAATAAACAACGATAAATACGTCCAGTATCCGACCCTGCATAAATATACGAGTCGAACACCGCTATAGATGAAATATTTCTATTCACGTCAGCGAAGTTCCAGCAGCTATGAGGTGAGTCCAGTTCGCATCGCAGGATTGTTCCATTCCAGAGCCCAGCGTGGATGTACCCAGCAGCTACCACTAAACCAGTTATTCTAGTGCCTGCTTGGTTGAATTCGTAGCAGGAATATCTTCTCTGCCACAGACAACGGAGCATTGTCCCTGATGCTAGCGACGCATAAAGATATTCTCCATGTACCAGAGTGGAAGTAACTTCTGAGTGGCAAGGACTAGTATGGTAGACTTCGCATGAGTTCGGTTCTTCGATCGGGCAGCGAGTAATACTCCCGTTGTTATTACCAATAATCATCATGGGCGGCATGTAGGGGACTTCGTTGACGATCTGCCTGATGGTAAGCAGTCTCCGTAGCCTATGTACGCCTGCAACTTTTTTGTTACATGCGCGTTGCCGACCCTAACCCCCCCCCCCCCCCTCGTTGAGCTGTACACACAGTTCATCCCTTGGTTAACAATCTACTACACTTTAAGCTCCAGTTTAGCTTATTGTGACGGAAGAGTAACTACGGAACCCTACTCTGAGCATGGCCCGACATGCTCTTGACCGGTTTATTGAAATATCAATCGTTAAATTTAAATAATCATAATTATTTAGCAGTAGCGCTGGTGAGCACGTTGATGGGCTATTAATAATGTAACGAAATCAACAATCAATAATATATATTTATTCGTATATATGTATGTAGGTATATATTGCTATTATTTTTATATGTGTAAGTGTATAAAAGTAGTACTTACAAGGAAAGGTACCCAACTGTCCGGTTCCGATTTGATTTATATATTTATATATATATATATATATATATATATATATATATATATATATATATATATATATATATATATATATATATATATATATATATATATATATATATATATATATATATATGTTATAGAGTAGTCTAAAATAACGGACACGTTTTTTTTTATACAATAAACGTTTTACGTTTCTTGGTGGAATGTGTTCGAAACGAGGCTGAGAGGATAAACTTCATGCAAAAATACAATTGTAATTTATATAATATAGGTGAAGTTAATTTAATTTTAGCCTACCCGCAATCAAAACAGGCGAAGAAGCTATATGAGATTGTTAACCTAGGTATTAAGCGTAGATAATTATTAATAAGAGTTGATTTGTTTTGCTATGTCACAATAAGGGTGACATTTTCAATTGTGAAAAAACCCTTTTTTCAATAAAGATTAAAAAAAACAAGTATCTAGTAGTTAAAGCGACAAGGTTCTATAGTGGCCTAGGATTCAAATTGGTTGACTGTACATAAATGGGTACTACTATATTAAATAACTTTAGTCCTAGCACGTCCTAGCTAGCTATAAGAATACTTGCAATACCCTTTTCAGGATGCCATGTTTTCTATAATTTAAATGTAATAACTATGTACCATGGCTCGCAAATAATCAAATGATATTTCGTACATAAGTTCCGAAAAACTCATTGGTATGAGCCGGGGTTTGAACCCGCGACCTCCGGATTGCAAGTCGCACGCTCTTACCGCTAGGCCACCAGCGCTTTGTTATAAAATAGCCAACTTTACTTGTTCCAGCCAAGGCGCTGGAGTTCGGGTTGCCAACCTTGGTGAATAGTTTTGTGGTACATTTGCTATCAATTTGCGGGACTTGGGTATACAATGCGGGACTCCTTCGCCTGGCCTAACTGGGAAAGGTATACCTATTGGCCGTCAACGTGTTGAAAGGCATCAAAAATACAACCAAGGTAACTTTTTAAATATTCCTAGCACACTAGCATGTACATTTTATGACATAAACTCTTCTTCTTCCTCGCGTTGTCCCGGCATTTTGCCACGGCTTATGGGAGCCTGGGGTCCGCTTGACAACTAATCCCAAGATTTGGCGTAGGCACTAGTTTTTACGAAAGCGACTGCCATCTGATCTTCCAACCCAGAGGATAAACTAGGCCTTGTTGGGATTAGTCCGGTTTCCTCACGATGTTATCCTTCACCGAAAAGCGACTGGTAAATATCGAATGATATTTCGTACATAAGTTCCGAAAAACTCATTGGTACGAGCCGGGGTTTGAACCCGCGACCTCCGGATTGCAAGTCGCACGCTCTTACCGCTAGGCCACCAGCGCTTTTTTTTTTTATGACATAAACATTAAAGAAAATAGTTTATTAGTGTAGATCGGTTTAATCCCTGAAGATTTCTAATTAAAATCACGCGCTGGTGCACCACCTCCGTTTCAGTGCTTATAATCTAGTCTAGTCAGACAACGGGACAATCGGCGTCCCGCACGGACCCATTGCGGGACGCATACTTTAGGGCTCCAGAAAGGAACGTCCCGTTGGCAACCCTAGCTGGAGTAGTAGTAGCTCGTTCACTGAAAAGATCGCTCCTAACTATTACAATCACACAACTGTACTAGTTCGGTCTTCTAGTACAGTACACCGACACAAACTGAGCATGATAATGTAACGGAGCGGTTTTTTTGGACGTTTTGTAAAGCAGTATAATTCAAAATTTGTTGCCTCGCTCACTCCAGTTACTCGCTCATATTAGCCGAGAGCCGTTCGGTCGTTATCGCACGCGCTCAGCGTTAGTTCGTTCGGTTCCCCCGTTCCGTTTCGTGTGTAGTGTACTAAGAGCAGAATCATTAGGGAATAGTTCGGTTCGGCGTGGCGTATGGTGGTGTGAGCGTGTATGAGGAATGTCATGAAAATGAAGGAAGCGAAAGAGGTATGTCAGGATCGTAGCAAGTGGAAAACCGTGGTCTCTGCCTACTCCTTCGGGAAATAGGCGTGATTATATGTAAAACAATGGAGCCCTTGTATTATTGTATCATTTTATATTGAATGAAATAAATTATTATTATATTATTATAATGGAGGGAATTGCGTCTTTTTGAATTTAGTAACTGTACTACACAACCTTATGGAGTAGGTTGGACTAATACAAATAATACTCGTAATTTGGTGGCACAGTCAGTATTTTAAACGATGTACCTAATCATAAATAAATGAGTTCTACTACCGTATAAAAGTGTGTTTATATATTTGGCCACTTTTTCCTTCACTACTTAATTTACCTATCTTTTTAGTGTGTATTTGAATTAATAAATTTCAAAAATGATATTCGAATGCGACCTGGGCCCTTATTCGACATGCTAAAAGTGACGTTTCGTGTTGATTTCCATTTGATGTGAGAAATATTGTGACTTGTCGAATTGCTATTATCACCACCTGTCAGTGAACAATATCCACACTAGAGGCGGGGCGTTGTACCGGAATAGTTTTTGGAACAGGTTATTTGTAATAGACTACTTTTAGCTTGTCGAGTATTTAAAAGTACGGACTTTGATTTCTGAAATAAAACAAATATGAAACTTTTATCACCTCGTACCTCCATTCTTACCGTTACTTTAGGTAAAATAAAATTTTGTTAACAGATGGTCGTCTGGGTGTCTGTTGTATCTAAAAATAATGTAATAATATATAACAAAAATATGACAATAGATTCATAGCCTTCACTCAAAACGTCACCATATTCCCGACCCTTACCGAAATAATAAGTCGATATTTGTATAAATAATCCTTATTTGTAAGACGCCTAAGCACGGCAAATACGTAAACTGCCTATTGGGGGTCATACTCGTAAAACTGGTATTTTAGACGTACTTTTGGTACGAGTAACAGAGACGTACTTTTGGTACGCAGTCCCAGCTCTAGTCAGGATTCTAGTTGTCAAATATAAGCGTGTCGAATACGTATTAGTTAACTGTCAAATGAAATTAGATCAACGGTAGACTTTTTTGTCGATGGGTATGGCTGCCATGTTTGGATTTATGACATTTAAAAGGGGATCCTAAGGCAGAGAGTAGTTTTACCTGTACGATTTTGATTCTTCTACTGGACGCAAGATGGAGTTAGCTGCCAAATTCCGATCAGGCTGACGCAACTAGGAAGAAAAAAGTTTTGTATGGAATTTGTTTCGCAAATCATTGCCAACGAAGAAAAAGAAAACGTCAGTGCTATTTATTCTGTCAAGTTTACATCAAGTCTACTGTCAGCCTAATTGCTTTGTTTGTTTTGAAGGCTTCAATGTTTTGTTCGGGTATTTCGTGTAATTTCTTTATTATTTAGTGCAAAAATCGAAAATAGTCAACCGTGATCAGAGTAAAGAGCGAGTTTGTTACAATGCCAGCGAGAAAACGGTTTACTAAGTGTGAAATATGTGGCAAGCGAGCCACTCGAGAAAATCACGAAAAAAGGGATTTTATGGCGAAATTTCCCTTGGATGAAGACTGGTAAGTATTGCTTTAGATACTTTTGACCTTATTTTGGGTCAGCAGGCTATAAACACATCGAAAATTAGATATTTTACATTATTTTTCGTTGTGAACTAGGGATGTACTATAACTATCGATAACTGTAGTTTTATTTGTATATCAGTGTAAATAATTAAATTAAATATGTGAAATTTCCTTAGAACTAGCATGCAATATGACCATAATTAATTCGTCGAAGCTTAATAATGCATAAATTATCTATTACTTATGCATTAATGGTCATTAGTTAACATATTTTTTTTATCTAGTGATTATTTAATATATTAACTTAAAATGTAACAAAATTAATCTCTGTTTTTATGATAAATAAAGAAATATTATAGGCCATTATTACACAAACTGACTTAGTACTAAAGTATGAATGGCATGTGTTGTGGGTACTTAGACAACGATATATATATATATATATATATACCCACAACACATGCCATTCATACTTTAGTACTAAGTCAGTTTGTGCAATAATGTATATATATATGTACATAGACCTAATTTATAAGTATTTATAAATACATAGAAAATACCCATGTCTCAGGAACAAATATAATCAGGAACTAATAAATGCCCGTTCCAGGATTTGAACCTGGGACCATCGGCTTCATAGGCAGGGTCGCTGCCAACAAGGCCAGACCCGTTCTCATGATTAACAGACATATAAATACATAAAAAGTTAAAGCATTGATAAAGGGTTGTTGATAACTGGATGCCGAAAAACATGATTTATAGATGCATATTAGCGCGAAATAATCAGTTGATCATCTCATTAGCAAACACATGGAATATAAACTGTAGATAAAGTCATGTTTTTCCAAGGCTGTATGTTTTCAGATGCAGGCAGTGGGCCAAATTTGTTGGGAACGAAGACCTGATACATCTTCCCATAGAAAAGTTACATTTATTCAAACATGTATGTGCACATCATTATGAAAATCAAGCATTTAATAAAATAAAAAAACACGACTTAAAAACTGTATTAAAATAATTCGGGTCCACATTAAGCCCGACCAGATAGTAGTCCAATTAAGAACTATCCACTTTATAACATACAACTTAAATGTGGACTCGATGCTAACCTGATTTCGAGTACAACATTTGTAGACAGGAGCCCATGTTTCAACCCTCCCCATTTTATCGATATCGATAAGAATCGTAAGCGTGTAGCGTACTACACTATTTAAATCGCTTATGTTGGTACTATGGTTCTTTGACAGTTCTTTGTCGTACATTTTGGTAATGATTTGCGAAACAAACTGATTCCACTCGCTAGTATGGAAGTCCCGTCTCTTAAAACGTAGTGATTATATGCTCTTTGACAATGACATGCAGTTGCGTCGATGTAGATCTATCATAAAAACGTACATGTGATGCATGTGACAATTGTCCAGGATGAAAGAAATATCTTGACAATTAACATAAAGCAATACAATACCACAAAATGTCAACAAGAAAACAGATTTATTATAAAAATACAAATTATATACAAAGCTTCATTTTAAAACCAATGGTCGTGGGTTCTAACCCCGGCTCTTAACAATGTGCATCTTGTATCATGTACCGATTGCTTTTCAGTAAAGTAAAATATATTATCATGAGGAAGATGGAGTAGCCCCAATAAGGTATATTTTCCCCTCTGGGTTAGAAGGTCAGATAGTAGTGAGACAGGGAGATATACTCGTAGTGAAGAATGCGGAAAAACAAGCATTTATTGTGTTGTTAGGCTAGTTCCTTTTTTCAAAATTTGAAAACGAACGCAACAGCATGCTCAAAGCCCCCTGTGAGTCAGAATCTGTTAAATTCAGGCTTAAGACGAAACAGGAGCTGAGCCCGTACACAAATTTGAGATTTTTAGGTAAAAGGTAAAAAATATCGCCGTCGCGCTGACGAGTGTGGCACCCCGTACCTAGCTAGAGACTATCCCTTGTGTGTGTACCAACAAACCAAATTTTAGACAAATATGATAAGTCTTCTTCTTCTTTGTCGTTGTACTCTTTGCAGAGCGTCGTGGTCAACTGCTGATATCAGGCGCAGATGTTGCTTGCCGTATGATTTCTCGCCATTTTTTGCGGTTGGGGGCCATTCTGGCAAATGCGTTCAGAGGACCCTTCATGGCAGATTTGATTTGATCAGTCCATCGCATAGGTGGCCTTTTGCGCGGTCTTTTTCCCTTTGCTCTACCCTGCACCACTAGACGCTCTATGGAGTCGTTGTTCCTCCTCGAGACGTGACCGAAAAAACTGAGTATGCGGGTCTTTACGAGAGTCGAAAGGCGCTGCTTGATACGGAGTTCTTTAAGGATGGAGACATTAGTCCGAAACTCGGTCCAGGATATCCCCAGCATTTTCCTCCAGCTCCATATTTCTAGGGCGACTATCGTCTTCTCCTCTGTCTTTCGGATAGTCCAGGTCTCCGCAGCGTATAAGAATATAGGAAAAACGAGGGCCCGTACAAGCCGAACCTTCGTGGTGTTTGTGACGTTTCGGTGATACGTAGCCTATACGTAAAAACTAGCCAAGACAAATCCTTTATAATTTCAGAATTTTCTACACAGCACAGAACATGGCACCCATATAGATCTCAATTCCGTTGTCGGCGAGTCAACAACGACACATATTCTTAATATTGAACTTAATTGGTTCTCATTTCACATTTATGTTTTAAATTAATTATAGGCATAGACATACCATATCCTATAAATACAAAGTTTCAGAGCAATCTAGCAAGTCATTTTAAAATGAGAGCGTAACTACATTTGTATGGAGAACCGAATTTGCTGCGGACGCACAATGTAGCATAATCGGATTAGGACCAACCTCGAAATCTCTGTAACAGTCATGAAATTTATTATGTATGTAAATTATAGGCCCCTTTTTCATGCCCAAACCATTTAACATTTGGGGACCTCGAGGAATCCGAACCATCTTGGAAAATGTGTACCATCAACACAACAGTCAACATTAAAACTTATTAAATTCTACACAAAAAAGTCCTCGATATCTTTGCAGAACAATACATCTTGTTATAGAGAATACTTGCTGAATCTAAGTTTAACGCTTATACACTTCCAAGGGACATTCTCTTAAAAGGAAACTCGGAGGAATATGAATTCTATTTTTAACTATACATTTGTACGTGGTCTACCCCAATATTAACATTTTACTCTACTGTGACTAAACCAGAAAGAAGGGTTATGGGTGTAAGTACTGATGATTCAGTACACCCAGTAGCTAGGTATTAGGATACTGGACGGATTTTTTTAAATAACGTATCGTTAGATTCCTCTTACCATTCACAACCTACTTTTACTTGTTCTATTAAAAAAAAATCAATACAGCCGCCTTGAGAGGACTCCGAATATTAAACCATATTTTTTCTTCTAGCGCCTAAACTATTGAGCGGAGTACAGTAAAACAGACATCAGTAGATCCACAATTAGTATACAAGTGCTATGCAATACAAAGTTACTAAAATTAACGGAAGAAAAAGGTTTAGGGCTAAATAATACGTCATTTAAAAAATCCGTCCAGTATCCTAAGCTACAGGGTGTCCTGAATCCTCAGTACTTATACCCATAACCCTACTTTCTGGTTAAGTTGCAGTCAAGTAAAATATTGATATTGGGGTAGATTATGTACAAATGTATAGTTAAAAGTGGAATTTTTATTCTTACAAGTTTCCTATTAAGAGAATATCCCATGAAAGGGTATAAGGGCTAAATCTGGGTTTAGCAAGTATTTTTTAAAGCAAGATCATTTATTTTCGCAAAGATGTCTAAAACTATTTTATGTAGAATTTTATAAGCTTGAATGTTGCCTTACACGATTATTGAATAAAGAACGTAGATTTAGAGTAAAACGCGAATTTCTCCTGGATGGTCCACATTTTCCAAGATGGCTGCGGTTCCTCGAGGTCCCCAAATGTCAAATGGTGTGGGCATGAAAAAGGGGCCTTTAAGGGGCGTATATACATACCAAATTTCATGACTGTTCAGACATTTCGAGTTTGGTCCTAATCCGACTGTGCTAATGCCACTATGTACGTAAACTGTAACTGTACTGCGGACTCAACCTTCACGTTATAATTTTTTAAGTATTAACGTTGACATAGTAACGAAAATAATAAACACGTCAATTGAAGTAAACAGTATTATTATATGCAAGAAAATTTTGCAAAATAGGTACATTAATGATTAATATGTAAAACACCATTCATTATTGAATTATAATTATGATTTTGTGTTAAAAAATATGAGACCAATTATACAGCCCGATTACACGGGCTACATATTAAAAATGATTATCATGGAAACAGTAAATATACACAGGTGAACAAAGTTATAGTAAAATAGGTGCATAATTTCAGAGCTTGCCTGGCCCACCTGTACCACCTACCATGACCACGGCCGTCTCCTACTATTATTTTTTTCTAATACCTATGGCCTTACTAGCGAATAGTATTCCATGTTCTTGATCCAGAATTTAAACCCTTAACTACATATTTGTGGCACTTGGGGTTGAATTTGAAACTCTAGGGCACTAGCGTGGCTCTATGAGAGCGCCTTATATAGGCTTCTGGTGACCAGAGGATCAGCATTGTTAACCAGCGCGGAAATGCACCCAGCCTTCTGGGCACCCTACCGAGCGACCAGAATATAGGGCAAATATTTTATGTATACGTTTTTGACTTAAGTGTTTTTATCATGTTTTATATTTAAACTTACAGATGTCGAACTACCAGCAAAGTTTTTGAAGAGGTGTAGTTTTTATATTTCCTGGTACCAAACTGATACAGGAAATTGGAGCATCAGTAAATAATCTACACCGAAGACAATGAAATATAGTCACATAATACTTTAATGATTTATTTTATTAAAGAAATCGGTAAAAAAATGTGTTAACTGAAAAAGATAAATTTTATTTTATTTGTAGTTGAATAACAAAATATGTATTTAATCTCCTTTTAACATAGGAATTCTCTTTGTGTAGGTACATATAAATAATAGGTACTTAGGTCTTGGTAAGTAATATAGACAGTACAGTAGGTCTTATCTTAATAATTTGAGATCTCATACATGCGTTCCGATATATCTGATGGCGACTGTACATACAATGGGGTCGCGTATACGAGTACAAAGAGCATTAAAATAGTTGTTGATAGACCAAGTGAGCGAGCTACTATGGTACCTATCTTTATATCAATTTTATGCATTATGTAATAGCGCAATACAGAATTTTTTTTTGACAAATGTAGTATTTTTATAGTAATAAAGGTTATTCATGAACCATCTCGTAATTTTAAAAAAACGGACTTTATCTCTAAATCATATGCCTTATATTTACAGATGTGTTAGGTTACAACTTGGTTCGTGAATGTGGATTAGAAGCAACTTGAGACTGGGTGCGGAGTAAATTGCATCATTTTTTTTTACAATTTTGAGCGTTTATAGGAGAATATGTGGAGCGAGCATTATTCGACGTGTAGGTGTGGGTTCAACAAAAAGATCGCATGTCAATAGTTCTTTATTGTCGTTAAAATTCAATTAATAATCGCCTTTATCGACCATCAACTGTGTGGTCACTTTTTAATTGATTGACGTTGTCAGGTACAGTTTCACTACTCGCCGCCGCATTGTTCATAGCGCATTACTTATCCTATCGAATACAAGATGTCGCTGATTCTTGTAAACTTATGTTTAAAAAAAAAGACGCTTATCTCTATGCCATATATTGTAGGAAAGGAAGGGTATTGCCTGACGTACGTCAAAAAATCCAAGATGGTGCCCAAGCCCATGGACAATAAAGTCTAGCAATAAAATCAACACTTGTCAAAATTTGCTAATGGCAATCCACAGTCAGGTGACAATCAAATCAAACCGAAGCACTTCGAGTTCAGAGCCATTTCAAACTATATAGTAGTAATAAACAAAGTTGATTTTTGTTTGATTATTTTTTCTATGAATGAGTTTTGATTGTTCCAAATGATAATATCCACAGTTGATAGAATCAACACTTGATACAATCAACATGCGATAGAATCAAGTATTGATTTGATGTGGACGCGAAATTTGACAGTTGTGCATCTCGAATAAGGCCCCTGATAATACCTATAGAAATGGATTTGCCTTTGAAAAATAAAATAAGTATATATCTTAAGATAAAGTTCCACGAACACGGGGAATATCCACCCGGAAATAAATGTTTTGACAAACACGCGTGATTGATAAGAACGAACGTCACACATCATTATATTTTTGTTACCACTAAGGTCAACTATGCTATGATACCGTCGGGTCGTTGCATCGAACCGGGTTAGTGTATCTTTCAAGGTACCTGATAAGGGAGTGGCTCCTAAGGAGAAGCTCCCTGGTGGCATTGTGGATGAAGAGGACTTCACTCTGGTGTCAAGAGAGAAATTAGGCGCGTCATAAGACTCAGTGTGGTTCTGCCGAACGGGCTTAATATGGCTTATGGGCATTGACATATACAGGGTGACCTTAGCCATTGGACAAACCTGAAATCCCACGTAGGGTTACTTCTCAGGAATGCTCTGACGTTAATATTTTTTTAATTAGAACAAAACAGAACAAAACAGTTTAATTATTGCGATATCGTATATGGACCACGCCTGCTGGCTAAAACCGCACAGGCAATTCAAAGAGTTCAAAATGCTTGTACTAGGTTTTGTTTCTCGGTGCCAAAGCGAGCCCATATCACACCGTTTCTAAACGAGAGAAAAATTCTGAAGATGGCAGCACGTAGAACCTTGCATATGGCCAGTATGGTTAAAAATATAGTCTCTAGTCATAAACCAGAATATCTTTATAATAAGTTTCGATGGATGAAAGACGTTCACGGTCGGAATACTCGCAGTAAGTTTCTAAATAAAATGAGTGCCCCGAAACATAAAACAGCAGGTTATCGTGGTAGCTTCAAATACTCTGCATCTAAGATCTGGAACGACCTACCACCGCCATTGCGAGCTAAAATGTCCCTTCCAACCTTTAAAGGCAAATTGAGCTTACTTTTATTAAATTACCAAATTTCCTCAGAGGATATAATTATTTAAAATGGTGTTGTGCTATATTTTGGACACTTACTATTCCTGTTGTTTATAAGTTTGTATTTTTTTTTTTTTATAAGTATTCTCTCATACAAAAAGTACTATTACTTATCGCTGTACGTTTCAATGAACGAAACTTATGACTATGGCATTGTTTGTACCTATTCAGTAAAATACTTGAGTTATAAATGTAACCAGTTGTCAATATCAAGTAAATACCAAATTAAAATAATAAATTTTCACTTGTAATAAAAATTTCTTTATTTTTTCGTACTATAATTGTATACACTAGCTATCTCTGGTAATAAAACAAAAAAAAATCCATTAACCCGCATGTCATATCAATGTGGTTCAGTGAAGGGGACGGACTGAAAATCAGCGCTGCGCAATCAATTTGTAATAAAATGGCTGACGCAGCGTACGCTGAGTCCGTTCCTTTTGCCGCGCATGCCTATTATTATTATTTTTAAGTGAAACATTGTATTTTGTGTGGCAATAAATGGTTTCTTATTCTTATTCTTATTCTTATTCTTAAAAGATAATTTTTTTTTTTTCAAACAAAAGTTATTTGCAATAATCGACAACAAAAAGAAACATAGCGTGTTAATCTTTGGCAGTGTTTTTGACAATTTGTTCGAAATATTTGATTATGATGACATTTTTCAAAAGTCAGAACCTTATTAGTGTCATAAATAAAAAAGATAATCAAAAAGGTTGAAGAAGGTTCCTTACTATTCTTTGAGGATATTACCTTAGGAGCTACTAACACATACAGCCTGCTTCAAAGTAAAAATTGGTAATTTGTTAATTTCTTCGAAACCGCTACACCGGCTGTTATGATACTTTGTACACTGGTTCTAAATACCCTAATGCATATGTACCTTTCGGCTTTGTCCAATGGCTGCACTGTATATCTAAGGACGGGCCTTATGAGAATGGGGCCAGTACAGCGGTGTCACGCACACGAATTAGAGCCAATCGTGCAGTCTAACGCCACAACGCGATTGGATGATGAGTTCGCATCACGCGCGTGATTGGTCGCAACTAGTTGCGTTAGACTGCACGATTGGCTCGAATTCGTGAGTGACACCACTGAACTAGCGCCATTCTTAATGCCCGTAAGGCCCGTCCTTAGATATATATGTCAATGCTTATGGGTTGCTTCACCGAGTAAGGCGCTGTATATGTCGCGCCTGCAAAACACCACCACGGCTGCTGAAGTAGTATGTACCTACTACTGGCCTTAGCGTCTATTTCTAACGATATATGGTGCAATGTCCGAAAAACATGTTTTTTGGTGGCTGAATAAACGACGAAGTTCGCGACGGATTACGACGTTTCGCTACGGTGCCTTTTTACCATTTGTCTGCCAATGCCGCAAACCAGGCCTCGTCGCAGAACGTGCGCCCATCTCCAACGCTCTTGCGCCAGTCCGTTCGCTTCTCCGCAAGCTTCTCCCAGTTTCGGTGGTCAGAAGACCGGTTACATGCTGAGGGTGTTCCAGCTTCGATCACGGCACTACGCGCACTTCAACTCTTGTGGCGCGCGAACCGCGACGCTGCAGGGGACTATCGAGTGCGACCGCTGGCCGAAGGATGTCGTGTTTCGGAGGTTCCGGGGCAAAGTGCCGAAACCGACACAAGATCAGACGATTCAATGGGTTTTATCATCTAAATCTTCATTAAATTTACTTCTATGAGTATTACCATGCAACTCTTCTTTTTTTATTTATGTATAATATTTCTAATCTACTGATGTAAAGTCATACAATTGTGTAGTATTGACATACCAAAATAAACGATGAACTGCGGATTTATTGAGGCATATGCACTTAAATAAAATGAACAATATTTGTACATACATATAATAACGTCACATCAGATCTTTACGTCTACGAACTTATTGACGTATCCGTCTTGGCTAAAATTTATGTATTTGTATAGAATCATAAACTCATACTTATTAAACTTATTAAAACTGTTTATTATGATAATACCTAGATACGAATTACGTTATTCTAAGTAAAATGTAATTAGTGGATAACTGTCATTGGCCATCTGTTATGTAATCACTCATATGTAAAACTTTTATTTACGGCTGTTGTTGTCCTAAATATCAATAAAAAAAAAAATACTCGTAGTGTTTAGTTTTATGTTTATAAACTATAAATATTTTTAATAAATATTTTGGGACAATCTTACACAGATCGACCTAACAAAGCTTTGATACATTTTTTTAGGCGTACATAGGCTATGAAGACTGCTTACCATCAGGCGGGCCGTATGCTTGTTTGCCACCGACGTAGTATAAATAAAAAAAGACAAGATAGTACTCAGGTTCTGATGATGCAGCTGAAAGGCTCCGTGTACCAGTCAACAAAGTTTGGGCTCGTTTGATTCATCTCAACAATATCTTTGGCACAAGGTACTCCTCAATCATCAGACCCTGAGTACTATCTTAGTAGTACTATCTTGTTTTAAAGATCTAGTTGACAGCGTTTGTATGGAAAAAGCGCAACTAAGAATTCCACTTAAGAGCTTACTCCTTTGTCAAAAACCTGGGCCAATGGTCATACGTATTGTATGGCCTGACATTTATCTGATATGGCTATTTGTACGTTGCGTACGAATAGCCATACGTATTTGTGTCTATTACAATAAGATATTTATATCTAAGCATGTTTTTTTTGGATTCAAGTTATTTTTGTTAAAAAAGGATTGGTCTGAAACGTCAATGGCATGGAATGAAAAACAATCAGAACCCCTAGTGTAAATTTATTCGATAGTGAGACGTGACGTACGCGTTTGCGTTTAGTCTCATTTTGTATGTAATTTTGAGTTTCCAAAACGTCCCGCTTGGCGCGCTGTTTCTAAATCCGTAAATAAAATAAAATATTTTTTTTACTAGGGGTACCAGTCTCATTTAGTATGGGATTTAGAAACAGCGCGCCAAGCGGGACGTTTTGGAAACTCAAAATTACATACAAAATGAGACTAAACGCAAACGCGTACGTCACGTCTCGCTATCGAATAAATTTATAATAGGGGTACCAGTCTCATTTAGTATGGGATTTTGAAACAGCGCGCCAAGCGGGACGTTTTGGAAACTCAAAATTACATACAAAATGAGACTAAACGCAAACGCGTACGTCACATCTCGCTATCGAATAACCTTCGTGAATGAAAAAGAAAACGACTATACACATTTGCCTTTCTGTATTTGTTTCACACAAATAGGTACTTAGCTTGGGAATAAAATAGAAGGATAGTCATAGTAATATTATTGATTTATAGAATAGAAATTATCCTTGCCCTTTATTTCTTACGGCTGACTACCTACTTATTAAAAGCGTATAAGTTTATAACAATTATATGGTACTATTACCTATAGACCACGGGCCAGGCGCAAATTTCGTCGGTCATCGCATCCCGGGCAATAACTCGTAGTGTCTAACGCAGCGGCTTACGTGAGCGAATAACTCGCGAACGCGAAGCGGCGCGGCGCGGCGGCCCACGGCATTCGCGTTCGCAACGAGATCGGGCAGGACACTTCCATAGGTATCAAAGGATTGATTGACCCGCGCCGCGCCGCGCCGGTTCGCGTTCGCGAGTTATTCGCTCACGTAAGCCGCTGCGTTAGGACGATATGTAATGATTACATACATCGTTATCGCGGGAGCAACAACGATTTGACAGTACTGGAAGATTATGATAAATAAACATTAACAGAAGCACAGACCTAGGTATTGATGGGCGGATGTGGTGGACACGAATCAGCCCGAGCTCCAGGTTGAAGACTGGCGAGAAACTGCACAGGACCGGGATCAGTGGCGATAAGTCGTGTTGGAGGCCAAGATACACTTTG
Source organism: Cydia pomonella (assembly GCF_033807575.1). NCBI lineage: Eukaryota > Metazoa > Arthropoda > Insecta > Lepidoptera > Tortricidae > Cydia > Cydia pomonella. The sequence continues at coordinate 9,975,419 of NC_084728.1, forward strand.
GGTCTCTGCGCCAGAGGAGTAAGTAAGTAGTAGTTGATAAGGCTTTTTTTGTAGCAGTAAATATTTTTCTGATCCTGAGTCTAAATGCAACTGGTTTCTATTTAAATACTAAAATGGTTATAAAAAATGTATGTTGGGGCCTCGTGAACATCAGTTGCCGCTCCGTTGGTGGGTTGAGGAACAACAGCCGCTGTAACAAACCACCTTACCTTATTTGATACATGTTTCTAATTATTGGCAACTAATCCCAAGAATTGGCGTAGGCACTAGTTTTCACGAAAGCGACTGCCATCTTCCAACCCAGAGGGAAACTAGGCCTTAGGCCGACTGGTAAATATCAAATGATCTTTCGTACATAAGTACAGCAAAACTCATTGGTACGAGCCGGGTTTTGAACCCGCGACCTCCGGATTGCAAGTCGCTTTGTGGTGCTATTGGCCATAAAAATCTATTCCTGGCTCGCGGGCTACTATTTATAGGGGCAGGTAAGGGTGCTTATCCACTAGACTAGTGAAGCGAAGGGAGGAGACTATGGAAATAATTTTCCCTCTTAACACTGTCTAGATAGAAATGAACCATTGAATTTGCTTTTATACCACTACAAGGGCTGGCGAAAAAATAATTTTGACATAGAGGCGAGGCGTAACGAAGTGATCATTGTTTATTATAAAATATATTTACCTATAACGCGTCACTAACGTAATTTACAGCTAAGTATATAGGTAGGTATGTAAACACTTCATTGTAGGTAAGCTACTATATTAAGTTGCTAATCAAATTAAAAACAAATTATAAATATAAGAGCCTCGGTAGAGAGTACCATTTTGTACCATTTGGCGTTGAAACTCTACGTCCATGGGGTCCCAGCGTGCACAAGTTTTTTGGAGAAATCGCGAAACGTCTGGTTGACGTAACGGTAACTGAAGAGCTGGCGGCTTCCTCGCACAACGTATCAGTATTGCGATACAACGAGGAAATGCCGCCAGCATCCTTGGTACAATGCATCAAGGGCCTATTTTAGATATAAGCTAGTTATAGTAATCATCTGTATATATCCATTCATATATATTGTTATTGTAAATAAAAATTGCGTTATATTAAAAACAATGTATGCAATGTACAATGGCGAACTATAAATCTGAAATCAGAAATTATTTATTTGCATTTATACCGTAAGGGGATATTACAATACATTGTGTTACAGTTCATGTATCTAGCTTGCATGTTAGCGTGCAAATTTATGTTGTATTATTTGTATTGTTTCTGTATTGAGGTGTGCAATAAAGATTATTTGTATTGTATTGTACAGTCAGCGATAAAGGCTTGTATCAAAAAAATATTTATTTCACAAAAAGCTTATTAAAAACTTATTATTTTGTTGTTAATAGAAATTTCCATTTGCAGTTAGTGCCAGCGCCTGGCGAGTTAGTATCGGCGCCGTATGAGGGCAGCTACTACCGAGCCAGAGTCATAGCAGTGCATGACCAAATAGAGGTAATTCATACTAATATTATATTAAAGAGTAAACCTTTTGTAGTTACTGCCGACGCCGGGCGAGTTGGTATCGGCGCCGTATGAGGGCAGCTACTACCGAGCCAGAGTCATAGCAGTGCATGACCAAATAGAGGTAATTCATACTAATATTATATTAAAGAGTAAACCTTTTGTAGTTACTGCCGACGCCGGGCGAGTTGGTATCGGCGCCGTATGAGGGCAGCTACTACCGAGCCAGAGTCATAGCAGTGCATGACCAAATAGAGGTAATTCATACTAATATTATATTAAAGAGTAAACCTTTTGTAGTTACTGCCGACGCCGGGCGAGTTGGTATCGGCGCCGTATGAGGGCAGCTACTACCGAGCCAGAGTCATAGCAGTGCATGACCAAATAGAGGTTTATCAGACTAATATTATATTAAATAGTAAACCTTTTGTAGTTAGTGCCGACGCCGGGCGAGTTGGTATCGGCGCCGTATGAGGGCAGCTACTACCGAGCCAGAGTCATAGCAGTGGAATCAGTAAAATACCAAAAAATAAATTTAAATTAATGTAAAATATCAAATTAAAATATTTGAAAAAGTTAACATAATAGGCATAAGTATTACAAGTGATATAATTATCATCTTGCGACTTCGGGAGTGACATAAACGGTTCATAATGTTTACCCTAGTTCGGCTTTCAAGAACTTTGCTATGTGTTTCAAAGTACGAGTGATTAGATCTGACAAAATTACATCCATTCTTAAATAGGGTACATCCTCACACCCTAGAACCTAAATGGTCGCGTACTGTGCGGTTTAAGAGGAATTTCCTCCCGCGAACGCTTCGGCTGTGGAATGAGCTTCCTGCCGAGGTTTTCCCGAGGGGCTACAGTATGGGGTTCTTCAAAAAAGGAGTGTACAGGTTTTTAAAGGGTCGGCAACGCGCATGTAATGCCTCTGGTGTTACAGGCGTCCATAGGCTACGGTGACTGCTTACCATCAGGCGGGCCGTATGCTTGTTTGCCACCGTCGTAGTATATAAAATAAATATATATATATATATATATATATATCGAAAATGGTCGTACCACGCTCTATTGGGATCGATCTATTATCACTGACAGGACTGTTGTAGCCAATAAGCCTGACATCGTGGCAATAGATCGATCGCAACGCCGGGCCGTGCTCGTCGACATCACCATCCCACATGATGAGAATCTCGTGAAAGCCGAGAAGGACAAGTCCAGTAAGTACCTAGACTTGGCTCACGAAATAACCGCCATGTGGGAAGTTGATTCGACGATCATTGTCCCGATAGTCGTTTCAGCGAACGGTCTTATGGCGAAGAGTCTCGACCAACACCTTGAGAGACTCTCGCTAGGTAATTGGGTCAAGGGTCAGATGCAGAAGGCGGTGATCTTGGACACGGCGCGGATAGTCCGGCGGTTCCTCTCTCTGCGGCCCTGACCACCGGCAGCTTGGGCCCTGCCCCGCTGCTGGCGGCACCCTAGGTTAGATTTTTTATAATGTGTGTATATGTATTTTATAATATAAATCATTTATTATAAAATAAAGTATATACAAACTACATTTAAGTTACAAGAATTATAACTATTTATAAAATAAACTAATATAACTAAACCTAACTAAAAACAATAAAATAACTAAAATCTACCCTCCAACCCTTGGCCTCTTGGCAGAGTGCCCATCACGCAGGCAGCATTCCCGCGCTGTATCGCAATAGCGAGTCTTTGCGCGAGAAAGCTGCCCGCGCGAGGGTCTCCTGTTGCCTCCCTTAATCGCTTCCCGAGCTCCTTGTGGAGCCCTCGCGCACCTTTGCCCCACGGCCCGAGTGTCTCGACGCCAAAGGCTACGAACTCGTAGTTGGCGCCGAGACAGCTATATTTGTTGTCCTTGTGTCGTTCTCGGGCGTCTGCCGCTGCCCCGGCATGTCTGCTGGTCGCTAAAATGTAGGACGCCGCCAACGTGTCGGCACAGGTAGCGTCCCACACCAGCGCACGGCCCATCCTCCAAGGGATCAACGACATCCCGTCCGGGCGCTTGCCATCGTCCCGCACGATCTGGGGCTCCAGAGCTGCGGGGACGCCGGCGCTGACGAGAGCCCTTCTAAGGATGTCATTGAGAGCGGAGTGACGAGACAGGCGGCCGGCGCCCGAGGAGCAGGAAAGGCCGTGATGACCAAGCCGGTCCACTGAGGCCCCACAAGAAACACAGCTGTGGTCAGCGCAGATGGGGATTCCGAGACGGAGACCGACGGCTATGCGCAGAGTACTTGGGTCTATTAAAGTACCCGCGTTGGGCGAGGGATAGGCATGAAGCCAGTGACCTGATTCCACTTTTGATGCTGCCAAGAGTCTCGCGAGGTCCTTACCTGAAGATGTAGCTATAAGTGAATTTAGAGTGGCAACGGAGGTCATCGTGTCCCAAGCCCTTTGTTTTTTAGGTCTGGAAGGAAAATTTGGACTTGGTCCAGCTAGCCAAGCATTCGTGGCCCCATCCAAGCACGCAATCTCGCAGTTTGTAGCCGTAGGGGCTTTAAGGATTTTACCTGCGAGATCAGACGTGCTGTGGATGGAGGACAGGAAAGCCGGCAAAGCGACGCCAGAAATATTACGCGTTCCTAAGCCGCCGAATCTTACTGGTAGACAAGCTTGAGTCCAGGCCTGCTCGCTAAAATGAACGTTAAGAACGGATTCAATTTGTGACTTGAGGATGGAGTCTATTGTGCTAGTCAAATTCGGGAATTTCCAGATGGGGCAGCAACGCAGTAGATAAGTAAATTTTGGAACGAGCAAACAGAATTTTAAAATAAATAGGGCACAGTGACTATTAATTTTGACTAGGCGGTCCGAATGAGTTGTGAATTTTGAAATTGACTTATTGAGGAGAGGTGGGATGGCCTCGTCAAAGATAGGCGATCCCAATAGATGCAGGTTGTCTTTAGAAGTGATTTTGCTGTTCAATGCAATGTTGTTGAAGTTTTTAATGACTTGTGACACGGCGAGCGGGTCCATCTTCTCTGAAATGTATAACTCGGATTTATTAAAATTTAGTTCTAGGCCAATATCTTTAAACTGATTTTTAATTTTGATTAGATCCGCCAAGACAGTTTGTGAATCTCCGCCTATTGTCCCATCATCAAGATACCATACGTTTAATTTTGAATTTAGATGTTTTATTGTTTTGTAAGTGTTTTTATATTTTACTTTTATATTCATATTATAAATGACCTAGCCTAAGATAAAAAATAAATAAAGGGAATAATAATAATAAATATACATACTCATATACTTATTACTTATATTACTTATAATATATACATAACTATCGGCAAGACATATAGAGCTTACACATACATTATGAATTCTTCATTCTGCTAGCAAATAATGCATCTAAAGATTATTTAAATGCAAACATATTTTGAGCATTTTTGATGCCGTTGGGAAGTCCTTTCCAAAGACGGCCTGCAGTATTGTTTCGCCTCGCTTCGCTTCGCTAATGGAACAACACCTTATAACAAGAAAGTGAAACAATAAAAACTGCGCAGTAGTTAAAACACATAATAAAATTGAGATGGTAAATGAAATGCCGTCCGTAGCTTTATAAATAAAATACCAATAATATATTAACGAGAAATTCGGTTCTTAATCAATAGGTATGATGAATCAAGTGTACGAAGTTTTGAAGACGAAATTTGATGATGGGTAAGCACAGATTAGTTAAATTTGTTACTCTATTAACGTGACTTTCTTTTGACGTGAACGAGTCTTTAAAAACCCGTAGAAGCGGTTGGATGAAAAATCAGTTTCGAGGACGGCGTTGTCCCCGTGGTCTCCGAGAAGACTGGCTAAAGTTGACATCAACATCTACTACCCGCGCGAGTTTTTCGAACTACCCGCACTTGGTCTTGTTTATTAAATTGAACATTTTGCGCACTAGGGGTGTTACTCTGTCGACACACAACACTAACGATATTCGATTTTTCGACTGTCGATATTCGTTTCCATTTATACTAATGACGATTCTAAGTGGACGAGATCCCCAAACCCTTGTCTCGATTAAAATTGCAATGTTTTTTGATTTCAATGGCTTTCCGCAGTTTTCTGCTGTAGAAATGACGATCCGTGGAAAGGATTTTAGGTTATTTTTATTATTTTAAGTTCAATTTGTATGAGTTAATAATGTGTAAAAATCGTAATAATTTAAATGAGTATTTTGTATGAAAAGTGTTATGGCGCAGTGGCGTATATCAGTTATATATAACACCTATATGTATAGATTTGATATCGATGTACAGAGGAAAGTAGCCAATACCGAATGCATTATATGATGAGATTAATATGTTCTACTGTTAAAGTTCACTAGTTTTAAAGTTACTGTAAAGAAGCGTTATTGCTTCATCTGACTATTCGAGGTATTTTGCGTCAGTTCTGTGCATTGATTTAAGCACACGGTTGCCTCAAACAAGAGCAGTCATAAAATTTCTGTGAAATATGCAACATTTTTATATTTCTGCAGCTTATTATAATAATAAAAAATAATAATAGAGAGAGAGTGAGTGATATGTCGATACCCCCCGTCAGGGGGGTATGAGGGGCCGCTACCGCCTTACGGCTGCGGCGGCTGTCGCGGGTCGCTTCCCCACCGACTGGTGGGGTGGTCATATGGCCGTCGTTTTGGGGACGGTGTGGGTAGCTGGTGAAAATAATAATAATTCAGCCTATATACGTCCCACTGCTGGGCACAGGCCTCGTCTCATGCGCGAGAGGGCTCGGGCTATAGTCCCCACGCTAGCCCAATGCGGATTGGGGACTTCACATACACCTTTGAATTTCTTCGCAGATGTATGCAGGTTTCCTCACGATGTTTTCCTTCACCGAAAAGCTGGTGGTAAATATCAAATGATATTTCGTACATAAGTTCCGAAAAACTCATTGGTACGAGCCAGGATTTGAACCCGCGACCTCCGGATTGAAAGTCGAACGTCATATCCACTTGGCCACCACCGCTTCTAATCTTATAATCCCGCTAGCTTATAGGGAGCGTGCATGAACTGTAGGAGGCAGCACAGGAGCCGTCAGATTTTTGGCGCGAGGCGTAAATGTGATGTTTACTGTTCCGATGTAACCCACAAGATGGCAGAACCTACTAGGCACAAGAAAACACGTGACGTGTGAATGTACATGTTTATTGTTCCGATTCAAGCCACAAGATGGCAGACCCTCCAACGCGCACGGTCCCTATTATAATCCCGCGTATTTTATTTTTATCATGTTCCATTAAAATGTAATAGGATCTGTCAAATGACATAAATTTCACTGAAATCGGTTTATGGATCGACGAGTAGTCAATAAATAAACACGGCACGTAAAGGTTATTTTAGCTCCGAATGCGTCATTTCTAGCACAGAATTAGCCCCATCTATCATATATTAGCAGCACATGTAATTCCAAGTAACGGCTACTTTCCTCTATACTTCAAACTTCAACATTTATTCAGCAAATAGGCTACAAGGGCACTTTTACACGTCAACAGGAAATTTACATACAAGCAAAAACAACACATTAACAATTATTTATAAAATATCAATTCAAACTATAGTATTATTTTTACTTAGAGATATATAGTCTCTTAATGTTGTATTACAACAAATATATAATAATAAGATTTAAAAAAAGAACAAATACAGATAAAGATATCTAAAATTATTTAGAGGTGTAATTGTCTCTAAGTGTCAGAACTAAAAGATTATATAATTTATCAAATTATCATTAGTGAGGTATGGGGTCTCTAAGAGTCAAAATCCTGTATAATTAAAACATTCATGAAGACAAAATAAACATACGAGAACAGAATGAGGTAACAGCACTGTAATTATACTCAAAAATAAAGTTACTAAATATAATAGCCCGTGTTAGCTTAAACAGTTTCCATAAACAGCACCCGTTCACGAGTATGACGTGTATATATTATACCGATATCAAAACTGTTCATGTAAGTATTGCAGTTAAGTTACAGATATATAAGACACCGGGCCATAATACTTTTCGTTACATTTGGTTTTTGATCCGACAGGGGTCGGGTTTTTAAAGACATTCACTTCACATGTCACTCAAAGAATAGGTTCACAATATATCATCAGTACATACATGCCCAAAGTTACGGGCTATAATTTCACAAATATGAGAAAATCCTCTAGATATGCTTGTTTTACAAAATTTTCCAGTTACGTCGACTCGCCTCTGGATTTCAAGTATGTGGTACAACTTCAATTCTTGATGAACACTGTAGGCTCCTGGCCATATAAGCAATTTGGAAGAAATCGAGTAGCGGCCATTTTGTCTACGTACAACGCCTTTCTAATACTTGTTGGCACCACTGTGTGCGGTTTGGGATTAATCTATATGCGTGTGAATATAGTAAAACTGTCGTTTTTTGATTTGGGCCATAATATTTTGTGTTGGCTTTTAGAAATCTTGTATCTGGTAAGTGATCAATAATGATAATAAATAATACTAGCCCCAATGCAGTGGAGTTCGTGTATAAACAAATATTTTATTTATTTTAATGATTTTTACACATGTTACATCAAATGACTCTGTAATGGGGCCCATAATAGTAATGTTAAATCTAGTTTATTTTGAAAGGAAATTATAATTGCATGCTCCTCATAGACGCCCCAGGGTTTCCACCCCAAACGCCGCAAATATGTAGCTACTACCTAGTGTGACATACTTTGACGTTTGTGTCTTTCGGCCGAGGATGCGGCCGCACCAGCGCCAACTTTGGTGCCTGGAATATGGAACGGCGCCAGGGTATCCACGCAGGTAGCGTCCCAGACAAGTGGCCGACCCATCCAAGGCACCAGTGTCATTCCGTCAGGCCTCTTGCCATCGATCCTGGCCAGACCGTTAGGTTCGAGGACCGCCGGCACCTTGGCACTGAAAAGAGCCCATCGGATGACGTCGTTGAGGCTGGCGTGGCGAGGGATCCTTCCAGCACTACAGCTGCATGAGATGCTGTGGTGGCCCGGAGTATCCACTGACTGAGGAGACGAAGAACATATGCATCTGGGCTAGTATGGGGCATTCTTACACAAATTGACTTAGTCTCCACATTAACCCCAATGTTGTTCACGTGGGGAATTCTGTATTTTTAAATACTACGCCGGCGGGTAACAAGCATACGATCCGCCTGATGGTAACTGGTAAGCTGTCACTGTAGCTTATGGACGCCTGCAACTCCTGTGACAAAGCCACGCAATCACTGACCGTTGGTTTGTTAGCATTAAGTCTAAAATGAGTAGTAATTAATTTACTCAGAAAATAATTAATATATAGAACAATAAAAATCTGCGATAAAATGGGACCAGGTCAGTTTGTGTAACATTGTCCAATGTTTATTTATTTATTACAAGCTTTTATTTAACTTGCCTTGTTAGTTAGTGTGGGTCAAAACTTGGAGGTTAAATTTTACCCACTTCCCAATTTCCGATTGAGCTGAAATGGATATCATATGTAAATCGGATGACAATGCAATATTATGATGACATGGAGACAGGAGGTGGCCATGGGAACTCTGTGCTAAAACAACACAAACTAATTGTTTGAGGTTGTGAGAATTGTCTCGATGTGTATTTGTTGCCTGTAGAAAGAAAATACCAGTCAGCGATAAAAGCTTGTACCAAAAATGTTTTTTTTTTGCCAGAAACTTTTTATAGTTATAATTTCAGCAAAGATTGATAACAGCAAGGACAAATAAATATCAAGAAACAATAAAGGATTATTTACTTGACTTCAACTTGTTTTACTTCAAAGGCCGGTCACCATATGCTGCAAAGGTAAAATAATATTAAATATATTATACAAAACCAGTGACTGTGCCAGTTCTGGGGATTATTTTACCGAGCGAACCCCAGGCTCCCTTACAAATACTTCTTCTTTAAAACCAGACAAGTGTGTGTCGGACTCGCCCACCGAGAGTTCCGTACAAATCTTACTTTTTTTTTTACATAAGTATTTATATTTTTGAGATTTTCCCTGTATTAGCAGTATGAGAAGATATTACTTGCCAAATGTCAGGTCAAAGGGAAGTACCATATGAATTTTGATTCCCTTGAGAATGTCCAAATATTTCACTCCTTATATATACCTATTTTATAATAATATCTACCCTGTTACATGAAACGTAAGAGTTCATGTAACATAAATAAATAAATAAATAAATATTATAGGTCATTATTACACAAATTGACTAAGTCCCACAGTAAGCTCAATAAGGCTTGTGTTGAGGGTACTTAGACAACGATATATATAATATATAAATATTTAAATACATAGAAAACACCCATGACTCAGGAACAAATATCCATGCTCATCACACGAATAAATGCCCTTACCAGGATTTGAACCCGGGACCATCGGCTTCGTAGGCAGGGTCACTACCCACTCGGCCAAACTGGTCGTCAAACATACATACATACATACATACATATAATCACGCCTATTTCCCGAAGGGGTAGGCAGAGACCACGGATTTCCACTTGCTACGATCCTGACATACCTCTTTCGCTTCCTTCACTTCCATGACATTCCTCATACACGCTCGTCGGTTTAGGGTGCTCTTGACCTGGCCTTTCTTCAGGATTTCCCCGATTTGATCAGAGAAAGTCCGCCGAGGTCTAGTATGTTTGTTTTATTATTATTGTTATTCCTTTATTTCTCTTTCTTCTTAGGATTATGTTTTTTACAATATGGATATAAAAGTAAAATATAAAAATACATTAAAAAATACTATACAAAACACATATAAACACATTGTAAAAAACTTAACCTAGTGTGCCGCCAGCAGCGGGGCAGGGCCCAAGCTGCCGGCGGTCAGGGCTGCAGAGAGAGGAACCGCCCCACTATCCGCGCCGTGTCCAAGATCACCGCCTTCTGCATCTGACCCTTGATTCAACCACCTAGCGAGAGTCTCTCAAGGTGTTGGTCGAGACTCTTCGCTATGAGATCGTTCGCTGAAACGACTATTGGGACAATGATCGTCGAATCAACATGCCACATGGCGGTTATCTCGTGAGCCAAGTCTAGGTACTTGCTGGACTTGTCCTTCTCGGCTTTCACGAGATTCTCACCATGGGGGATGGTGATATCGGCGAGCACGATCGTTTTTTTTTTTTTTTTTTTTTGTAATTCGACATTTAGAGACTTTATACATCTCTAAGTAATAATAATACTTTACTTACTTTTACTTTAAACAATAATACTTTAGTTTGCATTAATATTTTCAATTAAATGTATTTTATAATTGTTGATGTGCATGTTTTTGCTTGTATGTAAATTCCATGTTGACGTGTAAAAGTGCCCTTGTGGCCTATTTGCTGAATAAATGTTGTAGTTGAAGTTGAAGAAGTTGAAGTTAAATATGTTAAGTACATTGTAAGTACTATAAATCTATTTGTGTAAGCAACTGTTTGTGTTCTAAATAAATTTAAAAAATATATATTTTAGGTACATGCGCAAATCCACATCATATCAGGAATGTTCACGATCTACGTGATGTGGCAGATGGTCATCGGAGTGTCTCTGTTCATGTTCATGCCGTGGTTCAATAACTATAGCAGAGGCATGTTCGGCGAAAATCGGCCCCAAAACAGCACGTTCGAGCACTCTGTATATTATTATCTATCTCCTGGCATATATACAACTGAAGAGGGTGGGTTTTGTGTGATGTGACGTCAAAAAATTTCCAAATTTGCGAAAATTCCACATGGAAAAAAATCGAAAACGGAATTTTTGTAAGTATGGAAATCGAAAAATTTCTATATCCACAAAGTTTCAAAAAATATGAAAGTTACTTCTAAAAGTGTGGAATATTATTTTTTATCGAATTAATTGATTATATTTTTAGTGTTCCGTACAAAACTTTGTTCACGGAACACTTATGGAATCACTTTGGTTTTGCAAATCGGTTATGTGTGATTTTTTTTTTCTTAAACTATACTATTGATATAACTTTATTTTTAATTTTTATAATATAAAATTTTTTTTTCAGAATATTGGCTATTATTCATATTCAATTTTTCACTTTCCTATGTAACCACAATTGGCATGTGCGTTTTTGATCTCTTACTGATCTTGATAGTTTTCCAAATTTGGGGGCACCTGAGGATTCTGAAGCATAACTTGGAAAATATTCCACTGCCGGAAAACAGTATTATGTACTCAGTTGAAGAAAATAATAATATACGAATATTGTTAAAGGAGAATATATTACATCACAATCTTATTGTAAAGTAAGTAGCTACGCCCAGATCAAAAATATTTAGAATATAACGGTTACACTCACTGGAATTTTTCGTCGCTATTGGCGGTGAGTGAGGGTCACCGTAGCATTTAAATATTTTAGAATATGTCTCACGAAAGTTTAATTTCGATCAAATCAAAAATATTGATTAAGGCTAAGCGTCAAAAGTATCTACCGTTATATCAACAGTGGCATAGGTATATGCATTTAGGTTGAGAGCAAAGACTATTATAATATATACTAGGCCTGCCCCGGTTTCACACGGGTAAAACTTAACAAATTATACACTTAAACTTTCCTCAAAATTTTCCTTCACTCCTCCTTCACCTACCAATAGAGTATATTGATAGGTGAAAACCGCATTAAAATCCATTCAGTGGGTAATTATTAAGCTTATCTTGACGACCAGTCTGGCTTAGTGGCTAGTGACCCTGCCTATGAAGCCGATGGTCCTTGGGTCCGAATCCCGGTAAGGGCATGTATTTGTGTGATGAGCACAGGTATTTGTTCCTGAGTCATGCATGTTTTCTATATGTTTAAGTATTTGTACATTATATATATCGTTGCCTGAGTACCCACAACACATGCCTTCTTGAGCTTGCCGTGGGACTTGGTCGATTTGTGTAATAATGTCCCTAAACGGAAGCCCTTAAAAGAGCGGAATGGCGTAACCTTCTACATGACGGCATAGCGAAGCATGATGAAGTCTGGCTCGATGATTTAAAGCAGAAAAGACGGACTGCACAGGAACCATCAACAGTTCGCGCTTCACCTGCGATCTTTGTGGCAGAAAGTGCCGTGCTGCGATTGGGCTTTACAGTCACTGGAAAAGATGTGCCGCACCTCCGATCTCCGACGGCGCACGGACCTCTTCTTCTTCTTCTTAATAACCTGTCGCTGCAACAATCATCTGTCAAGATGCTGTGGCCAATGTTGATTATGATGATTTATCGCAAACATATAGGACTTACAGACAGACTGACGCGGCGGGGACTTTGTTTTTGAAGGTGTAAGTGACCACATAGCAGTCACTTACATACATTACTGTTTTGTGTTCGAACGAATATTCTCTTTTATCTTACGAATGTTATTTTTTAACAGCTTGGTCGATAAAGGTTACGCGATACAGCGATGGTTCTTAAACTTAACTCACTAGAAGACGCTGTTATAAATAAATAAATATTATGGGACATTATTACACAAATTGACTAAGTCCCACAGTAAGCTCAATAAGCCTTGTGTTGAGGGTACTTAGATAACGATATATATAATATATAAATACTTATAAATACTTAAATACATAGAAACACCCATGACTCAGGAACAAATATCCATGCTCATCACACGAATAAATGCCGTTACCAGGATTTGAACCCGGGACCATCAGCTTCGTAAATCTTATTTTAATTTCTCATGCTCGTAAAAGTGACATTAAAGTCGCGTGTAAGCGACATAAAATTGCCTATTATGCTCTAGAGCATAAAGTAGAATCATCTATTACGACCCTTATTAACTTAGCAATAAAGTTTAAAATCTGTCATACAAACTGCCAGCCCTACCGGCGTGCCCGGCGCCCCGGACCGGCCCGATTACGATTTTCTTTAGTCTTGAACAATCAACCTAAAATATTAGAAATTTAGTGCTCGGACCAATAAATTGACTTTATGCCCTTCTCAAAAAAAATCTATTTATTGACAATAACAATATACATAATGGATATATACAGATGATTACTATAACTAGCTTATATCTAAAATAGGCCCTTGAGGCATTGTACCAAGGATGCTGGCGGCATTTCCTCGTTGTATCGCAATACTGATACGTTGTGCGAGGAAGCCGCCAGCTCTTCGGTCACCAGTTACGTCAACCAGACGTTTCGCGATTTCTCCAAAAAACTTGTGCGCGCTGGGACCCCATGGACCTAGAGTTTCAACGCCAAAAGGTACAAAATGGTACTCTCTACCGAGGCCCTTCTTGTATTGATTTTTAAATTTAGAATTTCTCAACAGATTCGTGGACAGATGCTCGGACGCATTCAGCGAATATTTGTTCGCATTCTACATGTTGATGCAGCTCATCACCTGCATCTTACTACTGGAAGTCACGTCGTTCTCCGCAGACTCGCTGGCGAAGTACGGCCCCTTAACCGTCGTCATTCATCAGCAGTTAATACAAGTGTCTATAATGTTCGAGATGTTGAACACCAAGGTATACAGTTTTAGTTTCATGTGTACTAACATATCAATAGTGGAAGAGGTTCATATATCCTCTCAGTCTTCGGAAAGACGTTGGCTCTCTCTGCCTGTTCTACCGTCTGTGCAATGGAAGATGTTCTGAAGAACTTTTTGAATTATTAGTGCCACCGTCGCGTTTTTATCACCGCACAAAGAAGCAAAGTTCATCCTCACTTTCTCGACACGTGGCAAACCCAGAACAAGCGGGCATCTGGCCCGTTTTTGCCCAGAACGTGCAAGTTGCGGAATGAGCTACCTTCTGAGGTGTTTCCCTTGCGCTATGACATGGGGTTCTTCAAGAATTTAGGGTTCTCAAAGCTTGGCACGCATGAATGGCTCCTCCGATGTTGCTTATATTCATGGGCGGCGATGACTGCTACCCATCAGACTGCTCGTTTGCTGCCTATTACAAAACAAATTGCTCTTCTACATTAAAAGTATATACAACTGTACATGTTTTAAAGTTCAAGGCTTTATCTTCTACAATTTACACTTTGTGTTATCTGAAATGGAACTGTTTTATATTTTGTTTTCCAAACCAGCTCATAAAGCGTTTCTTTATACTTCAAAAACTGATGAGAAAGTTGTATTTTATCCACAAGATTGGCAAAGTAAATTAATGCAAATATTGAGTTGGTTTCTGAAGTTCCGCGTGTTGGCTGGTGAAATTGACTTTGAGTATAACCCCGATCTCTGAGATCAAGTTCGCCATACATTGACTATGGCGTACTAGATCTTAGAAAAGCGGATAGACTATAATGAATTTGAATGATAATTATTTATCAGCGTGGATTTGGATTTGACTTTTAATGTTTTACAGTGAACATTTTTGTCAAGTTGGTGGCCTAGCGGTAAGAGCGTGCGCCTTGCAATCCGGAGGTCGCGGGTTCAAACCCCGGCTCGTACCAATGAGTTTTTCGGAACTTATGTACGAAATATCATTTGATATTTGCCAAGTCGCTTTTCGGTGAAGGAAAACATCGTGAGGAGACCGGACTAATCCCAACAAGACCTAGTTTACCCTCTGGGTTGGAAGGGCAGATGGCAGTCGCTTTCGTAAAAATTAGTGCCTACGCCAAATCTTGGGATTAGTTGTCAAGCGGACCCCAGGCTCCCATGAGCCGTGGCAAAATGCCGGGACAACGCGAGGAAGAAGAAGAAGAAGATTTATGTCAAGTTGGTGTGGTGAAAACTTTTGTGTTACTCGGAATCTTAGTTTGTTCCCTTGGGCCTTAAAACCCTCGAAACGCCCAAGATTCCACTTTTCGAACTACTCGCTACTCGTCGTGGTGCGATTTTGGAATCTTTCGCTTGCTCGGGTATCAATATTAGCACGAGCGGTTAAACAACAACTTTGCCCTCTTGTAAAATAAATAACTAACGATAAGGCCGCCTGTTGTTTCTTCTGTTCTGTCTTTGAGTATCCTGTGTGTATTCCTTGTAAATTTATTTTGAAGTTGTGCAATAAAGAGTATTTGTATTGTATTGTATCGTATCGTATCTATTATTTTATTTATCTTCAGAGTGAGCAGTTAATCGACGCCGTATACGCCATCCCGTGGGAGCATATGGACACGAAGAACAGGAGAACTGTGTTGTTTTTCCTGCACAGGATCCAGACCCCAGTCAGTCTGAAGGCCGCTAAGGTCGTCCCTGTGGGGGTCAACACTATGTTTGCGGTAAAAATGTAGAATTATATTCTTAGCGCCGCTAACCCTGTATCAAATTGTACTGGTCACCATGGCAACTCCAGGTTTAACCGGTTAACGGGGTTAACCCGGGTTAGTGGGATGGTGCAAGTGGTGCTCAATGTTATAAATGCGAAATCTCTATCTGTTTCTCTGTCTGTTACCTCGTCACGCTAAACTGCTGAACCGATTTAGATGATTCGTATGGAGATAATTCAATACATGAGGAAGGACAGGATAGTTTTTATAAATAACCACCCTACATAAATAATCACATCCTACGCAGACGAAGTCACGGGTAGAAGCTAGTTTTAACTAATTCAAATATCGGGCGACAGCACATCGCCATGTTTTGATCCGTTACCAGCGGTCGTGTCATCGTGTGCCATCTGATTTCTGGAGTACCGTAGGGACGTTTTACATCTTCAAATTTAATATACCTATTAACTTATTAACCATTTAAGAGTATATTCATATTATTCATATTCATATAGAACTAGAACTAGATACACGTGTACGGTATACGTTTATAATATTATATCCCATCAAAAACATAAATGTGAAATGAGAGCCAAGTACGGTCGAGGAAATTGATTATTTAGCAGTTTACGGTTCACTTTACATTGGACAGTTCATGGCATAAGTATGTACAACCAAATTTATTTGAACCGCAAATTGCTAAAGAATCAATTTCCTCGACCGTACAACATTAAGAATATGCGTCGTTGACTTCGCAGGCGAAATAATAGGGGGGATTACTGCAATGTTCTGCCGCCAGAGTGCAGCACTATACTCTGTATCGTTAGGTATTTTAAAATAGGTAAAAAAAATCTACCCTCAAGTGGCTCCTTAAGCCAGCTTAGATGAAAACATTACATGATCAAATAATGTAGGATTAAAGTCAGGTTGTTCAGTGACAGATCCAGGCGGTTTTGTATTTGATTGGTTAACCAATAAATATTATAACTACCCGAAAATGTATAAATTGTTTGTTTACTTTTATTTAAATACCTAAAGATACAGAGTATAGGACCTATCCTAAACCATAGACTAACTTACACATAGTGTCCCTTAAACAGTTTTTCGACAAGTTTTCACAGGTAATAAAATATGACATTGATGCATCAAGGTGGTTGGTTTGTTTACAGGGGCTTACCGGGTAACACGAAAATTTTAATATTTAGAAAATATAAAATTTTAATGTTAGAGAGAAAAAGAGGTTAGATAACGAAATGTTGATTTTCTTTTTTTGCGGTAGACCCTCAGAATGTGGTAGTGGCGCCCCCTACGCAGAGTTTCGCGTAATATTCCCTATTGAGTTCTTGTTCTAGTTCCAAGGTCTAGTTCAATTGGAATAGGAAGGATTAGACTTTGACTCAAAATTTCAACTTGCTAGGTCATCTGGAAGTGGGTTAGGTTTTTAATGTTAGGTCAGTAAGTCAGTCAGTCAGTTATAAAAATCCCGATTTTGTGATGTTTGTATCTGAATAACTATATAATTTTTTTTATATTTTTTTTAAAACCAGTTGATCTACTTTCATGAAATTTAGGGGTCTTATACATAAACAAATTTCATGTTTAATAGATTTTGAGTTACGTATGTATCTAAATTGACTCCACATCGCTAGTTTTCTTCTTTTGAACTTGGCTTGACACGCTGGCGCGTCTAGAATGATGTCGCCCGACATGTCAAGCGAAGTCTGGAAACGTCGACACGTGTCGAGGGACATTTGTCGTTTGTCAATAAACCTTTAATAACACGAGAATACTAGTTAAGACATGCCTTCACGATCTATAATCCGCATATTTTTGTTTCAGGTTCTGAAGACTACGTTCTCATATTACATGATGTTGAAGACTTTAGCTGGGGAGCGATAAATCAAGTAGGAGCGAAAACATCCATACATACATACATAAATGGTTTGTCGATACCTACTCACATCACTGGATTATCGACATGTCGACTATTGCCCATCACTTTTCTGTCTGTGTACATATTAATAAACTAGACCCCGCCCCTAAAATTAGTGCGATAAGGACAACTGCAGCTTTGGCGAAAAATCCTCTGTAAAAATCTCAAAAATCGAGGTTTCGTACTCGACTGTTTCCTCCTCCAAAATTTAACCAATCATAATCAAATTTGGAAATATAAATGATTATTAAATTATCTGTGTCGGACTGTTTTGAATTTGTGGCTACTTGATAGGTACCAGTTTTGAATACCACGCTTCGCTTTGCGGCATAGTCAATTAGGCCGTTTTTTGCCATCTTTGAAAGGCTTTAGCGCTTTCAAAAACAAAAATATCAAAAAAATCAAAACAAACCGACACAGATATTAGTAATATTAATTTGTGTTAAAAAAATCATTGCTCTAGCTTCAAAAACCAAGGAGGAAACAGTCGAGTACGTTTGTATGGAGAAATGTCCACTCCTGACCTGTTGGCTCTTAATATCAGTTTTTTTTTAAATCTCTATGTAACTTAGTAATACATTATCTGTATGTTTAATTCTAGAGATAGTTCTAAAATTGTATAATGTGTGTAATACAGCTGTAAACTTATACTTAGTGTTTGCCTAAACAAAGAATACAGCTCAGAAATAAATTACGAAAATACGGTTAATGAAGCAAAAAAAAATTAAGCAATTTTCCCCTCATCCCGTCTCAAACTGCCTATTTCTAAATCACGTTCAAGAACCAAGTTGTAACTTAGCACATTTAATAAATTATAATTGTTTTCGATTCAGAGATAAATTCCGTGTTTTTTTTTTATTACTAGATGGGACCTGTGTGGCTACCACCAGTTCGTCAGTGCCGTCAGGACGTAACTTACTGTATATGCATCTCGCTCGTACTCGCATATAAGTGCGTACTGTAACTGTACCTAATTTTAGATTCGACCAACGCATTATATTATTTACCTCTTCTCTAAAAGCTTTTAGTACGATATTTCTTCTGTCCGACACATACTAGAATCTACCCTGACTCCGAGAAATGTAACGGAATCCACTTGTTGAATTTCAAGTCCAACCTGCAGATAGTCTTTGTTTCTCGAAGTAATTTTAAACAGTAAAGCATTAGACTTGGCACAATTCAGTTTGAGGTTGTTTGTGCTGAACCAGTTTAGAGCCTGCAGCGTAAAGTTAACTTAGTAATACAGCTGTATCATGTTACCGGCGTTGGTGTCATCAGCGCAGACCACAAGTTTTACGACCGGAACAGAATTCCCTGTGAATGATACTAGGTCATTGATAAAAGTTATAAAGAAGATAGGACCCAAGATCGATCCTTATGGAACTCCTCTTTCCAATTTAACTATTTTTTATCTGCTACAGTTTCTTAATTTGCTGTATTGAGTCCATATATCCTCCTCTACCTTCTACCCTGACGAGAAGAACTAAAGTGAGGATTTTCAATTCCAATGTAAAGGCCGTGTTACTGTACGGGTGCGAAACCTGGTTTGTCCGCAAATACCTAATGACAAAACTCCAAGTGTTTGTGAACAAATGCTTAAGGCAAATTCTGCACATCTTTTGGCCTAACTGGATCACAAACGCTCACTTATGGAGAATAACCGGACAAGCACCCGTACATAAGGAGATCCAAACGCGCAAATGGCATTGGATTGGGCATATCCTCAGGAAGCCTGACACCCACCTATCCAAGGTGGCCCTGACCTGGAAGATGCCCGGAAAACGGAAACATGGTCGCCCTAAATCTACTTGGCACCGTTCCGTGGAGCAAGAGTTGGGTGTATTGGGGATAGGATGGGACGAGGTTACCCAAGCTGCCCAGGACCGGAGTCAGTGGAAGAAAATGGTTCGAGCCCTACACCCCAGCACCCCTGCTGGGATTTAGGGCTCGAACAGGATGAAAAGAAGAAAGAAGAGTCCATATAACTTTAACGAACTATTGCCTGTTTGCATGGTACTATCTAAAAAGGTCTAAGAACTTTTTTTTTTTTGTCTTTTACCTGCCGTGATTTTTCTCACTTAATGCTCTTGATGTTTGGAAGATCAGCGCTGGAACGTCTTCCAGCGCAACGTAACATGCTGAGATGGAACCGTTTCGTGGCACTTTTGTCTTTTTATGTATTTGTTATATTATTATGATATAATTGTTTTTGTTATGTGTGTAAGAATCAAAATGTTTCTCTTTGTGAGGTTATCAATTTTAAATACGAGTCAAATAAAAACAATAAAAACAATTGTATACTTATTTTAACTATTTATTTTTTAACAATTTATTGTTTAGGTAATAATTGCTGATAAAACTATGAGATTAATAGTAGATACTATAAAGAGGAAAGTAGACGGAGGATGGAGAAGCGGTTCTCTGTACAATCGTAGTCCCGATTTTCCTCTCAACGAAATATTAAAGCTACCTATATTCCAGTGTGAAATATTATCATAAACATCAAATTTCTATGAATTTTTACTCTCACACTTTTTCTGTTCTGTCAAAGGTGGTGCAGATGCAGAATAAACATAGACTTTATTTTTTTTGTCTTTCAAAAATAGAAAAGAAAATGGTACCATTCGATTTCTTACATTTTATTGAAAAATAAATTGTATGACAACTATACACATAAACGCAATATTTCAAGGTCAAAATGGCAATTTCCTTGATCTCCCATACATTTAGGACAGACTTTTATGATGTGACGTCACATCACCTTGTCATTTTGTTAGAGGCGTTTCAATCGTCGAGTGCGAGCGTCAGACTTTAACTCTCATTTCTGATCTTTGTGTTGCTTATATGCCATGAGTCCTATATAGACATTTGATCCTCAGGAAAATCAAGATCGTTTGACATTATTTACAAAAAACAGTCAAGTAGCCAATTGATCCCCCAATTAAGGTCAACCATAGCATGCATTATTTAGATTCAGAATAAGAGCTTAAAATAAATTTGAATAAGTACGAATGATACTAATTAACAAAATACTAATACTAACAATAAAATTTCCACACAAAAGTGACTAAGTTAGCCGAGCTAGCTGAGGTTGTCAGTAGATAATAATTTGTTTTGAAATGAGGCTTCACTGTCGCGAAACACATCCAATGAATGGACATTATTAGCATGCAGGCACAAAGTAAATAGCGGCGGCGCGCGCTGGAGCAGAGAGTACAAAGTGCCATTTTCGCCGCACGCACACAGACGTGACATTTATGCACACAGACGTTACATTTACAGGCGTTCTCGGGCACTCTCGGGCAGAGCTTAGTCGGGCTGTGCGCGCGTTGCTCAACTTGCTCACTTGACGTCCCCGCCGCTACGTAGGTACCTACTGTCATGTATGTCAAAATGCAAACATCTCTAAGGAATGTAAACATGATGTATAAACGAATCGATGTATGTATGTCTGTAAACTTATATTACCTACTCCTTTTTAAAATTCGAAATTAATACAGAAGCAACCCTAGTGCGTCGGGCAAGTTTAGGTATGTATTTTCAAGAACGGCGGGAACGGACCTTCTGTTTATTTTTTATTTTGCGAGCCAGGCGACCCTGATTCGTTGATTATTATGTGGTCCTGACCTGTCCCATTTTTACAAAAAAAACCGGCCAAGGGCATGTCGGGCCACGCTCAGTGTAGGGTTCCGTAGTTACTCTTCCATCACAATAAGCTAAACTGGAGCTTAAAGTATAGTAAATTGTTAACCAAGGGATGAAACTGTACCTTTCACCCGAGTTAAACAAATAGGCAAATTTGCATAATCAGTACCTAATTAAAGTAAGTCTTTTTACTATGAAGGGAAAACTTTTTGCGATAACTCAAAAATAGCTAAACTGATCATGTCCGCTATAGTTTTCATTTAATGTCTTTCTTAAGCTCTACTTCCACGATTTTTTTCATATTTTTTGGAACTATGGTTCAAAAGTTAGAGGGGGGGACACAATTTTTTTTTCTTTCGGAGCGATTATCTCCGAATATATTCACTTTATCAAAAAATGTTTCTTGAAAACCCCTATTAGTTTTGAAAGACCTTTCCAACGATACCCCACACTCTAGGTTTGAAGCGACAAAAAAATTCACCCCCACTTTACGTGTAGGGGAGGTACCCTAAAAAAATTTTTTTTTAGATTTTATTGTACTACTTTGTCGGCTTTATTGATTTATATATCCATGCCAAATTTCAGCTTTATAGCACTAACGACCACGGAGCAAAGCCTCGGACAGACAGACAGACAGACAGACAGACAGACGGACGGACGGACATGGCGAAACTATAAGGGTTCCTAGTTGACTACGGAACCCTAAAAAGTGATTTTAAAGTGAATGTAAATCCATAACCCAAAAATTTACAAAAATAACTAGCTATAATTCTAACAAAATAATATGACGTTCTACGGAAAAGGTACCTCATTTGGAGCGTCGTTAATAACAGCGTAAGCGCCGACCGCCATAAGGTACCTTTACCCGTGTTACGTCATTTAAAATAATAAGATACTAAGCAGGCAATATACAATAAACACAACACTGATCTAACATTTAAAAGCCTTTTGAACATATATTAAATCATATTTATAACCGGGTCCATTGCGAATTTATATTCTCGCTTTTATTTGCCATTTTTATCCTCGAGTTCTACCCCAAACTTTATCATAGATTTTTCGTCGGGTACTAACACAAATCTCTGTTTTAACATTTTGCTGGGACATCATTAGACAACGACAAGTGAAACCTACGTCGAAACGTCGGTAAAGGTAACCAAATAAATCGCAATACACTCGGTTAAGAATATGATTCAGTATAAACATTAATCTATCCAAGTCATATTAGCCCTTTTCACATCCTCGTTATAATTATCTTCATTAAGCCTATGTCTAAACCTGTCTTCGTTCGCATTCATTTCTCCTAAACTTTCCAACTCTGTCACAGATAGTTCTTTGAACTTTTTCCCTTTCAATTCTTCTGGAACAACCTTAGAAATCTTTTCTCTATTTTTAAAAGCAGTACCATTTAGTTCATCGGCCATAGAATCGATAGCTATATGTAGTTCATTTTCGGGGTCTCCATTTCGTCGGTTTAGAAAACCTTCGTTTTTGATTTTGGATTTCGGTTGTTCATCTTCTTCAAACGCTTTGTTTTTGAATATCTGCAGTCCGCTGAATCTGTTTTTCTTCTTTTGTAACTGAGCCTGTTAACATAAAAATACGGACAATAATAAATAAAATAAAATAAATATTGTAGGGAAATTCTTACAGAAATTGACTACGTCCCACGGTAACCCAAGAAGCCTTGTGTTGTGGGTACTCAGAAAGCGATTTATATAATATTCAAATACTTAAACACATAGAAAACATCCATGACTCAGGAACAAATGTCTGTGTTCATCACACAAATAAATGCCCTTACCGGGATTCAAACCCAGGACCATCAGCTTCATAGACCTAGGCCAGATCGGTCATCGTCGTCAAGTATAAATATTCGTTCCATGCATAACGTGGCACCGTGTGGTGTGGGACATATTGCTTATTTTGGACAGTCTAATCAAAGCTTGTATTTCGTCCACCAAATTAGCATATAGGTAATAGATAGCGCAATTGAATTAGCTAATGTAACTAAAATGGTTTTGCTGTGTTTTAATTGTACTTTCGTGCATATGACAGCGGCCAGGAAAGTTAGATTTTATGTTTTATGTATGATTTTGTTAGTTAGATTGTGTATGATTAGCAATACCTAAAAAAACTAAAACTGTTAAGTGATGCGGAAAGTTTCGATAAAATTGAAAAACTTCTCTAAAACAATTGAAAATTTTGATACCCATACAAAAATATGAGCTGTTCTCGAAATTTTTCCATTTGGAAACATTCACGGCATATTAGTAAACGAAACTAACCTCGTAGAGTTTGTCGACGACCAGACTGTGTCCGGTGTTGACGCCGATGCCGCCAACGTCTTCGATGCTGCTGGAGCGGTGGTAGGGCCGCAAGGCGGAGACGGCGCGAGACACCCCCACCTGGAATCAGTCATTCTTTATTCAAGTAGGCCTAGAAACAAGTACTTTGACTGAATCGGCTGCATCGAAGTCATATTCCCTATGGGAGCGTAGGTTTGTATCCTACCAACTGCGCCATGTAAAATATGTATTGTAACGGAGGAATAAAGTGACTCGGTGTAAATTGTATATTGTGTTGGACCTATGTTTTCTTAAATACTACGTTATGTTTACTATTATTATTAATAACTCACGTAAGCTGGTTTCAAGACTAAACCTTAATTCATCGACCCGCATATAATTATGTATATGAGAATTTGTTTATATTCTTCAAAAATCTCACCTGGCCATGTCGGATCCTGTGCTCCGTAAGATCTGCACCTAGCAGTTCCTCATACGGGTCCATACGGATAGGCAGCACGCAATCTATGAGCCAGAGTAGCAGCATGGTCACCGTGACCCCCCAGGCTATGAGGCAGACCCCCGTGAGAGCCTGGACGCCCAGGAGGTACCATCCGCCACCTACAAAAACCATGTGTAAGTAATTTTGGACAAAAATAACAGACTTACGAGAAAAAGTTTAAAGTTCCAGTAGGTCAATACTGGTAAGTGTGGCCGGCCTTCACATTGGAGTGATTGGGGCTTATTTACCCACTGATTAAAGTTTCCTACTTGCGTTTAGCCGTTTAGTGACCGTATGGCAGCAGCCCTGCTTACCCGAAATAACCGTAAATCATTTACGACCAAACTGCAATGACGACCGAAACACAGTGGGAACGCGGCATGATATCCGGTTCCGTTAGTCATTGTGTGGTCTTCATAATTCCTTCGTTAGCCTCATTTACAACACAGCCTTAGCAACACTCCTCGCCCTCGTTGAACTCTGGATACCTTACTCACCGACAGGAACACAACACTATGAGTAGGATCTAGTATTATTTGGCAGCAGTTTTCTGTAGAGGTACTTCCCCAGTTGGGCTCTGCTCTAGATCTGGAATGGCATCTGCTGTGCCTTACCACACAAAGCGAGATGACATTCACAGTGCCCATACCTCTCGTTTGGACGTAGTATAAGGACATACCCGGGTTCATGTACGGGTGCACACTACTTATCCCGGTGCTTGGTTAGTCTAATCCAGAAGTGCCGCGCGATCTTTCAAATATTGTCTACCCAAGGAACTCACCTACATCTACACCTTAGTGCAGCTTCGTATCTTGACATTCCTTACTGGGTCTACATTCATTGTTAAATTAGCACAATTTTTAAATGTTCGTTCTCCTTAAGTTGAAGTTTCTTGACCTACCTTTGAATAGCCCGGATCTCCCGTTCGTAGTGTCCATTGGTATCGGATTATCAGCAAAAAGGCCCACGGCCAACACCCCTGGAATTAAACATATTATTAAAAAAAAAACACAATACTAATTATAAGTATAACTTGATAACTCTAAAAATAGAAGTTACAAAATAGTACATCAACATTATATGGTCTTCACCAGCCATTCTATTTCACAGTTCCTTTAAAAATCGAGTAGAATGTATTAGGACGTAGCCAAAATGGAGACCATGAAACGAGAACTGAGCTCGATTATGAACCAATGGTCAAGTGTATCAAAAAGCAAGGCCTGCTACATTGACTACAGCGCGTTTCCATGCAAGGCCGAAAGCCGAGCTGCAGGGCAAGCAGATCTTGGAATTGAACCAATGGCCAAGTGCAAGGCCGAAGGCCGAGCTCTACAAAGGCCTGGAATTTTCCTGCAAGGCGCGTTCAGGCAAAGCCAATGGCCGAGATTCTGTGTAACTGCGTTCGGACAAGAACCAATGGCCATCGTTTTAAGAAGCGAGGTCGAACTCCGAGCTCTACTGTATGTGAAAGGCTGAAGGCCCAGTACGTTCGATAATTTGACCGGGCCGGGTTACGGACAAAGGGTCCGGCGCTTCGGTTTCTAAGGAAATCATCACGTGATCACCTGTCACTGTCATAGAAAATGAAGCACCGGAAGCTTCGGTCCGGGCCCGGCTCGGTCTAACGTGAGACGTGAGTCATCCTTTGCCGTAAGAAAACCGTGTAGAACAGTTATAGCAACCGTAATTCCAAGCAAGTGTATAATAATAAATTTACCCCAAAGCCCGCAGGCACCATGGACGCTCGACGCTCCAACTGGATCATCAACTCGTAGTTTGTCAAATAACGGCGCAGTAGCACAGGCTATAGCGGCACCGATTAGACCAATCAGGATCGACTCCCAGGCGCGATAGAGGAAGCAACCCGCTGGAAAATGAGGTTAAAACATAATAGTGGCTCTGTGAGCTGTAGACCTTCCGAATCTCCAGAGCTCCGCCATTTTGCAAAAAATCCAGAAAGTCTATATAATCACCGAAACTGCTCACAACATTTCACAAGAATTCATTGAGAAATGAGACCCGTATGTCGGTCCGGATGTAGAAGAACATCCGGACAGACATACAAATACATATAATAGAATTTGTTCCCCAGCTGGAACAAAGACCTTTGATCCGCTTGGTCATTATTAATTAGGTTAAACGTTATATCGTATTGAACGATGGATCAGGATGTTCGTTCTTCCTCCCCAAAAACGGTAATATCAAAAACGTGTAGTAACCTCGATTTTGACCCTTCAAACCTTCAAGAAAAGAGCGTACTCCCATCTTAAAGGCCGGCAACGTACTTACAACCCCTCTGGTGTTGCAAGTGTCCGGTAATCGCTTACGCTCACTCATTCTGCTCGTGTGCCTCCTCTATCATAAAAAAAAATGAAATTTGCTTGAAATGCAGTCAGCGGTAATGTCGTGCTGCAATAAGTTGTGGGTTTGAATTTACGTAAGCGGCAGTTATACAAGACAAGTGCGCGGGCGCATATGAACGCGGTCAGAGAGCGAGTGTCGGGTGCCGATGCAGTGAGGGAACCGGCCCTCGAGGCGACGGCGGGTGTTGCGCGCGGCGTGCGGGACGTGTGACGTATGCGCTGCCCCTTTGTGTCCGCGCGTCTGGCCGATAGTTCAAGCGCCATAAGCGGAGCGGGTCGGGTAGCGAGTTACCGCTACAAGTAATGAAACAGTAATGCTGGTGTACTCTGAATCATAACAGAAACCTTATTATAGATACAAGATAGATTCTAAACAGTTCTTACCCGTGACGGACACCAAGGAACCAAGGACACTATTTATCAGCTCCATCACGTCTGCTTTCCCCTTGTTCTTAACCAGAGTGAATCTGAAACACCATTTCAATTATTTAGGTTAGCTGTAAGTACAAAACACCTATAGCAAACACCCCTATAATGGAACAGGCACCAGTAACGGGATGACATGGACAACTCCTGTAAAACTACTAATACGTAAAATAATACAAAAAGACCTGCATGTCCAAATATCATTTAAAAAGAAACGAGACATACAGAAAATTTAATTAAGAAATTGCAATAACTTAGTACTTCGGCCACCACGTACGAGTTACGGAAAAAAAACGGTCCTCTATGAAGGTGCAAATTTATATAATACTCTTCCTTTAAGCATAAAAGATGCAAAATCAATGCCACTATTTAAAAAACTACTTAAATCTTACGTAACTGACCAAGTACGCTCTGAGACACGCAACAAGCTTTAAGCCACATCCATCCAACCTTAATCTGTGTACAGCGTTATCTATCTTTTGCAGTGCAACAATGTCGTGAATAGTGCGGTGCGTAAACACTCATCTTCCGTGTGATTATTTTTTAAAGTCTACCCATCGAACACGTACCTACCAACTTTTTTTTTTTTTTTTTTTGTATACTGTTATTTATAAATGGATAATTTTCTAGTACTGTAAAATAATATAGTGTAGATAATTTAAGGCGATTTTTGTAAATCTATACATAAGCATGCATACGCTCACCATATCATAGTTAAATAAGTGTTAATTTCTCATGTAAGTGAATTGTAAATATTCTTATGAGAAAAATAAATTTCTTTAAACCGAAAACAAGTATTTACCATCAGATTTTAATCGCTGGCAAGATTTTACCATAAACAAGAGCCAAAGAGCTGCTTAAGTTCAATCTTGCATTGGTATTTGTTAGTTTTAAAATGAATGGCGTCATACATCCCCTGACCGGAGCAAAAAACCGTAGTTTTAATTGGTTAATAATATTGAAACCAATTGCAGTAGCTTTCATTCAATGCATAAAAAACATAAAGGACGAATAGGACATTTAACTTTTAAAGCATAAAGCGGTAGAATTTTTAAAGATGTCGGTGAAATATCAAAATACTCAATTTTTCTAAATGTCCCATGATTGGTGCCGTTAACATAAATCCTAAACGGAGCATGTAGGACAATGGATGTCACCTAGGGTGACCAGATGTCCCGTATTTTACTTGTTGTCCCGTATATTAGGCACAATAACTTCATTTTCCCGTAATTTGGCGAAACCAATAATTGTCCCGTAATTTTATGATTCAATGGCATTCAATATCAAATATCAAACGGGGCACTTTTACATGTCCATTTTTACAAACAATAAAAATTACAAAAAAACAATTACAAATATGGAATCGATGAAATAATTGAATTATTAGAGGTGTATACTGTCTCTAAATGTCAAATTACACAAAAAAAACTATGATAAAAAAATAAAACCAACAGATACTAAAATTCTTTAGAGATGTATAAGTCTCTAAGTGTCAGAGATACAATATAAAAAAAGATATTAAATTATCCTTAGAGATGTAGAGGGTCTCCAAGGCTTGAATTCTTATATGAATAATTAAAAGACAAAAAATTAAATCAGACAAGAACCGAATGAAGTGTCTCACGTTAATGCCACTCAAAAGTAAAGTTACATACTTATAACATAACATGTAGCCCGTGTAAGCTTAAACAGACCGGTCTCCACAAACAGCATTTGATTACTTAATGATAATAGCATTTAAATACAGGCTGTCTATTTAGTCACCTGCAACAATTTACGGGCTGAATTTATATAGGTCATACTGAGCAATTTTTACTATGGGACCAACCCCGAAATCTCGAAAAAAATTGGCTGTTCCATAAATCTTGGCTGTCTGACTTTGCATTTTCTATGGTAGATTTTTTTTCGCGATTTCGGGATTGGTCCCATACTAAAAGTTGCTCAGTATGACCTATATATTCAGCCCGTAAATTATTGCAGGTGACTAAATAAACACTTTGTATAATAGTGCAATCTGAGTGCACTAGAATTCTATTGACATTAAGTCTAGAGAATACGTCTATGCTATTTGGACGTAACACATACTACAGAAACAGTATTATGTATGAATAATCCACTCTATAATATTCCGTAAACCGGGGTTACTTTGATTGGCGGGTCGTCTTTGATATATTAGCATGTATATCATCGTTCAGTACCCATAGTACAACCTTTGCTTACTTTGGGGCTAGGTCGATCTGTCTAGGATTGTCCCCGAATATTTGTTTTTTATTTATATAGTAACGGGTGCTAAGCTAATAATTTGATGACTGTACGTAATCTCGTATATTTTACATGTAACCTTTTCGTACCATTTAGCGTTGAAACTCTAAGTACATGGGGTCCCAGTGCGCACAAGTTTTTGGAGAAATCTTGAAACGTCTGGTTCTCGCACAACGTATCAGTATTGCGATACAACGAGGAAATGCCGCCAGCATCCTTGGTTCAATGCCTCAAGGGCCTGTTTTAGATATGAGCTAGTTATAGTAATCCTCTGCATATATCCATTATGTAACCTATACTTACATTAGGCCGAAGCAGCCCCCTCCAAATGATCCCATCATAGTCATCACTGCTGCGCGGGCAGCGTACTGCCATTTCGCGCCGCTCACCTGAAAATTATAACCAATCAACGTCAGAAATTGAATCGAATCGAATTTCAAATAAAATGGTAGCGGATTCCAACCCGGCCAGTCCCGTAAAATGGGGTGAGTAGGGATCAAACTGACTCCATTTCATAACTTTAAAGATAAATACGAAATAGTAGGAAATCCCAGCTCACCTGCTCAGTACGGATGAGGAGGGATATCCTATTAATGTGTTGGCGTAGGCACTAGTTTTTACGAAAGCGACTGCCATCTAACCTTCCAACCCAGAGGGTAAACTAGGCCTTATTGGGATTAGTCCGGTTTCCTCACGATTTTTCCTTCACTGAAAAGCGACTGGTAAATATCAAATGATATTTCGTACATAAGTTCCGAAAAACTCATGGGTACGAGCCGGGGTTTGAACCCGCGACCTCTGGATTGCAACTCGCTCGCACGCAGTTTCTTATATAAGCACGAAATATCATTTCATATTTACTAATTCCTTTTCAGAAAAGGAAAACATCGTGAGGAAACCTGTATACAGCGAAGAAACTGAAAGATATGTGGTTCTTAAACAAAATTACGGCCGGAAAAGTTGTATGAAAATACATTGCCAGAGTCCCTATCATACTGAAGCGTTCGAAACATGGTGTTTCGCAGTCTAATTATCACAAACTTAATGACCATATTTCCGCAGATGTTTAAAAAGCATTTATTTACGTTTATGTACTTACTTACTCATATATATTAAGCACAGATTCTTTAAATTAGTTTTAAAGTTTCAAAGCAAGTTTTGGGCACTGTGAATCTCATCTCGCTTAGTGTGGTAGGGCACAGCACAGCGGATATCATTTCAGATCTAGAGCTGAGCCCAACTGGGGAAGTACCTCCACCTTACAGAAAACCGCAGCCAAATAACGCTACACTCTACTCATAGAGTTGTATTCATGCCAGTGTGTAAGGTTGCCAGAGCTCAACGAGGGTGCGGTCGGCAACGAGCATACAACACCTCTGGAGTTGCAAGCGTACATAGGCTGCGGTAACCGCTTACCATCAGGCGGGCCGTATGCTAGTTTGCCACCGACGTAGTATTTAAAAAAAAAAAACAATTCTTTATTATAAATTATAAAACGCTGCTAATATATTTAACTTCCTCAAACAGGTGCATCATTAATTAATTAAATACGTACAGACTCAGAAAAACACATTCGCGTGCAACAAAACTGTCATTTAAATCAAAATGGCCGCTATTTACTGCAAATGGCCGCCAATCTACATTAGTAAATAGTACAATTTAGCTAATTGACTTCGTAAGTATCTATTATGCAAAATCCTTGACTTTGAAATGTGAGGTAAGATATATTACGGTTGTTACATGAATTGAAAACATGTTTAGGTAAATGAGGTTATTTGTTTGAAATCGTGAAGGAAAATACGTAACTCTGAGCCTAGCGATAAAATTTAATTTTGTTTTAATAGTGTAAATTGTAATAGTTATTTGTGTTACAAGGGGGCAAAGTTGTTTAACCGCTCGTGCTAATATTGATATCCGAGCAAGCGAAAGATTCCAAAACTGAACCACGAGCGTAGCAAGTGTTTCAAGAAGTGGAATCTTGAGCGTTGCGAGGGTTCCAAGGCACGAGGGTTAAACAAGATTTAAGATTTTTGCATGCTAGTCCAACCTGTTGAGTACAAATAGCAGAATAAGCAACCAATTGTCACTTACCACCTAAGACACTTTTGTACCTACTTATCCTTTGCAAATAAATACATACATACATATATATTTATATACATATGTATGCATTATTTTATGGTTATTTTTCTATCTATGTATATTTGTATCAATGTGTATTCAAAACGTGCATTTCATTAATTTCAGTGATTGTACACTTTTGTTTGTGTTTGTCATTCATTCACCGTTACTTCTGTTTTACTCATTTCCTCAAAGGTTAACTGGAAGAGATTTGGATTTTGGATTTTAGATTTGGACTAAGTTCGCCTTTGTTGTATTTAATTTTTTCGTGTTTTTATTTCTATGTACAATAAAGTATATACATACATACATACAAACTTTGCCTCCAAGTGAAACAGAAAAATTTTCACCATACCAACGCGAGGATAATACTCTCAAACCTCAAAAAATCCAAATGAACGTAATAAAATATAAATAACATTCAAAATCATCATTTAAAAGTAATTTCTACCAGCTAACATAAGGAAGCAACTCAAAATTTGCACCTGATTATTTTGTCCCACATGTGGAGTTGCATTTTAGCAACTTTTTCATTCGTTTTTGAACTAGCAAGAGGGCCTATAAATAAATAAATAAAATATTATTTATTCAGGTATCAACCCATGAAATTACAATAACGCAAATATACAATTAAATTAAATAAATAAATAAATATTATAGGACATTATTACACAAATTGACTAAGTCCCACAGTAAGCTCAATAAGGCTTGTGTTGAGGGTACTTAGACAACAATATATATAATATATAATTTTTTTTATAAATACTTAAATACATAGAAAACACCCATGACTCAGGAACAAATATCCATGCTCATCACACAAATACATGCCCTTGCCAGGATTTGAACCCGGGACCATCAGCTTCGTAGGCAGGGTCACTACCCACTAGGCCAAACCGGTCGTCAAATTAAAAAAAAAAAAAATAATAATAATAATTCAACCTATATACGTCCCACTGCTGGGCACAGGCCTCCTCTCATGTGCGTCAAATTAAAGAAGGAGAAAATTAAATATACAATTAAATTTCTCCTATACCAGTTGGTGTGGTGAAAATAGTATTATTGGCTATGTGTGCGAAGTTGGTGACAACAGAAGTCAAAGAAAGATTGTTACCTTCGGTGCCCTTCAACATCCATCGAACCATCATCGAACAAATATATAAGTTTGAACTTCGAACTTACCCCATATGTACTCCCAGAGTTGAAAGCCAGCCAACCCCACCACAGCACAAAGGTGCCCATCACTGCGTTGACGGGATTGCCGAGCGGCAGAGGAGCAGTGCCCTTCGCGTAGCGGCCTAGTCGGGGGCCTAGCATGAGCGCTGAGGCGAACGCTGATGAACCACCTGGCGAAAATACAAGTTTTTGTAAATCGGTGACATTCAAACAGAAAGCCCTTTGAGCGCCACGAAAATCGTGCGCGGCATCATCAATGGCCACTGTATCCCTGACGGATGATTGTTGCAACGCTAACGCGCAATGAGAACCCCACACCCTGCCTGCTGTACACTATCATATAAACGATGTTAATTACCAATAAAATGCACAGGCCCAGAGTGCCTACCGTGAACCACGTTCGACGTATTGCCTCACTGTCGCACTTGTAAATTCGTACGTAAGTGTGACAGGCACCCAAAGCCAGCTATATTCACGGCGCCTAGTCGACTCAGGAACACATGAGAACCCCACATCTAACCTGCTGTATACTAGAGTCTGGCTGGCTATTTGATATAAAAATATAAAATATATAAAATTATCTTGGCGAAACATGTCTATATACGTCTTTGTACTTTACATAGACGTAGAAATTACGTGAGCTAACTTTGAGTGCACGCCAACGTATATTAACTTATTTCCTTAGGTATCCTACGTGTGCACAGAAAATCAAAAATATTTTCTAGTATCAAAACTATATATTACTATATATTATTCCTACTACACAAAGTGTGACCAGCCCTAGATTTTTTTGAATTTCCCGCCAAAATATTGTGTAATATTTCAATAGCCAGACTCTATTTACCAATAAGATGCACAGGCCCAGAGCCAGCTATATTCACGGCGCCTGGTCGACTCAGGAACACATGAGAACCCCACATCTAGCCTGCTGTATACTATCAATTAGTTACCAATAAGATGCACAGGCCCGGAGCCAGCGATGTCCACAGCTCCAAGCCGACTCAGGAACCCATTGGAACCCCACACCCAGCCCGCTGGCACGCAGTATACTATAGTATTCATAAACGAGAAGAGGCAGTAGGCTTTGAAATTGCATCTGAAATAAAGATAATGGGACCTGTTTTATTTATTTGTTTCCACTGCTACTGATGAATTTTGCGAGTTTCCTTTAAAACTGTCTGTCATAAAGTATGTCTAAACCAAGTAACATAGTGGCAGCATCAAAGATAAGAAGGCATTTTTCACGGAGTTAATATAGAAATAAAAAAAATGACATTATTTCTAAAACAAGGTTATCTGGAAGAGATCCCATACAGGGTTCGCCGTTGTTGTATTTAATTTACTCTACGACTTTGTTTCTCGTGTTTTTTTTTTCTATGTACAATAAAGGTTATACATACATACATGCAAGTCGAACTTTGTATGACATTTTAGTATCTAAATGGGGTCAAGTATACACTTTTAAAATTTGTCGGGTTCCTCGTGCCCACGATTTAAATGCAATGCTTGAAGTATAATTTTTCTCTTTGAAGATATTCTTAATACAAAAATATTTAATATCTCATTATAATAGACACAAATCACTAAAATATATATTATTACAAAAATAATCATAAAAAAAAATTAAAGGCACATTCTTACACAAACTCTTCCAAACAACTATACAATTTTTGAAACACATTACAACATTTAAAACAAAAAATAACAATAACAATTTAGTTTATATGTAAGAAATCCGCAACGCAGGATTCGTCAAGTGGCCACAAATACAAGATGTCACGTCCCAAACATACCAATGATGATATTTTCGTCTTGATAGCTTCGTCAGTTTTTTTTTTAACTATTTAAATTAAATTAAATAATCGTCAAGAATCGTACCTGGCTCAAATGTCCCCATTACGCTGGCAGCGTTACCTCGCTGAATGGCCAATGGGATCCGTTGGACCAGGTACGATCCGGGGATCGCATCCCCTGTCCCTCAGCCACCGACCCAAATCCCTCACAAAGTCCCTGGCCTCCACAGCCCAAGGTCCCGCAGTCTCGACTGCAACTGGCACAAAGTCGTATATTGGTAGAGTACTTGGTATGCTTCATTTTGGCGGCATACTCCGCAGCTGTCCCAGCAGACCTGATTCAAATCCCTTCTTAACCCGTACGTCAAAGAGCCCTTGAGGTCTACTTGCAGAGTAAATTTTTGAATTTTACTTTCTTTATTTTGTTCCTAATAACCGGTTCATGGCAAATTCGTTCGCCTTCCGTTTTTGTGGAATAAAATTAGCCGGTTAAATTGAAAATATCGAAGCCAGATAGACCGAGTAAGCTCTGAGCCCTATTCGTACCTTTCAGCCATAGCTCCACTGACGATCGTTGTAGCCGTTGTAGCGAAAGACAATTGAAAGAGGAACGAAGCAAAAACGGGCCCCATTAGCGAATCGCCCACCGGTGGGTCTATCAGGAAATCGCCCACGCCGATCACGGGGTTCGAATACGGCCCCTGCCCGAATGACATGCCGTAGCCGAAGATCCAGTAGGTTAGGCCTGGGGGCAAAAATATAGGTATAAAGGGTGATTCTAAGCGTAAGTGAGGGCAAGACCGGTGAATAAAAAGTGTATTTCAATTTGTCACCACACGCAGCCGCCATTCATGAGACGAGGACAGATAGGAATTCATAATACATACCCCAATTTCCATCTGTGCCCGGCAAGGACAAATGGGAACACACCAAATAAAAAGCGGCCAAGTGCGAGTCGGACTGGCCCATGAAGGGTTCCGTACCATTTATGACGTATTAAAAAAAACTACTTACTAAGATCTCGTTCAAACCAATTTTCGGTGGAAGTTTGCATGGTAATGTACATCATATATTTTTTTTAGGTTTATCATTCTCTTATTTTAGAAGTTATAGGGGGTGGGGGGGGGACACATTTTACCACTTTGGAAGTGTCTCTCGCACAAACTATTTAGTTTAGAAAAAAATGATATTAGAAACCTCAATATCATTTTTGAAGACCTATCCATAGATACCCCACACGTATGGGTTTGATGAAAAAAGATTTTTTGAGTTTCAGTTCAAGTATGGGGAACCGCCAAAATTTATTGTTTTCTTTTTTCTATTTTTGTGTAAAAATCTTAATGCGGTTCATAGAATACATCTACTTACCAAGTTCGAACAGTATGGCTCTTATAGTTTCGGAAAAAAGTGGCTGTGACAAAAACGGACAGACAGAAGGAAATGACGAATCTATAAGGGTTCCGTTTTTTGCCATTTGGCCACGGAACCCTAAAAAGAGGACTTACCACCAAGAGAGATATCTGCTAGATTCTTCATCATAATGTTGGCTTCATTCTTAATCGATACACAACCAGACTCCAGCATCCCGAAACCTGAAGATAATCCAATAAAATTAATAGAATGCCGTGTGGCATTAGGTACAACTTTTGCGACTGTATAAAACGTGTCTCTCTGGAGATGGATGAATATGACGTGTCGCTTAGGGTATTTCTAACGAGGGGTATTTCGAAGTAATATTTTTTTTTTATGGTAGAGTAGGCAAACGAGCAGACGGATCACCTGATGGTAAGCGATTACCGTCGCCCATGGACACCTGCAACACCAGAGGGGTTGGGTTGTATTAATGATTTACGATTGAATACATCGGAACAGCTTGTATGTAGATACACAGTAATTAAAGAGTATCTTCTCGATTTGAAGAATGAGATACGAGAACGATAAGTTCTGGTTTAGATAAGTTCTCATTTAGATATTGTTTGTATGTCTTAATTAACAGAAGCAGCTCAATTCGGGCAACCAATGTCACTTTGACGTTAGAAATATCGTAGATAGATCTTATTGGGATCATAGCGGAATCGAAATAAACGTCAGTTTTGACATGTCGTTTAGTTATCCATCTTTTAAAGATCTCTCCAAGATCTTAAACGTGTCTTAATCATTCCTCGAATCGGGCCGTTAGTCATTTCACTAGTGTTACTTTTATCTTATCGTCATTGTGAACGACTAATACAGTATGCTCCTATTTATTGATAATTAATTTAACTTAAAAAAAATGTTTATCTAATCAAATGATTATAACAATATACATAATGGATATATACAGATGATTACTATAACTAGCTTATATCTAAAATAGGCCCTTGAGGCATTGTACCAAGGATGCTGGCGGCATTTCCTCGTTGTATCGCAATACTGATACGTTGTGCGAGGAAGCCGCCAGTTCTTCGGTCACCAGTTTATCAAATGATTTACCATATTAGAACATCCCTGAGGAGGAATTCTACTCGGATTCTCTGTCAATCTCTAGAGAGCAGATACACTTTTTTTTAAACCTTATTGCACGATATAAAATTGTACAAATTGCGGACTTAATGACTTAAGACATTCTCTACCAGTCAACCATTGGGTCAAACAGAAACTTGCAGTTAGTGCAGGATTGTACACAATGAGAAGGAATATGAAACACAAATCATGTTATTCTCAACCGTTGTATTTTCTTACAGTACAATTAAGTTTAAAGTAATTTAATTAATATTTATTATTAATATTCATATATCTGTACCCAAAGGATAAAACGGGACCCTATTATAGGTACTAAGACTCCGCTGTCCGTTTGTCTGTCTGTCTATCTGTCCGTCGGTCACCAGGCTGTATCTCATGAACCGTGATAGCTAGACAGTTGAACTTTTCACAGATGAGGTATTTCTGTTGCTGCTATAACGGAGACGAGCGTTTATGTATTTTGTACTAGATTTTTGTCTACTGAGCTGAGATACTTGCCAATTAATTTATGCCCTAGGGGCCCTCTTTAGATATAGATTTTTAGTTTTTACCAAAATCAATCAGTAGATAAATAAACATTACATTCAATGCCATTACTTTAAAACCAATTAGTAATTAAATTATTTGCAATCCTTCGAGACTTCGCCTTGTGACGTGTCCGAAATGTCTAGTACAAGATTAATCGTTTTAAATGGGTATTAGCAGAGATATGGAATTGTAATAGAGAAGTAAAGTCTACATATGCACGGAAAGAGCTCATTCGCGCAGACGTGCAGGAAAGTAGTAGCTGAAGCCTACTACTCGTTGGATGCCTATTTTCGAGTGCCAAACTAAGCAATAAAAGCAAAAGATTATTAGAATAAATAGCAACTGGTTAGTTAACCAAATAACGAATTATGTAAATAATAGATTTTAAGTACCTAGTATTAAGACATGACAAGTAAAACAAAAAAATAATAAATATAAGAGTCTCGGTATAGAGTACCATTTTGTACCATTTGACGTTGAAACTCTAGGTCCATTGGGTCCCAGCGCGCACAAGTTATTTGGAGAAATCGCGAAACATCTGGTTGACGTAACTGGTGACCAAAGAGCTGGCGGCTTCCTCGCACAACGTATCAATATTGCGATACAACGAGGAAATGCCGTCAGCATCCTTGGTACAATGCCTCAAGGGCCTATTTTAGATATAAGCTAGTTATAATAATCATCTGTATATACCCGTTATATATATTGTTACATGTACAGAAAGAGAGACCTAAGCCCTCCTACGTGTACACGTTCAACGCAGCTGGCCAACTTTGTTGTCACGCGTGCAATAGAGTATTTAAGAGCAAGTTCGGCCTGGCCAGCCACATTAGGGCTCATGCTAGACAACGTTCATAATGTGTTTATTTGGGGTCGCCGTCATATAAAACGATGAGGAGGACTATATACATGTAAAATATATTTTATAAATAAATGATGATATCGTATCGTAAAGTAGCACCATATGTACCTACTGAAAAATACATATTACTTACCAGTCTGCATAGTGAATATAATGAAAGACGATGTCAATATCCAGTTAGTATCCTCAAGATCAATTTCGAAGTTCCCCTGAAGGTTGACGGAACTGGAGCTGTTCAGCAAGTCTGGAGACCGAAGACCTATCCTCGGCTCCGTCACGTTCCAGTCCGTTCTATTTTCCTCCATGTTTGTATGGGTGTACAGTCAAACCACTTTTATTTGTAAAGTTTTTTCTGTAAATGTTGTCTCTTTCGTAAAAACATAAATGTCAAAATGTTGGATAGGGACGAATGATTATTAAACTTGTTATACACGGAGTTTTTTTTAAAACTCTTTTAAGGTACTTTCTCAAAGACACCGGTATTCTGATTAACTTCTTTTTGGAGATAATGAACGAAAATATTTTGGACTAATTAGGCCCCTATGAACGTATACACTTGCATTAGGGCCTGTTTACGTATTGATTAGTGTTTAGTTGGGTTAATAAAGTTGAATAATGTTAATCAATGGATTATTTAATCTGGAATAGTTTTTAAGTATTTTCAATGTATTTCAGGACATTATAATTATGTATTTTCGACATTTGTAATTATAGATTTTGATATAGGTGATTTTGTTTTTTTTTAGGTAGGTAGATTTTTTAGAAGTTCAGTTTAAGACTGCTACCTTTTATTAAGTTGGAATCAATCTTTATTTAAAAGTCTGTCAGTTAGTTTTTTATTATTTAGTCAGTAAGACAAATTCTTATCAATCCATATAGCATTTAAAAATTACTTTATTTAATAACAGGCAGGCCTATTTGTCATATACGTCCTTAGTAAAACTTTACTAACAATATTTTTTGTTGTTTTACATGTAAAACATTCAACTTATAACTTGTTATACAGGTACTCGTGGGTACTTGGTAAGTTAACTAATTAAAAAGGAATTAAATGTCTAAAGGAATTAAACTAAACTAACTTATCTATTAAATAAAACAAAATTAAAACTAAAAACTAATACTAAATAAAATTAAAATATGTCTAAAAAATTTGGCCTAAAATATTTAGTTGAAATCATACACGCAATTTTTTTGTTTAAATTTGTATTTTTTTTTTGTTCTTTTTTTTTTAATAGTGTATTTAAAATATATCTTATGTTTCTTTCGTAAAATACAGTGTTAATGTAAGCACTCGTTTAACGTTACCTTTTTTTAAAAGTAATGGCATTTCCATACTCAAATAAGTCAAAAAAATCAAGGTTGATTATTTTTGTTATATTTTTTATGTAAAAAGGATTTACATAATTTAATAAAAAGTTACGGATATTAAAAAAAAAAACATCATGACATGTTTTTGAATTAGACATTTTTTTTTAATAAAATTATTCTTATAAGTCATATAAACCTATAAATAAAACTACTAACACAAAATCAAAAATTAAAACAAACCAAGGAAACAAACCAAACCTTTTAAAATTACAATAACACTTTTTCTTTTCCGTTTTCAATTTTTTTTATTCCATTTTAAGAAAATAATATGTCAATACACACAAACTTATTCTAAAAACCCATTCGATCTTTAAATCTTTACACAAACTTTTTGGTTTACGACTTGCATCAAGGGCACAATAAAAAAAAAACTTTAAACGTTGACGCGTTTTGAGCCCATATCGAAAGGACGGATAGACTGATCGGTTTGAGCGTTTAACGTGTCTTATATATGCACGGAATGAGTGATGACGACCCAAACAGCCTGCAATCTAGGCTCCCATAGTCATGTCACAGAATAAATAATAATAAGACCGAACAGAAATGACCTAAAAAACTGAAGAAGATATAGTACTTAATCTAAATTGTATTTTTTTATTTCTTATTTAATGCATGTTAAGAGGCCGTTATCGATTTTAGTCACAAAAATGACAAATTGATAGATTTAGCGTATGAAATTGTACACCTTTTGTTAACTATTAAAAATAACAAGTACTGGTTTCTATTAGCACGTCTTGTTAGCTTTCATTATAATAAATCATTTTTTTGAAAACAGACTCACTTAATTAGTAATGTTTTTTTTTCTGATGGACATTTAGGTAAACGCGCGTAAAGCAGTGATTTTGTCGATCTTATTTGTAAATTTCGTAAAGTTTGGACTGCTAAAAATGGTAACTTTGTATTACACATATCCTGTACTTCAACTTTAATAAACTACATTTTTGTTATTATAAATTTGAAGTGGTGTAAATGAAAGTTAGACGAAATCAATTTTCTCCAGAAATTACTTCAAAACAAGTGACAATTTCTCTGGAAATTGACTTAATTTCAACGTAATTTTGATACTTCAACAATCTACAACATTTGCTGAAACTGTTCTTATACATCATTTTGTATAATTTACTACCATAATTTTTTGATGAATTTTTAAAAACTATCCCTTCTCGTCACCTATTACGGGGGACGCTCGCTTGCGACCTCATTATTAAAAGGCAAGATGAAAAAACGTGATAATAGAAACCAATACTTGTTATTTATATATTACGTAACAAAATGTGTACAATTTAAACGACAAAATCTATCAATTTAAAATTTTTGCTCTAAAATCGTTACCGGGCTCTTAATCATAAGATGTAATGTTTTGAAAAGATGTTTCCCGCCGAGGTTCTTGCAATACCCTCCTCCAATTGAGAGGGGATTTAAATCTTCTCGGGTCAGAGGTGTAGAGTAAGAGCCGGTATAGCTTTATTTGACGTTCATAAGCGCATTGTAATATGCCTACTTGAATAATAAAATATCTTTATCTTGAAGTTTGACAGGGATTCAGGGACGAATAACGCTGTCTAATTCTAATGGAACTATCCCTTTCGGCTATTTAGGGCTGTCAAAATTCAAGTCATTATCTTGTATAATGGTTGTACACGCAAAGGGACGTCAAGTTGTGCCAACCCTAATAATTGCTCGTAGGAATGCTAAGCTGAACGAAGCCGAGGATGCCCGAAAGGATCAGTGTCCCTATCCCTAGTGATGTCATGTGCCATACCCACACTGAACTGTCCATCGGTGGACCTTTTTACAAGTTGCTGTTTGTACGATTGAAATTAAAGAGATGTTTTATATATGGAGTGTGGAATTAAGAGGAGTGACATCTCTTATGGTAGAACTGTTGCAAAAGTGTCCAGCTGTCAGCTACAAATAATAGTTCCAAATTCCAAATCTCTCCAGAGTAGCGCTAGAGTAGCTAAGAACCTAGGCGCTATTTTACGGAGTGAAGTGCGCTGTCTATTTGATGTTTTTATTCAAGTATTCTAGGTATTGTAGCGCCACCTATTTAAGGTTTTTTGATGACACTTTTTGGTACACGGGGATTTATTTCCTTACCTCCACCTTCCGTATTTTTATACTTTAAGATTAGAATTTTTTTCTTCCATAGCATAGAGAAATATGAAGTGAGCATAGAGTGCTCACTCCATACATCAGCTTTGGTACCAAAACGCTTATTTTCGTTATGGAAGGTAAAGGCAAGGAAAAGAATCTCCATAGGCAGAACTGTTGCAAAAGTGTCCAGCTATAAATAATAGTTCCAAAACTTTCCAGAGTAGTAGCTAAGAACCTAGGCGTTATTGACGGAATGAAGTGCGCTGTCTATGATTTGATTTTTATTTTAAGTATTCTAGGTATTATAGCGCGACCTATTTATGTTTTTAAGTCGGAGATTTTTGGTACATGGAGATTGTATTCCTTAACTCTACCTTACATAATTTTCGTAGTCGACACTCGACAGCTAGCATCGAGTAGCGGAATTATCAGTACCTGGTAGTTAATTTATTTGTTAATTAGCTATCCAATACTTTACTCAGACTTTGTGAAACAGACCCATAAACTAAAAGACATTTAACTATACTAATTAATTAAAACTAAGTATTCAAATTAAGTATAAATGTAGATATGTCTATTTGTCAAGGACTTAGGTCATATATCGGGGCTTAAACTAATTAAGGTGTATTATTCTAATTCCGATTGGCTACCGAATGGACACCGTAGGTTAGCCGGGGCAGAGGCCGACTAAGAAGGAGGCGGGACGGCTTCGATTCATTTTGCAGCGAGTGGCGGTAGCATGCATTATGCACCAGTGACCAATGGTGGAACAAAGGGGAGCCTAACAGTGGGACACGAAATCTTTGACGTATATCTAAGGACGGGCCTTA
This sequence comes from Cydia pomonella, assembly GCF_033807575.1. Taxonomy (NCBI): domain Eukaryota; kingdom Metazoa; phylum Arthropoda; class Insecta; order Lepidoptera; family Tortricidae; genus Cydia; species Cydia pomonella. The sequence goes on from NC_084728.1 coordinate 10,017,821, forward strand.
TGGACAACAAGAATGGGGCCAGTACAGCGGTGTCACACACACGAATTCTCGCCATTCGTGCAGTTTAACGCCACAACGTGATTGGTTGATGAGTTCGCATCACGCGCACGATTGGCTCGAATTCGTTAGTGACACCAGTGAACTAGCACCATTATTTGTGCCCGTAAGGCCCGTCCTTAGATATATGCCAATGCACAAAATACGCTATAAAAAAAAAAACCTTTTTTTGACATAAGTGTATAATGAGATTATCTTTATTTACAATAACAATATACATAATGGATATAATATACAGCTGATTACTATAACTAACTTATATCTAAAATAGGCCCTTGAGGCATTGTACCAAGGATGCTGGCGGCATTTCCTCGTTGTATCGCAATACTGATACGTTGTGCTAGGAAGCCGCCAGCTCTTCGGTCACCAGTTACGTCAACCAGATGCTTCGTGATTTCTCCAAAAAAACTTGTGCGCGCTGGGACCCCTTGGACCTAGAGTTTCAACGCCAAATGGTACAAAATGGCACTCTATACCGAGGCTCTTATATTTATTACATTTCGGCGCTTTCCGCCGCTGCGCCCGCTTTTACATTAGTCCGTTGGAGGTGGGACGGTGCCAGTGTGTCTACGCTGGTAGCATCCCACACTAACATCCGTCCCAAGCTCTAAGGAACTAAGGAGACTCCATCAGGCCTCTTGCCATCATCCCTGATAATGCCAGTCGGCTCAAAAAGAGCAGGCACATTGATGGTGGCAAGAGATCGACGGATTAAGTCACTAGGTGAAGCGTCTTGAAAAACGACCTGCACTTTTTTGACAAGATAATCCAAGGTGTGCCATTCGATCCACGTCCGTACCGCAAGAACATATATGTGGCGTACATACGGAAACCCCCAGTTGCAAACCAATCGCCAGTCTTAGGGAGGTCGGATCCAAGAAAGTACCAGTATATATATGTATCTATCTATTATACATATCTTTGTCTAGTACCCACAACACAAGCCTTATCTTAATGTGGCGCTAGATCGATTTGTGTAAGATTGTCTCATGATATTTACACACAGTAGGTACGGTCAACCAATTTGATTCCTAGGCCACTATAGGACCATGTCATAATGACTTCTACGACAGTACTTATTGAGTGATGCATGTCATGTATAGACTAGCTAAAGCGACAAGGTTCTATAGTGGCCTAGGATTCAAATTGGTTGACTGTACAGGTACACGACTTTGATGCATGATATTGCCTGTGGAAAACACCATTTTGAGTAACATCAATCGGCTTCTGTTTAATTTACAATAAATCTATCACGCATAAAAGCATAATACACCTATATCAGCGTCTCTTGCTATCCATAACTTAACAAATAAGCTCATATCTCAGTATGGATTCAGTAGCAAGATACGAGGTTTCGAAGTATATTTTTAATCAAGTTTTGGTTGACAACGTCGCTTACAACCTTCTGGAGGTGTGCGATAGAGTTAGCATGTCATTTGTCACATGTCTGCTAAATACGAAGCCGGATCGAAAATCTGGTTCGAAGCGGTTTGGTTTGGAGATAATTTTCAGGCTGAAACCGTTAGGGTGAGGTCCTGGTGTCGAAGAAAACCACGGATTTTAATACACTTTTAATAGCAAGAAAACACGCCAGATATAAACTCAAAAAAAGTCCAGAAAACAACATATATAACCGAATATCACGTGATACATTTTTGCACGACTACGTGCGGCCCCGTCCGAGGATGCATGCAGACTGGTGGGGCGCAATGATGTTTTACTTAGGTAGCAATTTGCCTATGCAATTTTATATATAGTTATACAGATACATTTGGTTTTAACAATATTTGTGAGCGCGTCGCTAACATAGCCCACCCCTAGTGCGAAGCACTATTCTACAATAGGCACAGGAGCGACGCGTGCCGCGGACCGGCGCAGCACTCCTCTTTGAGTGGTAACCTCGACGACTCTGACTCGTCCATCTCGACCTGGAAAGACAGTTTTTACAATACCTCGTGGCCACACGTTTCGTGGCGAATCAGGATCCACTATCAAAACGAGGTCACCCTCGCGCAGGGGTCTCTGATCCTGCTGCCACTTCTTACGAGGTAACAGCAAGGGCAGAAACTCCTTCAGCCAACGGCGCCAATACATATCGGCGAGCCTTTGCGCAGTCCGCCACTTTTTCCTTAGGTACAGATCGGAATCGTCAAACTCTCCAGCTATAGGTAAATTCGCAGAGGAGCCCAATAGAAAATGGTTAGGGGTAATTGACTCAGAACTACCAGGTTCGACTGACACGTGTGTCAAAGGCCGACCGTTGACCATATTCTCCACTTCGGCCAGCAAAGTCAATAAAACTTCATCTTTTGGGGCGCGTTCCTTAAGGATGACGCCAAGCGATACCTTTACCGTCCGAATTAGGCGTTCCCAAGCGCCACCCCAATGAGGAGTCCTAGGAGGAACAAACGTCCACTGGGCGCGATTGTTGGCCGCCTCTTTTTTTAAGTCCTCATTATTTATTTCCTTAATGGCGTTTTTTAGTTCGGTGTTAGCTCCCCGAAGGTTTGTGCCATTATCCGAAAAAAAATTACTAGGCCACCCACGCCTAGATGCCATTCTTCGAAGGGCTAATATCAGCGAGTCAGTGGTAAGAGAATGCACGACCTCAATATGTATCGCCCGAACAGTAAGGCAAGTAAAGAGAACGCCATAGCGTTTCTCACGGCGTCTGCCGACCACTACCTCCATTGGACCAAACAAATCTAATCCACAAAATGAAAAACAGCGCTGATGATGAGCTAAACGTGCTGCCGGCAAATCACCCATTCGTGGAATCAGCGGCTTAGCCTTTCTCAATCTACACAGCATGCAACGTGATGCAACATATTTAACGGTTGGACGCAATCTCAACAACCAATATTTTTGTTTGAGGTCGTTGACTACTGCCTCCTGGTTCCCGTGCGCGGCCTTGACGTGCTGATGGCGCACCAGGAGTCGCGCCACCGGATGCCGTCCGTCAAGGATGATGGGCCTCTTTGTCGCCAGCGGCACATCCTGCGCGGCGTCAATGCGACCACCAACGTACAATAGACCTTCGTCACCTAAATATGGAGTCAATGTCAACAACCTACTATCGCGTTGCATGTTCTTACCATTTTTTATATCGGCGATCTCATTGGCAAAGGAGTCCATCTGTGCCTGCTTTAAAATCAACAGCTCCGCCCGGGCCATCAATGAGCAGTCGTCATGGGTAAGTTTCTTACATTTAAGTATGAACTTAAGTACAGCAGCCGTTGACCTAAGTAGCCGAAGCCAAGAAGAAAATCGTTCCGGATCTGGAATGGGTAAGTTACACGACATATTTTCTTGTGTGTTTACAGTGACGTGCCCAGAAAATACCTCGATTGCCTCAGGTTCAAAAAGGTTAAGCGGCCAGGACCTTTCGTGTGAGTACAAAAACTGGGGACCCTTAAACCACTCATTCATAAAAGATTCGTAATTGAAAACCTCTCTAGTCGCAATATCGGCGATATTTAATTTTGTAGGCACATAACGCCACTCCGATATATTCGTAAGGCTATCGATCTCACCCAACCGGTTCGCCTCGTATGCTTTGTAGACGCGCGTATTATTATTTAGCCAGTGCAACACGGTAGACGAGTCGCACCAGAAATAACGGCGCGCGGCGGATAACTTATGTTCTCTTCTTATGGTGTCCGCCAAACGTGCAGCCAGCAATGCCGCCTGGAGCTCAGCACGAGGCACCGTCAAGGGTTTAACCGGCGCGACGCGACACTTACTGGCTACAAATGCGACGTATATTTCGTCATCCTTTATCCAGCGAAAATAAGCCACCGCACTCATTGCCTTAGTAGATGCATCGCTAAAAATATGTAACGATAGGTTTGTATAACCATCAGTAGTAGTTGTAATATTATTTTGTATCACCTGTGGCGGCGTAGCACCCGTAGCACTGATGCCGGACGCAGCGCAGGCACTCGCTTGCGTCACAACGTTCGTAGCGGGACAGCGTAGACCATCTACGCGGCAGACCGCGACGGCAGATGCATTCTCCTTCGCGCTCCCACTCCCTGCGCTGCGTTGGTACCATCTAGGTATGCGAATCTTATCAACTACCTTGAGTAGTTCGATCCATTCGCACCACTTTTTATAAATACCATCAGGAATGTCATCATCCCAAGAAATATTCAGACGCCACGTGTCCTGAAGCATAATTCGACCCTGTACTGTAAAAGGCGATAAAAACCCGAATACATCAAATATCGACATAATAACGCGTAACATAATACGTTTTGACGGCCTTTGTTTATGTCGAATTATACTATCAGGGATGCGTTTAAGCGAGACGTCGAAACCTAATTCATCCTTACCTGGGAACCATAGAAGCCCAAGCGCCCGCTCGCCTTGGAACTGCTGGCCGACTTTGAACTTTACCGCAACTGTGCCTAAAGTCTCTTTTGGAATGCTATCGAGAACAGCGATGCTATTACTTGTCAAGTTGCATAACTGGAAACCACCCGCTTTGTGTATGTCAGTGACATTTTTAACCATTTGGATAGCTGTATCTTCGTCAGGGAGGCTCTGTATATAGTCATCGACATAATGTGAATTTACGATCGCGTCGACCGCGGCGGGCATAGATGACTCATATCGCGAAGCATTTTTATTTTTTATAAATTGTGCAACAAAGGGTGCGCAATTTGCTCCAAATATTAAACTAGTCATAACGTATGTCTTAACTGGTTCCGTAGGCCTGCTTCTCCACAAGAAGCGTAGGGCGTCCTGGTCCTGGGGTTGAATCTTAACGCGTAAGAACATGTCTTTTATATCGCCGGTTACGCCTACGCTGTGTTCGCGAAAGCGTAACATAATACCTAGTAAAGAGTTAAGTAAATCCGGACCTTTTAACAGGTAATCATTTAGGCACAACCCTTCCGATGTGGCCGCAGCATCAAAGACCAGACGCAAGCGTTTTTTGTTTACGTTGTCAACGCCGAAATGTGGTAAGTACCACGTCCTTTGAGTACGTTGAGTTTCCTTCAGTTCTGTGGCGAAATCATTATTTAATAAATGATCCACGCGTTCGGAGTACCTTTTAGAATAACCAGGATCTCGACTCATTTTCCTCTCGATGCCTTTAAGCCTATTCAGAGCGCTCGGGAATGAGTCCGGCATCGTACAGTTGGGGTCCTTCCAGGGCAAGCCTACTTGCCAGCGCCCGTCGACGAGACGAGCGGTGCGCTCCAGCTGTTCGACGGCCCGCACGTCATCCACGTTCTGTCGCGGCTTACCTGATATTCCAAGGGCGTCCAGCGCGAATCCGCGCTGCACCTCCTCGTGAAGGTCCCGTAGCGCTTGCTCCTCGCGGCCGCACTCACTCACGAACAATACCGCCGCGCTCGCTTCGCGCTCGGCGGGGGCGTCGGCGGCACGCGTCGCTCTCGTGACGCGCATGGGTCCATGTATACACCACCCCAGGGGAGACAAAGTAGCAGACGGCTCATTTTTCTTACCTAAGATAACTTTTAAAGGCACTAACAAATGGTAGTTATCTTGTCCTATAAGTACTTCCGGCTTTAGATCATTATCATTACACAAGGAACTTGCAATATTTTTTAAATGTGAATATTTAGTACAATCGGTAAATGATAAGCTATTCGGAGGCAAACTTAACTCGGAAACACTTTTTGCTTTAATGGAGTGAACCTTATTGTCCTTACCAGAAAGTTCAAATTTCACCACCATACTGTCGCACGTTATTTGATTATCTTTCCAAGGTCCTTTCACGCGCATTGTTTCCCGATGACCGCGGAGTCCGGCACGGGCAGCTAAGTCAGCACTTATCATTGTTACGCAAGATCCGTCATCGAGTAACGCACTACAGTTTATCACTTTACCGTTAGCCGTATACACACGTATAGGGACCACTTTAAGGAACACTTTGCAACTACTCGCGTTGATGTTTGTAACAACCTCCGCCGTCGGTGGGTCCGCGCCTGCGGCGGGTTCCGCCGAGTGCTCCTGGGGCGCGGCGGGCTCCGCGGCAGCGATAGGTACCTCCCGGGCCGGCGCGCGGTCGCTAGGCCGTCGCGCAGTGATGTTGTTTACAAAGTGAAGTAGCTTGTGATGCGCTTGCCCACAATTATCCTTATCGCACACTGGTGCCGGGCAGGTTTCTCGGCTGTGGCGGGAATCTAGGCATTTGTAACAAATTCCATTACGTTTTACGTATTGCCAACGTACCTTGCGAAGGGCCTTTCGGAATTGTTTACACTCTGATAGTTTGTGTTTTGATCCGTGGCAGAAATAACACTTGTCGGCATTATCTTGCTCAGATTGCAGGAATACATGTTGCGGGCGCGGGTTCTTATCGTAACCTTTAGTTTTTACGTTGTCAGCACGTTGACTCATAGTATAAATGTTAGAAGTAGTAGATATGCGTATAGCTTCCGTATTCAAGAAGTCTGCTAAAATATCCAAACGTGACTTCGAGCTAGTTTTAATAAGAGGAAAGCTATAATCCGACCACTTAGATAATAGAACAGTAGGTAATTTAGATAAGATTAGCGGCACTAAGCTCATGCCCTGTAGGTATTCTTCACGACCCACTGACCTTACAGCTTCTACGAAGTTCTGCACCTTTACAGAAAATTGCACTATATCCTTTTGGTATTCTGAGGAGACGGGTTGGATCCTTTTAATATCTTGCATGAGCTTAGAAATAATGCAGTCTGGATTACCAAATCGTAGCTCCAGCGTTTCCATAATACGTTCAGGCGAAGTTGCACTGATGAGCAGAGCTGAGACTGCATCTTTTGCCGCTCCACGCAGACATTTACGAAGCCTCCACAGGTTTTCTTTGGGGCTAAATTGGCACACTTCTGTCGACTCCTCATACGCCCTTTTAAATTGCAGCCAATCTAACGGGTCTCCGCTAAACTCGGGTAAGTCTCGGGGTGTGCAGATGCGGCTCAAAAGGTTAGTGTTAGGTTTGTTCTGGACAGAGGCAGCGGCTAGGGTCTGGACTGTTGCAGCGAGCATTTGGATCGTGTCGCGTGAGGTACCCGCAACGGGCTCATTCTCAGCCGGAATATGCAGCTTATCCAACTCCTGCTGGCTTTTCTCCATCCAGTTCTCGATGTTTTGTGTGCGATCCTCCTTATCATGTGAACTGTATACTTCCTCCTCCTCCTCCTCTAAGTCGGCTAGGTCTGCCTCTAGCTCTTTATCAATAAGCTGCATCCGAATTTCCGCTTTTTGCTTTTCCGCTTCCAACAACAATCTTTTCTTACGTGCTTCGATAGATAATACCGAAGAACTTGATTTTGATTGTGAAAGCGAGCGCGCACGGCGCGACTCGGGTTTTATAGCACTACCCGCCGCCGCTGGTTCTGTACGATGACTCGTAGTTTCTGGAACTTTCTTTGTTTCTTGTTCGGCATGAACAATATTTTCTTCACCTTGTTCTTGGTTTTCTACGCGCTCTTTGCGTGTAGCCCTCCGTGTCTTCATTTTTGAAGTATGAGACATCAGATCCGGTTCGAAGACCACTGAAACCGTTAGGGTGAGGTCCTGGTGTCGAAGAAAACCACGGATTTTAATACACTTTTAATAGCAAGAAAACACGCCAGATATAAACTCAAAAAAAGTCCAGAAAACAACATATATAACCGAATATCACGTGATACATTTTTGCACGACTACGTGCGGCCCCGTCCGAGGATGCATGCAGACTGGTGGGGCGCAATGATGTTTTACTTAGGTAGCAATTTGCCTATGCAATTTTATATATAGTTATACAGATACATTTGGTTTTAACAATATTTGTGAGCGCGTCGCTAACACAGGCTTTACTTTTATGTCAGCGGCCGACCGTAAATTCCGCCAGATCATGAGGTTCCTAGGCAAATCGTGAAACGTGAAAATCATTGTACTTATCGTTCCCTGGATCGAAGGAGCCTCGCTACGCGGGGATTTTTAAACAGTTTGTCCTTCATTTCATTTCACTTAATCTTTATTGCACAATACATGAAGGTACAAATGGCGGACTTAATACCTTAAGGCATTCTCTATCAGTCAACCAATCATTCGAGCATTTGAAGCAGCCTTACGAACCATTGACATATATCTAAGGACATGCAGGACAGGAAGGCACTAAGAATGGTACCTACTAATTCAGTGGTGTCACTCACGAATTCGAGCCAATCGTGCAGTTTAACGGAACTAGTTGCGACCGCAATCGCGCGCGTGATGCGAACTCATCAACCACTCGCGTTGTGGCGGTCCGGTGATAATCGGCAGTGCAGCTCATGAAATACAGCGTGTCGTGAACAAAACATTTCCTTTGGCGGGATTGGTTCTTAGAACCCAAGGATGCATTTAACCACCAAGTTTGGAGACTGCAAGATTTTTGATGTACATTTTTAGCCCCCTTTTTAACCGACTTCAAGATTTCAAAAGGAGGAGGTTATCAATTTAGTTGTTTTTTTTTAAAGCCCTAGCCCCGGACCCCGCAAGGCAAGAGAGGATCAGGATTGGTTGACTGGTAGAGAATGCCTTAAGGCATTAAGTCCGCCATTTGTACCTTCATGTATTGTGCAATAAAGATTAAATAAATAAATAATTAAGAGAGGATCAGGCCGTCCCAAACAGTCCTGGCGGCGCTCAGTGGCATCCGAGTTGACAGCAATCGGGCTATCATGGCCTGAGGCGAAGCACGCAGCCCAAGACAGAACGAGATGGCGGCGCACTGTGGACGCCCTCTGCCCCACCTAGGGGACGTAGGACTTTAAGTCAAGTCAAGTCACTTAGGGAACTACAACAAACCATTTTGTAAGTAGCTAGACCAATTGGAGGAGCCCAACCATCCCCCAGAACCACATACAGTTTCACACAGACATACATATTAACTGTATCCCATACATTTTATTCAAGAGAAAATAAGTAAGGTCTGGTTCTGGGATCTTAGACTATAATGCGTCACCCTATACTTACTTATGTGTTTTTTTTATTAAGCAGAAACCTACCCTATCCTTATATGTATAGCTGTGAGCCCTGGTCCCTAACACCGAAAGAAGAAAGTTCGCTCCTGGTGGGGAGGAAAGTTTTTCACAAGATCCTGGGACCTATTCAGAGGGATGACGGCACATGGAGAATCCGGAAAAATGCCGACAACGAGAAGTTAGTCGAATATCATCGAAAACGAAAGCCCACATACTTCGCTGGTTTGGTCACCTACAGGGAATGGGAGAGGAACGGGCTGTCAAGAGGGCGTTCCTGGGTAGCCGACTGGTAGCCGGTGGGTCGGCCAGATATCGCTGGGAAGACAGTGTGGTGGCGGATCGCTGGCTGGCCGAACTAGCAGAAAGTTGGGCAGGATCGAGACAGGTGGCATGAACCTATTGTTCCTTGGACCTTATATATAAACCCGAAAAAATCTCACCATCGCGTTCTAGGAAATGCGCGTTGGGAACAAAGTGCCATCTTTTGATTAATTTGGTAATTAATTATCTTAAACAACAAATCGCTAAGTTGTGACTTTAAATCCAAAATATTACATATATTTTATTCTAAATAATTTTACAAATATTTTAGTGTTAATTGCCAACAAAAACAACCATAATAAATTTCCAAAATCGCTACTACTAGTGACATCTATCGGCGAATTAAGTCAAACTGATAATTGCTGAAGAAATTCATAATATTAAAATATACGGTTTCAACATGGCACGCTCTCGTTACGGAGCCCAAAATTCATTTTGGATCATTCAGCCAAACGCAAACTAGTTGAGAAGTAGAAACATCTGCAAACGATGAGAAGAATTCACTTTTAAGCTGTTTCTGCTTATACAAAATTAATTTTCAATATATATTTTGTTCATAGTTTTTTCTCCGTTTTTAGGGTTCCGTGCCCAAAGGGTGATTTTATTTTATTTTACTAAGACTGCGTTGTCCATCCGTTTGACTGTCCGTCTGTTAGACAATTGAAAATTTCACAGATGATGTGTTTCTGTTGCCACTACTAAAAAAAGCGGCCAAGTGCGAGTCGGACTCGCGCATGAAGGGATCCGTACCATTTGAGACGTATTAAAAAAAAATGTACTTGCTAGATCTTGTTCAACATTTTACCACTTTGGACACACATTTTACCACTTTGGAAGTGTCTCTCGCGCAAACTATTCAGTTTAGAAAAAAATGATATTAGGAACCTAAATATCATTTTTGAAGACCGATCCATAGATACCCAACACGTATGGGTTTGATGAAAAAAATTTTTTTTTAATTTTATGACGTATTAAAAAAAAACTACTCACTAGATCTCGTTCAAACCAATTTTCGGTGGAAGTTTGCATGGTAATGTATATCATATATTTTTTTTAGATTTTTCATTCTGTTTTTTTAGAAGTTACAGGGGGGGGGGACACACATTTTTTCACTTTAGAAGTGCCTATCGCGCAAACTATTCAGTTTAGAAAAAAATGATATTAGAAACCTAAATATCATTTTTGAAGACCTATCCATAGATACCCCACACGTATGGGTTTGATGAAAAAAAAAATTTTTTTTAATTTTATGACGTATTAAAAAAAAACTACTTACTAGATCTCGTTCAAACCAATTTTCGGTGGAAGTTTGCATGACAATGTATATCATATATTTTTTTTAGTTTTTTCATTCTGTTATTTTAGAAGTTACGGGGGGGGGGGACACACATTTTACCACTTTGGAAGTGTCTCTCGCGCAAACTATTCATTTTAGAAAAAAATGATATTAGAAACCTCAATATCATTTTTGAAGACCTATCCATAGATACCCCACATGTATGGGTTTGATGAAAAAAGATTTTTTGAGTTTCAGTGCTAAGTATGGGGAACCCCCAAAATTTATTGTTTTTTTTCTATTTTTGTGTGAACATCTTAATGCGGTTCATAGAATACATCCACTTACTAAGTTTGAACAGTATAGCTCTTATAGTTTAGGAAAAAAGTGGCTGTGACAGAATCGGACAGACAGACGGACATGACGAATCTATAAGGGTTCCGTTTTTTGCCATTTGGCTACGGAACCCTAAAAACAATAAAATTAATACTCAAAGGGCTCCTATACAACAGACATGATTTTTTGCCGTTTTTATAGATACCTAATGGTACGGTGCCCTTCGTCCGCGAGTCTGAACTGAATCGCACTTGGCCAGTTTTTCTAATTTCATACGATTTCATATACACCCATTAAAACAAAAAAAAAGGTTGTCTGTAAAGTCGGTTTACTGACGATAGTTGAACATGACAACGAAAAAGAAAATTTTATTTTTATTTGTTTGATAGATATTTTGTATGGATATATTTCACTTCATACTTGACGAAAACATGTAAATGTATTATTGTATAGCAGCTGTCCACGCGGACGCATCGCTCACTCAAGTAGGAGAGAGACAGATGTCGAACGCTGCCGAACGCGGAGGCCGATTGTGCCTCTTTGTCGCTCGTTGCGCGCTCTCGCTTGCACTTCAAGCCTTAAATGGAACGCCTCAGAGCGAGGTAACGCCGCATGAGTCATTTTTTTCGTGCGTGCAGCCGGCTCCATCGAATTACAAGACGTTGTCACGTCAAAATATTACTTAGTTAGTTACTTAGATAATGTGCTAGTCAGTCAGTGCTAACCCGTTATACTTACTTGCGTATTTTTACATGCAATTAATGTTCCCACCCTCCCACCGCAAAAATGAATACGCAAATAAATATAACAACCCACCACCGAAAGTACAAAACTTGACACGTGTTTCGCCTCTCTAGGAGGCATCCTCAGGAGATGCGGGAGATGTTGACGGTCTGACGTCCGACAACTAAATCATTCAGGGAACTTTAATTGCATGTAAAAATACGCAAGTAAGTATAACGGGTTGGCACTGATTGACAAGCAAGTTATCTTTTCGCAGATAAGCACATTCATATTTTTTGTTTTAATTAGTATGCATTTCCGCAAAGTAACGCCTGATTCTATTAATTAAATACTCGTACACACATATCATATCACACTTTCCATAGGTAACTGCATTGTGTTAAATGTTTGCGTTCACTATATACTTAAACAAATTAAAAATTATCTAATCAGTAACCGTTTGTTTATCAGATATCATCATCTTCCTCGCGTTCTTCGGGATCCGCTTGGAAACTAATCCCAAGAATTGGCATAGGCACTAGTTTTTACGAAAGCGACTGCCATCTGACCTTCCAACCCAGAGGGTAACTAGACTGCAGGCGATTATGGTGCAAGTAAAAGATCTTGATGCATACTTAATAGGGATTTAATATCCGGAACTGATACACATACGTAGCTGTTTTAGAAGAAAAGAAAATTAATAAAGAAATGAGAATATACATTATATATATCTGACTGATTGCTAAGAAATTCCAAGGTGTCACATATATGTTACCGACCCTTTCACTTTAAACTTTAGCACTCTTAGCAGTCTATTAGGTACTTTTATATATTCACCCTAAGTAATGGAATTACTTGCTTCCCTGGGGGTCTTAATACACTTAATTAGTCTAAATTTAGGGTTCACGCGAAAACAACTAAATACTCTCTCGAATTTAAATTGTCGGGAGACATACTAACATTTAACTAATTTTTTTTTTATACTAGGTCGGTGGCAAACAAGCATACGGCCTGCCTGATGGTAAGTAGTATCCGTAGCCTATGTACGCCTGCAACTCCAGAGGAGTTACATGCGCGTTGCCGACCCTAACCCCCTCCCACCCGCGTTGAGCTCGAATTATACGGAGTACGCGAATGACGGCCGTCGTGAGCTGCTCGCCCTGTTAGTGCTTTAGTGCTTGAGAAAGGAGACCTAGGCCACAAAGTAAATAGCGGCCTATAACCTATCGTACGTACAGTCACGTCTGAAAATATCGATACGGACAAAGTGCCAAAAATATACACACTGCCTTAATATATGGGAACTAAGGTTGTGTATACATATTTTTGGCACTTTGTCCGTATCGATATATTCAGTAGTGACTGTAAGTAATCTATATTCATGTACAAAATACTAAAAGTTTCGTTCTTTGAAATAAACATTACTAAAATGTATAAATTTACGTTCTTTTATGGATGTAATCGCACACGATCATCCGCGGATGCGAGCATTTTATTATCCGCATCCGAGGATATCAATAAATCTGCATCCCTGGTACGGAACTAGGGTTGCCAGATCGAAAGGCGCTATTATCGGGAAAAGATATCAATTTTTCGGGATTTTGGGACTGAAGTCGGGAAAAAAAAAACGTTCAAATTATAGTAATTGTATTAATAACAACGATATTTTACATTATTGGCACTACGTCAGCTGCTCTGCCCATAGACGTTTTTATATAAAAATAGTATAAATTCTTTGAGATCTTGAACAAATAAAAAAAAATGTCTTCTCATTATCTACCTATACTATCATACTTATACTTATTAGGTATCAATAATCAACCAAATTTATGGAAATAATTTATTTCTTAGCTTGCCACATGTATTTTATATTACTTTTGACCGATTTTACCATTTCTTGGCCTTTTTCGCAATTTAAGCTAAACTTGAAAGTCATGCAGTTTTCGTCAAAGTTGAGTCGAATCATTAATTCGGCTTTAATTAGATCCATTCCCATTCTATTTCTTTCTTTTGTGTAGAGGTAAGGCAAACGCGCTCCCGCCCCGCACCGCACCACTCACCGCACAATCTCACGCCAGCTCGCCACGCGCGCCCCGCGCGCGTGCAGTCAGACGCCCTTGACGCGGGTCGCTCGCTCGTTCGCTCGGCGACAGTTCGGAACTTGAAATTATTGTTTTATTATAACGTGAAGCTGTTTTTCGGGACAGTCTTCACTTCGTCGGGAATAGGGAACACATGCTAAAAATCGTGAGAATCCCGCCAAATCCCGACCATCTGGCAACCCTATACGGAACTGTCACGTACGAGTCCGACTCACGCTTGACCGGTTTTTAATTTAATGCCCTAACCAATCTAATGTTATCACGCTAAATAAACTCATTCAGTACGAAAACACAAGTTGAGAAACACATGTTGTACTGACACTTAAAATGTTTTTTTTTTGTGAGTGTTAAAGAGAACAATTAGGTAAATTTGGCCTGAATCTGGTGACACAGTACCCGGCCAGTGCAGTCTGGAGGCACTGGATTTCCATTCACATGGATTCAAGAGGTATTTATTGTATATAATTGCAATATCATTTTAATATCGGTTTGATAAGTGCACGTTCGATTTGGTCTGTAAAAAAAATATTTAATGCGCTTCCAGAAAAAATTGTTTGTTAAAAATATTTAAGAGATAATTGCCCACGGGAGCAGTAGAGTTTGAGCTTCGCAGTTTGGCAGTACTATTCTGATGTAACACATATGTACCGTGTATTATCAGAATAAATGATTAGAAAAAAAAAGCAAATCTAATTTGAAAGCCAAGCAAGACACATGGCACTGCAACTGTACTGCCATATTTTATAGTAGAAGAGCCGACAGCGAAATGTCTGGATTGGAATTGGTTTCATGGTGGTATCTGATGGGTATATTTTTGGGGTCCCCATGGTTGAGAGCGCGTTTTGAGAGCGTCTGCCAAGCACTTCCGGCAAAAAAATACTGACAGATTTCGCTTTTCTGTGTCTACATGTAAATTTCTAACAGCTGCCATAACTGTTTCGATATCAGATGGGTTATGTCAGCCTCCCTTTTCCGCACTGGAAGTGGCTTTCTTTTTTAGAGTTCCGTACCCAAAGGGTAAAGCGGGACCCTATTACTAAAACTCCGCTGTCACCAGGCTGTATCTCATGATAGCTAGCCAGTTGAAATTTTCACAGATGATGTATTTCTGTTGCCGCTATAACAACAAATACTAAAAAGTACGGAGCCCTCAGTGGGCGAGTCCGACTTACACTTGTCCGGTATTTGTACTTTCGGCAAGCTCCGCCGTGGCAGACTATCAAATTTGGACTTAGCATCACTTTTACGGGAAACCAATTGTGAATTTCATCGCGGTATCAAGTCGGTACGAAATTTTGAAGTCGACTCTTCTACGATTAAGTAATAATTAACTGCCGTTGCCGTGCCGTTAGGTGAAGAAGCTAGATCTTAAATTATAGCTCTTAATTACTATCTATATTTCCACAAATATTTTGTTAGTAAGCGACCAGTATTGTAGCCATACGATTAAATAAATAATAAATAAATAAGTAATAACTAATTAAGTTAACTAACTAAATAAGTTTTGTTATTAACATTTCTATGGACTAATTACGTTTCATGCAAATAAATTGAATAGAAAATGTGTTGTTCTGTTCGAATCCCAGGAATTTATTTGCGTTTTCGTTATCAATGTTGCACTGCAACAATTTGCAGTTAAAAATACCTAACTAGTAAATTAAATTCACATAATAAAAAGATAATACATAATAAACATACAGATAACGATTACTGAGGCTTAATCATAGATTTTCTTTTTATAATAGTACATTGTGATACAAGTGTGCTAGTTTGGTCTCAACACACGAAAAGGCATTGTATAATTATAAGAAAGCCGATGTATGTTAAGGCGTTGAATCTCTAGGTCCATGGGGTCCTGTTGACGTAACTGGTGACCGAAGAGCTAGCGGCTACTTCGCACAACGTATCAGTTTTGCGATACAACGAGGAAATGCAGCCAGCATTCTTGGTACAGAGCCGCAAGTGGAGACCTTAAGCTTAGGCTCGCGGTTGAGGCAGCGTATCCATTTGCGCGGCCTCGGAGCGAGGCTGCCGCTCGACTCGAGGCTGCCTCTAATGGATACGCGGCTTATGGCTCGCACTGTTGAAAAAGATCTCGTGTAAAGCCAAGCTTCTAACTGCGCCCTAACTTCACAAACTCTACACCTTAGTCAAAATGTGTGGCTTGGCCGTTTCGTTACTACAAGAAGTAATATTTATTTGTATGTGTAGTCTAAAACTTTCCCGTCTCTCCTACTATCCTGACTGCAAACCCTACACTCCAGTCCTATCTTCTGGGTGCTCCGGTGTCTCGGGCGGGCTGTGGGTGCCTACGGCGGGGTGGCAGGGGTTGTTGCGTAATGAGCCGGTGTGCGAGCGTACTTCGTTTGATTTCGCGTTTGAGGCTAAGCCGGTGGGATGTGACGCTGACATAATCCACCGACTCGCTGGCTCTTAGGTTGAATCATCAGTCATGCGAGCTTACAGTGCTATTTTGTATCAACAGCACCTCCCCTTTGTAGTCTCCGCTTCCTAGTCCTTGCTGCAGGATCTACTGGCTGGAGTTACCCCAAGTATCAGTATCAGTATGCGTATGAATAGGCATAGTGTTTGTTGTAGTGTGCGTGACAGCTAAAAACGGCGCCCCCTCGGCTTGACTACGCATATGTAAGATCCTCATCCGAATAATGAATATAATCAGGCGTTACTTTGCGGAAATCCATATTAATTAAAACAAAACCATATTACATTGCTTATCCGCGAAAAGATAACGTGCTAGTTAATCAGAGCTAACCCGTTATACTTACTTGCGTATTTTTACATGCATAATGTTCAATGGATTCAGTCGTTGTACTTCGGGCCATCAACATCTCCTAAGGATGTCTAGAGAAGCGAAACACGTGTCGAGATTTGTATTTTCGGTGGTGGGTTGTTATATTCATTTGCGTATTTTTTGCGGTAGGAAGGTGGGAACATTAATTGCATGTAAAAATACGCAAGTAAGTATAACGGGATAGCACTGATTGACTAGCACGTTATCTTTTCGCGGATTAGCATGTAATATTTTTTGTTTTAATTCTTACATCCGATATCGAATAGGACAATGTGAAAACGCTCTTAGGGTTACCTATAATAGATACTTTTGTCAACCCTGATTTTTAATCAATTTGTTTAAATTGTAAACACAAAACCCTGATAACGGGTTTTTTGATCCCTGACACTTCATTTGACATTGCTGATAGTCTATATTTTGCTACTTTTTAGGCAAAAGGCGGACAAATTGTTTACTGACCGCCTGTGAAGTTATGGAACTATAATTTCGACGACCGGTTTGGCCTAGTGGGTAGTGACCCTGCCTACGAAGCTGATGGTCCCGGGTTCAAATCCTGGTAAGGGCATTTATTCGTGTGATGAGCATGGATATTTGTTCCTGAGTCATGGGTGTTTTCTATATATTTAAGTATTTATAAATATTTATATATTATATATATCGTTGTCTAAGTACCCTCAACACAAGCCTTATTGAGCTTACTGTGGGACTTAGTCAATTTGTGTAATAATGTCCTATAATATTTATTTATTTATTATTATTTAAATGGGCCGATTTTCATCTAAAAGGAAACTTATCACAAAAAAATAGTATTTTTAACAATCGTGATATACTAGAGAGCTTTTCAGTCAATATGGTGTTTAGGCAACGAAGCTTGCTGAGTTGCCTAAGTAAGGTACGAGATTGAAAAACTCGATTATATCACTATTGTATACAATACTTTTTCTATGAGTCATCTAAAATAATACTCTTTTTACTATATAACCTATACTAAATAATTAATACGGCCGGCGTAACAAGGCTCGATAGGATACGCAACGAATACGTCAGAGGCTCCTTCAAAGTTGCACCCATAGGGGGGTGGAGAGACGAATGCGTTGGTTTGGCCATGTTATGAGAAGGGACGAAGAGTACCCAGTCAAAAAGGCCTTGGCTATCCCGGAAGAAAGAAGAGGAGGAGGGCGCCCGCTAGCTACGTGGTGGACAACCGTAGCCAAAGATCTGGAACGGGCACAGCTGAACACAGAGACAACCCAGGACAGGTGGTCCTGGCGCCTAAGGACGAGGAGAGCCGACCCCAAATTAAGGGATAAGGCAAGGAAGAAGAAGACTAAATAATTAATGAAAATTGGTAAGTATCTCAGTACAGTAAGTGGAAGCGCTGGTGGCCTAGCGGAAAGAGCGTGCGACTTGCAATCCGGAGGTCGCGGGTTAAAACTCCGCTTGTACCAATGAGTTTTTCGGAACTTATGTACGAAATATCATTTGATATTTACCAGTCGCTTTTAGGTGAAAGAAAACATCGTGAGGAAACCGGACTAATCCCAACAAGGCCTAGTTTACCCTCTGGGTTGGAAGGTCAAATGGCAGTTGCTTTCGTAAAAACTAGTGCCTACGCTAAATCTTGGAATTAGTTGCCAAGCGGACCCTACGCTCCCATGAGCCGTGGCAAAATGCCAGGACAACGCGAGGAAGAAGAAGTTAAGTATCTCAGTAGGTAAAAATGTAGACATATACGCGCGACCTCCGCCCCGCGCCCCTTTAGCGGTTTCGATATGGGAGCGTGGCGGCACGAAATTGTTTTTTTTTTATAGTTGACTCCAGAGTTTCCAAAGGAATTTTATAGGTGAGTGGGATCCCATACATGAAAAGTACGCAATAATATTTTGGTACACGAAATCTTAATTCAACCATTACAGTCGACGAGTAGAAAAAATTATATAAATAAATAAATAAATAAATAAATAAATATTATAGGACATTATTACACAAATTAATTAATAATATAATTTTCTACATCTACATATTCACCTAATTTTATAGAAAAGTGACGAAAAAAATGCAACAATGATATAAAAATCGGACCAAGTACCTACGGTGGACAGATTTTAGCAGGTGGATATGTAATTATGTATTTCGTTCCCAGTTTTCTGTCCAGTAATCTATTTTTGTCACTACATATTTTAGTAACTATTCGATTTCACGGTCACTGTTAAAATAACATCTGCTACTGATGCTGTACATTGAACACGTAAATCGAAGAGGAAACCCATATTGAACAGGTGAGAATTTTATAAGCTAACCATTGCAATGTTCAACATGCTAATGTCCTGTCCTTGTCACCACCTCTATTAATAGTGACGTGTCGTCCAAAACAGATTCATTCAATAGGGTTGTTTCCATCTACAAATCTTAGGGCAGAATTGTATCCCAATAAATTCTTTTGGATTATAAGAACATGTTAAACTACTTTTAGGGGACCTGTAATGACCATATTTTTGTAAATATTGAATTTAAAATATCTTTTGGCATACGTCACGTGACCAAACTCGAAACGTCTTTGAAGATTCTGATGACGTCACAACTCTCGGATTGACACTGTTGACAGTTAGATGATAAACAACAAATGACAAATGTCATGTGTTGACAGTTCGTATCTTCTACGTGTGTATGAAGTTATGTGTCAAACCGTAAACTGTGACGTCACACAATTTTCTAAGAGCGTTTTGGGCGCGAAAGCATCTGTCAAAATATATTTTGTTAATTTAACATATTTAAAGCCGTTTTTAGTATAAAAGTTGAACGCTTGTATTACGTTCTCGATCGTTTCAAAAAATTGGAAACAACCCTATTCTATACATTTTGATCGTGCCGCGTGAACTACCACTCGCGACGCACGACTCCAAGCGTCTTGAATACAGTCCGTGGCCTTAGGGCCAGGGCTATAACCGCGAAAATCGAAGTTCTTCAATTGCAGGCATTTTTCTCTGTCACTCTAATTACGTCTTTACTCGGGCTGGCCTGTGAACGCACGCAAAAAAGATCGTGGTCATGCTGCTGCGTCCACACTAACGATCATGATACGCGTCGGTGCTACGCAACGGAGATATGATAGGTACAGCAAAATGATACAAATGTGGAGACGCACGCTCCGAACGTTCGTTTCGTGGGGTGGCGTTAATTGTAGTTGTACTAATAAAACTTTTTAACAAAAAATAAAACCGACTTCAAAAATTACCAAAAGCGCCATACATGTACCTATAACATTTGAAGAGTTCCCTCGATTTCTCCAAGATCCCATCATCAGACCCCGACTTGGTGCCAACGGGACCATCTCGGGGTTATACCCGTTCGATTAAAAAAAATATTTGAAAATCGGTTCACGATTCTCAGAGATATTGAGATAGAACATACGTACAAAAAAAATTCAATCGAATTGAGAACCTCCTCCTTTTTTGAAGTCGGTTAAAAAAAAGGAAATAACCCACATACGTCATTACCCAGAGGGAAATACGCCTTTAATAAGTATTTTTTGACAATTATCCTTATATTTCGGTACTAAACTGAGTAAATTGTGTAATAATAGTTGCTCAGTATGAGCAATATACTCACCACGGCAAATATGGCCTCAGTATTGAAAAAAACACTCAATAATCTTATGTTATTATGACGAAATATATTTATTACTATTATTTTTACCTTTATTATGTTAAGCTTCGATCCCGCCTGGATGCTGGCAAAATTATCGACAGGATTAATGGAGCCATTTTGCAAGACCAAGTCAAATTTACTAATATAAATAGTATGAATAGTATAATGATCAAATTGCGGGACTTGGCGACCGGTTTGGCCTAGTGGGTTGTGATCCTGCCTACGAAGCTAATGGTCCCTGGTTCAAATCCTGGTAAGGGCATGTATTCCTGTGATGAGCATGGATATTTGTTCCAGAGTCATGGGTGTTTTCTATGTATTTAAGTATTTATAAATATTTATATATTATATATATCGTTGTCTAAGTACCCTCAACACAAGCCTTATTTGGCGACCGGTTTGGCCTAGTGGGTAGTGACCCTGCCTACAAAGCCGATGGTCCCGGGTTCAAATCCTGGTAAGGGCATGTATTCCTGTGATGAGCATGGATATTTGTTCCTCAGTCATGGGTGTTATCTATGTATTTAAGTATTTATAAATATTTATATATTATATATATCGTTGTGTAAGTACCCTCAACACAAGCCTTATTGAGCTTACTGTGGGACTTAGTCAATTTGTGTAATAACGTCCTATAATATTTATTTATTTATTCTATAATGAAAACTATGTAAAAATGTGTAGCTGTCATTACAATGATTTGAACATAATTATTATTCGATATACTTAACTTGAATTATTGTCAAAATAGTTTGAGTCAATGTTAGATATTTACAGTTTCAACAATAATATTTTTAGATTACTTCAAATATGAGTCACTTTTGTTATAATGATTTAGAAATTGCTTGCTATCGATATCGATAACACTGGAGTCGATATTTAATTCATCACTAGCACAGATATGGTTTTGTCCGGGAAAAACCGGGCTATGAACATTACTCAACTTCAATTTCAACATTTATTCAGCAAATAGGCCACAAGGGCACTTTTACACGTCAACATGGAATTTACATACAAACACAAACAAGCACTCAACAATTTTAAAATACAATTTACTATTTTTTTAATACTACGTCGGTGGCAAACAAGCATACGGCCCGCCTGATGGTAAGCAGTATCCGTAGCCTATGTACGCCTGCAACTCCAGAGAAGTAACATGCGCGTTGCCGACCCTAACCCCCTCCCACCCTCGTTGAGCTCTGGCAACCTTACTCACCGGCAGGAACACAACACTATGAGTATGCCAAGGAAGCCGCCAGTTCTTCGGTCACCCCATCATCCTCGCACCGTCATCGCTGGGCTAGGGTTGCCAACCTTAGTGCACAGATTTGCGGGATCTGAGTATAAAATGCGGGACTCCTTCACCCGGCCTAACTGGGTAAGGTATATTGATCGTCAACTTATTGAAAGGCATGCAGAATTAAACCAATTTCACTTTCTTATTGCACATTAAAATATAACTTTTACAACAAATATTTAAATTATGTTGTTCTCGTGCATTACTCGCGTCGTAATATATATTCAAGTTAAAATCACGCGCTATCACATTACTCTAATTTACAAGTGAACGTTTAAGTGCGTAAAATCTGGTCTAGCCTGAAAGCGGGACAAACGGCGTCCCGCGTGGGCTCTTTGGACGCATACTTTAGGGCTCCAGAAACGGGACGTCCCGCATATAGCGGGACGGTTGGCAACCCCAGCTGGGACCCTGGGACCCCATGGACCTAGAGTTTAATATCCTATTAGATTGAATTCGAAAATATATTTCGATTGGTTGATTAATCCTTTTGTTCATTCCCTTATCGCTAGTGGCCTAAATAATCACATACAACGTTTTTTTCCTGTTACTTATTTGAATTATATAAAACCCCGGCCAAGTACGTGTCGAACCATGCATAATGGAGCGTTCCATAATATATATATATATATATATATATATATATATATATATAACCATCCATTCATTCTCCATTATGAATCAAAATAAGTATTCCGTGACTTCATACGTTATGAAAATATATAAATTGAAACAAAAAAAATAATTTTCAAAATCGGTTCAGAAATGACGGAGTTATGGAGTAAAAAACATACAAAAAAAAACATACAACCGAATTGATAACCTCCTCTTTTGAAATCTTGAAGTCGGTTAAAAATACAAAAAGAGAAGTCTTGTGTTTCGTGGCTATCGCGTTTTTCTGTTCAATATTTTTTTAATGTTCCTTAAAATCAGTCAAATTAAAAGCAGTAGTTATTAAAGATTTTTATTTAATTTTATTCAATATTCTTAAACAGCGCGGTCACGCACAATTTAATATTTTTCGAAAATAGTAATTGATTAGCATTAGGTACAGACGTGTGTTACGGACGGAAGAGCATGACGAAAATTATAAGGGTTCCGTTCTTGCTATTTTGGCTACGGAACCCTAAAAACGCCTTTAAGGCACAGAACACACAGACGTTGCGCGGCAAAATTATATTAAACCCACGAACGGGAGTTACGCTAAAGCTTGTAAATATGCGATCTTTACCTGTCTCTTTATTAAAATAGAATAGTATAAAATTCTAAAGTCTTTTGGTATCATTTTTTTGTACTACGTCGGTGGCAAACAAGCATACGGCCCGCGTGCTGCTAATCAGTCTCCGTAGCCTATGTACGCCTGCAACTCCAGAGGAGTTACATGCCCGTTGCCGACCCT
This sequence comes from Cydia pomonella, assembly GCF_033807575.1. NCBI lineage: Eukaryota > Metazoa > Arthropoda > Insecta > Lepidoptera > Tortricidae > Cydia > Cydia pomonella. The sequence goes on from NC_084728.1 coordinate 10,040,758, forward strand.
AACAACCCTCCCTCCCCTTGTTGAGCTCTGGCAACCTTACTCACTGGCAGGAACACAACACTATGAGTAGGGTCTAGTGTTATTTGGCTGCGGTTTTCTGTAAGGTGGAGGTACTTCCCCAGTTGGGCTCTGCTCTGGGTATTTTTTTAAGGCGGTTTTCAATAAAACGATACGTCAAGATCGTGTAGTATTTTCTTATGCTAAAAAACGATGTATCGCGCAACACGCTACGCTGCGAATTGCGATCCGTGTGTCCAACGCCTAATCTGCTGATATTATTATATAGGATAAACTATATTAAAATTAAATCTATTAATTTGTTCCAGTCATCATGTACCGCTTCCTGTGGCTTCTCTTCTATATGGTTCACGCCAAAAATACCAATACTACTCGTGTATTTAAATATGTGAATAATGACCAAATAGTTGAAGATTGCGAAAATTGTTTATCAAAATGTTGTCCTGGTGCGCAAATTAGTTTGATATTTAACAACACAATCAATTGTGTTGACAATGTGTTCAATGTGACTAAATTGGAAGATTATGAAGTAAGCATTTTCAACAAAGATGTAAAGAAGAAGATTATTAAGACAGGGAAGACGTTGAAGAGCTTCAAGTTCGTGTATAGCGACGTTTTTGAAAAGCTGAAAGACAGAACGAGTTCAAAAAGTATGGAGTTCTACATTTTGGAGGTTAGTGAATATAGTTGGACAAGAGTATATACGTGGGAAACGGTTCTCTAAATCATTGCCAAAAATTATTTTAGCTACCTACCCAATATCATTTCGCAATCAATTATTCGCATAATTTCATTTTGCTGAATGATCTAGTGCAGGGGTTCCCAAAGTGTGCGCCGCGGCGCCCTGGTGCGTAAAGAGGGGCGCCGTGAGTTCTATCATTATCCGAAACCACAAATATTCGCGGGTACCTATTTGAGCGCTCGCATCGGTAAATAATATAGCGTCGTGTCACTCTTTTTCGACCGTGATTTTAAATTTACAAGGGCGCCGTTGCAAAATACTAAACTTGTAACTGCGCCGCATGTTGAAAAAGATTGGGAACCCCTGATCTAGTGGAAACTTAAGAGCCCGGTAACGATTTTGGAGCAAAAATGTAAAATTGATAGATTTAGTCGTTGAAATTGTACACCTTTTGTTACGTAATATTTAAATAACACGTATTGGTTTCTATTAGCACGTCTTCTCGTCTTGCCTTTTAATAATGAGGTCGCAAGCGTGCGTCCCCGGTAATATGTGACGAGAAGATTTAATGTGTTTTTAACCATAGAGACTATACATCTCTATTGTATTGTAGTAATTATTTATTTTAAGATTATTATAATGTAATGTTTACCCAGGTATTGGCTGTTGTATTTATAAATGTTGTTATGTATTTTTCATGTCACTATATGATGTTACTATAAATGTTGTATTGACTTGTAAAAGAGCCCTTGAGGCCTACTTGCAGAATAAATACATTTTTGATTTTGAAGGGACAGTTTTTAAAAGTTCATCTAAAAATTATGGTAGTAAATTATTATTACATTATAATAATCTTAAAATAAATAATTACTCCAATACAATAGAGATGTATAGTCTCTATGGTTAAAAATACATTAAATTTGGAGATGTAAAAGGTCCCCAATGTAAGAGTACTAATACTAATAAGATTTGGAAGTGTAAAGTCTCTCTGAGTGTGAAAATAAAATGTAGTATGTATTGGTACATACTACATCAAGAATATTATACAATATTATTAGTATAGTCTCCACGGTATGTCCAAACGACAGAAAAAATCTATGTATGTCTGAATCTGCTTACAAAATTTCACGAAACTCAGTTGAGAATTGCGAACTGTAGAAGAAATCATCGGACATACGAAACAAAATGGGCTGAGTCAAAATAAGAAAGATCTGCGTCTGACTGTTTTGATTTTTGCGTTTATTGTTGCCGATTTTGTATGTTAGGTGTATGCTTACGGCACATTTTTTTTGCCGTTTTGTGCGCTGTTTGAAGTAACTTAAGTTCTTATAAAAACCAAAATATCAAAAATTCTTCTAGCTAAAATTCAGAGAGGAAAATGTCGGGAACTTTTGTATGGAAAAATTACTAAAGCCCGACCAGAAATATATGATCATTGTCAAGAGGGCGCTGTTATTTTTATGTATAGAGTGACAGTTCAGTTTAGTATGAAATTTTTAGTTCAAGTGAAATTCCGCAATATGGCGCTCAGGCTTTACTAATGTTTGCTATTAATACAAAATTAATTGAACCTATTTATTCCAGGATGGCAGTAAAGCCGTTCGGAAGCTGAACTACCTGGACCAATGGCCTTATCCTCCATGGAACTATACGACACATTGCGTGGAAGTCCAAGCTATAAGCAGGAATGGCATTGACGTTAAATCTACCAGACTGATACATCGCGTCATTTTTAAGAAAATGAAAATGGACAACCACATTAAAGATGTTATCATTGCATCTGGTACGTGAATAAAAGTTCATTATGTAACTGATATATAAACGGCCGGCTAGTCGACCGCGAGCCAGGAACAGATTTCCATGACCAATTGCCTACCGGGCGAAAACTCGTATAGTGGTTACCGGCTATGTAGACCTCGTGGACATCAGCTGCCGCTCCGCTAGTCGGTTGAGTGATGGCAGCCACCGAAATGCGTAAAATAAAACAGATGATAGTTCAGACGCTATTGTTAATTTAAAACGTCAGCCGGTTATATCACGGTGGTAAGAACGTCAGCTGGTCTAACGATATTTGGCTACCTTTTTGCTTTCCGCCGCCTCGGTAGCTGTCCCAGCCCTGGTCGAAGTAGGTACTGGAAGAAGGTAGATGGGACGGTGCCAGTGTATCGCATGTGGCGTCCCAGACTAGCACCCGTCCCATCTTCCACGGGACCAGGATCATACCGTCCGGTCTCTTGCCATCGTCCGAAACGCCGTTTGGTTCAATGATAGCGCGTTGACGGTGGCAATAGACCGGCGGATGATATCGTTTAGGGCAGCGTGCCTGGAGATTCGACCAGCGCTTAAATGACAAGAAAGGCCGTGGTGTCCAAGCACGTCGACGATTGTGCTGCAGGGGCATCTGTTCTCTAGTTGTGTAAATCTAATATTCAATCAATCAATCAATCAATCAATTCTTTATTCGTTCATGACAGGTACATAAATAGGTGGTAAGTCAGTATTCTAAGGAACAGCTATGATGTGCCTTTTGGCGTACGAAATAATTTCTTATTATCTAACTATATACATATTCAATAATTTATTTACACGGGCAATGAGCTAATGAGATTGGCATATGCAAACATATATTTCAATAAGTCAATTCATATAGATATATTAAAAAATAATATTACTTATTTTCTACAGCTATGCTGATATCCTGCTTGTTCCTCCTGCTGACTCTGGTGGCCTACGGTGTGCTACCGCAGAAAAGAAACCTCCCAGCCCTCATGCTGATGGCACTGGTATCATGCCTGATGACCACGTTTTTCTTCAGGGCCGTCCAGGTGTTCACTGAACATGTATCCATCAAGAAGAATGTGTGCACTTTTGTGGGTGAGTATTTGAGCACACATTTATACAATATTACATATTTATACAGTGTGTCCATAGCCGTTGGACAAAGCCGAAATGTACATATGCATTAGGGTATTTAGAACCAGTGTACAAAGTATCATAACAACCGGTGCAGCGGTTTCGAAGAAATTAACAAATTACCATTTTTTACTTTGGAGCAGCCTGTATGTGTTAGTAGCTCCTAAGGTAATATCTTCAAAGAATAATATGGAACCTTCTTCGAACTTTTTGATTATCTTTTTTATTTATGACACTAATAAGCTTCTGCCTTTGAAAAATGTCATCATTATCAAATATTTCGAACAAATTGTCAAAAACACTGTCAAAGATTAACACAGTCTGTTTCTTTTTGTTGTCGATTATTGCAAATAACTTTTGGTCGATTTTTTTTTTTATCTTTTGTTCTAATTAAAAAATATTAACGTCAGAGCATTCCTGAGAAGTAACCCTACATCTGAATTCAGGGTTTGTCCAATGGCTAAGGTCAGTCTGTATAATCCTCGTATAGGTACTTAATATTTTTTAGTTGCAAAACTTTGATAGGGTATTACGCAAAACTCTGCGCAGGGGGCGCCAATAGCACAAACAGTCAACAAACCGCCTTGATGCATCAATGTCATATTTATTCGTAACAAATAATCTGTGAAAACTTGTCAAAAAACTGTTTACGACATAGTATATACACCGTGTTTTTTTTCCGCTCATTTCAAGGGTGCATTCCTGAGCTTAAGTTAAAGTAACTTTCTCAAAGACAATATTCTAATAACTCCATTACGGATATGAACAATTTTTTTTTCTTTTAAGGCCCTTACGAGCGTGTAAACTTGCCTTAGGGCCTGTGTACATATTGATTAGTGATTAGTACGAGTTTATTCATTTGCAAACAAAGTTAAGTACTATCTCGAACGATTGTTCGAAATGACATTAATATATCACAGTTTACAATTGTTCGGTTTTCATTTTTTTTTTTATTAACTATGACATTTAGTTTCCTTAAACGTACTTACCCCGGAGTTAACGGAATTCAATAAAAACACGGTGTATAGGTCACTTTATGGATTACGGTTTGTGCTAGTGCTGCACTCTGGCGGCAGAACATTAGAGTTATACTCCTTATTTTCTTTGCATTTTTGAATCGTCATAGTGATTTCTCATTTTATCGACTACCGATATACATATATCGATACATGTAGAGCACATTTAAAAAAAAGATTAGAGGTAAACAATGTGTGATCTTATCGCTAAAGAGCAATCCCTTCCAGGTAAGTTTTAATACATCAAAATTTTAGAAGAGAAATGCAATAACAGTTAACAATCTCATATTTTACCAGTTTAGCGTATTTTTTTTCTACATCATCTTCAAAATCTGGTTTGATATTCCATTAGTTAAATAAATAAATAATTATAGTTTTTCCTAATTATTTAAATTAATTATTTTATAGTCAAATTTATTATCTGCTATTAACTATTCATTGTTTTCATTGAATATGTTTATTTCACATTTTCAACTAGTCAAAGATCGCTATGTCTCTGACTTCGTTCGTTTCATAAATGTCTTTCATTATATAACAACTACATAAACGGCTATATTTATGTAGGTAATTATTATGAATTACAGGTCTAATGCTCTATTATTCATTGTGGGCCAGTTTTACGTGGATGAACGTTATGTCCTACGACGTGTGGATAACTACATGGTAAGAACATTTATTTTATCAGAAATCAGAATTTTTATTTGCTTACAAACATGGTCAGTACAAAGTACTATGTATAACATAAGGTATTAAATTTCACATGATTTGTGAATAAAGACATGCAAATATAAATACTTATTCTAGTATGAATTATATTACCTATTACCAAACAAATAGTCAATTTATTTATTTATATACTTAATAGGTACGGGCAATTCCAATTCTCTTAGTGTAAGGCTTGAGTGAACGCTCGAGCTGGGCGTGTAGCGTAGCGGGCGTGTGGCGTGCATGTTAAACAAATGCAAACGTATTGGCTATGTGCGAAGTGCATGGTGGGGGTATAGTAAAGCAATCGCAGCGCACGCTGTGGTAATAATTAGCACTAATAGAGGTTAGCGTCTTTAACATTTCGTACAAATTATACGCATGAAATAGAATTTTTAATTTACGATATCTCCTAAGATATTCATTTAAATTGTATGGTGTAAGATACCATTGTAATCTGTATGACAACAACTAACGTACTTAATTTGATAATGATTAATACTGTATACATGTAAATACACACACACACGCACACACACACGCACACACACACACAATTACTGGCTCCATTATTCCTTTTCTTTTTTACTTTTTTACTATTGCATGTCTGACAACCCCGATACTTACCTAGTTCTATAAACAATTGTTATATGTGATTTTAATTGTATACATATATTATTAGACTTACTTAAATTTTCGTGTGACAATCTGTAAATTAAGGAAGAGCGGTGTTGCCCAATACAGGCAAATTTTGCTTACCGGGTAGCACTATCCCCTACTTTATAAACACCTGTATATTTTACGAAAATAAATAATTTTAATTTTAATTTTTTTTTTTTTTAAATAGCTTTGCAAATACCATATATTAGGTGATCTTTTTCTAGATGTTAAAAATAGGTATACTCGTAGTAAGTTTTCCTTAAAGGATAGGCAATACACCATCGCGGACTTTTTTGTAGACCAATGAAAGAGGGACAACTCTTGGATACATTGTGTTTTAATATCACAAACGGATTAGGCAGCGTTTTCGATTAAAGCTCCGAGACAGCGTGATTTTTTCCAACATCCTTATCAAACATCGTCATATTTCAACCAATTTTACAAAATACCTTAACAAATTATACACTTAAACCTTCCTCAAGAATCGTTCTATAGATAGGTAAAAACCATATGAAAATCTGTTCAGTAGTTTTTGAGCTTGGGGGACGTTTTACAAGATGTAGTGATTTGACGTTTTCTGCTGGATTTACGGATGCTGGGTGGCGTGACAGTCATGCACGTAGCGAATAGGAGCGGTCTTAGTGCACGCAACTCAAATTCTGAGCCCGACGCCACGCTGCACGCCCCGCCGCACGCTCCGCTTCGAGCGTCCACTCAGGCCTTACACTTATGGTAAAGGCGGAAGCGAGTTGCTTTACTGTTATCTCGCCTGCGCGACAGCAGCAACAGCATGCTAAAAGTGTTAGCCGAGCACCTCGACTGCCCGCTTACCAAAAACTGGGTGGGGAGTAGGGGTAGTTATGTGCAGAGTTAATTAGTATAACGAAAAAAAAATGTTAAACTACTTCCTTCTGCCGGAGCTGACCAGACTGACTGACTGAGATGTATGTATATTTCTTTTTGTGTAAAAGGTACCTATAGATATTTTAACTTTACGTAAGGACTGGGAGAAGTGTGTTCGACATCTCGAGATTCCGAGCAAAGTCCAAAGTGCAAAGAGTCTCTATAATGGAAATACTCTACGCTGACGATGTATGTCTTATGTCCGACAGCATGGCGGATCTTCGAAGCTAAGTTGACGCTTTACGTCTCTCTTGTCAACGGTTTGGACTCGTCATAAGTGCTTCCAAGACGCAAATCCTCAAGCAGCCACCAAGAGGTAGCGAAGCTGACTCAGCAACGCTTTATCTAGATGGGAAACCACTAGAAGAGGTATCACGCTTTAAATACCTTGGAAGTACTATCCGGAATGACAACACCTTGGCTTCGGAGATTCCATTCCGCATCGCTGCCAATTTCGGACGACTTGCTGACCGGGTTTGGAAGTCCCATGATCTTAAGCTAGTGACGAAGATTAGCGTCTACAAGGCGCTAATTATCCCGGTCCTTCTGTATGGTTCAGAGACTTGGTGCCTTTACAAATCTGATATAAAAAAGCTGGACACCTATCACCTTAGATGTTTAAGACATATACTCAGAATCAAATGGCAAGACAAAGTTCCAAATTCTGAAGTCCTGCGTCGTTCTGGCCTCTATGGTATGGAGGCTCTACTAATGCAGCGACAGCTAAGGTGGTGTGGACATGTCCTCCGTATGGATGACCGCCGGTTGCCCAAAACCGTATTCTACTCTGAATTGGTGGAAGGCAAACGCAAGCACGGCGGTCAGCATCTGCGTTACAAGGACGTGCTCAAACGACACCTGAATGCTTGCAACATCAACCCTGAGCGCTGGGAGGAGCTTGCTGCAGACAGAGCATCTTGGCGGTCCACCATTTTTAACCACATCAAATCGTTTGAGGAAAACCGCCTCAATGCCTTAGATACCAAACGCCAACAACGTAAAGAGAGACCGAAGCCCTCTTACACGTATACATACAACGCGTCTGGCCAACTCTATTGTAACACCTGCAAAAGAGTCTTTAAGACCAAGTTCGGCCTGGCCAGCCACATTAGGGCCCATAATCGGCGTAATCCGTAATTGCTGAGGTCGCCGTCATCGAAATCGATGAGGAGGACTATACACTACTTTTTTTCAAGCCTGTAACGAACACTATTATTTTTATTTTATTTAAAGGATTTTTAAAATTTAAATTATCGATTTTTTTCTAACCTAGGAATCATATACAACATACTTTGTGTAAACTTTATCATCAACCCCAAAATAATACATCTATATTTACAAAAAAAAGTTGGGCGCGATCACTAGTTTTATGGATGTATCGATAGTTCAGATTGTCGATATAGGAACTCCCTATCTTTCACTAAATGTTGCCCCCTAGAATTCGATGTCTGTGCTGTAACCGCGAAAATCGAACTTCACGGCATTTTTCTCTGTCACTCTAATTACGTCTTAGTGAGAGTAAAAGAGAAAGATTCCCACAATTTGCTAATTTTGGTTTTTGCGGTAAACTCTCTGGACATTACGTTTGCTCATGTTGATTGGTGGGCGTGAGATGCAGTGCAAGTCGTGTCTTATAAATATCAAAACTTAAAAAAATAAAAATACTGCACAACAATTAAAATGTGATTTTAAAGTACCGTAACCACATTAGGTACTTATGCATTGTATTCATTTATAATATAATGTATTCATTAGCGAATCAATAATACCTTATCAAATGTGAATATATGCACGTATTTATTAGGTACTCGTTCATTTTGTTTGTGACGTGTAGTGTAATTATTCAAAAACAAATATGGACAAAGTATGTATCTACGTATGTGGTAAATTATAATACCAACTAACACATTATTTATTCGATTTCCTTAAATAAAAGGAAGGAAATCAATTACCCTGTAACATACATTTTTATCGCAAATACGTTGTGCGAGGAAGATTCCAGATTTCTGCATAAAACATGTGCGCGCTGGGAACCCATGGAGTCATGGACCTAGAGTTTCAATACTATTATTGTACTCTACTCGTACTACTATTGTTTTTGCACACTAACCTTCTGGACGATTCGGTTTTTCGACCTCCCGCAGAGCTCGGCTTTCGGCCTTCGCATTTAGACGTAATAATATGTTCTGTGTTTGAGCCTAACCTCCCAGACGTTTCGTGCTTCCGGCCCTACGCGAAGTTCGGCCTCTATATTTAGTCACTTGTACTGTTGTTCTGTGTTTGAGCAGTAACCTCCTGGATGCTTCGGGCCTTCGGCCCTACGTGGAGCTGGGCCTTCGGCCTTCGCAATAGCTGTCCACACCACGTTTCACGTAAACCTTTGCAGGTGTGGCCTTGATACAGCCTACTCTCATTTTTTAAATATTTTTTTATTAAATATATTAAAAACGGGTCACTCACGTATTTTAAATCAAATATTGTTCGATATGTTTCAAAACGAGGGTAATTTCTCGCCTCCCCTGCTGCTGCCGTCGCCTGCGCCGAGTCATCAGTGGCGGAGAGTTGCAGCTTACAGTCTGTGCTGGTCCGCAAACGCGAGCTCCCGATGATTCTTCTCAGTATGGAGTGAAACATGTTGAGCGATTATTGACTTAAAATACATGAGTTTTGTTATTTAAATGTTTTATTTATTTGAGTATTCAATTGTACACAGCAACATATACAGTCAACGCTGGCAACCCCACAGCAAGATCCTCTCCAAATTCTGCTGGTACAGCACATACGGGTTCGGGGTACCCTTATTAATGGCTGCCTTCGTGATCGGTATAGACTACGCCGACCTGTCGGCGGTACCAGCCTTCGCGAAACCACACTTCGTGAACAGCCCTTACTGCTACTTTGAAACGCGTAAGTTTTTGTACCACGTCGGTGCCAAATAAGCTTATTATCCGTCTGATGGTAAGCAATCAACATAGCCTGCTCTAGGGGTGTTACAACCCTTTCGGTATAATCCTTTTTTGAAGAACACGAGTCCTTCGAGGAAACCTTGGCAGAGCTCATTCCAAAACTGAAGCGTTCGCAGGGGGCCTCTATTGTTTCCCATAAAGTTTTAAGTCATAATGTATTGTTTGTCCGCATTTTCGTTAGCCATAATTTGGTTTTTCTCAGAAACGTGTAACTTCTCAGGATTGCCGTAAAACAAACCTAACCTAACCTATCTATAGGATCACTTAACGAAAATCCTGAAAAGTTTTCGGTTTCAGAGTTATGACTAATGATAATATGACTATCATTACATTATGACTTTCAATAATTATGCCAAACAAAGGGATCCGGTTCGTAGGACTGAATCCCTCCTAAATCGAAAACTAACTTATGTAAATGTAACGTTGGGATGTCGACTGCAGCTGCAGTACTGTTGCTGCGTTATTGTTGCCGTCGTTATATCAGTCAATTTTCTTGTTCAAATGATTGACAATGGCCACCTTGATTTCGTCACTCATTTTATCAAGTATATTAAAGTCAGACCAAGATAGGAAGCTATTTTGACAGCCCAGACGGTGCAAGTGTCAAGTAAACGACATAATTTCATAAAAGTTTGACGTTTAAAAGAACCCGTGCACCATCTGGGCTATCAAAATCGCTGCTAACTTATCTTGGTTTGCGTCTAACAGATACACCGGGTGTTACGGTGGGAGAGCCATCTTGGTAATGACGCCTCGTGGTTAATTTCCTTTATTTTTTGCTCATTAATATTGTTTAAAGTGTACAATTTTGCACTAGGGTCTCGAAGGGGAAGCTAGAACAAATACCGTGTTTAATAATAAACAGACGTATACCGGGTGTTTCCTGTAACTGGAGCAATAAATTAAACTGTAGGCTGTACTCGTCAAACTGACCAACATTTGTTCAGCAACTTTTAAAAATAACTTATGTTTTAATTTTTATTACACTTTAAAGTTTATTCTAAGGCGCAATGTATTGCAAAACGTGTCATGTTTAAAGCGCGACAAGCAACGTCAAACACACTGATGTCAGCGTACATTGAAAATAATATTTAATTTGTATGAAAAAGATGAAATCTAAAGATTTCGCAATTTTTAAAAGTTGTTAATCAAAAGTTATATCGTTTGAGGAGCACAATATATGGTTTAATTATTTGCTCGTGTTACAGGAAACACCCGGTATATTCTATGAGTAACAATCTCTACACAAATCCTCAGAAATTACAAAAAAAGTTTAACACCTTATAAAACTACGTTGAACTAACGTTCGCTAGTTGACCGATGTAACAGCGCCATCTACCGGGACATTGGGTAAACCAATTCCGATATGCGTTTCGTACAATACTGATAGCTTATTATGCAGTAAACTAATGTGGAAGCGTGCAAATAAAGAAGAATTAAAGTTTGAACGCGTATGTATGACCCACCATTCTGGAGACAACGGCCGATAGTCCACATGCTACTTGTAGGTAAAGTCCAGCTATCGCTTTACAAGAGCTAATAAGCGTACACTACCTTGTACTAACCCCTACATACAGTATTCGTCGTATATGTAGCTCCCAATACCATGAAACTGGCTAAGTAGTCCCACTGGACTGAAGCCATTTAATTTTAACAAACTGAACTGAACAGATTCCTTAGAGTTGACATCCAAACGTCACCTTTATGTTCATAGAAAATACGCCCGTTTCAGTCGCTTTCGTAAAAAAATTAGTGCCTACGCCAAATCTTGGGATTAGTTGTCAAGCGGACCCCAGGCTCCCATGAGCCGTGGCAAAATGCCGGGACAACGCGAGGAAGAAGAGGAGGAGAAAATACGCCCGTTTTCCTGCCGTTTTCCCGAACAGATAATTTGAACCAGAAGTCTATTTAATCGACAGAGAACGAGCGTCGCCTGTACGTGAACGGGCCCATGCTGGTCACAACCATCATCAACATTTGCTTCTTCGTGATGACGGCGCGTTACATTTGTCGGAACAGGGCCAAGCCTGGCGGTAGCGGCGACAGCAGAAATACTAAGAAAGATCAGAACAGGTGATTACACTAATTCTTCATTGAAAAACCACCGATTTTTCAATACTGAAGAAAACACATTTATTAATGGCAATCAAGCGTGTAACCCAACCACCGCACCTTTTCGGAGCTTGCAACTCTAATGGAGTACACGCACGTTGCCGACCCTACCAGCCTGCAAGAATAAATCCTTAAGAGCACTGGAAACCTTACGCATCATCTGAAACTACTAACTCTACATACATACCTACAGAGTAAGTAGCAGTGCTATTATTTTGGCTACGGTCTTCTGTAAGGTGAAGGTACTTCCCCAGTTTTGCTGCTCCAGATTCGAGTGAGATGACACTATTTTTCTTTTGGTTGGACGCAGTTTAAGTACACACATGAATCCAAAACAACATACACTGCCCGAATGACAAACTATTTTATTCAAAAATAAAACTCAGGCCGGGTGGCCTTGTGGTCAGGGCGTACCTAAATCCCGTAAACTGAAGGCACTGGTTCGACGCCGGCATCACTTTTATTGTATAATACTGAGGCCCACCTAATGGTAAGCACAGTGCCCATACCCTTTCCACCCCTTTCTTTTGAACGTAGTTTAAGGACATACCCGGGTCCGTAAGACTTGGAGGGTTCATTATTATCAATTTATCAGTTTAAATTTAATTACTATTCCCAGATTTATCATCTACTTAAAGCTGACAATAATCACCGGCATCACCTGGCTTCTGGATGTGATGGGGGCCTTTATAGATCCCGAGCACTGGGGGTGGCTAGTGGTCGACATCTTCAACTCCCTGTCTGGATTCTACATTTTCTACTCATTCATTTGCAAGAAGGAAATGATCATGCAACTTTGCAAGAGGTACGCGGCTTATTTTCTATCACTGTTCAGCATCCACAATATCCTAACAGATGAGAGGAGAGGAGTTACGAATGGCAGTTACTATAAATACAAGTTCTGACCAACTCTTAGTGGACTTCAGTCCCCAGGCACAACACCTGCCTGGAGAGAGTACTTTCTCTCTCTCTATCTACAGGTATAGATGGACTTTGTGCATATTTCTCCTTCTCCCTCGTTCCCTCATTGCTGAGGATTGGGACCACATGTACTTTGTCTCTGTGCGGTAATAAGCCATGTGGACTGCATGGTTCAGACTGCCGCCAGCTGACCTCTTCATAGCGTTCGACCATCTCATTTGCGGCCCACCCCGAGCACGTACATGTTACATATCATCCGTTGTGTGGACGACATTCGGTTATTCACGAGTCACTTCTGGATGAGATTAGCTCAGGACCGGGACAAGTAGCGTACTTGGAAAAGAGGCATATGGGCTATGCTAAGTAGTAGGCGATAAAGGGCTGATATATGATGAGGGGTATTTTTCAGCCCTGAACTGGGAGTGGATAGTCTCCCTAGACCGGACTCTTCATCTTCTACTCGTTCAGTTGCGCGAGAGAAATGTGAACTTGGCAACAGGTAACTCAAAGACAATGTATTTGTGGACGTATTTACGTTTGAAAACATATGAGTATATTAAATTTTGTCTCTTTCTCACAAACACAAATTTTCTAAATGACGAATAGGGACAAACGATTAATGTGGCTTGGATTTGACAGACGGTCATGAACGCTATTTATCTTTGTGTTTTCAGATTCAAGATAGAAACGAGTTTTGCACGTCAATGGGAGTCCACGGTGGTCACTAGCGTGTCCGTAAGTACAAACATAATCTGTCTATGTTTTCTGTGCACAGTTAGAATCAATAGTAGCGGATGAAATATATTAAGTGTCAAGTAAAATTCTGAATAAGCTACTTGCCACTTATCTGACGAATAAAGTCATCATAGGCGTTTCACAATCTTCAAATAAGCTTAAAAGGTAAATAAAGTACTCAGTTTTGTAGGAAGTTTTATCTGGCAGTTATTTTATTCCTAATTAGCTATCCAATACTTGGACATTGCGAAACAGGCCCTTAGCCCCATAAGTATCTGACATCCTGGATAACTCTACCAAATAAAGATTTGCATTCAAAAGTAACATGACTTATAATTCTAAGTTATTAGAGAATTGTAGATACCTTTGACGCGTAGTTTGATCTGTTACCTTTGATGGTGGCTGTAAAGGAGCCCACTCATTACTAGTTCTCCGGACGATATCGGCCTGTCAGTTATTCGCAAAAGCTGACAATCGCCAATAACTGACAGGCCGATATCGTCCGGAGAACTGGTAATGAGTGGGCCCCTTGAATGAATGAATGAATGAATGAATGAATAAATATTTATTGCATGTCACATTACATATGACGAATGTTGCGCCGCTCTGGCTGTCTGCCAATAGCTGTCAAATATTGGGGTCCGAATCTGACCGTAACCATTTCTTTTTTGCGAAACCGAAGGTTCGGTTTTGTTCTAGCTTCGGCCTAAATATAATTTTTATGCCGAAATCTACCGAAACCAAATCTTCGGTCGGGTCAAATATTACGAAGATGTCCTATTTATGTTCACATTTTTTCCACGCCGTGCGTTGTCGCTTGTATGTCCCCCACAACGCACTTCGCATATAGCCAATATGTCTCACTGCTAAGTGTAATCCCTGAGTGGATGCTGGAGTTGGGCGTGCGGCGTAATGTTAAACAAATGCAAACGTATAGGAGCGGCCTCAGTGCACGCAGCTTGTGAGCCCGACGCCACGCTGAACGCTGCGCCAAACGCTCCGCTTCGAGCGTCCACTCAGGCCTTACACTAACCATTTTTTTGACGAAACCGAAACCGAAGGTCGGTTTTACTCTAGTTTCGGTCGAAACATGATTCATGTAATACCTTATTCTGACAACTCGAAAATGTACGTTTATTTGCAAACGTCACTAACTGACATGCCCGCAAAATGCCGCCTCGAGTGCGGTATATGGTAATTATATTGTTTCCGCTCGCACAGTGGCATTGACAACAGCATCATGGGCGAGACAGCAATATAATTGCGTGCGAGCGATAGAGATAGGATCAGGCGGGTCAATGTACAGCTTTAGACCTAACACGTATACGAGGCGTTTATTTAGTCACCTGCAATAATTTACAGGCTGAATCTATAGATGACCTTATAGGTCGTACTGAGCAACTTTTACTATGGGACCAACCTCGAAAATGCAAAAAAAATAGTTATTTGCGATACAAGGGAGTGTTTTAAATCGACACGAGTTGCGAATTACCTATTCGCACATGTATCGTACAATGTTTTACAGTACATATGACCCTTTAAATTTTCGACATAGTTACATAATGTGCTAATTTACGCACTAGTGCGGAAAAGTAGCACCATATGTACTGTAAAAATTATTCTTCCATGTGTCAGAACACGTTAGAATTGGCCTGTGAAACCAGTGGGGAGACACTTAGAGCGTTCGGGTATTCTCGGCTCCGTTCGGCTCAGCATTGCTCTGAGCAAGTATTAGGGTTGGTACAACTTGACGTCCCTTTGCGTGCACAACAGATAAGATAATCACTTGAATTTTGACAACCCTAAATAGCCGAAAGGGATAGTGCCATACATTATAAAGAGACAGCATGTATCCCTGAACTGCTGTCAAACTTTGGTTTTATAGGAAGTGTCATTTCTGTACGGAAGTACTATTATTTATTTTGTCTGTCTTTTACAAATTTTCGGGACCATGGGGTCCCGGACATTTGGTAGGCGTGCGTGGGGCCGAAGCCAACACGTAGAGGCCCCTTGTATATTATTATTATTTTATTTGATACACTAGCAGCTCTTGGAGCTGATGCGTGTATATCGCATCACTTGTGTTTATTTAGCACTTTTTAATGTTCTAAAATGTGTATCTAGTCTATTATATAAAGAGTTCACTGCGGTTATTATGCGGTGAAACTAAACTAAATATTTATTTTGACAGGTGACGAAGAGACAGCTGTCAGAGAAAGAAACGACGCCGACCGAGCAGAAACTGGAGTTTTTTTCTGATAAACCGGGGGTCAACTAAACTAGAACCATCTACTTTTACCATTGACATATCTAAGGATATTGACTGCCATCTTTCGACACGGCTAAAACTCTTAGAATGACATAGGCTATTAGACCCATGTTCTTACACGGATATGTGTTAAATATCAAACGGTGTCGCCATCTACTATCCTCTGTATCTTTAGGTATTTAAATAAAAGTAAACAAAATCTACCCTCATATGGCTCCATAAAATAGTTGAGGGTAGACGAAAACATTACATGATCAAATAATGTAGGATAGAGTCAGGTCGTTCAGTGACAGCTCCAGGCGGTTTTGTATTTGGTTGGCTAACCAATAAATGTTATAACTACCCGAAAATGTATAAATTGTTTGTTTACTTTTATTTAAATACCTAAATATAGACTTATAGAATATATGCCAAAGGTATATTGCCATCTATTCGCGCATTTTTTATTTTATTATTCGAGGCACGTTTTATTCTTAGACTTAATTTATTTTATACGGAGTTACAGAGGCGGCGTTAGGCGTGGGCGACGTGGGCCTCCGCCTACGGCCTCGCGGTCCGAGGGGCCTCGCGCCTCTAATGAGTATAATATCTCGGACACAACATTAAAATGTTCGTTATTTCCTGCGCCACCAGAGGGCCTCGCTAAATGTAACTTGCCCACATAAAATGTTGGTCTTGCCCCGCCACTGCGGAGTTACATATTATATATTTGACTATAGCTCGTGTCATCCACGATGACGCGAAGATTTGTCAAAACTTTGATAAAATGACAATACGTGTCAAGGCAGCAGTAGCAGTATGGTTCCATTTTTATCACCTGTCACTATGCCTGTCACTTTCGCGCTTACATACTTGTCAGAAAGTGACAGGCATGGTGACAAATGATAAAGAGCCGACCATATTAGCCCTACTGGTGTCGTCGTGAATGACACGATATATAGTTAAATGACCTGTTAGATATTATTTGAAAATATCTGAACATATTTAACCCCTTGATAATAGAGTTCCTGTTCAGATATTTTTGAACACCTTGACTTGATTGTAGTTGGTGTGAAGAAGCTTAGTCTTTATAAGAGTGAGATTATTAAGTTCCTGGTATAATTTTTATAGAAGTTTTTGTTCCTAAGTGTTAAAGTGTTTTCCATGTGTTTAAGTATTTTTATTATAAATATTGTTGTCTAAGTACAGTCAACCAATTAGATTCCTAGGCCACTATAGAACCATGCCATAATGACTTCTACGACAGTGCTTATTCAGTGATGCGTGTCAATTATCTAGTAGTTAACTAAATAATAAATAAATAAATAAAATATCTTTATTTCGAAGATCAGGCTTCATAGTTGTTAGTATTATGTGAAAACAAAACAAACAAACTTAAAACTAAAGGTTAGTGTTATCGGCACATTTCACATTGCTTAATTAATCCCTCAATATGGGCTAGTTGCTACCCCTTTAATTTGCCCAATCCAATGAGCGAGGATTGGGCTTTCATATTTGTTAGCAATAGCTAGTTAGTTAAAACGACAAGGTTCTATAGTGGCCTAGGATTCTAATTGGTTGACTGTACCTTCAACACAAGTCTTATTGAGCTTACTGTGGGACTTAATCAATTTGTGTATTTTTTTTATTCCTACCACTTAAGGGCGTCCGCTGGCTGGTGCGGATGACGAAGCGGGCGCCACGTTTGATGTCCTTGTTAAATGGCATGCTTCTCTGAGATCATCTGTTAGAGAAATGCAAAAGAATTAATTTGAAAATCTAAGTGTAAACAGTCGTACGAGAACTACATTCAAATATATATATATATATATATAATATATATATATATATATATATATATTTAATTTTTCAAATATAATCATAGTAAACATGTTGATTGCTGAGTCATAGACTCCATACATCCGTAGTTTTGGTACCAAAATGCTTATTATATTCCCAGTCGACATCTAGGTTATAATATTAGCTGAAAATCGATTATTTTAATAAGACTTTTTATTTGCCGCGATATCTATTGTCGAGTAGCAGTACTGAGAGTTCCGCTACTTGATGCTAGATGTCGACTGCGAATATAATAATCGTTTTAGTACCAAAACTGATGTATGGAGTGAGCACTCTATTAATTCTTATTTCTCTATGGCTGAGCCCAGAAATAAAATCACTTAAATTGTGACACGAAAAAATTCGCGGGGTCAAAATAAGAAAAGCGCTCAACATCTTCGAGCAGCACCATTTTGTAAGTGGGCATTCGCACTATTTCCCCTCTGCCGAAACACATGCCAAACTGGGGGCCTACCGCGAAAACCGAAATTCGCAAATTGCGGAGATCTTTAGAGAATTAGACATTTTTTTTTATATTAAAGATCTCTTCTTCATATAATTTTTAAATGGCATTTACTAAAAATTACAATATTGCTTATAAATGTATTTACATAGATGTTAGGATACTTTGTTACAAGATATTAAAAAGGTATTAATGTGCGTTATTTTCTAAGAAACATTGCAGTAAGTAAAATACCGTTTTTCAAAATGTACCAATAAGCATATTGTCACCTGATATTTCAAACAAATAATAATACTCGTACATCATAAAACTTATTATAATAAATGTATAATATTGTGATGTAAAGTTGCATAGTTTTATTTAATGTTCCTACATAGCATCATAGAGAAACAAGAAGTAATAGAGTGCTCACTCCATACATCAGTTTTGGTACCAAAATGCTTATTATTTTCGCAGTCGACATCTAGCATCGAGTAGCGGAACTCTCAGTACTTCTAAATCTAATGCTCAACGATTTTTCGCTAATATTATAACTAGAGTAACCGGAACTCTATTTTCAACTCCTACGCTTACTCTGGTTATAATATTAGCGGAAAATCGTTGAGCATTAGACATTTTGTTTGCCGCGATATCTATTGTCGAGTAGCAGTACTGAGAGTTCCGCTACTCGATGCTAGATGTCGACTGTGAAAATAATAAGCATTTTGGTACAGTTAGCATCAAATACTTTGTAGCAACCAAAGTAGCCAAATAGTTTGGTACACCATATATTTAGTATGGTGTACCGAACTATTTGGCCACTTTGACTGCTACAAAGTATTTGATGCTGACTGTACCAAAACTGATGTATGGAGTGAGCACTCTATTACTTGTTATTTCTCTCTGATATCACTGAACCATCGTGCTCATATAACGACGTAGGTTGTCAAATAGATAACTATGTTCATAATATTTCAGTACAATTAATTTGTTATAAAACAGCAAAGAGCAAATAAATAAGCAAAGAGGATTGAGTATAATTTTGTAGTCAACTAAATTTACTGCCATCTTTCGACATAGGACTAAAACTCTTAAAATGTCATATAGCTATTATACCCACGTTCTTTCACTGATATGTGTTAAATATCAAACGATGTGGCCATCAACTCGAATATAGGCCAAAGGTATATTGCCATCTATTCGAGCATACATTTTTCTTGATTTTGGTGGTATGTTTTTTCTTGACTTTATTTATCATAATTCATAAAACGGGGTTCTATGTATCTTTGCTGCATATAAAATATAAGATTTAATATCGACGCCTCCTTCCGGATATGCTCGGAAGTAATTGGTAGGTTTCGACTAGTCAACAATAGATGGCGCAGTAAACAAATTTTTAAAAACACAAATGTCATGTTCAACTACTCGATAATAGATGGCGCTATTAGTATCAAATCACTGAATTTGATGTCATTCGCTTTAGCTTGCAAAGTTTGGAAAAAAGGAAACCTATAAACAGTATTTCATTGTGTACAGTATCATATGGACGAGTACATGGTATACTTCATGTGTATCCCCCCCCCCCTCACCCTGTACACATTTTTTGGACTTTCAAAGCGACTATTTTCAAAACTTCACTTATTTAAAAAATAAAGGACCTATTGAATCTTAAGAACTTACTTGTTCTTGTTGTTGTCTTAGTTGTTGTATGTTATTTTGAGGTTGTGCAATAATAGTATTTTATGCAACAGTTGTATAAGAAGGGTCAAAAAAGGCGAGTGGCGTGAGTTACAATGTGAGCCGGAGCCGAACATTGTAAAGGAATACGCCACGAGCATTTTTTGACCTACTTATACAACGTTGCATACAATATTTTTCCTACGAGTCAACAAAAATAATATATGTACCAAAAAGTCTTATTTCAACCATCTGGGAAACTTAAAATCTAAAAATAAATAATTAAAAACTATCCCCCTGCGGCATGGTGCCGTAGATGCTGGCAGTATTTCCTCGTTGTATCGCAATACTTATTCTCTGTGCGAGGAAGCTGCCAGCTCTACGATCACCGGTAGTGTCTGCTATTTTCTTGGCTAAATCCTTGAATAGTGTAGACGCACGTCGGACCCCACGGGCCAAGGGTCTCGACGCCAAAAGGTACGAAATCGTATTCGGGGCCGATACCCCTATATTTGTTTTTTTTTTTATATATTCGGCCGCCTCTACCGCCGCGCCGGCTCTTGCAGTTGTGCCGTGGAGATGAGACGGGGCTAGGGTCTCTACACATGTGGCGTCCCACACCAGCACCCGTCCCATCTTCCACGGAATTAGTGACATTCCGTCCGGTCTCTTACCATCGTCTCTTACAATACCAGCTGGCTCAAGAAGAGCTGGCACGTTCACGCTGGCAAGAGACCGGCGGAGAATATCATTAAGCGCGGCGTGTCTAGAGAAGCGGCCGGCGCTCCTTTTGCAGGAGAGCCCGTGATGTCCGAGGGCGTCGACATCAGTGCCCCAGGGGTGCCCCCTATGTGGAGCACAGACCCGGATGCCGAGTCGCAGGCAGGTTGCAACGCGCAGAGTGTGCGGTTCCAAAAATGTGCCTGTGTGTACTGAAGGAAATGCGTGTAGCCAGGCGCCGGATTCCTTCGTACCCGCCGCTAAGAGTCTGGCGCGTGAGGAACCTATGCTGCGACTTAAGAGAGAGTCATAGATAATTTTACAATGGATGTCATCCCAGGTCCTTTAAGAATTTAGATTTTCGGGAAAATCCTTACCCGGGCAGGCGATGGACCAGGCGTTTTTAGCCTCGGTTAAGCCAGCAATCTCATAGTTTGGAGGACAGGCCCTTAGGATTTTGCCTACGAGAATTGCTGAGCTATGAACGGAAGATAAAAACGCCGGGGTAGAAACACTTGAAATTTTGCGGATCCCTAACCCACCGTGGCGAATGGGCAAGGATGCCTGGGTCCAGGACTCTTCGCTAAGCTGCAAGTTTAAAATTGATTCCAAATTAGTTTTGATAATGTCGTCCAGAGGTGTTAATAAATTTGGAAAAAGAGCAACAGCGAAGTACATACATTAATTTTGGTACAAAGAGGCAGAATTTAATAATTGATAAAGCGAAATGTGGACTAATTTCGAGAAGACGACGGAAATGAAATTCGAATACGATTCTTCAAAGATAGGGAACCCAAGGAGGCAAAGAGAGCTTTTGTTTATTATTTTAATGTTTGGTGTATGAAAACTAAATTTTTGCCTTACATCCAGTTGATTTAAAGAGACATTATGGATAAAAAGTTCACATTTACTGTAGTTTAGGTCTAAGCCAATTGTTTCAAATTTTGATTTAATGGGCGAAAGATCGGATAGCACGGATTCGAGGTCGCCTCCCAGGGTTCCGTCGTCTAAATACCAAACATTAAATTTTGATTTTAAGTTTTGAATAATTGGATTAATGGCCAAACTGAATATTGCCGGCCCGAGAGGATCACCTTGCTGGCAGCCGACTTCTAAAGATATCATATTATCGCGGTGAATTAATTTGGTAGGGTCAGCATAGCAATGCAAAAGGTAGTTATAAATTTCGGGTATGTTGTTCTTTATTTCTGTCTGTAAGGTATCCCTATCCTTATTTCGAGGCTTTATATGTTAAAAAAAAAAACAGATGTATAATCCAATAGTTATTTACGATACAAGTGCAGAAAATAGGAAATTCGCATTAAATAGTATTTTATGCAAACGTTGTATAAGTAGGTCAAAAAATGCTCGTGGCGTATTTCTTTACAATGTTCGCCTACGCCTTCGGCTCCAGCTCATTGTAACTCACGCCACTGGCCTTTTTTGACCCTTATTATACAAATGTTGCATAAAATACTATTCTAATGCATATAAAACGAACTATAGCGGGTAAAAACAATTCATTTTGTTCTATTAAGTCACTCAATACCGCTTGGTAACAATGGTAACATGAAATAATCTCAAATAATAAAGACAACCCTAAAGGGTTAAAAAATAAACATAAATGGTTAGCGGGTATGGTGATAAATTTATTTTTCCTAAAACGCGTTAAAGCAGATAAATAGAAATACCTAGGTCAAAAACAAAATTGTTTGTTTGTTTGTTTGTTTGTTTAAACTTTATTGCACAAATTTACAAAAAGAGTACAAATGGCGGACTTAACGCCTTGAGGCATTCTCTACCAGTCAACCATTGGGCTAAACAGAAATAGTTAGTTTGGTGCAGGATTGTAAAGAGTTGATATGGAAATAGACACAAGTCGAGACTACTATGATACTATACTTACACAAATATATATTTTAAATATACCTACATATATACATATTCAATATATATAAATAAACATACATATATATAATAATAATGTACCTATTAGTGTGAGATATCACGCAGACATTTAGTCACGAATGTTTTCAAATAAGTGCTTACGCAACTTGCTTTTGAAAGAAAGCTTGCTCTGAGCTTGTCTGATAGGCAGAGGGAGAGCATTCCACAGACGTATTGCTTGGCAAGTGAATGAGTTGGACAAGAATCCAGTCCGATGAGGGAGGACAGCCAGCTTCAGAGTTCGAGAAGTACGAAGAACATAACCAGGATGGGCTGTTATAAATTCAAATTTAGACCTGAGATAACTGGGTGAGATAAATTGTGTTCACGTCTTGTACATTTTTCTTTCCTGTGGACAATAGTTAACAGCTTGAGGGCATTTAGGTAATGATTTTAACGTATTTATTCAAATAAAAGGAGATCCTTTTCATGTGGATAAGAGTTAAATAAGAATATTAACCTTTAAAGCCCTTAACTTTTTGGTATGTCTACAGGAAAGACGTGAACAAAGAACGATTCAAAGTACGATAAGATGAGGTAATCCATCGTATGAAAAATACAGAAAGCTTTTACGAGCGTGGTAAAATAGTTATTTTGCAACAGAAGAGCAAAGTTTGATATTTCTTCGAGTGCTTATTTTGAGTCCCGTGCAAGCGAAATAATTTTGAAAAAAAAAAACATAAAACGCCTATAAACTGTCTTGAGTTATATCATTGATCGTCAAAACTACTTTTATCGATCAAATTCACAGCCTAAACTATTAAATTGAATCATCGAATACCTGTTTTTTAGTGTTCTTGTAACGTTATATATCTCCAAAACGATGTCTGAAAAATTATTAAAACTCACGAGTAGTATAATGGTTGTAATATAAAGCACAAAAATAACTTTAGCTATGTTCTATGTAGATAGCTACTCTTTTAATTTTATTTATGTTAACGGCACCAATCATGGGACATTTAAGAGAAAATTTGGAGTATTTTTGATATTCCACCGACATCTGTAAAATTTCTACCGCTTTATGCTTTAAAAGTTGAATGTTCAATTCGTCCTTTATGTTTTCTATGTATTTAATGAAAGCTACTTCAATTGTATCAATATTATTAACCAATTGAAACTTTGGTTTTTTGCTCCAGACATGGGATGTATGGCGCAATTAATTTTCAAACTAACAAATATCAATGAAAAATTAAACTTAAGCAACTTTTTGGCTCTTGTTTATGGTAAAATATTGCCAGCGATGTTAAGCTGATGGTAAATACTTGTTTTTGTGTTTTTGTTGTTTACCGGTGCTGTACAGGGGTATTACAGGGGTGTGTACTATATAAAACTATTTAATTTTTTGTTTACCTTTTTTGTCAAGATTAAGCAAGGTTAATTACGCCTAGAATAATCCCGTTAACTAATAAACACAACGACCTCTAAAACCCAAAATTTCATTTAAACCTACCTGCAAACCCATTACCCGTTCTAGTCCAAATTACTACCAATAAAGTACTTACTCCGTAATAAAATACTTAGTCTGTGCTCACAGCTTGGCCGCAGGCTCCAGTATTGAACGAGTCATTATTGGATGAAATGAGTTTAAACTTACACGCAAATAAACATACCAAAATACGCCCTATTCATTTTAAATAAAGCTCAAAATCCTTCCTCTTAAAATCACCTGCAGTAACCTTAATCTATCGCTATTTAAAACTACGCTTTATCTCTTCGATCTTAAAGCTCAAAATGCCTTAGTTGTATGTTATAACAGTCAACTCCCAACGGAATAGGCGTGGCCTCAGACACCACTAAGCATTCGCTACAATCTTCGTCAGTCGAGATCCGACGCTCAATCGCGAAGTGAGTGCAGTGTTGTGTGAAATGGAGTCCGAAATAAGCAAAATGCCTACCAAAATACCACCGAAAAACTTCTCAATCGAATCCATCGTCGGAATAAACGAGCGAAGATCACCAGAGATCGATATCGAGAATTCTATATCGCAGGATTACGCGAATTCGGAGGACGAAGAAGCTAAGATCCGGGATGCGAAGATGGGGTACTATTTCCAGCAGAATCGGGTGCCGAATTTCCCGTTTTTCATGTCGTATGACAAGAGGGTGATGGGATTTGAGGGTCAGGGGGAGGAGCTGAAGCGGGCGAGTCCGGGCAGCGCGAGGAGCGAAGTTGATAGCGACGGGGTTGACGAGAGACCACATGGTGAGTGAAGAATTACATTTTTATCATATCATAAAAAGAACAAAACTATTTTATTACTTATCACTCGGTAATAAACCTGAAGAATGCCCGATAAAAAGATCGCACTAAAGATGACTTCAATAGGGCGCTTGATAATTTTTTTATCTTGTTTATGATTTACGATAGTTTAAATGTTTTTTATGATTTTTTTATACCACGTCGGTGGAAAACAAGCACACGGTCCACCTGATGGTAAGCAGTCACCGTAGCCTATGGACGCCTGCAACTCCACAGGTACATGCGCGTTGCCGACCCTTTAAAAACATGTACACTGTATATGCTACATTATGGTATAACAGTGTTTTTCAACATATTTGCTACCCCCTCTATATGTAAGCTTTGTCGTTAATAGGTAGAGCACATTGAAATTTCTAATTGTTTATTTATAATTAATCCTAAATTTCTAATTGTTTACTGCATATCAATTACCGGGAAAACATTTTTATACTGATTTTTCAGGTTATAAGTAGAACATCTTCAATATTATTTTCATATGAGTAGTTATAATATAGGTACATATTTATAAATAATAGATTTAGAGCTTACACACAATGTATTATGTATAAGGTTTTTTTTAAATCTTTATTTATTTATTGAGGGTTTTAAACAAATGCCACCCTCATAGCGGCTCTCTAACAAAACTACACCAGTCTAATTTTCACTATTTCTACGTGCTATGATATCGATGACCATAGAATAAAGGAGCCCAGCCTCTTCCGAAGCTGGGGATGCTAGGATGCTATTGACTCGGCCGAGGTCATAGGAACAGACATTAAGCAAGCGACGCTGTGCGACACCTCGGCGACATTCCATTGTTATATGAATGGTATAAGGTGTGCGATACCTATTTGTTTCGAGACAATGAAACGCCTCCTCAAACCGACAGTAAAATGTGTTTGCCGTCGGCAGCGTTACAAATATATATAAACGCGGACTTGCGTTTCAACCTTACGTCGTTACTTTACCACTGATTCGCACTAAACGCTACGCATCCAGCTTTATCATGCGAACGGCTAAGGAGTGGAATTCACTTCCTGCAAATCTATTCCCAGTCCACTATAACTTGGACCTTTTTAAATCGAGAGTGAATAGACATCTTTTAGGTAAGCATGTTCCATCCTAGACTGCATCGGCACTTTCCATCAGGTGAGATTGTGGTCAAATGCTTACCTTTTCGCAATAAAAATAAAATAAAAAACCAACTATTTTGCAATAACACTCTTGATTTAAACGAATTATTGAATAATAAGGATTAATTAAACTATAGTCACAATGATAACAACTATCCGTACTTAAAATTTACTCCAAATTTACATCTATTAAATTAATATACGTACCTATAGTTCGTTTTTTTGCATTAGAAAAAAAGGTAAACAATCCTGACATGTCTTTTTATTGAAAAACGCTTTTTTTAAATCAGTAACTATTACTTATGAACGCAAAAAAAACCGACGAATTGAGAACCTCCTCCTTTTTTTGAAGTCTGTTAATAATGTAAATGATCGTATATGATTTATAATTGTTACATATTTACCGTGGCATATTTTTCAAAAGTGTTTTTCAAAAAAAGACACGTCATTATCGCTTACCTACTTTCTAATACTGAAAAAAAACGAACTATACACCGCAGAAAATATTTATTCTGTAATTTGTATTGATATTGACTGTATGTGACGTTATTTACATATACAGGATATATACAGATGTAGTTATTACTATAAATAACTAGCTTAAATCTAAAATAGACCCTTGAGAAAGGCCATAGCTGCCAGGTTCTGCAAAAAACTTATGCGGGCTGGGACCCCATGGACCTAGATTTTCAACGCCAAATGTATTTTACCTAAAACAAAATGTAAACATGCTTTACCTACTTTTTTTCCTGGATATTTTCTCAGTCATTAAAAAGTACCTCTATTTGTACTTTTTATGAAGTCGGTAAATGTCGGCGTGTTCAAATATTCCCAACATTATTACCGTATTGTTTAAGTTATCTTGTAGCGGTAAATTTTTAAAGTCCCGCCAAAGGTTGTATTGTACCGCAAAAGGTTTATTAGGCTTTTACAGACATTTAGAACATTGTCATTTCATTTAGATTATTATGACAAAAAGATATTGCCGAGTGTGCAAGTAGTTTTGGAAATATATCCGTTAAATAATTCAGTAATTGCAGGTGTAATAAAATCTTTAGTTTGTCACATTAAATATTGCAAGTTGTTTATTAAAGTGTGTAAATTCAATACGAATACAAAACCATATTGATATTAATTTTGCTTAGAAATACAATCAAAATATTAACCATACAACATAATTGGGGCCGCAATTAAAGCAACACGTGACGAGCTTTTTAAAGTAACTGTCAACGCTTGATGATATTTACTATAAAATAAAAAGATCGTATCTAGTAAATTATTGCTCGGTAAATTTCCAAAAAATAATTACGGGGTTACCTATTCTTATTTTAGTGTAATTTTATGTGGAATTAATTTCTGAATTAAATTGAATAATTAAGTGTAACTTATAAAAAAACTAAATCAATGATTACACGGATAAATTATATATCTGGTTTAATTTATCGCCCTCATTAGATTTACACACTGTATAATTTGATAATATCTTCTTGCAAGAAAACAATGTGACTAGGAACTTTGATTAAATAAAAAATCAAATATAAAGTAAATCCCAATAAAAACACAATAAAATATTTCCCCATTTAGCCTTTTTGTAGGTACAGTCCACTTCATAAATATGTATACATTTCTTTACCTTAATCCATTGTAATAAGATGAAAAAATTTATAAATATTTATGAACTAGACTGTAATAGATGAAAGTATTTTAAATGTTACATTTGTACGCTAAGTCAAATAAAACTATCACCCCGACAAGCAGATAAAGAAAGGATTACAATTAGCTTAAACTAAAATAACAGTTTATCCCCAAACAAAGACACCCTAAGCGATCTCCCTAAGCCTGCTTATTCTCCAATCGAGCATCACAGTGTTTACAAAACACATAAAAATATTCTCCCTTCGTCAGTCGGCTAAAAAGGGGCACGGAGCCCCGCGGGACGCACTTATTCAATCAAGTGATGAAAAGGGGCTCAAATCACAATTATTTCTATGCATCAGGTGTTTTATCATCAAGTGATTAAGTATGTAATTTGATAGGCAATTTGAAAGGGGTTTGATAGTTTTTTAATGATTTGTTGATACCGTGTTTCGGTATTTTGTACTTCGATTTGATATACATATTTATTATAGTCGGTCAAACAACGTTGTCAGTAGAAAATGGCGAGAAATGAAAATTTTCCACGCCTACATTTTTAAAATTTGCCGATATTTTTCTACCAATGGAAATGGCTTGACAGACTATTTCTATAAATACGGGAATGTCACCGTTAAAACAAAGTGTTCTAATACATAAAATATGAGTTTGGAGACAATTCTAGACAGGTCTAGAGTGGCGTCCTTTTGGAGTAGGCTGCGCAGCTCTGAGAACTGTATCCTAGCCACGATTAGTGAGGATTTGCACAGTCCAATCTGTAGGTTTTGGCTGTCTCTGCATCAAGATGCGAACCGAAAGTAGTTATTTTATTTTATTTTATTCTAAATTGTAATTTAAAAAAAAATATTATTGTTATACGGTTACTTTACTTTTTACACTTTTGTGCCATTTCAAATTGTAAATTCTATGTATCACGTTATTTTATATGGGTGCTTGCCTGAAATAAAATCAATTTTTTTTTTTTTTTTTAATTCTACAAACTCATATTGTATTGAATATAAGGCAATAAAAACTGTCACTAATCGTAGGAAACCTCGAAAATAAACCAAGGTATACATTTCAACACTAAAATTATAAACAAATCTAGCAATAAATAAAATCCAAGGAGTTACCAAGTCACGCTTTAATAGACAAATTGAACACAGTAGCACATATTGTTCTTCATTGCTTCTGTTTGCCATTGTCAGCCATCTTGCCAGCGTGACGTCTGTCAACTTTGCCGCCAAAATGAAAACTATAGACAATACCTTTTCCTTTGTTAGGTGTTGGGCCACAACTTTTGTTTTGCTCAATTATGGAGTATTTATTTTGACCGCGTCAACCTTTGAAATTTCTCTTTTATGGTGTACTATGGTTACTTGTCTGTTGTTTGGTTTCTATTTGGTTTTATTGCTTCCACATTTTTGGTCAATGCGGTGTTTTCTACGAAAACGCTTGTTTCAAACGGGAAGTTTAGTTACCAAATAAAATTCTTAGGAAAGTAGGTTGGTATGCTTTATTTTTGCACGAAAAACTAAGGTTAGGTTAGGTTACATGGAACAAACATGTGAAAGTTAAGGTAATAGATTTTCAATTGGATAAAATAATTACATGTTACTTGCTTGCTTAACTTGTATTGCTCTGTCCATAGCTATATTTCTTTGATCGGTCTAATCTTTTATATGGTTATTTTTTAAAGGTAATACAGATTATTTTTGCATCAATTTGTAAATTTTTGATTCAAAGAATTTGTTTGCATCGATGGCAGTTATATATAACCATTACAAAAAAAAAGAAATCAGTGCATTTAGTATGCATGCAGGCGTGCAAAAATTGTAAAAAACAGGTAATATCTACAAAAGCACATATATTTTACATAATTTAATAACCATAAATAAGAACTATTTACTTTAAAGCTCGGGTTGGGCGTTGGTGGCATAGAGTCAGACCAAGATAAGTTGGCAGCGATTTTAATAGCCCAGACAGTGCAAAGTGTTATTTTAAACGTCAAATATCTATAAAATTATGACGTTTCCTTAACACTTGCATTATAATAAATACTTTTCTAGCATGAATTTTTTCTAGCATTTCTAGTGTGCATAGGCTGGGTTATCAAAATCGCTGCCAACTTAGCTCGGTCTGACTCTAGCAACAGATATTATTTTCAGCTATTTATCATTAAATTCATTCATGCTAGAAAAGTATTTATTAAAACAAAAAAGATATAGTCAGGTTTATTCCAAAATATGAAAATGATATTTTATTAAACATATTTAAACTCAATAATTTGTTGAATATCCAACTACAGATTGTTTCATTAACACATCATAAAATTAAAACTGTTTGACATGTTCACTATAAAGCCTAAGGTAAATTAAAGGCTAGCAATTAAAAAAAGCTAAAAAACAAATGCAACCATAAAAGCCCCGTTATCTTAATCCCAGTGTTACCCTACCTCGTGAGCGAAAGAGACGGCGAACGCCCCGCCCTGATTGGTGGGGATAACTGGACACGTTATTGGTTAGACGCGTTATAGATTTTTAGTACACCCACTTGCTACAGTCGCCTTAAATGTTGTCATAGACAATCTTCCTTTTAAGCGCGCTTGAAATTTGACAGTTTGTGTTCAGCCAGTATTTTTTACTTTTGTAAAGTTTGAATATGGAAGCGTTCAGGAATTATTCGTTGGATCATAAAATGTTGACAGTTGATTTTATAACGAATCATTATGATGTTACGCCTCCGCCATCACCGAAAAGCAAAGGTATTTATTAATGTTTTGTCAACTAATTTGATTTCTTAAAGTTACTAGTATGTTATAGGACATTATAGGACATTATTACACAAATTGACTACTTAAGTCCCACAGAAACCTCAATAAGGCTTGTGTTGAGGGTACTTAGACAACGATATATATATAATATAAAAATATTTATAAATACTTAAATACATAGAAAACACCCATGACTCAGGAACAAATATCCATGCTAATCACACGAATAAATGCCCTTACCAGGATTTGAACCCGGGACCATCAGCTTCATAGGCAGGGTCACTACCCACTAGGCCAAACCGGTCGTCAAACATGTTACATTCGAAAATCAATTAATTGCGTAACTTATTCTTGAATATGCTATCACAATTGGTATTCTAATGTCATAATACATATAACTATACATACGCTTGTTATGCATGACTATACATACGTATTATGTAATTAAATCGTCAAAGCGTGATCATAAAATCAACTCTTATATACACTTGCCATCTGGCACTAGATATCTAGACTTTCTCAAGCTAATGAAAGGTTCATTATTCTTAGTACTTAATGAATACAGATGTTGTCAAGGCGTTTTGATATTGAAAGCTAAATAACTTAAGTACTCACAAGTTAAATTATAATAAACGATTTGGTTGATGTAGCCAAATGGACCTAAGTATTTTTATATGTTTCACTTTTTTAGGTAATTTAGGTAACGTATGTATAAAAATACTAGAGGCATATTGTGGTTTAATAACAGGTTATGATTTGGATCTAGATTGTTACGGATTTGATCTGTCAAATCATATAGGTAGATAACAAATACAAATTAAATCATAACCGGTTACTATGTCAGAATACAGCTCCTTGTGTCTATAATTTTAAACGGGTTTTTATTGTCTTTAAGCGATATCGTTATTTTCCTGTTATTATTTTTATATTTAAACATCCAGGATATAATATATAATACGGACACAGAATAATATTATCGTCATCCTTTAATAAATATTATATTTTATAAAATCCCTTAACACACACACACACATACTCACACACACAAAACACACACACACACACGCACATACACATGCGCGCAAAACACTTAAAAGTGGCTCTTATACTTGAAGATTTAAAATTACATTAGTTACTTTGCTACTCGCATCTTAGTTTAGTATTACATAGTTTACTTACATATTAATTATTTAGTTTATACTTTGTAGCCATCATAGTTTTGCTTTTAGCTTCTAGGTAATCACTAAGGAAGAGCGGTGTTCCTTAACACAGGTATTTCTATACTTAAAAAGGGACACCAACCTGTATTTTGTTAAATATGCTTGTGAGAGAATAAATCATTTTTCATTTCATTTTCAAATACCATATATTATCGAACACTAACGGTCTTTAAATTTGAACTTCGAAAAGTACCGTTTGTTAGGAAATTAGGCCCAGTTTTAAACCTAAACAAATCGCCATAAACACCTTAAGATAACACCCAGGTAGATGAACCAACAACAATGCATGTACTAAACCTTTTAACTCGCTAATTTCAACGTTAATCCAAACGGAATAAGACTTCATAAAATGAGATTGGTGTTTTCGAGCTGTAAAGTTAACCTTGTCAAAATTGTAAAAGTAATTATGAGCTTTTTACAACATCTTTGAAAACGCCGACTCCTTTGTTGTTGTTTATAACGTACAAAAACTTCGGTACCGTATTCTTCTCGATAATTTCGAGTTTAATATTTTTATTAACGTTTTATTGCGCACCGTTAGGTTATCACATTATGGTCACATTTTATGGCCTTTGGAGTTGCCGCTAAATTCGCTTAGTGTTTGTATTCAAATAAAAAATTAGTCGTGAAGACTACAATATCTAAATGAAGACGTTCCTATTATCGATAATGTTTTAAAACTTTACATATAGGTTGTTTGAGTTCATATAAATATCAGGTGAATTTCATTCCTCCACCAGCCTAAGCTAATATCACCTGATATTAACTGTACTATAATGACACAAATACATGTATATCCCCGTGCTTCTAGAAATAAAATATCATAATTATTATGTGTCGATACTTATAATAATGTAGTTATCATAATATTACCTAAATCAATTTCAGTCAGTCATTACCAACCACAGCAGATTTCGGACCAAACAATTGACGAAATAGTTTATTTAGCCGCATCATTTAACGTCAATATTTGAGGCTAAAACCGTGAGCATACGTCACGTTGGCAGTTTAGTGAAGCTAAATGGTTCAATTAACATCAAATAAAGCCGTATTACTGGCCACAGCTGCCAAATTAAATCAAAGGCATCAATGCATTGTCTATGGTAGAAAAAGTTAACAGCGCGGGTGGATTCCCGCCACAAATTGACAAGTGGCCATTTTTAATTGTGCACACGTTTACCAACTTAACAATGCTGTTAACAAAAGCGCTACTGTACTCCGCAAGCTCTATTTTTGTACGCGGTAAAGCTAATTCAATATTTCGCCACCGGTAAATATAAAATTGTGCAGGAGCGAGGGTCGAGAATGTAATATGTCTTGTCAATTGGGCTTAAACTGATTTTGTTTTTATTGCGCCGTGCTCCCTACTGAGATATTTATCTTCATTATATCGTTGCCGACTAGTAGATACGAATTTTATTATGAAAATTGTGTAGGGGAGAGCGGGGACATGGGTAATTGGGTCCGTAGGATAATTGTTCAAATGGATGCTGCAAATTGTTTCTGGTCCGCTGGGAGCGTAATCCTTGTAACACTATTTTCAGCATATTGTTTTAATATTTTTAAACATATTTATTATTGATGAAGAGAGACGGTAATGGAATTATGCTGATTATATTTCATACAATCAAGTTTTCTTTATACGTTGCTTAGGTAAGTTATTTTATGTTCATTTTGTATTTTTCTAATCTGATATTTTTAGTTTAAATTATTTTAACTTTGAATTGTCTTTACAAATAAGTTTTAACTCTTCTACTATTAGATACTACCGGGAAAACTAAAATATCCTTACATTTCCAGATTATTTGAAAAAAATACAAGAAAATCTTTTAAGTTTACGTCCACAGTTTATTAAAATGGTGCTCGATTCAATGCAGAGCAAAGCTCAGTCGTTCGGATAAAAGTATTGTCTTGAAACAATATCACAATCCTATTTCATCAATCTCACCCAATTAACATTAGTGCTGGATAATGGATTCACCGTAACTATCTGGCCAGTTCCATCCATAGACAACCGGTCTATTAAGCGGGAACACACGAGGCAATCGCCGGCGCGTGGCGAGGGTGCCGATAATGCCAATAGCAAATTTAGCTAACCATGATATCTGGTTGTAAATCAAGCTGAATTAAATCGTAGCCCATGGTATTAAGGACTTGATAGATGCAGTTGTATATTGGGCGGATTTGCCGCTTAAATTGAACGTCACTATTATTAATGAAGCGTTCGATTGGGCGTTCTTTGGCATTTATGGCGTTTTATGGCCAATTAGCTACCTCCGTTAGTTTTGTGTTTAACATTTTAGTGCTTTATGATATATTCTTCAGTGATGAAAGGTAGAAAGTATTCAAATTTTAAGTCTATTTTTAACCGCCTTCAAAAAAAAGAGGGTTCTCAGTTTGACCCGTATGTTTGTATGTATGTATGTATGTTTGTCCGCGATTATCTCGCGATTGGCTGAACCAATTTTGATGCGGTTTTCAGAAAAGTGTCACATTCTAAGGAAGGTTTTAGTATATATGGATGGTTTGAAAAACAATTGGACCCGGTAGGTAGGCGCTGCTATCTGTATATCGTCAAACTTGATTTGCTGAAACCGATTTAGATGAAATTTCGTGTGTATATTTCAACGGGATCCTGGATGGTTTGGAAACACTATTGGACCCGGTAGGTGGCGCTATATTTTTCTTTCTGGAAACATTTTGAACAACCTAATTTAATAGACTAGACATTGATTTAAGTTTTTTTTTTTCATGCACTACTGTGCTTGAGAATGGAGACATAGACACTCCGAAACTATCGCGCGAGTGATTAAAATTACGTGAGTAGTATAACACGCGATAACATCAATTAAGTTATCATAAAATTCTGAGTGTAACGTAGTACGGTTATTTTTTATCATAAGATTGTCATTTAACACGTACCTAGGTCAAGGACTTTAATTTCGATACCATTTCGTACATTGTCACAGTGACAATAGTATGAGGTCCCTAGCTATCACTTATACAATTAAATAAATAAATAAATAAAATAAATATTATAGGACATTATTACACAAATTGACTAAGTCCCACAGTAAGCTCAATAAGGCTTGTGTCGAGGGTACTTAGATAACGATATATATAATATATAAATATTTATAAATACTTAAATACATAGAAAACACCCATGACTCAGGAACAAATATCCATGCTCATCACACGAATAAATGCCCTTACCTTACCAGGATTTGAACCAGGGACCATCAGCTTCGTAGGCAGGGTCACTACCCACTAGGCCAAACCGGTCGTCACAATTGCAATTGATACCTAAAATAATTTCCCCGATGTTTGAATATGACGAAAACGCTAACGCAGCTAAATAAATTTGCAAAAATTTAAAAACACAGACTGTTTAACATTACAACCAATTATATGACGTAGAAATCTTTTGATAATAAATGATTAAGCCTTAAGGGGTTGAAATGAGTGTTGAAAATTATTACGACTTACTCGGACATATAATCGTATACAGACTATTCTGTACCCCTAGTGTAATTTTGTCGATAGCGAAACGTGACGTACGCGTTTGCGTTAAGTCTCATTTTGTATGGGTTTTTGAACAGCGCGTGTGACTAGCCATATGCCTATTATATTAGCCTCGACTTTATATTAAAATACATAAAAAATAACGAAATACCTTGTAAAAAACAAGTCTTCTTCATTTGCATTTTTCATTCATAATTTCACTGCGTATTCTGACAATTACGACTTGAAGGACACGTTTCCGTATTTCACCACTTGTGATGACAATTAAATACGTAACATACAGTAAATATTAATTATTTTGGTTTATATCAATGTGCGAAAATAATAAATAATATTAAGACCGCTAGTTGTTACCTGGTATTAGTTTTCTTTGAAAAGAATATTTGTAGTCTTACATGCATGTAAAATGTATAAGTATTGGTACAAAAAACATTGACTTACTTAATAATAAACATAAAATATTTCAATACAGGCGTTATTTTCAGAAAACAAAACTATAATACCTGAAATTAAATAATGGTGTTAGCATATTCATGTTTGACAGGTTTTGGAACGATCCCTTTTTTATCGATTGTTTTGGTCTACTTAAACTGACTATTAAGCAAATGCTGTCATTGTGAGCGTAAACGACATTGTGTGCGTGAACAAGGTAGTGTGCGTAAACGTCATTGAAATTATCTCCGTCTTTCTCTGAGCCGTGTATGCGAAAGAGACACAGTTGATAATTGGCATTAATATGAACGTTATTGTATAGGGAGTATGGATTGGTAAATAAGATGTAACTTATGACCTTTCTTCATGAATCGTATGTTGTTACGTGCCGCGAAGCGAACAACCTCTTCTCTGATTTTGATGCCCTGGTACATCAAAGCTAGAAATACGTCATAAATCTTCACCTGTCGTCATTGTGTCGCTATTGTGTCGCTATATTGTCGCTAGTCGCCAATGTGTCGTCATTGTGTCGCTATTGTGTCGCTATATTGTCGCTAGTCGCCAATGTGTCGTCATTGTGTCGCTATTGTGTCGCTATATTGTCGCTAGTCGCTGTTATGTCGCTATTTTGTCGCCAGTCGCTAATATGTCGCTACTAAAGAGTATAAAAGGGCCGGAAAGTACGGTAGGGGGGGATTCATTCTTCGACCATCGGACTAGCAGTATCTCTGGCTTTGAGTAAGTCAAGTTTCTCTACTATTCTTTCTATTTGTTTGTGTTTGCTGGGAATTATCCTAGTGAATTTAAACTTGTAAGATTGTGTCTGTGTTTGGCATTGCGGGGACAATGTTGTCGTAATGCTAAGCTTAGGCTATGGTGGAGATTCTTTACTTTCTTATCTGTGTTACTATATTGTGAGTTTTGTTAGTGAAATCTAATTTTGTTATTTTACTACCTTTCTATGAGGTTAGTTTGTTATTTTATAAAGCCAGATCACTGTTTGGACTAACAGTTTGTCCATCTAAGCAGCTTCTCCCTAACGGTGACAAATTGCAGCTGTTTAGAAGTCTTTTGCTCCAGGTTGAGAGGACTTGGCGTCTCTTCTTTACCAACATAAGAGGCTAGCATACTCTCCCTAGTCTCAAAGTCCAGCTGTTAGATGAATGTGAGGGCATCACGTGCGTGCCATTGGGAGTAATCCCTACTCACTGAAGTCTGCAGTAATTGAGGCTAGGTCCCGTATTAAATATATTTATATATTTCGGTACTCTGGTTCGTGCTTGTGCTGGTTGCAGGGAAAACTTCTGTCGTGATTGATACCAAACACAAACAAAGTCTTAGTCATGGCAGCGTTTCCCATGTGGCTAGTGCGGGTGTGGGCTAGGATGCCGATGTTTTTATATACATGCTAGGGCGGTCTATTCTCATCCACCGTGCCCACGTGGCGATGAGGAGGGGGCCAATCACACAGACACTAGGGTTTGCTATACCTCGGTTTTGTCGGCCGAATGCTTACAACTTAGACTTAGGGATACACTTGTGTATGTTCCAAATCACTAGATCAATGGTAAGTACGATCTGTGTTCTGGACATACTAGATTAGGGACTAAGGGCAGGAATAGGGTAGAGTCAAACACACTGTTATAGGGTCTCTCTTAGGTTTGGTCTATAAAGTTGATTGGTTGGTGTATATTTCTCTTTTAAAGGTTCTAATGACGAGAAGCTATGGTTTTATATCTTGTACTAATGCTAATATTAAGTGAAATATTGGTAATGGAGTCTAATTACCTAAATCTTCCAGACTGTTACTTATCCTGAGTGGAAAATTGAAGGTTACCTGTAAAATCTTTTATCTATTTATTTTTATTTCTGGGTTTTTTTGGTGTAGAGACGAAGTACTGAGTATTGCAATCAGGTTCTAAGGTATTTATAAATTCAATTCTTAAATATCAAGTTGGGTTTAGGAACACAGACTATTCTAAGATTAAAGAATGGTTTGTTTTAGAGACCCTTTGGCAGGCGAGCGCAGTCCATTGGAATCTTTGAGTGGAATAATGCTCACCTTGATATTTCGATCTCATAAAGTACAATAATGAGCTAAACTTGTACTTCGTTTATACATTTGAAAGGCCTGGGAATTCAGCCTTCCTTTAGCTATGGGGATTGGGTAATGGCTTAGTAGCCTTAGTTTTTGGATATGAAAAAAGATAAGTAAATGGTGTCTGACGAATACTTATCGCTTCTCTTCGTCAGCCCCTAGGATTGCATAGGTTTCGAAGCGTTGGTCATAGCCTGTCTGGCTAATAAGATAGGAGTAGGTGGCCCGATTGATATTGCTAATCGGAGTAAGAGTCTTCAGACCTGCATCTAGCATTAGAGGCAGCACGTGAGAATAATTCACACCTCGCTTAGAAGATAATAGGTAATAATATTTCATTTTAAAAGAATTGTGTGTAAATGGGCTTAACCCAGGAGTGCTGCTTCAATGTTACCCCGAAGACTTAATAGGAGTAGCAGGATTTTACCAAAAATATTTTTATATTTATATTATCTTACATGCTGCAATACTATTTTTATATTATCTTACATGCTGCAATACTATTTTTATATTATCTTACATGCTGCATTACTTTTCTAACGATTTAATATAAGCATATTTTAAATTACTTCAAAAATCACATTGACGTTTCTGTATTTGTAATTTAAGGCTACTCCCGTCGTCTACGACCTTGCGCGTGTGGGCGGAGCCTATATCCTTTACCACGACACTGCTCATACCTTGTCGATGGTTATATATTTTCATTCTACTTATAAGGTGTCATATTTAATATAGAAAAAGGTTTGGAATAACTTAGTCTTACGGTATTTTGCTGAAGGTTGAATCTTAACATAATATCCTATCGATTATTTCCTATCATCATAATAAATTATTTAGTATAGTAAATTTCCGAGTCTTAACATCTAGGTAATACTTAATCAGGTAGAATCAGAGTCCAAGATTTAGTTGTTACTCATTAAAGAATCTAGGGAACCGCGGTTCACTTCGAGGGGTCCTAACCTTTAACTAGACGATCACTTGGCCAAATAATTGTCAAGGTAAAATTATTGTTGGGGTAAAATTATGAGGGTAGAATTTAAGGGTGGTATCAGCTTAAGGTGAGGTACATTTTGGTAGGTAGGGGAGGTTACATTTTGGTGCCGTGACGCAGGATTTATTTTACCTGGTTTACTATGGTTTTTCAAGATATATCTATGTAAAAGTAGCCATTCAGGCTACATTTTGGTAGGCCGTGTCCAGTATGCAGCGTAACCTCGATGGTTATATTTTAGTGGAATCAACACCAAGGATAGAAAGTAAAAGTAGCCATTCAGGCTACATTTTGTTGCCGTGAGAGTGGAGTGGGTACACTGAATTTTGGACTCTGTTTTTATTGTGTTTTAAATAAAAGTCATAAAATCTAACGTTTATTTTTCAAACTGTTATTATGTACAAAAAAAATCCTTAGAGTTATTTTCTACTTAATAAATAAATCCTTATAGTTATTTTCTACATAATAAGTATATCAGTCTTCTTTACTCGTTTTCTTATCGCCGTTGTTAGGGGATTCATTTCATATTTAAGACGTGTCATCACAAAATAATCAATTATAATTTCATCTTCTTGCGCCTTGATACCTGAAAAATAATAATAGCAAAATTAAAACCTATGTAGTATAACTTTAGTACATACAACGACTATCTTAAGCGAAAATAATCATACTTGTTCCTTTCGCGTCATAGATTTGTTAAGAAATTATATTTGTAGCAGGGACCAATAACAATAATGAAATAAATAAATAAATATTTTCAAGTCAGTCTTTCACATATCGACCGTGTCTCAAATAGGCAAAGTTTGTGCTATAGGTACTATGCGGCGTAGTGTATATTTCTATGGATAAGTACATACTTAAAACTTAGATAAATAGATAATATCCATGATTTAGGAACGCATATTCGTAGTAGACGGGCAAGCGGATGCTTTTGTTAGGCAGCTGTCATAGGAAGGGTCGCTACCTAGTAAGCTAGGAGGCTAGTGCCAATAGTCTAGACATAAGTTAACATTACCTAAGTCTACCTAGGATGCGGTTAGGTATAGCCTAGATAAAACACAGGTCTGTTAGAAGTTGTGCTTTACTCGAAAAATCATGGGGGCGTGAAATAGCTCCATTTCACGTAGATTTTCTTAAAATACTAAGGAATAGGGGGCGTATTCCGCATCTTTCGTACTTTTCTATATATGCCGGCAACGCAGTTACAACTCCTCTGGTTTTGCGATCGCTCGACTCACCATTGGGCGATTTGTTTGAAATTTGTTTTCTATGTCATATAAATAAGCTACGCGCATGTGATAATATAGGAGTTCGACTGTTATTAGAAAGTTTATAAACTCATAAAATATCATCCTATAACCTACAGATCGGATAATAAAGTTCATGCATTATCTGACGGTTAAGCACAGCTTTGTCACTCATAGAATAGTAGCAACAAACAGTTCATTCTGTTAGGTACAATTAATCTGTATGAACGTGGGTCTAAGTAACAACCACACATACGTTAGGACTATGTTTGGTTTGATTATTGTATGTGAACATCATACATTAGTTACTGTAGGATAATCATGTATATATGTATGAACTAGGGATCTGATTAAGTACAGTTGACAGAGTTATTTACCACACATGTTAGGACATTTAGACTAGGAAAGCAAACAGTCATAGTACGTCATATAATAATTATTAGAAGATTAGTAGTACATATACATATGTATGAGAATTTAGCTACATAGGCCTTCTTCAGAACCCTCACTATATTTATTAAGAATAGCAGTGAAATATGTGCATAGTTACTATCTACAGTCATTGCTATTATTTACTAGGACCTGTAAGAGTGCTTTGTTTTTCATGAAAATCGACCGAGATATGTAATACGTTATTGCCCTGACTAACGGCGCACATACAAAAACATACTTATTTGTAGTATAAAAGTATATTAGACATAGGTTGACTAAGGATTACAGTACTGACGACGGTACGGACGGACGGTCTGTTGACGGTACTTTTCCATCGTATTCTGACTACGGTCGAATAATAGTACATGATTGGTTAAGCCTAGCATACTAAGTACCTAACATAAAAGATCTTGAGTGTCACTTTCCCTATAAGTAGTATTCAATGTAGACCACTGCTGTTGTGGGTGCGGGTTTCTAGAAATAGAGCCGTGGGACAGGAACTTTGAAGTGGCAGTAGACAGCAGCCATTGTTACAGCAAAAGTTGTGAAATAAAATTATTGAACAGGAGTCTGGAGAGGTGTGGTCCTTCGTAATCTGAAATAAATAGGCAAGCATTAGAAAAAATCTGTTAAAATTAAAGAGGAATAGGTAGCATTATATTTTCCTTTATGAGGGTCAATTTTAGTTAGGCTATATATCAACAATTTTCTTAAGGCGTCCATTCGCGGGGGCGCGTTATTATTTTCAATACATAACACACATTTTATAGAAATATTAGGGTTCATAATGTAAGAATAGGTGGTACTTAAATTTTGCAAATAAAATAATTCTAAAAAGTTTGAAAATCTTTGCCTTGCAGGACATACTTCTATAATCTAGGTCCCAAATAAGCTAGGCTAAGTCCAATTAGTCAATAGAATTAGAATAGGTTATGTGAGGCTAAGCACATACTTAATTTCTCTACTCTTTCATTGGGAACTCATCACTTAGGTTTTAAAAAAAATATATATTAGTGTCAGTCATAAGTCAAGAGGTCCATACATAACATTACATTTTGTACAATTTATTACAAAAAGAAAAAAATACCTTTCAGAAATAGAAGCATTCCATAGTGTGTATTTTGAGGCTAGACGTAATGACTCTGCGGGGCACTGTTAGTTCTCCGGAACACTGAAATTGAAAATGTTTAGCTTAAGTAGGGTATATTTAAGAAAACTTAATTTTAAGTCTCTTTAAAGGGTTTTATTTTCTACTATAAGATACTTCACATACATCACAGTTCAGAAAAAGGAAGACTAAACAGTTCAGATTTTTTTATGACAAATGAAGAAAATTAAGTTGCTTATTTTACTAAGTAGGCTTAATTCTAAAGATAGCTTTTCAAGGTGGCATTGGTTACTATACTTACTTGAAAATTGTGGTAAGACATGGAGAAACAGGAATCATGAAAATAACCATCGAGATTTCCTTCGCTTGGCTTAAGTTTAACTGACTGCTAGGTGACCTAACGGCCAGGTATCAGGAAACCATTCTGTTTGCTGAAAATTTAAACATATGTATATTGTACATTTTATTGCATTAAGTAGGATATTTGAGACCGATAAAAATAAATGAGTAGATAGCAAACATCAAAATGACCAACTCAATGTACTGCACGTGGTCAATGTTCAAAATAACACTGTAATAGGATTTATACAAAAGTTAGTCTGAAATTATATAAACTTGAGGATAGCTATTTATAAGTATTATTAGAAGTGTTTATTTTAAACTAGAAAGGTTTTAATATTTAAAAAAAAAAAAAAATTTTAGTAGGTACAAAAAAAAAATTTTAAGCGAGAAAGTTTTTTCTAAAATTTCTGTTTTTAAGTAGGATTAAGAAAAAAATCTTTTCCTTTTAGTGACATAGTTGTTGAACTTACTTGGAGATTATCGAGAGACTCGGAAAAGTCCATGAAAACAGCAAACGGAAATTTGCTCCGCTCGGCTTAAACATCACCAAACACTAGGTATGGGTATATATAGGCAGCCATCAGAGTTGTCTCTGTTTGCTGAAAAATTAAACATATATTGTAAGGTTAATTGCAAGAAGAGGAATATTTATGACAGGTTCAAGTTTAGGTTCACTTTTTCAGTTACCGGACAACTGCCGGGATCCTTTTAGAAAGAAAACTACAAATTCACTAACAAATTTTCAGTAACGCAAGAAATCCTATT
The DNA here is from genome assembly GCF_033807575.1 of Cydia pomonella. NCBI lineage: Eukaryota > Metazoa > Arthropoda > Insecta > Lepidoptera > Tortricidae > Cydia > Cydia pomonella. The sequence goes on from NC_084728.1 coordinate 10,083,199, forward strand.
CATATTTTAGCTGAAGTCATCACATAATTTTAAATTTTCATAACATCTTGCACTTCCAAATTAAAAAAAAAAAAACTCATATTTAAAAAAAAAAACAGACATCCATATATCATCTTATAGAACAATAACATTTTTCGAATTCCAAATACAGTCAAGTAAGGCCTAAAGGGAATTTGTTTAGTAGTAGTCTAGTACTAGTATTAAAAATGTCATACTTACTCTTTAAGGTTGTGTAAAGATTCATCAAATCCAGCAAGCGGGGTTCTCCAGCATAATTTCAATACATTGTCATTGTTTACAGTTCATGTAAGTCAGGCAACAGGGACTATTCCAATAGAGTTGTCAGTTTACTGAAAGACACATATAGTTTGTAAGTCTTATTGCAATAGAAAACGCGTAGTAAAGGATCAAAATAACATTAGATAGGCAGCATAAAACAAAATTATGAATGTCATCCCGTCAGTACTTTGATTATTTTCAGTTTTATTCGAAAAGAAATGTGTTTGTATTGGTGAACAAGACAGTAAAAATAAGGCAATACAATACTCTAGGCCACTATAAGTAGAATAATACCAAATTAGGAAAAACTTAATGCTAGCCTGAAACAGACAGTACTCGTATTTATTGGAAAAGCAGTTTTATTGATAGATAGGTCAATTTGTGGGTGTTATTATTTTCTATCAGGCTTTAAGTATGTGAGTATGTTTGACAGGGCTTCAATAGCAGTGATTTTTCTAAATGACAGAATAAAAATAGAAACTTACCTTGCTAGGAGTGACAGATTTCATATTTGAGCCCATTTCGATCGGTATATCGATTCGAACAGGAACTCGGCACATTAATTAAACATCCTTGTTTCTATACAGTTCAAACTTTAGGTCATAGGACTCATAGGTCATCGTAGGGCACTAGATTCATTGAAGATTTATAAAATTTGACGAAAGTGAAGAACATGATCGTGTTTTAATCCGAAATTCTATTGCGTTTGTCTTGTACAGTTCTTGCGATTGGCAATGGGTAGAATATTTAGAGAATCGTAAAAAGCACACGCGAGGACGATCTTTTCCAGTACAATTAAAATTTCTGTCGTGATAATGCTTTGTCAACTTTCTCCATACAGCTTATTTATTTACAATATGGCGGTTAGATGGTTGTCATTTATTTGCTTATTAAGGTTTTAATTCACTGTGACACTGATAGTTAAGGTAACTTTGGTATTTATGACCTTAATTAATAATTTCGAGATTTAATAACAAGTTTTAGGCATTGAAAATGAATGCTCTTAATAGAAAATACTAATAAAAAAAACTTAAATGAACGGAAGTAAGAAAAGTGTCAGAGCTTAGGGCTGCCATGATTAAAATATCATTGTACGTCTAGAATCGTTTATGGTATGACATGATTAAATTACTTGACCGTCACTGGAAGCTTTATAATTGAGATAGCATATCTGTTTCCGTCGAATTATCACCAGTCTAGTGCTTTATTTGACTTCGTTTTCTGGCGACAGTGGCGACACCTGGCGGACCGCGCCATTTTTACACCAGGTAATAAAAGATGTCCGGTGAACGCTTTGTCATTGGCGTTCAGTTTCCCGTCGAAGCAACAAGTGCGCAGCGAGTCAGGCTCACTGACCCTGCGACCGTTACAATTTAAAGATAAAATCGTTATGCGTGATTACTAAAATCGATACGTTGTATAATAAAGTGTTTTTAAATATAAAAAAGTGATCACGTAAGTACCTGATTTCTAATATTTGCACAATAAGTATGTGGTCATATATTTAACAGTTTTACTGTTCTGACCACTACCTACATATTAAATTATTGTGCCAAATAAATAACCAGTATGTTATAGTGTTTTATTTGCAGATGTTTCTATCCGATTGTATTTTTTTGTAAGAAATTATACAATCGAGAGCAAGTCTTGAAATAGAATTAATATCGTTGCTATTTCAGAAATGGATAGTGATCAAATAGGCCCGGCAGAGCCGCAGCCTGGTCCAAGTGGGATGTCGCACAAACGAGCTAGGAGTAGAAGTTCATCCAGCAGCAGCTCAAGCAGCAACACGTCAAGCTCGTCATCCTCGAGCGGTCACAAGCGTTCGCGCCGCCACCGTCATAAGAAAAGTAAGCGATCTCGGCGCTCCGCGCGCTTAATGGATAAATTATTCAAGGAAATGGGTGAGCTTCGCAAACATATTGCAGCTGGCAATGACAACACTATTAGCCACGATACAATTTTTTTTGAAAATAATAGTTGCCTAGAAAATTCAAATGTTGCCTTCCCTGATAACGAGTCAATTCTGTCAGAGGTTAGCGGTGAACTATATGAAGTTAATAATGTGAATGATGCTCCGTGCCCAGACGCTGAGAGTCAAGATGCAAATTTGAATTTGCCGTTCACTTTTGATATTGAAACGAAATTAAAGGAACCATCGGTACCTAAGACTCCAGAAAATTTTCTGAAAATGCTTCTTGACGTTCAGCGCTTGGGAAGCGCAGCATGGTCTGAGGTTAGGTACTCTGAGACCCAAAAACTTTACAATCATACTCCAGGTTTCGTAGACCTGGAAACAAACGAAGAGGTAAAAATGTATGATACCTTACGCCATCTAGCTTATGCTGATAAATCATATGCAGCTATTACCTACTGCATTTTGAAACAAAAACAGGCGATTCAAGATAGTATTCGTAGTCTTTTGTCGTGGGCTAAAAGTATGAATTTTTCTTATGACGAATTAAATTCTAAAGTTGATGAGCTTTTCCAAAAAGGCGATTTACAAAAAATTTCGTCTGATCTTTTACAATTAGTTTGTGGTCACCGCGCCGAAGCTATTGAAATGCGCAGAGAGGCCATTACAAGCCAAATTAAAGAACCACTTATCAAGGCATTAGTAAACAAAATCCCCCCTTCCACATCTAACATTTTTGATGCTGATACTTTTACATCGGCTCTTGAAAAGGCTGGAGGTGTTCGAAAAACTTTTTGGCCTCTTAAACGAAATGCTTTAAGCAAGGCAAATCAGCCTAATAGCCGCCCCTCGCGGGGGCAAGGCATACGAAAATCTACAATTCCATCGCGTGGAATTCAGTGCAATGCGAGCCCAGGGTACTTTCCCTCGCAAAATATGCATATGCAAACCTGTAACAACGCACCCTCGCGGGGTGTATTTCATTGTCAAAATTGTCAACAACCGAATTACCCATGGGTAACTCAACCTTCAAATAATCATCCCGCTTACCAGTCTTACCACACAAGTGGAAGAGGGTCGTTTCAGAATCGAGGCTCGCGGCCCGATCGTGGAGGTACCAGAGGTCGAGGAAATGCCGGTAGAGGGTACAAAGGTACCCAGAAACGGCAGAAACCATGACTTGGAACCGTTTCAAGCAGGCCGATTAGCGCACTTCCTCACACAATGGAAGAAAATGGGAGCACCAGAAATAGCATTAAAGTTAATCCGAGGGTATCGCATACCATTCCTTGCAAAACCTCCTCTGGTGTGTCCCAATTTAAAATCGGGCCCCTTTCACACTCCTGTGTCAAAAGAAATGACTTCAATCGTGCACAAAATGAAAGCTCAAGGTGTTCTAAGTGTAGCACAACCGTCACCAAGCTTCATCTCTCCTCTTTTCCTTGTGCCAAAACCGGACGGATCAGCTCGACCAATTTTCAACTTGAAAGCGCTAAACAACTATATACTGGCCGAACCGTTTCACCTCATAAACATGCATCGGATTCCCGACTTCCTCCAACCAAACGACTGGATGTGCAAGGTCGATATATGCCAAGCTTATTTTCACGTGAAAGTAGCCGAGGCACACAGACGCTTCCTGCGCCTAGTTTACAACGGAGAATTGCTAGAAGTGACGTGCTTGCCGTTCGGGCTAAGCACATCTCCGAAAACGTTCTCAATACTAACAAATTGGGTAGCTCAAACCTTGCGGCAACAATGGAACGTCAGAATTATTGTTTACCTGGACGATTTTCTGATTGTCCATCAAAATGCAGCCATATTACAAGATCATGTAAACATAACTATTCGAACGCTCATAAGTCTCGGATGGAAAGTGAATTTCGAAAAATCAATTCTGTATCCACAAAAAAGTATAGTTTACTTAGGGATACTTTGGCGAACTTGGGACAACTTAAAATCCTTACCAAAAGAAAAAGTAACCTCATTACGTCGAAAACTAGAAGAGGTTCTTATTCAAGGAAAACTGACCTTGAAAAACACTCAGAGAATAGTAGGGTCTCTGAATTTCGCCAGTTTTGTCGTTCCAAGGGGTCGGCTCAATCATCGACGACTTCTAATGTTTCTAAACTCCCTGCCAGACCCATCGACCACGTCATTCCCGATACCGCAAAGTGTGGCGATCGAACTAAATTGGTGGGTACAAAATTGCCAGGCATCAACAGTTTTACATCGCCCTCCCCCCACCAATTTTCTAACAACCGATGCATCGGACCAAGCCTGGGGGGCGCAGTTGAACGACCTAGCTCTTTCGGGAGCTTGGTCACGAGAAGAACAGCACCTTCATTGCAATCAGAAGGAAATGTTAGCCATCCTTCATGTTCTTCAAGGTTACGCTCACCTGTTGCATCACAGTTCGATGCTTATACAATGCGACAACAGGACGGCCGTAGCCCATCTAAGGAAAGAAGGGGGATCGAAATCGTTAGCCCTGGTAAACATAACCCATCAGATTTTAGATCTTCTAGATCAAAATCAAATACACGTCAGCGTACACTATCTACCGGGCAAATACAATTGTCAAGCCGATCACTTATCGCGTCGTCGTCTACCGCCGGAATGGCACTTATTACCGGCTTGCGTAGAGACAGTTTTTGCGAAATGGGGAATACCGGTGGTGGATCTATTCGCCTCGGCAACAGCCCATGTGGTACACAATTATGTATCCCGAGACCTGAGAGACCCACAAGCGATGTACCACGACGCATTCAGTTCTCCGTGGAACTACCCACTCGCGTGGGTGTTCCCACCACCTTTTCTGATGCCCAAAGTCCTGTCTCACTTGAACCAATCGACCGGGATATTTCTGGTAGTGGTGCCTCGCTGGGAGAAAGTGTTCTGGCGGGCAGATCTCAAAACCCGAGCGCTAGCGGCGCCACTTACTCTGAGGAACCTGCGGAAGAATCTAGTCGACACGTCGACAGGCCTACCACCTCCCCAAGTCGAGGAAATGATTCTCGAGGTTTGGAAGTGTGGGGGTGGTCTGAGGCCCTAGAGTCATGGAGCTCAGATCAATTATCATTGCTTAAAAATTCATGGAGAAAATCGACTTTAAGAACTTACAAAACAGCTTGGCAACGTTGGATTTCTTGGGCAGAAACAAAAAATATAAACCCAAAAAATCCGACAGGAGCTCAACTAGCACAGTTTTTATCAGATTTACATTTAATAAATAAATTATCTTATAATACAATACTTTTACACAAGTCAGTCGTTTCTACATTGTGTAACACTGAAACATCAAGTTGTTTGAGTTCACATGTTCTGGTGAAACACATTCTTAAGTCGATTTCCTTAACATGTCCTAAAACGGCTAAACCCCCAGTTTGGGATGTTGATCAACTGATAAATTTTTTATCCGATTATACAGTAGATCAG